>NC_060267.1:41920970-42592357 GCF_021613505.1 Equus quagga
GGCATCCAAATTGGAAAAGAAGTAAAACTGTCACTATACATAGATGACACAATACTACATATAGAAAATTATAACAACTCCACCAAAAAAAAATTAGAACTAATAAATGAAGTCAGTAAAGTTACAGGATACAAAATCAACATATAGCAATCTGTTGCATTTCTTTACAGTAATAATGAAATAACAAGAAATAGATTTTAAGAAAATCCCATTTACAATTGCATCAGCAAGACAAATATATCTAGGAATAAATTTAACTAAGGAGGTTGAAAGATGTGTACTTTGAAAACTATAAGACATTGATGAAAAAATTGAAGACAACACAATTAAATGGAAAGATATACCATTAATATCAATACCAATATTGTTAAAATGTCCATACTACTCAAAGCAATCTACAGATTCAATGTAATCCCTACCAAAATACCAATGGCATTTTTCACAGAAGTAGAGCAAATAATTCTAAAATTTGCGTGGAACTAAAAAAAAACCCAAATTGCCCAAGCAATCTTGAGAAAGAAGAACAAAGCTGGAGGTATCATGCTCCCTGATTTCAAACTATACTACAAAGCTGTAGCAATCAAAATTGCATGTTACTGGCACAAAAACAGACACATAGAGCAATGGAACAGAATGGAGAACCCAGAAATAAACCTAAGCTTATGTGGTCAATTAATCTACAACAAAGGAGCCAAGAATATTCAAAGTGGAAAAGATTGTCTCTTCAATAAATGGTGTTGGGAAAACTGGACAGCTATATGCAAAAGGATGAAACTGGACCACTTTGTTATACCATATACAAAAATAAACTCAAACCGGATTAGACTAAAATGTAAGACCTAAAACCATAAAACTCTTAAAAGAAAACATAGGCAGAAAGCTCTTTGGCATCAATCTTAGCAATATGTTTTTGAATCTGTCTCCTCAGGCAAGGGCAACAAAAGCAAAAATAAACAAACAAATGGGACTACATTAAACTAAACAGCTTTTGCACAGTGAAGGAAATTATCAACAAAATAAAAAGGCAACCTACTGAACGGGAGAAGACATTTTCAAATGATATATCCAATAAGGGGTTAATATCCACAATATATAAAGAACCATGTGCAACTCAATAGCAAAAAACAACAAAAAAATCCACAGCTGGCCTGGAGGCCTAGTGGTTAAGTTTTGAGTGCTCCACTTTGGGAGCTCAGGTTTGGTTCCTGGGCATGGACCTACACCACTCGTTGGCAGCCATGCTGTTGTGGCAACCCACTTACAAAACAGAGGAAGATTAGCAACAGATGTTAGCTGAGAGTGAATCTTCCTTAGCAAAAAAAAAAAAAAAAAAAAGAATCCAACTAAAAATCAGGCAGAGGATCTGATTAAACATTTTTCCAAAGAAGACATACAGATGGCCAACAGATACATGAATAAACGCGCAACATCACTAATCATCAGGGAAATGCAAATCAGAACCACAATGAGATATCGCCTCATACCTGTCAGAATGGCTATTATCAAAAGGACAAGGACAATCAAGTGTTGGCGAGGATGTGAAGAAAAGGGAACCGTTGTATACTTTTGGTGGGAATGTAAATTGGTGCAGCCACTATGGAAAGCAGTATGGAGGTTCCTCAAAAAATTAGAAATAGAACTACCATACTATCCAGCAATTCCGTTTCTGGGTATTTATCCAAAGAACATGAAAACGCTAATTTGAAACAGTATTTTCTACAATATGGAAGCAACCTAAGTGTCCATTGATAGATGAATGGATAAAGAAGATGTGGTATATATATATATAGAAAGAGAAAGAATAGAATATTAGCCATAAGAAGAATGAAATCTTGCCATTTGAGACAGCATGGATGGACCTAGAGAGTATTATACTAAGTGAAATGTCAGGCAGAGAAAGACATATATTGTATGCTATCTCTTAAATGTGGAGCCTAAAATAAACAAAACAAATGAACAAACCAAACAAAACAGGAACAAACTTATAAAGAACAAATTGGTAGTCACCAGAGGGGAAGAGGTGTGGAAGGATGGGGAAAATACGTGAAGGGGATTAAGAGCATAAATTTCTGGTTATAAAATAAATAAATCACAGAAATGTGATGTACCACATAGGGGATATAGTCAATAATATTATAATAACTTTGTACAATGACAGATGGTTACTAGATTTGCCGTGGTGATCATTCTGTAATATACGGAAATATCGAATCACTATGTTGTACACCTGAAACTAATATAATATTGTATGTCAACACTACTTTAAAAAAAATAAAAATAAAAATTGTGGCTGCCACTTGGAAAAAAGTTTATCCTGACAGTACTAAGGAAAATTGAACAGAGACAAATTCCATGATTCAGCTATTCCATTCCTAAATATATATACTATGGTCTGATTGTTGTGTCCCACTAAAATTCATATGTTGAAACCTAAGCCCTGGGTGGTGATATTAGGGAGCAGGGTCTTTGGGAGGTGATTAGGTCAAGAGGACAGAGCCTTCAGTGATTAGAGCCCTTATAAACGCAGTCTGAAGAAGCTCCCTTCCCCTTCTGCCATGTGAGGACATAGAGAAAAGGTGGCCGTCTAGGAGGTAGGTCCTCATCAAACACCAAATCTGCTGCTGCCTAGATCTTGGACTTTCCAGCCTCCAGACCTGCGAGAAATAAATGTTTGTTTATAAGCCATCCAGTTTATGGTATTTTTATCACAGTAGCCCAAACAAAATAAAACAGAATATATCATAGAGAAACTCTAATCTATGAGGGAAGGAGACTTATATAAGGATATTCTTAATAGCCCCGAACAGGAAATGACCTAAATGTTCATTAACAGGACAATGGATAAACCATGGTGTATTTGCACAATAAAATAAGACATAGGAGTAAAAGTTAGTGAATTACTATTAAATGCATCAAACAAGGACGTTAGCCCAAGGCCCATGACCCCCGCCCCAGAGTACTGTCCTTGTCCTCAGGGTAGAGACTGGATTACTGGTAGTACATCCACATTCTGGCATATGGGAAAAGGAAGGACAAAGATGCAAAGACAAGGAATTTCCTCTAAGGAAGTCACATATTATCACTTCTAGTCACACTATCTTGGCAAGAATTTAGTCACGTGAGCATATTACAGCTGCAAGGGAGACCAAAAAACTTAATCTCTAGCAAGGCAGCCAAGTGCCCTTTTAAAGTCAGGTGAAAGTTCTATTCCTACAGAAAAGAAAGGGAGCAATATGATATTGCAGGTAGAGATGTAACCCCCTGTATCAACATCTGCCTAATTCCATTCCCTTCACTCTCTCCCTGAAGATAACCTCTATTCTGAATTTGCTGTTTACCGTTTCCGTTCAGATATGTGTATCCATGACAATTACTGATTTTTTAGTTTTTAACCTTTACATGCATGGTATCATACTGGATGTATCATTTTGCACTTTTTTCCCCCATGCATCCTTATGTTTTTGAGATTTTTCCTCGTTAATACCTGAAGCTGTAGATCACTCAGTTTACCTGCTGTATAGTGTTTGTATGTGGATGCAATACAGCTATTTATTAATTCTCCTATTGCTGAAAATTAGGTGCTTTCGATTTTTCTCCAAAGTCTAGAGCTCAGAGAAAAGTTGTTAGTGAGAGTTCAGGATGGAGAAAACCACACCTTGTGTGTGTAACTGTCTGTACTATGAAAATAAGGAAGATGGAACAGATTTGGGAGAAGGAGAACTTGTCTGTAATCTCCTTCACTGGTACTTCTTTCTCTTCTTCGTAAATTTTAGTTTTCCCCAAAGTTTCGTCCTTTTCTTGTTCTACAATCTCTCCCTATGTAATATTATCTGCTCCAGTGAATCAAAGTATATAGTCAGCAATTCAGGTTTCTGTCTTCCTTTGTTGCTCAGACCTCCTCTTTACTCCTCCTTCCCGCCCTCTTGTTCCCTTCTCTGTGGCTCCCTCTCAGCAGTGCGCCCACCCCCACCACCCCCAAAATTTACTAATCGAGAGCAATTCACCTCTCTCTACCCACTACCTCCACATTTAATTCTGCACTTTAGTTTCTGAGAGTGGAGCTTATCTAAAAACTAAAATAATAATAAAATTTGAAAAAATATATGGAGACTCAAGTTCTTGTAAAGGTCTTCTGTCCCTCCAGCCCGTGTGTGTTTGTCATTATTTGTGGGAGATCTTTTTGGGAGGGACAGGAGGGAGGAATTGGAAGGGAGTGGTCACGTTTCCTGTTACAAATATGAGGGTGTCTATCTGTGACCTCCTCCTTTGTGTGTACAGATTGGAAAACTTCCTTTGTGTGTCTTTTCTAAGCATGAATTAGCACTGATTGGTTTAAATACCTGTTGTGTGTTTCAGCTACTTTCCCACTTTGAATCTTGGGCTTGAATATAGTTGACAGAGGTAGCACTAATTAATTAATGCTACTTTATTTTGCATACCTGGCGTAGGATCTCTTGGATATTAATGCACATTTATATAAAAATAGCCAAATTAATACTGTTCTGGCACTTCTTTTAGTGGGACCACAGCCTGGTTCTAGACATAAACAAGTTACAAATCTGCCTTTAGGAGCTATTTTTCTCCAACCAGGTTTGTTTTTGATCTGTCTCACAGAGCTATTTTTTAAAAAACAACTAGAAAACCTCTTAAAATGTAATATGTAACTTAAATGCTAAAGAAACAAAAACTTTTTTTGGAAAAACAAATCAGAGGGTAAAAAAAGCTTGTATTGTTTTCACTGAATCATAACTTAGCTTAAAACACAATCTAGAAATCTTGTCACCACCAGCTTTTTCACAGCCAATCTACTCAAAACTAAAATCCAGCAGTTCATTCTTTCCTGGGTTTCCTGTAGGAACTTGATCAAGCTGGCTTCCTGTAGGCTTGGCTAGGACTAGCAGGAAATCCATCAGTAGTGTAAGGCTGAGACCCTGTGCCCTACCCCCACACCACACCTGCATTCTAAATCTAAAGACTCCACTGCCTCCATTATTTAGGCAACAAAGTAGGATATACAGTAATAGAAAAAAAATAACGCCTCGGAGACTCCAAAAATTAGCCTAGAGGGAGCCAGCCCTGATGGCCTAGTGGTTAAAGTTCTTTGCACTCAGCTTTGGCAGCCTGGGTTTAGTTCGCCGGGCACAGAACCACCCTACTCCACTGTCAGTAGCCATGCTGTGGCAGCCCTTCACATAGAAGAACTAGAAGGACCCACAACTAGAATATACAACTATGTACTGGGGCTTTGGGGAGGGAAAAGAAATGAAAGGAAGATCAGCAACACATGTTAGCTCAGGGTGAATCTTTCCCAGCAAAAAAATTAACAAGTAAAGAAACAAAATACATTCTGATAAATTTGTTAAAGATAAAAAACTAGCCTAGAGGATGATGGAAGCTTGGGAGACTGGATCCAGTCAAATGGCATATGCTTCTTTCACCTTTCGCCAAACTCTTCTGCCCACTCCCAACACACACACACACACACACCCATACTTTGCTTGCTCTGAGAACTTAATTAATATTATTGGTGAATTAATTGTAAACAAGAGAGGGAAAAAATTTCCAGAATGTGTGACATAAACTTTTAAGATGATACATTTACATACTATTGACACAAACAGGCAAGATTGAGCAGCCCCAAATAATATTCAAGGATATAGAAAGATACATTGGAAAAAAAGTTTAAAGGTCTTTGTTGGTCAAGAGGGAGCTTTTAAGAGGATGTGGCTGATCACTAAGTGGATAATAATATTAGCAGTGGCAGTAGTATCTTGAACTTATATAGAACTTTCTATTGAATGTTATTTGTGGTAATTTATTAATAATTAAATATAAAGAGTACCTTTATTTCATATCTCCATAAAAAGCATGTTAAATTCATCCCAGACGTTCATTTACATTTTCCAACACACCCTCATTGATTTCTGTAGTAGAATAGTCTTCTTAGCAAAAGGGAAGGGGAGAAAGAAATCAGAATTTTATTGTGTCTCCCATGTGCCAAGACACACTACGGATGTTATTTCATTTAATCCCTGCAACAATCATATGGGTATTATATCACTATTCCCAATTTATAAGTGAGAAATCAGAGATTTAGAAAGGCAAATAACTTTTAATGTTTCACAGCTAGAAAGTGAGAGAATCAGTATTTGAAAACCCATCTGGCTTCAAATCCCAGCAGGTTTCTTTTCCCCTGTTAAAACCCTCCCTAATGAATGTAGTATGCAACTGTGGAGAGGTGGAATGGGAAAATTTCCCCTATGCCCATAATCTAATTTCAAGGATTATTTTAATGGAGAAAACTGACATCCAGCCTCACAGCAAAGCCTGCTGGTAGTGAAAGCCTTTGGGGAAATTCTTGGAATACCAATCCCTATAGGTAGTTAGGCACCATGGCTTTGCCTCCCACTACTAAGTCATTCACAGCCTAAACCTTTCACTAAAATGCTGTTGATTGCAAGTGACTTCCAAACCAAACAGGCATTTTAGGTCTATTTAATAGATCAATACAGTAATTCGCTCCTGGGCCCCTGAAATCATTTGTTTGGACCTGATGTCTATGTAGTCAGATTGAGGTGTATACATTATCATGTGCAGGGAATTACACAAATAACTTGCATTGAAAGATGCTAAACCAATTTAGATTGTGTGAAGGAGGTAGCATTTAACTCATTTCCCAGTGACGGGTATTAAATGGGTCATTATAAAGGCAGTGCCTTCAAGGAGCATCACAGAGGAAAATAAACCTTTTGGCCAAAGGATACACTCCATCATGGATAGATGCTTCGGAATTCAATTGAGCAGAGACTAGAAAGAAAACAGTTAAGAAAACCTAATATAAGTTGAAGGGATTTTTTTCTTCTTTTTCTTCTTCTTTTTTTTTAATCACTTCCATTTGACAGTGAAAGAATCTCCCAAGGGAAATAGTAGAGGACCTGTTGCTTGATTCACTTAAACTCAGTGGACAAAACACCAGAGGGGAACAATTTTGCCTTAACTCCCCAGAGGAACAGGGTCTATGTGGAACTAATAATAATTTTCCATCTCTAATTTTGATGACACGAAAGCCAGAGTTATGTGCTTATTTGATCCAGCATTGGATGGGATTCTAGCAGCAACATTTCATACCAACTGAAGTCTGTTAATTATGTGTGCTGGGACACCAGCCAAAAGACCATTACAATAGTCTGAAGGGAATAGAATAAAAAGTTTTAACATGGATCCTTCCATCAGAAACAGAGAATTGGCAGTAGAAAGAAAATTTCATTACAGCCAAGGTGTGACTTATTTGTCAGGTGTTCAAGTAAAAGAGGATTCTCCATAAGAGAAACAAAAGAGATACCTTTGAAAAGCGAGTGAAAAGGAAGTCCTTTGTTGATTAATGAATGACTTGAGCATGTCCATCATTGTGACGTAATGCTAGTAACAGTGAAGTCATATAAATGTTCATTCGTTCGTTTATTCAATCATTCCACTATTGTTGTATCACCAAGTTCTTTGACAGATACTGTCAATTTGAGGAATAATATTCCATCCATGTCTGCAAGATAGAAGGATAAAGTCAGAAAAAGAGATAAAAATAGATGATTATAATGTAATATCTTAAAGCATAGTGTTATAGAAGCACAGAGAAAGAACACGTCATCTGCTATGGACTGAATCATGGTGACATCTTTCTAAAGGACAGGAAACCTAAAATAAATCTTGAAATAAGAATAAAGCTTAGCTAACTGGAGAGGATAGTATTCATGAAATAGGAGATAGGAGGCAGCATGGGCCAAAGGAAAGAAACTAAGGGCAGAGTTGTGTTGGGAACTACAAGTAGGTCAGTGTTGAAGCAGAGAGAGTGCTGAAGGATGAAAGACATTATGGTGAGCAATGTGAGTCTTCTCAAGGAGCAAGGGCTTCATTCTGGAGAGTGGCGTGGTAAATGGAGGACTACAGTAGCTGAGTAGAGAAGGGGTTGTTGTGTTACCAAAGTAGAGACAGGGTAGTCAGTAGGAAGTCTCTTAAAATAATTATGGCAAGCGATAATGAGGGCCTAAATAAGGAAGACAAAGGGTAGAAAAGAAGAGACAATCTGAAAAATATATGAAGATAGAAGAATATCTGAATAGCCTGATGATTGATTGGATGTAGAGGATAGTGAAAGAGAAGAAATATCCAAAACTCCAGAAGTTTAAATGAGAAAGGGGAACGGGGATAATGAAAGGTAACAACATTTAGCCATAGGGCCAGGACATAAACTAAAAGAAAGCATGATAAAGACACGTAGTGAGGGAGACTATCTGAGTAATCCTAGTAAGTCACACCATTTCTCTGGGCCAATGTCCTCATTTTTACTTGGAGTACTTGATTTGATGCCATCTAATAACATATCCAGGTCTATTATATTTGTTTTCTGATTTTCAGGTGTTTTTTTTTTTACTAAATAACATATATCTGTATGCTACATATAAAAGTGCCTAAGCACATTTTGTTTGATTGAATTTGAATCTAAATCTGCTGGTACTTACTGTGTCATGCCTTCTTTCAAGTCAGATGCCAAGCTAGTTCTTTAACGCTCTTTTAGACCCATCACTTCCTTCTCTTTTCTGTATTTTTCTATCAGTGTCTCCAATGGACTGAGGCACAACTGAAAGTTTCTATCCAATCTGATCATCCTGCAGCACAATGCTGATATGAATCAGCATTTTCATTATATAAATCTCAATTTTCAGTTCAAACTACCTGTATATGAGACATTACATTTCCTGCCATTTGGAATCTCTGACTCATTCAGAGTTTATCTGTAAGCATGAGTTAGAAAAATGATAAAAATCAAAACATAATTTTGGTAGCTATTTGGACAAATGGAACATCAACATGGCCTTTCTATTCTAATTTTTACTAATCTGTCCTGACATATAAATTTTTTCATCCACTTAGCAAGTATTCATTGAACACTATTTTTGAGGCCCTTGAATGTTTCTGTAGCGGGGAAAAGCAGCAAAAATTCCTTCTATTATGGAATTTAATTCTACTGCAGGGAAACATTTAATTAAATGTGTGTGTGCATGGTGTATGTGTGGATGGATGGATAGATAGACAGATAGATTAATAACTTGGGCAGAGTAAGGAATATTGGACTGAAGGGGTTCCTGGGATGTGAGTCTTACAATGTTAAAAGCAAGAAAGTCCCAGGCAAACCAGGACAAGTTGGTCACCCTAGAGTGTAGAGTGGGGCAAGAGTATGCAATTTTAAAGAGGAAGCTCAGTGCAGGCCTAAGTGAGAAGACAGTATCTGGGCAAAGCCTTGATGGAGGTGAGAGAGTTGGACATGTGGATATCTGGGAGAAAAGCATTCTAGACAGAGGAAAAAGCTCAGGAAAAGGCCCCTAGATAGGGACATGTTTGGTGAGTGTGGACATAGTGAAAATATGTATCACAGACAGACTACACCTATAGGGAGCAAAAGTAAGAGTAAGGTTTGAGTCTGGAGGGCAGAATTCAAATCCAAGATCTTCCACTTCTGAACACTCTGATATTAGACCTCTCCAGACTCTCTAGGGGAATAATTATACATTACTGGAAGTATAAAAACAATAGGTTTAAGTAGTTAGTGATTGCATAAAATTATATTTGTGCCACATCAACCGACCAGAATAACTTGGACCTAAAATTCATTGTGGCTGTTCTTTAATACGCTTGGAGTCGTTTAGACTTTGTCAATATAAATAAACCCAACATGAATCCAATCAATATAATTTTTCTTCTACATATTTCTGCCTTTGCCTTAATAATAAAATATGGGTGTGAGGAATCCCAAAACATTTAATAAATATCCAGCATGACAATAATAACCCCAGTCTTAATCCATACCAGGATTGTCAGCATTTCACAAGAAAAACAGAAACTTGCATTTTTCTCATTATTTTAGTTCGCGTTGACACGTTATCTGGATAATTCACACTGAAGAAAATCTTTAGCTGAGAAAGACTTCATACGAATTAGAGCTATTGTTTCAGTAAACTATGCAATTGTATTAAATTTCTTATTCATTTTGTGTGTTGTGGACAGTGCTTATCTGTTCAGCTAGAGCGAACACCTCAAATAAAACCAGATTTACAGAGCCCAAATCTTTCCTCCCTGGTCATTTTCTACTCAAGGATACATTTTGGCCTAACATGGACCAAATCACAACAAAAGTCCCTTTCTTTTCATTTTTTACCACATCCTAAGCAATTCCTCCAAGGACTTCCTCAGAGTTATCTGCAGATGGGAAAGGCAATTCACAATGCAATAAAATTTATAGCTCATAAAATTATGAATAAGCCAAACGTTAAAAAAGAAAAGTTAAACTAGGTTTAAAATGATTTTTATAATATCAACCACATGAATTGACACAGAAAATGAATTGCAAATGTAAGGGAATGCAGCAACTAAATGCTCTGTGCTCTCTGGGTGTTAAATGGAGACTGTCAGCACAGCACAAAGAGATTCAGGAAATAGTCATTGATTTCTCTCAGTAGAGGAGGCCAAAGTGAGGCCCAAAGTAGATTTTGTAAAGCAGATTAACTGGGTATGACTGTAAGTACACAAGCCAAAAAAGGGGAGGCATTCAGAAATTAGATGGTGAAATGAAAAGAGTCGATCCAGATCATCAGTGTCATTTTCCTTGTTAAAAAATATAAACATACAAGCAAATAAAGAATTAAACAATCCAATTTTTTCATTGCCTCAGTAGCAGAACTTCTTTTTAAAAAGAAATATTAGAATACTTAGCAATGTTAGAATAACCTTGCTTTCCCTCCTCACCTACCTACTTACCATGGATGCCCTTGGCGACAATGACACCAGAATCTAGAAAGGTGATTGATAAAAATAGATATTATAAATATCTAACCCAGAATTGTCAAGTCCCCCACGGGGTTGTGTCCTTGGTGGTCTTCTTTTCTCACTATACACACCTTTCCTGGATGACCTCATCCATTCTATTGGCTCTAATGATTATGTATACATTAATAATTCCCAAATCAATATTGTTATAGCTCATATTTTTGTGTCCAGGCCCATGTTTCTATCAATATCTGAATATTTCCCAGTCACTTCAACCGTATGCCTAAATTGAAGGAAATATCCTACCCCAACTTGCTTTTTCTTCTGTATTTTTCATGCCAGTTAAACATCATTCACCCAAAAGTGTGTGAGTACCTGGGGGAGTAGGGAGATGAAGTTGTCCTTTGTACATCCCTCTAGAGCCAGTATCCCTTGCCCATTGCAACCAATCAGCATATTTAGGCATCAATACCTATGACATGTTTATTGAGTTTATCTCTTTTCTGTCCATTTCCAGTGTTAGTTTCTCTCAACTCCATTCCAGCCTTTTGCCCACTTTGCTCTATATTACTGGGAACTGACCTCTGAAAACTGGTTCTGAAGCTCCCTTACTGATTGGTTTCTACTTCAGTCTGATCAATGGTGGCATGGGGAGGCACACGTGGAAAATTGGAAGCCTGGAGAAGCTGGAGGGTCAAATTATTCCCAGCCACATGGGGACCCAAATACTCCATGTGTATCAGACTGAAGGGTTTTTCTCATTGTGTTTCTCTAAATAGAATTCACTTTTTCACCTTTTCCATAAGGCAAATTCCCACTCTCTTCAGGCCCAGCTCAAACATCATCTGATTGTCTCCTCACCTCAGGGGAATTAATTCCTCCCTTTTATACAGGCATCAAGTAAGACACTTTGAGCACTTTGAAAACACCATCAGTACAGCACTTAATGTACCAATGAAATTGGTCCCTCACCAATGATATCAACATCTTGTTTATTATTAAATCACATAGGTACATTTTATTTCTTCTCTAAGTTGACATTTGACTATTCACTTCTTCCTAAATCTTCCAGGCAATCCACCCTGCCGCCACTCAGGTTTTCTTCCTACATGTCCACATAAGCAACTCTATTTCTGTCTTAAGTAATGAAATCCTCCAAGACACTTTGTTTTGCGTTTGTTTTACTCTCCCCAGTCTTTAAATGGCTTCAACCACTCTCATGGTTCCATCCAGCATTAGTAAAGAGGTGGCTCTTAATCTGTATCTCTGGTCCAGGTTTGTCTCCTCATCTTCAGATATGAATATTCTGGACATCTCTTTC
This sequence comes from Equus quagga, assembly GCF_021613505.1. NCBI lineage: Eukaryota > Metazoa > Chordata > Mammalia > Perissodactyla > Equidae > Equus > Equus quagga. The sequence goes on from NC_060267.1 coordinate 41,933,110, forward strand.
TGTGTGTCCCACAGGCTTCTCAAAAGCAATATATCGAAACTCAGTCATTATCTCCCTCACCCCCCATTAAGTCTCCCACTACAAACCCCCTCCACTACCCTGTGTCTCAGGGAATAGTACCTGAAATTTCTCTAGCCAGAAACCTGAGAATCAAGATTGGTTTCCCCTCCCCCAGCATAGATATTAAATCAGCCAGAAATTTTTGTAAGTTTTTCCTTCTTAATGACTCACTAATCTGTACCCTGCTTTCTATCCCCATTAAAATACCCATAAATAGACTATAATCAGGTATCACCAGATTGCTTCTATACTAACCAGTTTCTATGACCTCCTGTCCATTCTTCCCCTTACTGCTAGAAAAATGCTCCAGATTGCTCTCTAGAATACGGTTCTGACACCATCAATCCACAGTTGAACATTTTGATAGATTTCTAGTGAGTTCAGAATATAATCTAAGGGTTTTTTTTATCATAACGTAAGACTCTCTACAATTTTGCCCTAACACATCTCTCACCATTCCTTTCCTTCACACTATTCTCTAGTACTATCAAAATATCCACTATTCTCAAACTCTCTACTTGTTTTCACATATCATTGCCTGTGGCCCACTGGTCCCTCTTTCCAGAATGCCCTTCTCTTCCTTGTTAATCTGGATGACACTTTGCCCCTCATCAAGATTTCACTCAGGCATTCCCTCCTCCAGAAAATTTTTTCTGTACAATCTTGTTAAAGTTCACTTCCTCTGTTATCCCATAGTGCCCTGTATGTACTTCTCTGAGAACATTCATCACTGTTTTCTAATTGTATTTTCATTTTGGTCTCTACCACCAGATGATTACTTCCTTGAAAGCCCAATCTGTGTCTTTTTCTCTGAGTCCTCCCTACTTATTACAGTTTTCTAGAACACAACAGATATTAAATAAGTATTTTTTAATGAATGAAGTAATCTTATTATAGTCATACAATCATGCATTGCTTAACGATGAGGATAAGTTCTAAGAAATGCATCTTTAGGCAATTTCATCACTGTGCAAACATCATAGAGTGTACCTACACAAACCTAAATGGTATAGCCTAATACACATCTAGGCCACATGGTGCTAATCTTATGGGACCACTGTTGTGTATGCGGTCCATTGTTGACCGAAATGTTGTTATGCACATGACTGTATGTATACATATATATGGCATATCTAAAATACGTAATATATTTATTGGAGGAAATTTAAAGTTAAAGATAAGACTTGATTCATCTTTGAATCCCCAGTGACAAGCAATGTGCCTGATATACAATAGGTACTCAATATTTGTTGAATTCTGTTTGGTCCTAAACAGTCTAGATTGAGTTGATTTGGTTCCTGAGTTCATTGGAAAATCATTCCAGCCTTCTGCTCTCTTGTCCTATGCCAAACTATTGAGTAAGTTAATCTGTCATTTGAGGACCTATATTGGGCAGAGCACGGTGAAAAGCTCAAAAGGTTTGGTCTTTGTTTTCTTGGAATTTTACAATCTAAATATGTACATCAATGCATATATCTCTAACATCAGAGTCCATCAAGTGGGTGAGACAGGATCTTACTAGTCTCATAAAATACTTAACCACTCCCCCTGCCCTCCATGGATTCAGAAATAATATTATTCCCATTTGTATGTGCTGTTTTACAATACAAAAACTTTTCTAAAATCCGTGTCAAGAGCTAGGAAATGAGTCAGAAAAAGACATCTCGCTCTATGAGATAACTTGCTCTAATTTCCTCATTAGTGAAAACGACATCATCAAAAAGAATATCTGCCAACAATCTGATATAAAAATGTACATGCATCATGAAAAATAATTGCTGTTCAATTACTACTGAATTATAAAGCCGTCGTACAGGTGCAATAACGCAAGAGCTTTGAAAGTATGAAAAACTGCTTAGCTTAGGTAATTACATGTGTTTGAATAAAGTCCCCAGAATAAAATTTGCAGAGTTTGAAGAAACAATGAAATCAGAACCAAAGTGCTATTTATAATGATACGTTTTTACATATTCTGGTTTTTCTCCTCCATAAATTTTGAAAGGCAGGGATAATTTTTTAATTCTGGGGTCCAGGGAGGGGAAGGATGCTCTTCCTTTGCTTCCCTCCTTCCCCAACTCTCAAATTGGATCCACAGGGACAGTACTACAAAGATAGAGATCTAGCCATAACTATGGTAATTGCATCTTTTAAAATAATGAAATCTTACTTATGCCCTTTGCATAGTTTACATACCTAAAAAGCAAAATTTATAGGAAGACAATTCTATTACCACAGTGAAAAGAATATATTTCTTGTAAATTTCCAGGGTCTTTAGCTAGGGAAATTAGAATCAAAGAACCAGAAAGGGCCCTAAATATCATCTAATCCAAAGCCCCTAGTCACTGGATAAGAAACCTGAGGTCCTCGGAAGTTTATTCTACAAATTTGTGTAGATGGTGGAAGAATGGGTCTAAAAGCATTTCTACAATATTATGCATTTGATTAAGCATAAACTAGCCCTATTGCTGGTCCAGGTCACTTTCTAATTTTCAAGATACTCAGACTTCAAAGCTCTAAGGCAGATTTTTACCCAACTACAATGTTATAGAAGTAAAATTGGACTGGCAGCAAAGAGGCATGAATTTATGGTGAGACAAGCTATTACTTAGTTAAGTTAGCTTCAACCAGTCACCTCACCTCTCAGACCTTCAGTTGTCAAACACTGTAAAACAAGGAGCTTGCCAAAATGCCCTCTTCTACGTCTAAAATTGTATAATTTTGAAATTAGGGGACAGTTGGTCTAAAATTATGAATTTTTAAAGTCAGAGGCCATCTCTGTATCCACCATTTCCAATCCCCCCACCCCTGTATTAAGATACCTTCCTTAAGGGAGCCATCATTCCCCCAAAATATGTCTTTTAATTTATGTCCAAGCTCATATTCTAAGTAAATGATTGGTTTAAAAGTTGGGGCTTTAAAAATCATTAACGTTTTAAGTTTTGAAGCCCAGTACTATAGAGGTTAATTATTTCCTCCTGCATATTTTCCCTAAAATTGGTGCAGGCAAAACCCAAATCTGAGATGAATGACAAGGAATTAATTTTTACCTTCACATTGATTAACATAGTACATGATCCAATTGCTTATGTTTTTCTTTTAATGAAAATACAGTGTTAAAATAACAGCCAAATTGTTTAGTTTACTCCAAGAAATAAAAAAGGAAAAGATTCAAAGAAACTAAAATTCAATTCGTATTTTTAATTAATTTCAAAACAACTGAAACACATACATTTTGCTATTTTAATAAAAACTTTAACTTTTTCTCAAAAAAGTTTATTGTTCTACGGTTTATGTTTAACATTGGTTATAGTCTCCAACAGCCTTCTCTAGGTGCTTTGCAGAGGAACAGCATAATGTCCCCATAAATTCTCATGAAATTTGAACGGTATTCAGTAGAGGTGATTAAATAGTAATGTTCTAAGCTGGCTTTGCCTTGAGAATGTTTAACATTGTTACACAAAGTGTCATTGGAGGATATGTTTCACCTCCACTCAAAGCAAGTAGCTCTTCCCATATACACAAAAAGGACATTTGATTTCCCTCTTTCATCACCTATTGGATATGCCATAGGTGTCTCAAACTCAATATGTCAAAGAGTAAAGTAATCTTCATTTAACCCAGATCTATCCCTTTATACTGAATAGCACCACTAGCCACTGAGATGTCTGGGCTAGAAACTTGCACAGCATCCTTGATGCCCCACATCCTCATGCCATGCATCCGATCAGTCCTAAAAATTCTGCCTCCCATTTTCCACCAAATCCTAGTATTTCTTTTTTCCATTCATTTGTGTGTAGGTTACTACACGAGTGCCCTAAATGATGGTGTTAGTAAAAGAAGTAGCTAAGAAGTATTCAGTCTTCTCAATACCTCTTCGCTGGTACCCATTCTTTTGATCCTGAGTAGAAAAAATGATTTGGTATGAAAGACTTTAGTCCTTTATACACCCTGCTTTATCATAGAAATTCATTCTATTTGGACAGGTCCAGCATGTAAAGAAGAATGACTTCAAGAACTGGTCAAAATTCTGTCTTATAAAGCCATTTATGATCTGGTTTTTTCTTTTCTTTTCAATTTCACTATTCATATCTCCCCACATCCCTGTAGCTCCCTGATCTAGGCCTTCTGAATCTGTTCCTGCCTTAAATCAGAAAAAACAACTTCTTTAGGTCCTTCCAGAGCAATATGCTCTGTATTACAGAGTGCATGCTCTCTGTTAGGAACAATATTCACCTTATACATTTTCCCTAAGCTGAATTCTACCCCTCTAAAGGATTCAAACATAGCTATTGCTTCAGGGGCAATCTCTCTGTGGACCTTCTGAGGTTGGGATACAACTAACAGCTCTATGGTCTATGGCACTTTTTTCTTCCTCGATCACAGCACATAGCTCACTGGACTGTAGTTCTTGCTTAATTGTTGATATTCCTCACTATATTGTAAGCCCCATAAATCCAGGGTTGGTATTTTGTCATCATGGGATCCCCAGAGCCTGGCTTCTACTAGGTGTTCAATAAATATTTGTAGTCAGATGGGGTCCACTTGGTGCATAGCAATGCTGTTGTTTCCTTCATAATGTCCTGAGAACATCTAATTCCAAACCAGTCTCTCAACCAGGAAGTCAACTACTCATTCGTTCATTCGAAATGTTTTAATATATATGGATCAAGTGGATTTTACCCAGTTATTAGAATCAAGACCTTAGAAGCAGATTGGGAGAAACTAAATAAGCAGCATTTCTTGCAGAACTCCATCTAAATGAAGGTTATTTATGTCTGGGCATATCACATGGCACAGCAACTCTCAGTCACTAGACACATACTGAAATAACTAGTGCATTCCAGGCACTGTTCCAAGCAGTGGGGGTTTAACAATAAATATGAAACTGCCCCTGTTCTCAAAGAACTCATGGTAAGTGAGGAAAATAGGCAGGCAAACTAATTAATATAATATAATAATACATATTAAAAGAGAGAGTTGTATATAGTGTTTTCAGAAAACAGAGAAGACTGCGTTTGAGATTCAGAGGAACATTTACTGAGGACGTGATACTTACGCTTAGCTTTAAAGATTGAAAAGAGGCTCCCTAAGTGCACGGAAAAGTGTTCCAGGCAGAAGAAAGAGGATGTGAAAAAGCACGAAGAGAGAAAAGAGCACAGCATAGTTGTATGAGCATGTTATCCAGCTCCATGCAGAGTGGCAATGGAAGATTCTTGTCACAAGGCAGGAACTTGATCATAAAGGGTCTTATGAGCCAGCAAAGAACTTTTAACCTGACCCTACAGTCTAACAAAGCTCTTCACAGACTTTAAGCAGGGGAGAAAAGTGATCAAATTCAGATTTAAAAAAACATCTCTGGAAGCTTTAGGGAGAATTCAAAAGAAGAGTGCTTCCCAGTATCTTGGAATTGGAAATGATTTTAGGTGATATGTGGTTTGGGCATTAAACAACAAGGAATCTTGTGAACAAGTGGTTGTTTATGCATTATCTTTTGGCCTTTTCGTTATATAAAAGAAAAAGCATCTGTTGTGTAGACTCTGGAGTCAGAACACTTAGATTTAAGTCCCTGCTCTCCTACTTACTAATGATTTTGAATAAGTTACTTACATTCTGTGCCTCAGTTTTCAAAAGTACAAAATTTGGTTAATAAAACTAGTATCTGCTTCTGAAGATAAATGAATTAATACTTAGAATAGAGCTTGACCAAAAAAGCACTTAATAGACATTGACAATTATTTTATTATTTTTAATTAGTATTATTATATTTATTTTTACTTTCTACTTATGGCTAGTGATTCCACTTATGATAATAATTAAAAATTTCCTTGTTAAATAGACCTACTTGATTTTAAAGAGTAAATCATTTTAAATAATACTGTTAAGAAAATAATATAAGATTCGGCCAAAACCAGGACGGTCAGGGGACAAGAGAGCACACAGCCATGGCAAATTGATGAAAATGATGTACAAATGGCTGAGGTTTGAGATAGAAGAAAGCAATATCGGAGGTAGTGGTACAAAGGAGAAACATTAGGAGCTCAAACTAAGATCAGAGTAGAAAAGGTGAAGAAAATGATAGATTTGTGAAATATTTAGAAAGTTGAGTTGACTGTACTCTCCTGCCCCAAAGTCTAGGGTAGAGCCTGGTACATGCTAGGTACTCAATAAGTATTTTCTGGAGAAAGGCAGATATAATAGATAAGGAAGAAATGAAGGAAGAATCTAGGACATCTCACAGTTTTCTAGTTTGAATATTTGAGTAAGTGGTGATGTCATGAACTATAAAGAAAGAATGAAGGGAGTAGAGTCTGGAAAGAAGATAATGAGCTAAGCTTAGGACATGACGAGTTTGAATTTTCAAGGAAAAATCTAGATGGAGATGTTTACCAATTTACCAGGAACTCAGGAGAGATTTCTCAGTTAAACATATAGATGTGGGAGCTATTACTTTGAGCTTTACTCAAAAATACTGCTTTAAATGTAAATCTCATCCAAAAACACCTTCACAGAAACATTCAGAATAATGTTTGACCAAATATCTGGGCACTGCGGCCCAGCCAAGTTGACACATAAAATTAGCTATCACAATATCCATGTGATAACTCATTCCCACCTTACTTACTTCGTACAAATATCCCTTCTATGTAGAGTTCAGTGCAATAGGAAGGTACATGATAGCCATTGCATGGTATAGAAGAAAATCTCCTTAGGAGTTCAGTGGCCTTCATTCTTATTTATCTTCAGGGAAAAGAGAAGAATGGAACATCTTCTATGTTCTTGGGACTGTATGAGCTATTATTTGCTAGAGCTGAAATAATTCTTCACACTGGACGGAAGGATCAAGGAAATAGATACTATCAATTGCCAGAGCCTCTTTATAATGGAGGAGTAAGAGTTAACACAGAGAATGTCTTTTTCCCAAAACAAAAACTGTAGCCCAGGATGTGCCTTTCCATTTCCACTTTACAACTTGAATGATGCAGTAAAAGTTTCACTCCAAGTGATTGATGTACAATTTTTATCAATTAAATAATAGTAGGATCAATCCCAGTGTTATTGACAATGCTTCCAAACCATCTACCATACCTCAAAATCAATGGAATTAAGTGGAACTGATAGGCCTAAAAGAGTAAATATCTAGCACCAGCCCAGTAGTGTAGTGGTTAAGTTCGCATTCTGCTTTGGCAGCCTGGGGTTTGCAGGTTCGGATCCCTGGCACAGACCTACACACTGCTCATCAAGCCATGCTGTGGAGGCATCCCACGTACAAAATAGAGGAAGATTGGCACAGATGTTAATGCAGGGCCAATCTTCCTCACAAAAAATAAAAAGGAAGGCTTGCACTTCTGGCACATTCCCAATGCAATCTTTATGGGATCTGATGCATTTACACTCTAGATGCTCACTAAAAATTACAGACGGCCATTAGTTCATCAAATAAGCCTCTGACAAATTTCCTCTGTTAAATAAGATACGTTTTCCAATACCTACAAGTATGTTCAACACTATTACCCCAAACTTTGACTTATGACTTTTGTCTTTCCAGTGAAGAATTCTAGTGTTAAGTACAGTCTTTGCATTCCAAAAATAAGATGGGCTTTCCAGCTAAAAAAAAAATCCTGATTTTTTTTCAGGAATTGTACTGTATTCCTAAAATTGTATTGTAATTTGACGTTATATGTCAAAATGCCTAAAAAGTTTCCTACACTTTGACCCAGTAATATTGTTTCTGAAAAACTAGCATAAGAATATCATGTGGGGATACGGGAAGCTTTTTGCACAAATATTTATTCCAGCATTGTCTATGAAGGTGATTTTCTTTTAGACATGGGTTCACAGTCAAAAGTTAAAGAAAGACTGGCTTATAACTGATCCATACAAATGTAACTAACCAAAAGCAGAAGAATAGTTAAGTGAATGTGTATCTATTGATACAACCAGGAAAAATTATGTTTGCTTGGAGTTCATCATGGCATATTAAATGCTTATAACACTATCTACAAAAGAGGTAGAAAACATATTTTACAGCACAGTCATGTGCTACATAATGACATTTGGGTTGATGACAGGCCACATATACGACAGTGGTCCCATAAGGTGAGTACCATGTATCCTAGGTGTGTAGTAGGCTATACCATCTAGGTTTGTGTAAATACACTCTATGATGTTCACACAATGATGAAATTGCCTCATAATGCATTTCTCAGAATGTATCCCTGTTGTTAAGCAATGCACAACTGTAATTGTATACAATTATACTATTTAAATATTTAAAGCTTGGTAAGAAAACATAGTCATGGGGATAAATACATAAAAAAAAAAATGCTCCAAAGACTTTCCCTGTTTGTTTTTTTCTCTTATATCTACTTTTAGATATTTTCCAAATTGTAACTAATATACATACATTGCTTCTATAGTGGACAAAAAATATCACTTTATAAAGGCGGGGCATAGAGGGGAGAGGGACAGAGAACAAGTCTGGGATGGGGGAATACAGGGAGAGTTGCATAAAATAAAAGTATGCATAAGCCCCCACTGAAGGGCTCCAGCTTGCTGATAAAGAGGATGCCATTCAATATTCCCTACCAAGTGTTACTCTCAAGTGGAAGTGGTACTTGTCCTGTAAGCTCACTCTGAGCTTGGTATTAAGGAATACCAAAAGAGATGTTTTCCTGTTGCTTCAACTCTATTCAGCAAATGCTGTTACTCTCCCTAACTCAACCACCCAGAAACCATAGGTTTCCACCACCTGTGGTCTGTTCTTGGACAAGGATACTCAGAGGAGCCAAAGAATTCAAACGTGACCATCATCAGGTCCTGGGAAGGGGCAGCACAATCTCGCCTGTGAAATAACACTGCAGGAGTCCTTTGTTAGGTGCTGGCTCAATATATCAACCAGTGTCTGGGGAATGACTTTCCTTTGTATCTGGAGCAAACATAGAGTATCACTTACGGTTCTTTGTAAGCCACAGAAACCAAATGTGGCTAACTTAATCAAACCAAAGTGGATTGGAAATTGAGTCCTTTACGGAAGGAAAAGCTAATTGTGCCTCCTGAAGGATAAGAACCAGACAGGCACTGAGTTCTCCATCAGAGCCTCAAGGGCAATCCCTTTTTGGGTATTGACATCTGAATGACTCAGCTTCCACCACGTCCAATCTTTAGTCTTTCGCTTAAGATTAAAATTCCTGGGAAGAAAAAGTAAAAGGACTATCTTTGACCATGTGCTGATCCCCTTGGCCAGAATAAAAGGGATACCCTGATTAACAGCCACACAAGGATCTATGTAACAGATGGAATTATTCCCCAAAAGTAGGATGACCACATGTTGGGGTTTGCCCTAGACAGTCCCAATTTATATCTGCTTTTCAGGAATAACTATAAATATCATCGTTTTCACTCACAAAAGCATCCAAGTTTGGATAATAAATTGCATTATTACTCTATACAAAGGAAAAATAGGGCATTGTTACCCAAGAGGAAGGAAGTGATGCTGAGCAGATGAAAATAGCTACCACCACAGTGAGACTATTAGAAGGGGTCAAAACAAAGTGTTCTGCTCCTAATCTTTCAGGTCAAAAGATAAGTATCAGAGTCAAAAGCTCTTATCAGTCTTTTGCTTCTGATTCCAACATGAAAATAACATTCCTATACTCACTCCCCATGTGTTATTGAATTATTATGACTTTGACCCAATAGTTCCATTCCCTTGTCTTCCTGTGTCCTTGCAGTGAAACCCCTAAAAGTTGAAGTGTTCTCTTTTACTGCTGCTTTTTTAGCTTAATTGGTGCTCTCCTGCTTTCCAAAATAGAATGCTAACATCCTTTCACCCAGCTGGAGGGTCAGGGTGACACCAGACCCAATATTCCCCAAAGCGTGTGTAGGATGGTTGCTGCATCCCTGTTGCTGACTAATAATAAGGAGTCAAATAGCATCTTTTGATTCTGATTTCCTCCGAGAGGCTGTTCTACAAGCGTGGGGTCAACTTAAAGGAAGAGGGTTTTTGTTTAATATTTTCTCCTTTCATTAGTACACTTAAATTACTTTCTTGCAAACTCTGCTTGTTACCTAAATGTACTGGCACTTTTGTTACCTAATTAGCTTTCTTATCAAAATTCCAACCAAAAATAACAAGAAATGTAATAACGATAAGGTATCCTGCCCCCTCAAAACAGATTTCCTTTCACGCTTTATCTCTTGTTACTGTTCTGGCTTGTTTAATTAAAGTATCAGAAATTATTAGACTCAAATTATTTCTTGATCTAGTGCTCAAATTCTCCTGAAAAACTGCTTCTCCTGACTCAGTATTTAAACCTTTATCAGTGTGAGGCAGATGAGTTTCCACACGTATGCAACTGGATTAATGTAAATCAATATAATTTTGGAGAAAGAGCCTAATTTAGCCTCTGAGTAATTAGACAAACATATCAGATTGGGCTACCCTGAGTTACCAGGACTGTTTGAATAATCATGTCTCCTCTCCTGTGCCCTTGGATGATCACAATGAACAGCATTAATGTGCAAAAACCCTTACGAAACTTTAGCATGGAGGTGTGAAATTCAAAGCAAAGTTATTATTTATTTTTCAGTAGAGGGGTGAGGTAAAAATCACCAAGTTCAAATCACTAACATAAGCTGTATTCAAGAGAGGTAGTCAAGTCTGTTACAGATTTTAAAATAACTGATGAGAAAATACCCTTAAATCACAGCTTTAAGAAGGAGAAAACTATAAGACATGTTGGCTGTTTCTCTTCATCAGACTCTGCGAAAAAAATTCAGGTTGGAATCTGTTTGCTTCTGGTGGAGCTGTGTGAGAGGTTCATTTTCTTTGAAGTTGTCTGCAATATGAACCCTTTTTGCGCCATCAAGCTTGGCTATGGCAACTCCCAGGCAGCCATTTTGAACTTGTGTTTTACTGGAATTTCAATACTCACCCCTGTGTTTGCGAGATGGCTTGCTGATGTCTGTCTAGGAAGAAATAAACTGGTATATATTTGTTTATTTCTACATTTTCCACGTGAGTGTCCTCTTCTGACTGTATTGTTTTGCAACCTAATTGGATAGATTTTTGTTGGAAGTTTTAGTTCATGTTATTCCTAACTTGCTCTTAGCATAAAATGTGATAAATGAAGTGAGAATGTTGTTTCAATTTATTTCATTCTCTGTATTATTTGAGAGATGCTAGTAAATGTTCGTGCGTGTGTTTGTGAGGAAGCTTTAATACCTATATCATTGCATTGATTATATTTCATAATAATTACCTCTTTATGTGTCTGTCTTCTGTACTCCTTAGAAAACTCTCCTTTTCCCCCTTCCTACTCCAAGTCTAAATTTGTGACAAATTCTATGTGAAACATGAAGTTCATTTGCTTCACAACTAAGATGAAATGTGCTAAAAAGGTTTTTAAAGTTCATGTGGAATAATTGAGGAATGTTCTCATCAAAAGGTGGTCTTTTAATTAGTCAAATAGTAATTAAGATTGCATATGAAGACATGATTTCTATATTATGAACTATAGTTATTCTAAAAAAAATGAATTAATTCAAATCCTACAGTGTGCTTCTTTATATAGAAAAATAAATATATTCACAAAAGCTTGGGAGTGAATTGATTGCTACAAATGTTGGGGAAATATCAAGATTGTTTGATATTTGATGAACAATCTAGAATTTTAGGCTGAGAAGTTCAAGTTGTTCTCTAGACAACAAGGAGGCACTGAAGATACAAAGAAAACATTTGGGAAGTGTTTTCCTTCAGTAAACAGGATGGGCAACCACAATGAGAGGTTAAATAGACAGAGACCAGAACTCTCAGGATGATGGTCTAGACAACGGAGATGTGTCAATCCAGGAGAGAACATGGGAAAAACCAAAAAAACTCGGAAACTAAATAAAGGCACAAATATGATAGAGGAACAAAAATTAACTCCGAGTTTCTGAGCTGAGGAACTCAGGAAGGTGGTGTGCTGTTCACTAATACTGAGAAGTACAGCATAGATGCAGGTTTAGGGGATGGGGGAAAAGATGAATGAGGAAGGGATGGATATCAGGTAGTCAACATATCACACAATTTCAGGCATGTGATGACTTGCCATTCACAGGATCGATTAGAGGGTGATTCAAACTTATAAACCTCTTCCCTGCTTTAGTTCCAAAAATTAGAATAATTTGAAATAAAACTTAAGTCACTGCATGGTAATGAATATTCTTTATCCAGTCCTATGTGCCGGGCATTGTTCCAGGATTTCGGAAGGTAACAGAGAAGAAAGCAGTCTCTTCTCTGCTGAAGTTGACTTTCTGGTGCAGGGAGAGAGAAAAGAAACAATAGATATGCCATATGTTAACGAGTGTTATGATGAAAAATAAAGCTGGTCAAGGGGATGAGATGCACTGGACAGTGACAAGGTTGCTGTTCTGTAGGGGGTATTGTTTTCTGATAAGTAGGCATTTAAGCAAGGGCTTGAATGATCTGCCATTCTTACCTTGGTAACAGGCCATATCAGTAGGGGTTGGTAACGTGGTAATTCCTATCAGTCTAAATTCCTGTGTAAGTCATCAGACTCGGACTAAAGGTCCACCTTTGGAATTTGGCAAATAAAGACCTCAGTCAGTTCCCGGTCTATTCATCTTCTTACTAAAAGTTATTTTCTTGTGTCCCCTACTCAAGGCTGCCATCAAATTCCAGCTGATGAATAAATATCAGAGGTTCTATCAAAAATATATTTTCTGTCTGAATTGCTACAACCTTAGCTCAAAAACGCAGCTTTCTTTTTCTTGACCGTTACCATGGCCTACTGACTGGACCGTCAGTTATCAGTGACTCCAGTCCATACACCTGTCTATCAATAACATTGACTTCAGGAAAAAACAAACCTATATATTGACTTTATTATCTAAAACATAGAATCCAGCTTAGGACATACAAACCTTTACAATCTGTCCCAAATTTACCTCTCCAGACTTCGGTCTCAATAGATGAACTCAACCATGCTGAACTTCTCCTTGCCTGCTTTCCTCCTTCTTTAATCTTACAAGTCCTCTTTTCTAGGCCTGAAATTGTCACCTTCCTTTATCTTTCCACTCTGTATCCAAAAAGTGAAAACTTCTGCCCTTCCTTCCAGACCCATATAGGTTTGTTGCTTGCTTCTCTGTGCTCAGCCACACTCTGATCATCCCTCTATGACTGCATTTATTCCACTACAATGTAGTTGTCTACCTGCATGTCTGCCTTCTCTGATGGACTCATTAGCTTCTGGAGAAAAGAGCCAGTGGACCCCACTACTCTTGACACATCTTGGTGCTTTATACAGAGCTACACGTACAGGTATGCTCATTATGTGGAGCACAATACCACGGATCAAAGAGAAAACTTTTTATCATAAATGTCATTGATTTGTATTCTTACTACATCAATTTGACAGCTGATAGAAATAAAGTTTTGATCTAATGACATCAGTATATTATGACATTTTCTTAAAAGATAAAAACAAAGTGCCTTTTTAATGGACACAAAGGTACCACTAAAAGTGCTTTGTCTCTAAATAAATGGTTGCTGCAAGAAGCAGTTTCTCTGTCCATCCTCTTTGGATAAGCCAGGCCTCATGTCACGCTTCCAGAGACAAAGACTGAGTGACAGAGAGAGAGCAGTTAGTTCCACATCTGGCTAACCTTGATAGGAAACATTTCAAACTCAATCATTTAAAGGGCCTACACTCATGGTAAACCAACCTGTTATCAAATAACTATTGTGTGCATATATTTTTCACATTGTGAAACCCACTGTAAGGGAGACAGAAACATTAGGCCAAACTTTTGTCTTGAAGGAGCTTATAGTCTGATTTAGAAAACTAACCACATAAAGCAACCATATAAAAAATTTATACAAAACAATATGAATGCCACATGAAGAAAATGGAAGACACTACTAACATGGAGAGGCTATTTTTCACTAATCAAACCGACAAAAAAAAAATTAATGATTTGACCACTTGACAACAGGAATTCCAAGAAGAAGGAGATTACATCTGGGTTATTCTATAATATTAGGCAAGTCACTTAACCTCATTGAACCTTGGCCTCTTTCTTTAAAAAAAGATGCTTCATCATGGGTTGACATGAGTTTTATTCATGTTTATGTTGCTGGTTTTACGGTTAAATGGAGCATGTAGCTGGAATATTAACACTTTGAGTTTTCATGCTTTCCTGAATTTCTCTTTGCAACCTTTAAACTTTAGTCCCTGATTGATTGCATTAAATCCATTATGAGAATATTACTTAAAGTTGTATTATAATTGCAACCTCCACTAATTATTCAGTACTATAGCAGCAAAGTTTTATTTGTAAGAATTCAGTTATTTTTATACTTATATCCACTATAAATTTGATGTTCTAGTCAGTAAAATGATGCAATAAAATAAATATTTTCAAAAAAAAGAAAATCTATAACCTGACATCACAAAGTTTTTCCAAGATGAAACAATATGGTATGCAAAATGTTTTGCAGAACATAAACAGCTTAGCAAAAGTATGGAATTGAATTATAATTTCTATTAGACAAGAAAAATCTTCCAGTATGGTCTCTGCAAGATGAAAGGGAGAAGAATACTCAACCCTCTGTTATCACTTTCTGTCCTCCCCTCTTTTCCACTTGTACTGCGTCACTCAACCTCACATCCTTCTCCTCAGCCTTCTCACCTCTGTGTGGGACAAAGAAAGTTCCACCGAGCTGCATGAGAAGTGAGAGAAATAAGAAGGGCATTAAAAGGAGAAAGAGAAGTAGAAAAGGAGAAGAGAGTCTATGTTCTCCTCTAACTACGATGATGTTCTCCTTAAAACGCTTTATTTAACAGGCTTCTAAGGTGTCTGAGATCATGGAGCTTTCTATCACTCTCTTGATTAAGAACAAATAACCCTTGTTAGCAGTGGTTTTCTCTGGGGGTGGGATTACAGGAATTTTTAGCTTCTTACATGATATATTTTTGCATAGCACTAATTTTGTTAAAATGAACATGATTTGTGTATACATTCTGAGAGTAAAGATAGTTCAAGCTTGGGGGTGACTAGGACTCTGGATTAGTTAAAGTACATATTGGAGGAAATTTTCACGTTTAGAAAAATCATGCTATCTCCTGAATTGCAATGATTAACACATATTTTAATGACAATCATATAATGATGCTACTTACAGAGAGAAAACCTTATTTACGATGTGATTTGGTGATTCAGTTGGTCTGTGCCATATTTATTCTCACTTTTTCTCTATTTACAGGCACTGCTTTGCTATCTGTGGTTGCTTTCCCCTTGGAAGATTTCTATGTGGGTATTTACCATACGATTAACAACATACCAAAAAACGAGTGGAACAGGCTGTTTTATGTACCACTGTTGGCCATCTGCCTCACCACGGGAGGAATAAGAGGCATCATTTGTCCACTGGATGCTTACAGCCTTCAGGAGTATGGATCACAGAAATGAATGTCTTTTTTTAATTGGTAAGTAACACTGGTTAGGAGAGAAAACAAGGTTTATGACATTCCTCTCCCTTTTGGGATTTCTCATTGTTTGCTCTCCAGTCCCATTTTGATGGTAGTAGTTCAGTCTTTGTCATTGGTTGGGCTGGGTAATTGACAATGTGATGGTGCCTGCGGCAATGATTCAGTCAGAAATCGTCGGAGCATATGAGTCAGATACAGACCAACACAGTTTACCAGAACCTTCTAGAAACTCATTGAGAAGTTTGACCTCTAAGTAAACAAGTCTGAAGTGGTTTGTCATATTGAATAGAACGTGGCTTTGGAGATGAAGAGGGCTGAATGGAATTCTCACCTCTACTTAGCACAAGATGCCTGACCTTGGTCAAGCTGTTTATTCTCTATAAGCTTCAGTTTAATCATTTTTAAAGGGTTTATAATAATACCTCTTCTTGGGTTTTATTAGAGGTAATAATGTGGAGATCACTGGCAGAGAATCTGGTACATAATAGGTGATCAATACCTGCTAGCTGTTGTTATTACTTATTACATCATAATTGACTAATTTGGCAGGGGTTAGAAATTCACAGGCCAGTGCAGAGAGAAGATGAAAAGGATGGAAGAAATGTTTTGCCCTTTGTTAAAACATCAACCAGCACCTCTGTTTTGCATTCACTTCACCCCAACACCTAAAAGAGTTTGTATTCCATAAAAATCACCTTTGAGAATCTTTGTCTCTCTCAGTGAGTTCTTGTGCAGTTTTATGTGTTTTTAAGGAACCAATTTTTATTATCAACTACAAATTCAAGAGAAAAATTGAAATTTTGTTCTTAAAGTAGAGAATTTTAGCATTTAATAGAGAATTTTGTTTTTGTTATTGGTACTCATTAGTGGATGTCAAATAGATCTGACATACGTTGTCTTCTGTTTCCTCTTTTCTGTGAAATGGGTTGCCAACATTTTTCTAAAGTACTGTCTTTCCATCAATGTTAGTAACAGATAAAAGCAATGCACAGACAGCATCAGACAAAATGTTGAAGAAAATTCATATTAAAAGCATTAATTGAAAAAATTTTAGAATAAATGTTATCTAGGTATATGTAGCTATCCAGGGCAGGGTGTTCGTTCATTTCTTTCTTTCTTTTTTTCTTACTTTCTTTCTCTCTCTCTCTTCCTTCTTTTCTTCCTCCCTTCCTTCCTTTCTTTCTGTCTCCCTCTCTCTCTCTCTCTGTCTCTCTTTCTTCCTTCCTTACTTCCTTTACTTTCTTTTCTCCTTTATTCCTCTCTCTCTCTCTTTCTTCAATTATATTAATATTACAAAAGACTCAAGCCTATTTTGGATTAAGTCCAACGTCAGAGAATAATGCAGTTTTACCAAAGGTGGAAGGGACTTTTTACTTCCTTATAACAAATTCTGCCTCCTTGACCTGCCCAAAGGAGAAAGAAAAATCCTTCTTTTTTATTCTATTCGGAGGTTTTAATCCTTAATTAGCAACATCATTTTGATTAAATAAGACTCTGGAGGATTAAGACTGGAGAGCAATCAGTTGCTCTGAAAGATAGCTCTGGAGAATTTATTGTACTGTGGTCTTAGTCATTCAGAGTTGTGTTTAATCAAAGTGACATTTCTCAGTGTTGATTACAAAGGAGACATTATATGAATGAAATATTTCTTTTGGGAAACGGAGAGGACTCCCAGTGGGTTTGTGCTTTAGGACTTTGGGAAGGGGGTTGGGTAATGGGGTGAAAATGAATTTCTGCAGCTGTGAGGAGCCAGGCTAAATGTAGGATGAACACGTTTTGATTTGGTTACTTATTATTTCCTAACGTCATTAAAATCTCTGATAAAAAAATCATGCACTATTTTTAAAAGCTAAAATGAAAGCACCTAGAAATCTGTATAAAGAATCAGAGTATTATTCTTTAATGTGATAAAGGACTATTTAGATGGCAAGTCCTTGAAGGCTGAACCTGGCTGTTTCCGTTTTTTGTGGGTTTTTTAAGTTTAAAAACAAAACTACAGGAAAACTTTTATGAACAAGCGCTTGTTGCAACTTGTAGAAATGAATGCTAACTCTATTCCTGTACATACTGCAGGGGTTGGCTGCAAGATGGACAGACATCCTGCTGGGCAGCCAGATAGCTGGTAGATCCTGGCTCTATCACTTAGGAGTTTTATGATCTTCAGCATGTTCCTTAACCGCTCAGAGCCCCAGGACCCTCAGCCAGCTTGCACGGCTGTTGTATAGCTTATATATAAAGAATTCCAGCACATTATAGCTTTTCAAACCATGTTCGCTACTGCTATTATTAAATGACAAATGTCATCAGCTAAAATCATTGTCCTAATTCTGGGAAAGAGGGAACCCATTTAGGAGGAGGTCATCTTTAAAATGGGCAGCCGTTAACTTATAATCTATGTCTCCAAGTCAAAAATGCCTCTAGAAATTATAAGCCTGGTTAATATAACGAATTGCAGTCATGTCTTTAAAAAACAACATACTACTTGAATCTATAACCACTTGAAAGCTGCCTCCAGTTCTATTTTCAGCACAGATGTCAGATGTTCATAGTTACAGGACCTTTAATGAGATGTGTCATTGCATCTATACCACCTAAAGCTTCCCAATGATCCTGTTAAGTAGTATAGACTGGAAGTCTCAGGCATTGAAAGCACTGCTTCCGAGTAGAGCTGCCAAATGTAGGTGAGAAAACCACTCCTAGCCAACATTGCCATCTGGTACTGGATCTTCCTCAACTATGTACCTCATTGAAAGAATAAAGCTAAACTCCCTAAAATCAAGAGGCATAGTAATCTGCCAACATCTTTATGTAATTATCCAGATCAGAACCTGGCTCTTTCAGCATTTTCCAAAATCTGAGGTGTACAATTAAGAGTCACCACACTGGAGATCATCTAGGCAAATACACCTGTGCAGAATCTTTTCTAGAAGCAAAAAGAAAGGTGGATAATTAAGTCTTTTCATAAGCATAATTTTAAATTCTACCACAATTAACCTCAAATCTTGCTTTCACATTTCTCTACTTCCTTTACCTGATAATTTGCATCCCATCTGCATATCATAGTCTGTTGCTAACCAGTTACCAGAGTGAATTATGCATGATTTAAAGGACCAAATAGGATATAGCTCAAGTTTTTGAAAAATTCTAGAGACTGACTTATTGCATCCCAGAAATTTTGAATATCCGGTACTCAAACTGACCCTACGTAGTATCTGTTTTATATGAAAAAGTTTTGATTTTAATACTTACTTACTCGTATTTAGCATCTTGTAACTTAGGGAAACACTAGACGTAAAAACTTATTATCCCACAGCATTTTTCCAGAAGCTGTTTTAACATTCACTTCAGCGTTGTATGCAAGCAGTGATTCTCATCCTAGATGTACATGAAAGCCGTCAGAGGCCTCTTCAAAAATCCTGGTGCCTGGGCCCTGCCTTCAGAGGTTCCGAGTATATCAGTTTGAGGTGGGTCCCAGAGATCAAGATTTTTTTAAAAGCTGCCTAAGTATTCAGGTTTGAGAACCACTGCTCTCAGACAGTGTTGCCTAATTTTAAGAATCACATGAGGGCTTTGTTTAAAAATGTTTCCTAGGCCCCATCCTCAACCTCCTAGATGAGAATTTCTTGGGAGCATAACTGGTGAAACAATTCCAGAGACATAAGAGCATTCCAAAGTGATCTAGAAAGAGCTTTTAAAAGAAATGGAACTAAACACTGTTTGAGTGCACCCCCTGGGTGCCAGCCTGCTTTGGAAACTTTTCATGATTCATAGCAATTTCTTACCCATTTAGAAATCTGCCTGAATGAAAAATTCTACCTAATCCTTGAGAAGAGAAACAAAATATGAATCTATGTTATTCAGCAATAGCGAAATCATAATTTATAAGGTGCATTTCAGCCAACGAAAGCAAAGCAGCTCATGGGATAATCTTATTAATACACATTAATACTCAAAATATCCTCTGAGTTGCATACTGAGGAATAGCCTGTAAATAACTTTAAAAAAATCACTAGACCTTCCAAAATTCTATTTGCGTGGGCTGTAGCGAAGTTTAACAAATGCTACCCGCTCACTCTAATAACAGCAGGCACCTCCTTCTTCACCTTTGCTAAAATTGTAAGCCTTCAGGAAATACACTCAGAATTCCTCTCCAAAATAGAACTATGGATACCAAAGAATATTGAGGAAAAAAAGAAGAAAGACAAATTTCTTACTGCTTCTGTTGCCTCCTGCTTTTCCTTAAGCCCTGTTTGGTTGCTTTTAAACTTGGCAGGTGTGTGAGTAAGGACTTATTTTCATCAGTAAACACACACTGGTTCAAAGATCTTACACTCAGGAAATGAGAAAATGACATAAACACTATTAAAATTGGGATGTTGACAAAAGAAAGGGAAAAAAGAGACAGGGAATGACAGCAAGTTAAAAGAGTGAGAGAGCGCCAGCCCTGATAGCCTAGTGCCATGCTGTGGTGGTGGCTCACATAGAAGAACTAGAAGGACTTAAAACTGGGATATACAACCATGCACTGGGGCTTTGTGGAGGAAAAAAAAAATAAAGAGGAAGATTGGCAACAGATGTTAGCTTAAGGTGAAACTTTACCAGCAAAAAAAAAAACAAAAAACAAACAAAAAGAGCAAGAGGGAGAGAAAGTCAAGCATGCCCCAAATTTCTTAATTAAAAATATAACTATTATCTTAATCTTGCTGTCTATTCACCAAAACCAATGATCTACCTTTATTAAACTGCCTTTCATTTAACAGCGTTGTTGAAAAAAAATTATAGATAAAAAATAAGAACTGTAAGGGCCAGCCCCATGGCTGAGTGGTTAAAGTTGCATGCACCCCACTTCAGTGGCTTGGGTTCACAGGTTCGCATCCCAGGTGCAGACCTACTCCATGAGTCAGCCATGCTGTGGAGGTATCCCACATACAAAGTAGAGGAAGACTGGTGCAGATGTTAGCTCAGGGCTAATCTTCTTCAAGCAAATAAAAGAGGAGGATTGGCAAGGGATGTTAGCTGAGGGCGAATTTTCCTCACATACACAAAAAGTGAGGACTGTAAGATTTCCCTTTGCTCCTTCTTTCTCCAAATTCATGACAGCCAGAGTGTTCTTTGAAGAACTTTGATGGGCCAATGGTTATGCTAAAAGAAGCAAGAGTTCACAACAGCCATCCACCGTGAAATCAGAGCCCAAGTGTTTCCCTGACTCTTCTAAGTCATCCAATTTTATCCCATTGAAGAGCCGCAAATCCCCAATGAATTATCTCAATATTTTTAAATACAGAATAAAACATTCTCTTTGAACTCTTCAAATTGTTCACTACTGCTATGAAGACCTGCAAGTACCTCCCCTCACTGACACCTTTTCAAGTTAGGAAAGATCATTTTAAACTGTTTCTCTAAAATCACTTAAAATAAGTCTGAAGCATGTCAAAATTGGTCAGTCTAAGAAATGACAAAATATTTGAGAGACTTTAAAAATTACTACAAGATAAATTAAGGTGAATGTTTAAAGTAAATAATCTCAAAAGGATTGCTGAGTTTTGCAGCAACAAGTTTTGTTTCCTTATTTGCATTCAACACCATAGAATCATAAAGACAGAAAAAATTACCACTTATTTGCAGTTCCTAGTCTGTATTTAAAAGTAGACTAAAGAAACTTATTTTTACTGCTGCTTTCAATTTTCCTTAATCACTGGTATTTGTTTTGCTTTAGTGCTTTGCTCTCTGACTTTCTGGATGAGAGGTGCTTTATATATTCAATTTGCTAGTGAGCTATGAGATGAAAGGAGTCTTAATGGTGAGTTTGAAGACTGTGGATTTTTATTTATTTTATTTTTTTACAGTTGGTACATATACAATTTCACCTTTAATTATCTTTGGCTAGTCCTGTCCATGGATCAACAAAGACATGTATAAAACATGCCTGTACTAGGTCATTCTTTCAGAAAAGTACACAATCAAATAGGTTGGGTGGCATTCGTTAAAACGCATTTAGTACTTTATGTGAAATCTCTTTCCATACATAGATACTCAGCACCATAATTCTTTGGTTTCTAACTACCTTTCACAAGATTTAAGTCTTGGAATAATTGTAATTTTCCTTGACCCTCTTTAGAGTAATTCAGTTTACATCACCATATTGTGTACTAAAGAGTCACACAGCGTCCTCCTGGATTTTCTCAGCAATACTTAGCATTAAAATAAAGGGTTTCCTTGGGGCCAGCCTGGTGGCATAGTGGTTAAGTTCACGCACTCTGCTTCAGCAGCCTGGGGTTCTTGGGTTCTGATCTCAGGTGCGGACCTACACATGACTTGTCAAGCCATGCTGTGGCAGCATCCCGCATACAAAACAGAGGAAGACTGGCATAGATGTTAGCTCAGTTACAATCTCCTTCAAGCAAAAAGAGGAAGATTCGTAACAGATGTGAGCCCAGGACCAATCTTCCTCACCAAAAAAAAGAGGAGGTTTCCTAAAGATTGAAAGAATTATAACATTGCTTTCATCTCTGGTTTCTCTCAGTTGCTCAGCCACAATTCAAGTGTGCAGCTTGCAACAGCATGAAAGGATGACCTGAGGCTGAGCCTAGGGACTCCATCCAGTAGTTCTAGAATATTCTAACTCTGTAGCACATCTACATTGTGACAAGTTTCTATTAGTGGATTACAGTAAATCAATTTCCTCAGCATGGCCATCTTTGATATTTGATTACTTTCCTCGGTGAATTAGTGAAAGTTTGTTTACGTTGTTTGTTCGGTTGATTTGTTACAAGATGCCATGCTATCTATCAAGTGGTTATTTCCTATTTGTTGTGGACCTAGAGCTGTGCTACATCCCATGGAGACAAAGAAGTGAACATAAAGAATAAAGTGTTGCTGTCAGGGATTTGACAATCTATACGAGAGAAGACAAAACCCACAGTAGTGAAATAATTGGAGAACAAATATTTACTTTAGAGGTTCAGAGAAGAAAGCGAGTAGAATATTCAAGAAAGTATTGAAGAAGAGAGATTTGATATGGGACTTCAAAAGTGAGACAGGGCACACCCAGGAACACGAGAAGTTACAGGAGTGAAAATGAGTAAGCGTGTTTACTGGAGAGTGAGGGGACAAGCCTCAATGGACACAGCTCCTTTCCAAATGTGTATCACGTATCTGTCCATCTCTGTCCCTTTCATTTGCAACCACCTTGGTCCAGTCCACTCTTAGCTCTCATCCAGACTATTAAAATAGCTGTAATTGGTCTCTTTACCAGGGCCCATCTACAATTCATAAAGATGACACAATAATCTTTCTTTCCATTTAAAATCAGATCATTTCAGGCCCCTGCTCAATTCTCTTCAAATGTATTCCCAATGCACTAGGAATAAAACCCAGATTCCTTACTATGGGCTTCAGGGTCCTAAGGGATCTGGACCACACTTAACTGCCGGATCTTCTCTTCTAAAGCTCTTTTCCTTTCTCCCTATGCTCCAACTTCACTGTTCTTTTTCTTCCTGAAATTGAGAGTGGAGAAAAATTCAGAACAGCAACAACATTTGCTTGGCACTGTGCAGCTAGTCTGTGTTCTTCATTCAGTCTTTGAAAAGACTCTGTCCAGCAGGTATGATCCTTATTTTTAAAATAAAGACTTGGAATTCCAGAGAGCCTAAGATCACAGATCATGTGACTATCAGAGCTATGACTCAAACTCATCTCTTCTGACCACCATTCTGAAAGGAAAACACAGTATTTATAATTAATGATATGTAAAATGTGGTGAGAGGCATGACTGAAAGGTAATTTTAAATGTTAAAGGCTGGATTAATGAGGAAATGGTGATGTCATAAAATCAATAACTGGAAAGAAATATAAAAAGGACACCTAGCCAGGTTAGCCTCTCCTTAGAGGCTGCACCAGAACAGGTGGCTTTTACTGCTGGCTCTGCAGCAACACAGCTGAGTCACTTCCGTTCTCCAGCGCTCAGATTTCCTCTCTGAAAAAGAGGGAGAAAATTTTCATTACCTTCATTTGGGTAAAGATTTCCCAAATACGACACTACGAGCATGATCTGTCAAAGAAAAAAAAAATAATTGGACTTCATCAAAATTAAGAATTTCTGCCCTTCAAAAGGTACTATTAAGAGAATGAGCCACACACTGGAGAAAATATTTGCAAATCACATATTTAATAAAGAACTTGTATCCACAATATATAAAGAATTCTTAAAACTCAATAATAAAAAAACCAAACAACTCAATGTTTAAAAAATGGCCAAAATATTTAAAGAGAAACTGCACCGAAGAAGATATACAGATGGCCATCAAGCACATGAAAAGATGCTCAATATGATTCGTCATCATGGAAATGCGAAATAAAACCACAATGGGATACCATCTATCAAAATGGCTAAAATTAAAGACCGACCATACCAAGCGTTGCCCAAGCTTTGGAGGTATTAGAACTCTCACACACAGGTGGTGGTAATGTAAAATGTTACAACCACTTGAAAACCATTTGAAAATTTCTTAAAATGTTAAATATACATCCACCATATCACCCTGCCATTTCACTCCTAAGTTTTTACTAAAGAGAAATGAAAGTCTATAGCTATACAAACACTTACACATGAATGTTGATAACAACACTATTTGTAATAGCCATAAGCTGGAAAATGTCCATCAACAGATAAATGGATAAATAAGATAAGTTGTAATATATATATATATATAATGAAATATTACTTGTGAATAAAAAGGAATGAACTACTGATAAACATGACAACACGGATGACTCTCAAAATAATTACGCTAATTGAAAGAAGCCAGGTAAAATGAGTGCATACTTGATAATTCTATTTAATTGCAAACTAACCAATAGTGACAGAAAAGATCAGTGGTTGCCTGGAGATGAAGAAATGGCAAGAAGAAGCAGTAGGGAGGGATTATCAAGGGACATAGGGAAACTTTTGGGAATGACGGATATGTTCACTGTCTTGAATGTGGTGATCATTTCATGGGTAGATACATAGTCAAAACTTATCAAATTGTACACTTTAAACATATGCAGTTTATTATATGTCAGTTATATCTCAATAAAGCTGTTTAAAAAAGAGAAAAAAGCAACAGTAATGACAGTATGGTATTGGCACAAGGAGAGATTAGCAGAAAGAATTGAGAATCAGGAAAAAATAACACGTTTACATGGCCAATTGATTTTCCAAAAAGCTGCTAAAAACATTCAATGGAGAAAAGATCATGTTGTCAATAAATTGTGCTGGAGTAGCTGTATATCATATAGAAAAAGATTACCCGTAACATCCTACTGAAAAATTAATTCAAAGTGGATCATTGACCTTACAAAAGATCTAAAACTATAAAACCAGTAAAAAAAAAAAAAAGAGAGAAAAACTTGTGACCTGCATTTAGAAAGTATTCTTTACACAGGACATAAAAAGCATGAACCAACAAAAAAATTGATGAGTCAAAATTTATTAAAATTAAAAACTTTTGCTTATCAGGAGATTTTATTAAGAAAGTAAAAAGGCAAGCCACAGATTGGGAGAGAACATTTGTAGTACATATATCTGACAAAAGACATGCATGGAGAACATATAAAGAACTTTTACAAATCAACAACAAGAAGACAAATTACCCAACTGAAGGAACAGAGAGAATTTCCGGGATAGGCCAAGAGAGCAGCCCCATTCATTCCAGATCCTCCTTTTTATATCTTAAAAACCCTGACATAACACAGCAAACTTAGGAAGGTTCTGAAAGGTGGAAGAAAGAAGAGAGACTCTACCTAGAGATCTTGGAACTTGAGAGAGGACAGCAATGAGTTTTCCTTTTGCCAACAGTCAGGGCAATGGAGAAATCTATAACCTGGCAGCAGCGAGAGGTATGGTGGGGGCAAGGGTTGGGGGAGAGCTGGAGAAGCTCCCAGAAAAGTCTGCTCCCCTTAGGCAAAGTACTAGAAAAATAGTAGCCTAACATAAGAGACAATCTGTTTGACAATAGTTGCCCTACTTCAGACAAACACTCTGGAAAGACTGCATTCCCTCCGCCCCTCTGGCCCTATTGTTTCAGCAAGAAACAGGAATCTAATATTTTACACACACACGCACACAAACACACACACACATACACACACTTGAGCAGAAGCAGGCAGGGACACTCTGATTCCCCAGCCTGAGTGGTGGTGTTCGGGCCAAGCAAAGAGAGGTCTTCCATCCTCTGCCCACCAGAAACAGGCAGTGCTCCCATCCGCCCTCCTGGGTCCTGTCAGCTGGGCACAGCAGGGAACCGAGACTCCATTTCCAACAGCAAGTGGAATGAGGTGGGGTAAAGAGGCTGCTCCTCAATTAATTAACAATGTAATTCCTCCCTCTCCCTCCCCTCACTTTGCAGTACTCTTCTGAGCAACAGAGGAAATAATCCTGGGTAAAATTCAGCTCTCCACCTGTTCCGTTACTGTACTCACACAGGCAAACAAGTCTGGAGAAAAATGCCAAAATCGTGCTATGTTCACATTAAATTCATGACCAACCTCAAGTAGCCCGTTACCATCGCCTAGCAAGTTTACGGTTTCCACTCCTTCCCTATCGTCTTCCTCTGTGACTATTTCTGATCTTTTCCTTTCTTCTCAAGCCTTCAATATCCCCTTCCCATAGCCAGTCTTACCTGTTGACTCTGCTTCTTCTTTCATGTAGAGGAAAGTAGAGAAGAAGAAGGGAGAAAGCCAAAAAGGAAGGAGAGAGGGAAAGAAGGGAGGTAGGAAGAAAGGAAGGAAGGAAGGAGGGAAGGAAGGGAGGAAGGAAGGATCAATTAGAAGATGTACAGGAAATACCGTAGGATGACCCTGAATGGGTCACACTCTTGATAGACCCCATCCCCCTGAGTGTGGAAAACAACCTGTGACCAGATTCTAGACAACAGAACATGGCAATGATGACAGGATATCATCCCCTGATTCTGTTATGTTGTATGGTAAAGGTGAAGGGATTTGCAATGCAATTAAGGTCTCGAATCAGCTTTTGAGTTAATCAAAGAGGAGATTATCCGGGTATCCTGGGTGGGCCTGATCTAATCAGCTAAGCCCTTTAAATTTTTGTGATAATTTGTGTTCCAAAACTTAGATCTATTAGTGTTTGCACAACTGAAACATTTACCAAAATTCATAAAGCTATATATTTAAATGAGTAAATTTTATCATATTTAATTTTACCTCAATAATTGTTTTAAGTTAATGTTAAGACACCTCCTCCCCCCTGCAATGGGATTCTAACAGCAGGATTTATACCCAATGAAGGGTTGAGAGGGAGAAGTGATTTCCTCAGAACTTGCAAAACAGACCATTGGGATGGGTACTTATTTGTAATACTAATCTTTACAGGAGACGCTAAAAGTTTTATGCAAATGACACTCATTTCTTTGGTTTAATGCATGGTCTGGGTATAACCTGAGTGTTCCTGAGTTTTCCCATACTTTGAAAAGTGGAATAAATAGGAAGACCCAACTCCTTAACCACGTTACCTTTTCCAGGTTCAGTAGGTGTATTCAGCTATGTAGTATGGCTTCTTTAGCGCCACAACACAGAGTTGAGCAGTTGCTGTAGAGACCTTAGGGCCTGCAAAGCCTAAAATATTTACTATTAAGTGCTTTACAGAAAAAAATTTGTCAACTGCTGCTTTAGATAAAAGAGAATATACTATACGTCTATTCTAAAGAGGAATGAAACAAAGATAATGAAACTGATAAGACGTAGGTGATGTGGATACACTTATTAAGAACTCTAAGAAACAATATTTACAAAGTCTAACATGCCACTATTTTATAGCTTACATTTATGTAAAAGCATTCTAATTAGCAGCTGTTATTGGAAGTATCTCAATGATACTTTTATTTTCGTCTGTCTGTGTACCCCAATTTTTATTGGATCGTGAACCTAAATACAACTGCTATCTTTCCGGGAATATCTTACATCCGGCACTCAGGGGCCTGGGCTCTGGTTTTACTTGTTCCTTTTACGTCTACGCTTTTGGCTCTGATAACTTTTCATATGATGCACTATAACCTGATCTATCAGCCAGAAAAATGTAAGTAAATCACACTTTGCATTAAATTTTTTGGCTTTTATGGTTTTCTTGACACATCTCTTTTCTATTCGCTTCCCTATAACTTCACTTTCAACTCACAGAATTTGTAGATTCTGCCAGTTATTACACTTAAGAGTAACAATGTCTGCAAGAATCTCAAGAATCCTTATCTTCTTTTATTTTTCCCTTGTTAAAAAAGTTTTAATAATGGAATATTTTAAACATAAAAGTAGAAAAAAATCATATATGAACTCCATCTATCTAGCCTTCAGCTTCAACAATTATCAACCCATCTCCATTCACTTTTGCCCCATCTCACCTGGTAATTTTGAAGCAAAAACTAAATATAACATTTCGTTTATGTGTGTGTGTAATAATGACACTGTGATTATGTCTTTTTTAAAGTATTTAACATATATAACACACACACATATGGAAGGAGCGAATACCATCAAATATCTGGTCACTATTAAAATCTCTCTGTTTCCAATTTTTAAATTTATTTTGTTTTGTTTTATAGTTCAAATCAAGTCCAAACAAGGCCCATATATTGCAGTTGGCATGTATGTCCCTTAAACCATATATATGGCCCCTCTTCATCTCTGTCTCTCTCTTTTCATTTTTTTTTAAGAAATCTGAACATTTCATAGAGCATTTCCCATCATCTGGATCTTGCTGATTACATCCACTTGGTTTCATCCCACAGGTTTTCTCCCTCTGTATTTCCTGTAAATTGTCTGATAGACTTAGATGCTCTATCATATTCAGATTTTTTATTGAGGGGGGCAAAACTCCTTCATAGATGGCAGTATGTACTTCAGTCAAGAGGCATAGTATCTGACTATCTCTGTTTTCGCCATGTCAACATCCATTGATGACTTTTGCCTACTACTCTTTTGGGGGTTGCAAGGTAGTGATAGTCTACACTTCTTTTATTAGCTGAAGAAATAGAAATCTCTCTTCATCAACCATTTAATTACACAGAGGCACAGTTTATGTAAGAAGAAGAAGATAAATGTCTAATTCTTTCCCTCTATTTTTAGATTTTCAAAATAATGAATTGAGCTTCAATATCTTCTAAAGATGATCTTTAGCTGTTTTTTTAAACTATTACTGTTAATTCGTGGACTTAAATTTTTCAATGTGTTTCAATCTACTACAATTATTGATGCTCAAATTTTTCCATATTTGGACAGTGGGGTCGTCTTCATGCTGGTGCCTGAGTCCTCCAGACAAGCCTCTGTTATCCCCGATTGCTTCCCTGCTTTCTGGTATACCAAGATATTCTCTGGTCGTGATTTCCTCCCCTAAACTTTGCATCATCTCTTTCTCCAAAGAATTGTGTTTCCTTTTCGTGTATAACGGTATTTACAAACTACAGTCTTCTCAATGGGGATGCTTACATCCCCATTGTAGCTTGCAGCTTACAGCTTACAGCTACTTAGTCTATCACAGTTTCCAGGTCTTTTCAGTGCACAAAGCTGGAAATTTTTTTTCTTTCTAAGACAATGTACATTATGGAGGATAGTAATACCCTAACCAAAGCCAGTGCTACAGATTTTTACTAAACCTTACCAAACTCAGATCTTTTTCGACGTCTTCCCATGACAAAAATCCCAGTTCTCAATGACAGCAATATATTTGCATATTTGCTTTATCCTAATATGGCTATTGAAAACACTTTCAAGATTCTTCTTGCAGTTTTTTTCATGTTATAATCCCTGGGAATGTACACTAAAATTATTGTTTTAAAGTCACCTGGTATAGTCCTCTCTGTCTGGTTATCCCACTAACTTAACTTTAAACACAATTAAGCACATTTGTTCCATTTTCCTTTATGCTTTGAGGTATTTTTAAAATTTAAGTTTTTTAAATTGTGTATATAGTTTCATGTTTCTAAAAATCCATGTACAAAACAAGTTCGACTTATATTCATGTATCCTCTCATTCCTTTAGGTGTCCATTTACATATTTTTAAAGAATTCTTCTTCTATTATTTTAATAGAGGAAAATATTAAAATTTTACATATGTGTGCTTGTGTTTCTATGTATATGTATGTATTTTTGCCCCTTCTTATATAAGCAGTAGCATATTATCCATACTTTTCTCATGTGCTTTTTTCATTTAATATAACCTACGGATTGCTTCCATCGTATATACAAATATTCCCCATTCCTTTTTATAGCTGCATAGTATTCCATTGTGTGGTGAACTATTGTCTCTTTCACCAGTCTTATATTGATGGACATTTGAGTTTTTTCTTTACTTTTGTAGGTTCTAATGAATATCTTGGTGCATACTTCTCTTTGCATTTTTTTCCCAGCATATCTTTAGGATAGATTCCTACAAGTAGGATTGCTAAGTCAGAAAGTAAATCCATAGATAATTTTGCTATATATTGCCAAATTCCCTTCTGTAGTGGTTGTACCATATTGTGTTTTCACCAAAAATGTATGAGAACGCCTGTTTCCCCATAGTCCCTCCAACAGAGTATGTTATCAAGCTTTTGGATTTTTGCCAATTTGAGGATGGGAAATGGCATCTCAGTGAGGTTTTAATTAACATTTCTCTAATTATGAGAAAGTTGAACATCTTTTCATTGCTATAGAGCAATTTGTACTTTTTTTAAGTGAACTACTTGTTCATCTATCTAGTCCATTTTTTCTATAGGGCCTTGGATTTTTTTCTTTCAGTTTTTAGAAGATTTTTATATATTAGGGATATTACTTTTTGTCTATGATAGAAGTTGCAAATATTTCCCGTTTGTCACATATTTTTAACTTTGCTTCTTGAGTTATTTTGCAAGCATAAGACTTCCTAAGTTTTTGTTTTTTGTCTTTTGGGGAGGTTTATGTTTATAAGTCAAATTTATGAATCTCCTCTCTTACTGCTCATAAATTTTGAATCATGTCGGAAAAGTTTTCTTCACTCCCGGATTGTAAAGGAGTTCACTCATATTATCTTTGGGTACTCATATTATTTCGTTTCTTTTTTTTTACCTTTGCATCTCTGGCCCATTTGGAAATTGTATTAGAATAGGTTTTAAGAGTGAACTCAACTTTATCTTTTTTTTTGTATGACTATTAAGTTATCTAAACTCACTTATTAAAAAGTCTATATTTTCCCCACTAATTGGAGTTGTCATCTTCATTGTATACTGCCACTTGAATTTCTGGAGTTTCTATTCTGTTCCTTTGCTCAATCCATTCATCTGTCTTATTTAACTCTGAACTTAATTTCTAACATATTTTGCTTTTAGTAGTACTTTGACTACTGCCACTGTTTCTACTACTTATCTATACAACTACCACTAACAGCAGTGCAATCACTTGTATTTTTAAAAATTGAGCACATTCGCCAATGTTACTTTTGGTGTTACTTTGGTCATTTTGACCACACACCTGTGAGGTAGGTCAGAGGGGCATTGTATATCCTTTTACAGGCCAGACTCCATATGCTTTACCTCTGCTCCTGTAACACCCTGAGATATCTTTACCGTTTCATCTCCCACAGTATGTTGAAATGATCCCTTTATGAAAACGATTAGAAATTCCTGTGTCTTATAAATACTTGGAATGTGGCAAATGCTCGATCAGTGTTTGTTATTGTTAAACTGACTGCTGAAACGGAGACATAATTTAATTAAATGAGTTGCCCAAGACTTCACAGAAAATGGTGGAAGTAGAACCAGAAACGAGGTCTTATTTTTCTCAGTCTAGAGCTCATTTTATTACACCATCTACTCAGTCAGTGAAGCAGGGAAAATATCACCCCCAGAAGCCTCTGCACCTGTTCTCAGAGCTCTGTGGTCTGTGGATCACTGCTCAGCAGCACATGCGCTCCTGGTAGTCTGTGGAATGGGTTCAATGTGCAAAAATGCGTCTGAGACATTGTCTCTGTCAGACTCAAATAGCAGGAAAGAGGAAAATGTAAAGTATAAACGTTTATTGAAAGACCACTTTGGCACTTTCTGGAGTGTGTAATTATCAAATAATTCTGCGTGTTTGTAATATATATACATACATATGTACATACATAATTTTTAGATTCCAATTTTCTAAATAGCTGTGCAGCAGCCATCCATTCACTTCCCAATCTCCTATTTGAAAATATACTCAGCTGAATAAAGAAATACAATTCTTCAAATAACAGATCTTTATAATCAACTCTGTTTACTGCCAGCCTATTGTAGTTCATGTGTTACATATTTTAACATGTGATAAGGTAACCTTTCTGTGGACATTTACAAGAAAACATTTTATCAGCTGCAAGTAAAATTATAATAGAAAATGTTCACCAGTGGTGTACTTTACACAATACTCTACAAAATGAATATTCTGGAGTTGTTTTTTGTTTTGTTTTCTATTTCCAAGTTATAAGATCACCCAACTATGATGAAGTAAACTCTGTCTTCCTTCTAGCAAAGTATATAATCCTTATTTTGGCTTCTTTCTTTCTGATGACTAAATTGGAAATTCCTCAAAGCTGTAATTCAAAGCCATAGGTGACCTTAAAGAAATGATTTTTCATATGCTACCTTTTATTTTAAGGTAACTTTTCAAATGTGGACCATGCATTCCATTATGTTTAGCTGTCAAGCACAGCCTTCATTTGCATTTCTTCCCACCGCTATAATTTTGAGAACTGGCAGGTGACCAAAGAAGAAAAAATGTGCATCTACCATCTAGAGTGCAATGTAGGCTTTTTTTATTATAATTAAGTAGCATAGATATTCATGATTAGATCAAGGTCAGAGGAGCAGAACATCAGAGCCAAGGACTTAAAGGTACAAAGAATAGAAAAATTGCTAATATTTTTTTTTAAATAGTAATAGCTACAATCTTTAAGTTTTGCAATAAAACATTTAAAATAGCTCATCTGTTTTATTTTAAAATGTGCACGCCTGGTGTGTTTGCCGTGCACATTTAAAGTGGAGCTTGAAGTCTCAGTTGCATTTTCATTCCAGTTTTTTTTCGACCTCTCATTTCTGCTCCTGGTGCAGAAAAGCAATTTGAGAATTATAATGACAATGGATTTTTTTTTAAGCCTGAGTCTACATGACACCCAAAATTATTTGTACAGAAGGCATAAGTTTTCTATTAAGTCTAATGGATTAATCCAAGGAGGTGGTGTGATATTTAGATGCAGATGTTTTCAATAGGATATCCCTCCTAACATTCAGTGAGAACTCTGTGGTTTGATGGAACAACGCCTCCTCCCCTTAGGTACACACCTTATTATACAGTTCCTTTTCTTGCCCTCTCTAACTAGCTTATTGGCTCCCTCTCAGTCCAGCTAGTCAATTTAGTTTTGTTACTGCCCTCCCTTCTTTCCCTCTGACTTAGGACCCATCTAGCACCTCGCCCACTCTTTCTCAGTCTCCTAAGCTAACTTTTCTCCTCTGATACTCTCCTAACTGACAGGGAGCCCTAGGATTTCTTCAAGGGACCTCATCTCTTCTCTTCCCATCCTCTTTCCTTAAGTAATCTCTAGTTTCATGCCTTTTAATGCCAATGACACAAGAAACACTCAATTTCATATTGACTTCTCTCTTCACCTTGAAACTCACCTATGTGACTTCCTGTTTGACATTTTCACTTAGTTCTCTAATAGACACCTCCAAATTAACCTGACCAAAACTCGACTCCTGATTCACCCAACTACAAACTGACTGCTTTCTTGTTTTCTCCACCTCAGCGTGTCACCATCACCCCATTGTTTAAAGGACAAAAATGTAGTATTATCAAATCTTCGCATTTCTTCATCCATTCCCCATGTCAGAAAATTCTATTGATTGTTCAGAAACATATTCTGTTCACTTCTCCTCCTTGCTACTAATATGTCCAAGTCACCACAACTTCTTGCCTGTCCCCTAACTTCCTCTCTAGTCCCCTAAAATACATTGTCTACACAGCTATAAGAGTTTTAGAGTAACTTTTTAAACATTTACCTAATATGATATCTCTGAACTGCATAAAACTTTTTTTCTTTTTTGAGGAAGATTAGCCGTGAGCTAACTGCTGCCAATCCTCCTCTTCTTGCTGAGGAAGCCTGGCCCTGAGCTCCCATTTTCCTCTACTTTGCATGTGGGATGCCTGACACAGCATGGTGTGCCAAGCAGTGCCATCTCCGCACCCAGGATCCGAACCTGCGAACCCCGGTCTGCTGAAGTGGAACGTGTGCACTTAACCACAGCGCCACCAGACCAGCAACTGCATAGTGGTTTCCCATAACACTGGAGATAAACTCCAAGCTCCTTGCTTTGGCCTGTGAAGTCTGACTCCTGACCAACTCTTGGACCTCGTCTCCTTCCGATCTTCTTTTAACTGAGCCACTGCCTCATTGGCCTTTACTGTTCCCGAACCTCTCCCAGCTCATTTCTACCTCATTACGTGTCTGGCATATGCTTCCTCCACGTCTTCTTACCTACTTGCAGTCATTCAATTCTCAGTTCAAATTTCAACTCTTTAGGGCTCCTCTATACCCTACCACACAATGGGTCTCTATCTTATCAGTCCATTTTGTTTCCACCAGTGAACTTGCCATACTATTTTTCTGCTTGTTTAATCTCTCCCCCACCAGAAAAAAAACTCAGGGATTTGTAGGTCTTTTTCACTGCTATATTCTCAAGTCCTAGAAAAGTTCCTGGCACATAATAGGTACTTAATAAATATGTTGAATGAATAACAGATTGCATTCACATTTGTTTGGCATCAATTATGTACACTCTCAGTGCTAGTTAAAATTTTAGACCTCATTCATGTTTACTCATTTCTTGTTCTTAACAGTTTTGTTTTTGTGGCTTCATATCCCCATATCAGATACAAGTTTACTTGTTTAAATAAATTCGTGTTTCAGAGTATGTATTCAATTGAGCCAGTGCTACTCAGAGTCTGATCCATGGAGCAGGGCTGTTCAATGGACTTTTTGTTACCGATATGCAGACAAATAAATTCAGACACTGAGAGAAAACATGGAGAAATATTTATGGAAAGTTATATTTTTTCGTCTGTTGAATCTAATAATAAAAATATCAAGGCATATTTTGTTTGCCTTTGTCTTATTTTATTCTTTATGTATTTCATTTTTAGTGTATTTCACAAATGTATTGACATAATTGTTGAGAAATTTTTTTTAAAAACTGATCTTTTAACACAGCTGGTTTAAGAAGCACTAATCTAAGCTACTTTCCTTTAGAAATAATACAATAATGATATTTAACTGTTCAATAAAATTATTAAATTTATCATGAATTAAAAGCAGATTCAAATTTATCTTGCAACAGACAGTGATTTGTTTATACAAAAAAGGAATAGAGAGTTTAAAACATTATATTCAATATAATGAATTTAAAAAGTAAAGGAGAAATTGGGGAGAATCTCTTTGCCAATAGTCTTTCACCATGCACGTAGTTAGCATTTCGTAATAAAGCCTGTTTGAAAGCATAGAGTAAGTTGTAACGATGCCAGTAACAACCCTACTATCTGAACAGCACTGTTTTGCAAGAGCAGAGCAGAGAACAGTTGATGAGCAACAGAGACAAGCTCATAAGCAGAGGTCAGGAAGTTAAGCTCCTAGCCCAGACCTGTTCAAATTCAGTATCTAGACTGTTCATGAAAACATTCTCAGTTCTCAACTTACTAAAACCTTAAGTAAACTCATTTAAATAGCTAGAAACGTCTCATAATAGAGCAGTTCTTCCTGCAATAATAAAGAGAAGTCCTTATTACTTCTTTCTAAGAGATACAAAGCTTGGCTACTCGTGGGTGCTTCTGCACCCTTGGCTTTCTCAGTCCCTGGGCCTTTCATGTGTGTTTGTCAATAGTGACTAAGAAGAGGCAGTAGTAACTATAGATATGAGTCCATCTGTCAGCAGTTACCCTGACATACGTCCACCTGACCTAAATACACTTCATAGAGGCCACCAAAGAGCCATCGTTGTAATCACTCTTGGTCACTACCAATTTGGGCTGGATTTGATTCAGTGACTTAGAGGTTAAAGGCTCCATATTCAATTCTGAGGGTTCCAGCTTCCTCAATTAATCAAAAACTGACATAATAGTTCTATTACAACTGAGATCAAGTCAATATAATCACTTTATAATCATAAAAAGAAATATTAATAAATATTCTTTATTTAAAAATAAAAGCCAATACTCTATGACATTTAAATGAACTTGGTTAGAATGCATTTCACCTGGAATTTTATCACAGGAAACTTGAACATAACCAAAATGACCATCAAATTATACTTTGAGTTTCTATATTGGCCTTCTTTGGAGAAACTCAAACTTTCCAACATTTATTATACCATTTATTCTACAACCATGGTTTGATGTCTATATAATTTGTGAAAAGATTTATCTGGTCAAAAGGGGTGCTATGAAAAATTGTAACAATTATGATGGCACAGCTGAACTGCTAACTAAATGGGGGTCTCTAATCTGTCATTGTATCAGGAAGTCCTAATGGAGTCAAAGAAAAGGTGGAATCTGAAAGATCATAAAATGAACAACAATGAGGTTGCAAATCACTAGCAGTAAGTGACTGCAAGCTTCTAAGGCCATAAAATGCTTCTGATGCTAACGCGACAGCCACATAACCCCAGAGGAAGCTACTGGAAAAGTCAAAAGCCAACTAATGCAATCTGAACTTTGAGTGACACTATCAACAAGTACAAAGTCATTGAAGAGTTCAAAGTGTAATCTTATGTCTGAAATTCAAGGATAAAGTCAAAGCAGGGACTATGTTTCCCTTCATCTCCATGTCAAAGTAAGAAGCCATCCTCTCCCTGACAAGTAAAGTGAGGATTATTTATATAACCATTTACGTTAAAAAATAGGAGCGGTTCTTTGTGTTAAGGCTGTAAAAGAAAGTTCAAGTTGTCTTATTCATTAATGAGTTAAAGTTAGAGACTTCTGAGAGATTCTGAAATCTTTTACTTTGGTCTTTTATTTTGTTACTCTTCTTCCCTTTTTAATATGTTCCCATTGATCTTACCTTTTTCATTTTTTACATCAGCTGTCAGGCACCACCTTGGGCTGGTCACCAGGATGCCAGAACCGTTGTCAGAAGCTTCTTCCTTTGAATTCAACCCCTTAGGTGCTAAAACCTTCTCAGTCACTTTACTTCCCTTTATCCTTGCAATTGTCGTCTTTCTGATGGACATCTTGGAAAATTGAAGAACAATTCCTTTACTAATACATAATATCTCCAATTATTTGCAGGTTGCTCCCTCCTGACAACCTTTAGGGTGTTTGTTAATGCACTGAAAACATGCTGTCTGCGATATTGCCATCTTGGCAGAGACGTGACAAGCTGGTTAGACCATGCCAAGGAAAAAAATGGTGGCTGCTACAGTGAACTCCATGTAGAAGACACAAAATTGTTTTTCACCCTTCTCCCTGTCTTCATTTCTCAGCTCCTACACAGAATGTGCATTATGCAGGTAAGGAAGCATAATTAACACTACCTCCACAACAATCAAATGATTGCACATTAACATTATAAATAAACGTTTGTTTTCACCCCAGCAAGCGCTTCCCATACACTTTGTCAGGCAGTTATCCTATAAAGGCTTCTAATCATTATAGCCTGTAATTTCAAGAGCTAAGAGGGGTCAAGCAGAGGCATACCTGAGGAGAATCTGCGTATGCTGTTTCTCCTGTAGAACTATAAATGTCTGTCGGGAGGGGCAGACAATACTTCAGGGTGCACAGGTGTAAGGCATAAGAGTAGGGCATGAAAATATAGGCTCTATGGACAATTACCCAACCTTCCCTTAGCTAAACATTTTGCCTGCCTCCTTCATTAAGCCTTTAAAAACTGGTACTAACAAGTAGCTAAATTGACTGATTTGAGTACCACCTCCACTGTGCTCTTAAGTATAAGTCCTAATGAGCAAGTGATTCTCTCCCCACCTACTCTTAGTTCCTTGGTGAATCAGTCCTTATGCTGTGGAGAAATCAAAAAGAAAGCACTAAGTCTAAAGTACCTTTTATAAATATATGTGGTTTTTAAAACATTTTAACGTGGTTAAGGGTCAAAGACTAACTTACTTATGAAGCAATATCAATGATTATAAAAGTCTTTGAAGAAATTTGGGACTATCTTCATTGCTAACCTCAACTTAGAAATTAGAAAGCTAATGAGTGAGTTATACTCATAAATCATAAAACAATAAAGCTGAAAAGAAACTTAGGGATTAATTTACTCAATTACTTCATTTGTTGAAGAGAAAACTGAGGCTCAGGAAAATTAAATGATTTTGCAGAAGTCGGGTAGGTCACACAGTGAATAGTTGTGAAAGAACTCTTGACCTTTAGTACAATGCTTGCTCCTCCAAACCAGGAGTCTGCAAATTTCTGTCTGGAAGCCAAGTCCAGCCCACTGCCTTTTTTTGTGTGTACTTCAAGGTAAGTAGGTTTTTACATTTTTAAGTGGTTGAAAAAAGTCAAAAGAAGAAAAATATTTTGTGGCTCATGAAAATTACATGAAATTAAAAATTCAGTGTCCATCATAAAGTTTTATTTAGGAACTGGCCCGGTGGTGTAGTGATTAAGTTTGCGGGCTCTGCTTTGATGGCCCTGAGTTCATGGGTTTGGATCCTGGGTGCAGACCTACACACTGCTCGTCAAGCCATGCTGTGGCAGCATGCCACATACAAAGTGGAGGAGAATGGGCACAGACGTTAGCTCAGGGCCAATTTTCCTTTCCAAAATAAGTAAATAAAGTTTTATTTGAACACAGCCACTCTGATTTGTTCGTTGTCCTGTGTCTGCTTACGCATGAAAACAACAGAGTTGTGTAGTTCCAATAGAATCCATATTTGGAAATATGTACTACCTGGCTCTTTATAGAAAAGTTTGCCAACCCTTCTTCTAAACAATATACGAAAGCTAGACTGACTTAGCAGGTTCAACCTCCCTCTCGACTCCACAATAGCAATAGCTGGCACAAAAGCACAAAAGTATTACCCATATAATGATCATTTATATCATAAAAACATCTTAGAACGGAGAAATTAATAATGAGTATAAAATTCCTAAGTGGTCTATAGCTAGCCTTGAGCCTTGTGTGCACATAGCACAAATTACTGATTTTTTATCTTCATAATGCAGTGACATCTGGCATTTCTTTTGGCTAAATTGGATCCTTCTCTGCAAACCGTCATGTATTTTTAAATTTGATATAAATTACAATAAATTTTGATAAACTAATTTTTAAGCATCTCACCAAATCTAGATGCCCAGTTTATTGCAAAGAACAAAAACTAATACTTATTGATCACCTATACATGTTATAGCTTCTAAAAGATGACTTCACAGTATCTAATTTAATCCCCACAGCAAGCCTATATGTCTGATACTGTTAACCTTAATCCGAGGCTCAGAGACATTAAGTAACTTGCAACTTGTTCGATGTCACCCTCCTAATATATGACAGAGCAGCCATCCCAATTTAGGACTCATATCAACTCCCATACTTTGCTATTACCCACAATGCCTGTCTTGCAGCTGGGTTAAAAATCCCTGATACAGACTGTATAGTTTCCAAAATTATATATACTAGTGTTGTGCTAGAAACTTCAAAGAAAATGGTTCAAATGTACTCAAGGGAGGCAAAGGAACTTCCATTGAGATAGGCTGGAATTCGATTTTTGCCTTCAGATGAAATAATCACCAGTATAAAGGCAATCAAAGTACCAAGAATAAAACATCATAGAATTCCATATTTTAAATTTAGTAGCCATTACTGACCTTCAGTTCCAAGACATACATTTAAAATATGTTGATATGAAGGCCAATGACGTTGCCATTTGACATTACTGGCCATTCAAAGGTGAAAATGAATCTCTATTGACAGCAATTATTTCTGAATACTCAGAGGCTTATGTGAAATAAAAGTATTTAAAATTTTAAAAGGGGATGACTTCAGAACTTGAGGCAGAAGCAGAAATGATTTCAAGCTTTCAAGACACTGGAGCCTTTTCTTAGATTAGGCAATATATTAATATTGCTTCACTAAAGATTAATAGTACATTTGCCACATTATTAAGTTAACAGGTTCCTGTGTCTGTGATTCATGCCGATAATAACTTTATTCCTATTAACAATAATTCTCATTTGAAATCAGTAACAGAAACTTCCAAGTTGTGCTGGGAGCCTTTCAGTCTTAGAGTAATTCTGCTGCCGGCACTTTTTTTTAAAACACATCATTTCACTTTCCTCTGATTGGGGGATACGTGCTTAATAATTTTATTGAACTAGGGCAGAACTGGCTAATGTTCCCTTCATTCTTGCCATCTGTACCCAACCAAAACAATTATTGTTTACAATCCTCAGGGTCAAAGTAAAGATTGGAATATAAATTATCGTCAGGACATATTTTATATAAATAGAAAGAATCTCAGTGAAAATGAGGTCCACTCCTAGGCTTAGGCAGTTAACATGGCAATAGGCTCATTTGAAGAGTGCTGGGCTTGTTAACAGCCGTGCTAACTTATGACTGATTCTTCCCCATACCTTCTCTATTTGAACAGCTGATAAAAGAGAAGGAATTAGTGAAGGTTTCACACAAGAAGTTGTCATTTGGATGTTTGAGCAGGAATACTCTCCCAGGATGGTGGTAAAGCAGGAATCTTGATGTAATTCATACACTGTAAGAAATATAGTTTGGAGATTCCATTCCTCAAGGACGAGACTCAGACTGACTTCCTCTTCAAGTCACTCAGTAGCTTTGTGAGCCACTGGGAATTAAAGAAATATATGTGCTACCAATGGTAATGATGAGGATGTGATGATTGAAACAAAGCTCCTGAACTAGAAAAGAGAGGAGAGGCCCCCTTTCCTGTGACACTGTGCTTTCGTTCTGATGTCATAACCTACTAACAAGAGGTTTGGAATACGTGAAGAGGCTCCAAGTTAGGGTTGGGGTTTTAGTTAGTATTGGAGTTATTTTAAAAATGAAGAAATTCTACCACTATATTGAGGGTTTTGGGTGGGGTAGAGAGTATTATTTTTTTTTCATTTCTTTTCTGCTACTTTATTATTTGTTATTTTCATATAGTTTCCTTTGTGGTCCACTAGTAGCACACAATTAATCTAAAAGAAGAGTGTAAACACAGTATGTTTTCTCTCATTTTCCAACGTTACTTAACTCATGTTAGAAATGAGACCAATCCAGAGAGTCCACATAGCCCACAACAAGTAACATCTTTCAACACTCTTCTTAGGGGCCACTCCTCTTGGGAAAAAATTATTCCTATATATTTTGCCACCAAACTATTTAAAGGATCTACTCTGGCCCAATGCTCTTTTTCATCAAGGTGTAAACAAACATTCTTAATACTTTCTATTGGTTTTTGTTTCATCCTTCAAAAAAAAGTTTATTTGCTTATATGTAGAAATTAAGTTATTTGATTTCTTCTGTGCCATCCTAAGCAAAAAATTGGGGCCACTTTTACTTTTCATAGGAAAATTAAGAAGATAGACTAGATGACAAAATATTCCTCCATAAAGAATCGGGTGTGTTTTCAATAGGCTAAATGGAGCTCCTCCTGCCCTGTGTCTGCTCATAATTGGAATCTTGAAGAACGGGGGACTATGTAGCTCATCTGTCACTGAGTTCATGCAAGGAACGAGGCTTATGCTGCAGGATGCTTTCTCCAAAGTTAAACCACTGTCTTCAAGCACGGCTGCTTCCCCCTCAAATACAGATTCCTTCAGGATATTATCCGCAGACCATGAATTCCAACCTGAATTTGGATGGATTTCTTCTGCCCATTGCAGCAATGAATGTCTTCAGCATCCTACCACTGTTAATTCTGCACCCGCCTCTTTCCCTCTAAGAGAAATGGGCCATTTCTGTCAGCATGCATTAGTAAGTACAACTGGCCATGTCAAGCAAATTGTTTGGAAGTTTTTTTTTAAATAAAAACACTCTGCTAAGATCTAAGCTAACTGTATGCTCTGGAGTAGGGTCAGATTTTGACAAATTGGGAAAAAGGTGAATTTGTGAGTGATAACATCCAGCCTCTCAAATCTTTACCCAGAGATCACTGTCCCATCTTCTTCCCATCCTTTTATGCTTCCTCAGAAGACACACGTGCTATAAACACATGGTGAAACTTCCAGCACCATCAAATGGCCTATCCTTCTTCAAGTAAGGCAGTATTTACTCCTTAGTCAATGCTGAATATGTTCTTAAAAATTAACACAGGTAATAAACCTAAAATACAATGCTTGGCTGTACTTCTGAACCAGTAGCAAATTCATTAAAAATTAGTATGTGATTCACGGTTTCAATATAGCACTTCTTCAAATAGTAAAGTGTATAGCAATGCTTTTCAAACTTTTTTTTCCAGCTTTATTGAGATATAGTTCACTTATAACATTGTGTAAGCTGAGGTGTACCACGTGATGGTCTGGTACACATATATATTGCATAATGTTTACCACAATAAGATTCATTAACATATCGTTTACCACACATAATGGCCATTTTGCTGTTGTTATGGGGAGAACATTAAAGCTCTACTCTCATTTTGCAAAGTGAAAAAATTTAAGACATCTTAAACACATCAGAACACAATCAGGAGACCATAAAATATACGCTAAAGTCCATTCTGATTGCACTGTCCTCTGCCTAGCTGTGGTCTCTCAGGTACTGCTGTGGAACGAGAAGACAAGTGCTGGCGCAGCAAAAGCAGGCTCAATCTAAGAATCAGAGATGTGGGTCTTAGCTTCTGCTTGACCATTGAGCTGCTGCTGGGTGGTTTTGAAGAGCCACCTGACCTTTCTTGTCTTCTAATTCACTTAGTTTTTCCACTGAGGGGCATACCCTGGATAAATGGTGGGTCTGTTTATTCTGTAAGACCTTTACAATCACTCCAGATGCCATCAGTGCCTGGGGCATAGTCCTGACACATGGGGAAGCTCTATAAATGTTAGCTAGTGTTATGAGTCATCATTTGCAGGAAACAGGTCTCCTTGTTTGGTGGACATAAACAGAAAGCAGAAGGAGTTTGAAACTTGAGAAATATCATCTAACAGTAACCTAATGTCTTCTACTTGAGAAATAATCTCATTGAAATAGTCAGGATCAGGCAACTGAAAGATTCTCTTCTCTTCGTTAACCTGTTCTTATTCTTAATTCCTCCTCTTTAAAGATCTGTGGAGACCATGGAGTCTTCTGGTAAGACATGATGACATTTTTTGCTGTCTATTTATAGAAGTTACATTTTAGGGTGTGCGCTTCCTGTTCTTTACCAAGGCCATCGACAAAGTCAATCCAGACCACATCTCAGGGTAGATTTGTCTTCGGAAAGAACTCCAAGTGACTTAACTTGCCTTAGTTTATTTTATTATCTTCAATTATAGAGGCCCTTAGTACATAACTTTTTAAAATTTATTTCTTGAGACAGTAACCCCAACATTATTTATTGTAATAGGCTTAGGCAAACTATAAATCTTAATAGATTTTGACAATCCCTAAATTTTAAAAAGTACTCTTTTGTCTGCCAATGTAGAAATCCCCAAACCAGTGCTTACTGAATGCCCAGCACTATATGAAGATACAAAAGAAAAGTAAGACATTGTACATATCCTCAGAAAGTACACTATTAAAAAAGACAAAATGGGAGTAAATTTATATTGCAAAATGCTGAAAACTTTGGCAGTCTCGTACAGTATCATGAAAATCCAGTCGGAGCTTCCAAATTATGCTTAATTACTAAAAAAACTTTTGAATTGAGCAACTTTAGAAAAATATGCTATACAACATGGCTGAAAGAACCACATTAAATATCCTTCCAGAGAATGAGAGATCTTAAATTCACTTTAAATATGTCCAACTTCCTGTTGGACAATGCTCCACTCCTGTATATTTGAAATCATGTCTATTCTTAAAGAAAGGGTTTTTTTTTTTCCTGGATAGAGGAAAGTTAGACAGAGTTATCTAATATATTTTTTATGTTAATGAACTAAATATTCCCCTTCAAGATTGGTAACAAGACTTGTTGGGCAGGAAAAAAAAACTAGACTCACTTTTTAAAACCTGAGCTGTGTTCCTCTGAGTACAGAATACTGAAATCAGTTGTTTTAAACCAGACTTCATTCATTTGTTCATTTACATACTTGTTTATCTATTTGCATAAAATTTTGCTATGGGACTATAAAAAGTGTGATGATAAGCATCTTTTTAACTGGATGCTTGCTTAAGTTTTCCATATTCTGCTTATGATTATGAAAAATTAACAAGTTTTATCAGGACATATAACACAAACTTAGGGTACTTTTTGATAGCAATTTATATAACTGAATTAGCCTAATATTAAAATTTCCTTTCACTTTAAACCCAAGTGCCTTGAAAATGTGAGTGAAGAATATAAGTATATAAATTATGAACAAATAAATATTTATGAGTTCCTAATTTGAAACTAGGCACCTTCTTATCCCATTTAACCTCATGACAAGCCATCAAATAGGTCAAGGGTCACAAAGATGGTGTCATTTGAATTCAAGTGTTCTCATTGCATTATTATTATTATTATTACTGTTATTATTATTACCGAAGTTAAATGATCAGTGTTAATTTGGAATCCTTACTGCCATTTCCAATTAATGCCATGAAGTGAATGAAAAACTTATTTTGTCACCACAGAGGGCAGTTACTCCTTAGACCCTCCAATTCCCCACTCCCTTCCACATGTAGTCATTCCCCTACCGCAGAACATCACGTTTACG
Source organism: Equus quagga (assembly GCF_021613505.1). Lineage (NCBI taxonomy): Eukaryota > Metazoa > Chordata > Mammalia > Perissodactyla > Equidae > Equus > Equus quagga. The sequence goes on from NC_060267.1 coordinate 41,977,486, forward strand.
AGGCAGATGGTGCAGGCGATACTGATGCCTAGAGTTTGACAGGGAAAATCACAGCCCAGGCCAAGAGTGAGGGATGGCAAAATCTCACTCAGTTTGGCAAACTAGAAATTTAATAAAGGAAAATATAAACTTACTTTTTTTATCAAGCTCATGAAGTCACAAAAGAGGGGTGTCTGATTCAAGATAGGACATTCCTGAGTATATCACCTTAAGAAATCAAGAACTATATCACAATACCAGTTATGAAAAGCCTCCAGACCTTCCAAAACTGTGAAAGGCAAAGGCCTGATATGCTCAGAGTGTTTTATCAAGACTGTATGTTCCTCATGTTACACGTGAATGGAGTTATCTATTTAAGGTCAATCTTAATTCACCAAAAATCTAGAATCAGTGATATCATTGTAGGATTTATCCTGTGTCATAATTGGACATACTTCATTTTAGCCTTTTTCAGTTCAAAAGTGTTTACACCATGAGTATTTCCTTTCCTTACTATTAATTAAAATCCTGCAGAATGTGGCATTTAATAGTTAGTGCTGATACACACAAGTATTAATCTGACTAAAATTAGCCTAATTAAGACTGTTATTAAGTCTTACACAAAGTATAAGTGTACAACACAGTAGGTAGCAATTATCTTGGCTTTTAAACAACATTTAAACTAAAATGTGAATGAAATATATTCGAGTATCTGGCAGACCTTCCTCTTTAAAATAAAAACCTGAAAATTCAAATTCTAACTAAAAGTCCTTTCTAATATAAGTAAGAACAATTTTCCTTTTTACATAACTAGTAACTTCTACTAGTTCTAATAATTGGCAATGATATAAACGGTCTTTTTTGGTTGGAATCAAACTTAAAAAATTAAAAAATGGGTTGGGGATCAAATCACCTTTATCAAAAGTAAGATTATTTTAACAAAACTACTTTTTCTCTGTTACAGTTTTAGAACTAAAATATTTTTCCAAGAAACACCACCATGCATACCCATTGCAAAATACCTGATCGGAGAAACTGTGTAAATACCAAAAAAAGTAACATGTAAATATCTCTTCTGAATAACTTATTCATTTAGCTGTTCATTTGTTTAACAAAAGCACATCATGTTCTCGGATTCTTATTTTTAAAGTTGACGTCAACACTGGAATTAAATTGGCGGTGAAGTAGACCATCTAGTACACTATATGGAGCAACTATTGATGCCTTAGAGATACATTTGTGTATCTGACCTCCATGTAAATGAGTTAACCTGTTTTACATGCAGAAGATAAAATGTAAACTGAAGCTGAGCCTCCTGAAATGAATTCCAGTGGTCTAAAGGAAAATAAAAGATGGAAGATGGATAGCTCAGTTCAAATATAGGAACACCTCATAATAGGAGAAACCATAGAAGTAAAAAACATATGCCATTCTTACAGTGGATGAGAAATATCTTCCACAAAGGCAGCAGATACAAATGACAATAAAGTTATAGCTGCCTTTATGAGAGTGGTTAATGGACACCAATATGTCCTCACATGAGTGAATTTCCTATGCTGGGGGATTTGCCAAAATCATGGATCCAAGGACAATTTCTGAAGGACTCAATAGAACCTCATACTTAGGGTTGTGAGCTTACATATCAGAGACTCGTACATCAGACTACCCAGAAAAAAACCATAATTTTCTCAGTGAGTAAATTTAGTCAGTAGAAGAATCTTTTATCTGTTTTTCAGTATTAGATTTTGCTTCAATATGAAATGGCAAGTGCAAATCTAACATTTGAATAAATTCTAACTTTCTTTTATTTCATTGTGGTCTAATTTGGAAAATTATTATGTGGTAGGATAATAGAATAAATCATAAGAGCTTCAAGACTCTTAGGGACTCGTCTGCAACCAGATGGCCAATATTAAAACATAAATTATTTATTTGAATATAATATCTCCTTTGGAACCATTGTGCTTTATCTTGTAAGTACAGATCTGCTAGAGGTTTAAAATGTGTGCATTCTGATAAACTACACTCTGCTTTGGACATGTTATGATTTCATAGAAGTTAAGAATAAAAATGGAGCGGATTAAATTTAAGTTGGAATCAGACCTTGTTTTGAATTTTAAAAAAGTCATTTTTCACTGGCGCCAGGGGGCAGTAGCAAATAAAAGGCAAATGCAGTTATCTAGATCCTTCAGCTGAAATATGCCTTGCCCTAAAATACCTGGGAAAATCAGTTAACTATGTGTGATTTGCTTGAAATTGTCTAGAGAACTGTCTTTTGTTGGATTTTGCTAGATGAGGTCTCAGCACGCTATGCTAGAGTAGTGCTTCTCAATGTTTAATGTGTGTAGGAATCTTCTAGGGATCTTGTTTAAACGCAGATCTGATTCAGTCGTCAGGGTGGAACCTGAGATTCTGCATATCTATCAAGCTCCCTGCTACCTACGCTACTGGCCAGGAACTAGACTTTCAGTGTAAAGACAGAAGAAGAGGCCAAAAGACTGATTTCTCAAGCATCATGCCTGTGTACAGGCAGCAATAGCCCAGGTGAAAATGGTGCAATGTCTCATCAGGTCAGAGGTAAAACTCAGGAGCAGGCAACAGAAGCTGATGACTAATCCTGGGGTTGGCCAACCACCACAATTTATGGCCCAAATGTGGCCCGTCATCTGTTTTTCTTGGCCTGAAAGCTGCCAATTGTTTTCACAGATAAACATTTGCAATTGATTTGATGATAGGAAACAATAACTGAACACCAGTCAAATGAAATTGCATCACCTCCCTCAAAAGAATTGTTTTGAATTTCATCCATAAAAATTTTGTAGAAATTTATTTTCTCTCTTGATAGATAAGTGCCTACATATCTTCAAAATTTTGCCTTTTGTCCCACAAAAACTAAAACATTTACTACTGGTGTTTTCTATAAAAAAATTTGCTGATCCCTTGTCTAAATTATTGCCTTTAATACCGTAAACTTTCCTGGATAAAATATGAGCCTTTTTATATAGCACAGGTGGTAACCATGAAAGGACGGGGGCATTTTGTTACTTATCTAGATTACCCTAAATTAGTTAGAATGAGGGTGGTCATAGAAGATACTCATAGAATTCAAATTCTAAAACAAGAAAACAAAGACAGTTTGGAAACTTATTCCTACCCACCTCAACACTTTCTTTAAAGTTGTCGTAATTATCATGGATAATATAATTTGCGCAGTTGGAACAACTTAATTTGTGTGTAATACCTGAACATACCTGTATTAGTCTGCTGGGGCTGCTGTAACAAGATACCACAGACCAGGCAGCTTAAACAACAGAAACTCCTTTCTCACAGTTCAGGATGGTAAAGTCTCAGATCAAGGTGTGGGTGGGTTTAGCCTTTCCTGAGGCCTCTCTTCTTGGCTCACAGATGGCCACCTTCTCGCTGTGACCTCACATGGCCTTTCCTCTGTGCACACACACCCTTGGTGTCTCTTCCTCTTCTTATAAGGATGCCAGTCATATTGGATCAGGACCTCACCCTTAGGACCTCATTTAATCTTAATCACCTCTTTAGAGGCCCTATCTCCAAATAGTCACATTGGGGTTTAAGGCTTCAACATATGAATTTTGAGGGAACACAAGTCGGAACATAGCAATACAATATATATATAAATCCATCTCTGAAATCGGGTTACATATTATGCTGGATCAGCAGCATTTTTTTCTTTCTCAGTGGCACCTAAGTACATGTTTCTTCTTATAATTGAATTAATCTTAGATTCAGGGAAACATGGTAGATCAGAAAACAAATAGTACTGGGAGTCTTTTAATAATAAGTAGCAGTCTCCAGCCCCGGCTTTCTCTACCATCAGTCACAGTTTCCAGACGCAAATCATTTTTAAATCTTTAGGTGTTGTTTGCATAAGTTAATATTGCTAAATAATATGATTACAATGATATTTTTATTTAAAACGGTAATCAGATATATATATATAAATAATCACAAAACCAAAAAAAGAATTTGATTCAATTTTATCACGTAAAAATTTATTTTTCTGTACTTAATAAGTATGTGATTTTTCTCAATTATTTAATTAAAAATTGTTTTCCTGGGGCTGGCCCCATGGCATGGTGGTTAAGTTCAGTGCATTCTGCTTTGGTGGCCTAAGTTTGTGGGTTTGGATCCCAGGTGCAGATCTACACCACTCATCAAGCCATGCTGTGGCAGCATCCTGAATACAAAATAGAGGAAGATTGGCACAGACAGCGTGGGGCCAATCTTCCTCACCAAAAAAAAAAAAAAATTCCTTAAATTTGCAAACTGCTCTGCCAGTTTCCCCTTACTATTACTAGCTTTTTGCCAGTGCTAACCCACATGGGGTAATGATGTACTAAAGACTCCTTTTCCTCTGAAAATCTTGCAAACTTGGAAGTCTTTGTTTAGCAACATCCTAAGAGAGGGTATGTGGGAGGTAAATTTTCCAAGAACTTATATGACTAAAAAGTCTTCCTTTTGCCCTTACACTTGATTAATTGGTTGTATATAGAATTCTAAGTTGAAAATCACTTTTCTTCAGAATTTTAAAGCAATCATCCTGTCATCATCCAGCTATTTGAATAACTATTAAGAAGCCCAGTGCCCACTAATGCTCATTCCTGTGTTTGTGACCTCTTTTCCAACTGGAAGTCTCTTTTCTCTATCCGTGATGTTCTAAAATGTCACGCTGTTGTGCTGTGGTGAAGGTCTTCTCAATCATTGTACTATTGACAGGTAGGCTCTTTCAATCAGAGAAATTTTCTCTTATTTTGAAAAATAATTTCCTCTTCTCCATTTTCTCTATGTTTCTTTTTTGAACTCCTATTGATCTGATGTTGGACCCTCCTAAAATGATCCAATAAATCTCTTTAAGAAAAAAAAAAAACCCTTTATTGAGATATGATTGACCTACAAAAGCTATACATATTTAATTGATGAGTTTGGACATAAGTATGTGTTCATCTAAGAAACCATAACCATAATCTAGGCAACACACACATATATATCACCTCCAAAAGTTTACTTCTGCCCTATTTATTCATTTATAATAATAGCATTAATTATATACTATATTTATACAATATAACATACTTATATAAATACAACATTTTATAATTCTCTGTGTGTGATAAAAACACAGTATACAATCTACCCTCTTAACAATAGTATACAATAGAGTGTTATTAGCTATAGGCACTATGCTGTACAGAAAATCTCTAGGACTTATTCTCTAGCATAATTGAAACTTTGTACCCTTTGACTAATAGATCTGCATTTCTCCCTCCCCCCCAACCCCTGAAAACTACCATTCTATTCTCTGCTTCTGTGAGCTTGATATTTTATACTCCACATATAAGTGATATCATGTAGCATTTGTTCCACTGTGTCTAGCTTATTTCACAATGTTCTCCAGGTTCATCCATGCTGTCACAAATGGCAGGATTTCTTCCTTTTTAAGGCTGAATAATATTCCATTGTATATGTACACCACATTTTCTTTATTTGTCCGTAGATGGACTTTTAGGTTGCTTCCATGTCTTGACTTTTGTGAATAATGCTGCAATGAACATAAAAGTGCAGATGACTCTTCTAGATCCTGATTTCCAATCCTTTGGATACACACCCAGAAGTGGGATTGCTAAATCATATGGTAGTTCTATTTTTAATTTTTTGAGGAAACTTCCATACTGTTTTCCATAGTGGCTGCACCAATTTACATTCCCATCTATAGTGTATAAGAGTTCCCTTTTCTCCACACCCTGGCCAACACTTATAATCACTTGTCTTTTTGACAATAGCTATTCTGACAGGTGTGAGGTGATATCACTTTGTGGTTTTGATTTGCATTTCCCTGATAATTAGGTATGTTGAGCACCTTGTCATGTACCTGTTGGCCATTTGTATGTCTTCTTTGGAGAAGTGTCTATTCAATTCCTTTTCCCATTTTTTAGTTGAATTATTTGGGCTTTTGTTGAGTTGTAGGAATTCTCTGTATGTTTTCCATATTAACTCTTTATCAGATATGTGGTTTGCAAATATTTTCACCCATTCCGTAAGTTTTTATTCTGTTGTTCCCTTTGTTGTTCAAAAGACTTTTCTGTTGTTGTTGTTGAGAAAGATTGACCCTGAGCTAACATCCATTGTCAATCCTCCTCTTTATGCTTGGGGAAGATTGTCCCTGAGCTAATGTCTGTGCCAGTCTTCCTCTATTTTGTATGTGGGACGCCTGCCACAGCATGGTTTGATGAGCAGTGTGTAGGTCCAAACCCACGAACTCTGGGCCGCCAGAGCCAAGCATGCAAACTTAACCACTATGCCACCCGGCTAGCCCTGAAAAGCTTTTCAGTTATGTAGTCCCACTTGTCTATTTTCGCTTTTGCTGCCTATGCTTTTGGCGTCATAACCAACAAATTATTGCCAAGACCAATACATTTCCCCTATATTTTCTTTCAATAGTTTTAAGGTTTCAGGTCTCAACTTTTAAGTCTTTAATCCATTTTGAGTTAATTTTTGTGAATGGTATAAGGTAAGGGTCCAATTCCATTCTTTTTCATGTGGATATCCAGTTTTCCCAACACCACTTGTTGAAGAGACTATCCTTTCCCTATTGTGTATTTTTGGCAGCTTTGTCAAAGATCAGTTGACCATATATGCATGGATTTTTTCTGCACTCTCTATTCTCTTCCATTTGTCTGCATGTCTGTTTTTATGCCAGTACCATACTGTTTTGATAATTGTACCTTTGTAATATATTTTGAAATCAGAAAGTGTGATGCCTCCAGCTTTGTTCTTCTTGCTCAAAATTGCTTTGGCTTTTCAGAGTATTTCATATGAATTTTAGAATTGTTTTTTCTATGTCTATAAAAAAATGCCATTGGGATTTTAATAGAGATTGCATTGAATCTGTAAATCACTTTACATAGTATGGACTTTTTAACAATATTAATTATTCTAATCCATGAACATATGACGTCTTTCTATTTATTTATACTTGCTTTAATTTCTTTGATCAATGTTTTAGAGTTTTAAGTGTACAAGAGTTTCATCATCTTGGTTAAGTTCATTCCTGAATACTTTATTCTTTTTGTTGCTATTGGAAACGGGATTGTTTTCTTAATTTCCTTTTCAGATAGTTCATTGTTGGTGTATAGAAACACAAGTGATTTTTATAGGTTGATTTTGTATCCGGAAACTGTAATGAATTTTTTTATTAGCTCTGAGAATTTTTTGTGTGAAGTCATTAGGATTCTCTACATATAAGATCATGTCATCTGCAAAACACATAATTTTATTTTTTCCTTTATACTTTTGATGCCTTCTATTTCTTCTTCTTGCCTAATTGTTCTGGCTATGACTTGCAATAATATGTTGAATATAAGGGGTGAGAATGAGCATCCTTGCTTTTTTCTTGATCTTAGAGGAAAAGCTTTCAGTTTTTCACCATTGACTACAATGTTAGCTGTGGCCTTTTCATATATGGCCTTTACTATATTGAGGTGCAATTGTTGAGAGTTTTTATCATGAAAAGGTATTTAAATTTTTCAAATGCTTCCTCTGCATCTTTTAAGATAATCGTATTTTTTTTAATACTTCTGTTAATATGATGTATCACATTTATTGATTTTTAGATGTTGAACCATCCTAGCATCCCAGTAATAAATCCTACTTGGTCATAGCGTGTGATGCTTTGAATGCATTGTTGAATTTGGTTTGCTAATATTTTGTTAAGGATTTTCCCATCCATGTTCATCTGGGATACTGGCCTGTAGTTTTCTTTTCTTGTAATGTCTTCATCTGGCTTTGGCATCAGGGAGATGTTGGACGCATAAAATGAATTTGGGAGTGGTCCCTCCTCTTCTGTTTTTTGGAAGAGTTTATGAAGGATTGCCTTTAATTATTTAAGTTTTTAGTAGAATTTATTGGTGAAACCACGTGGTCCTGGGCTTATCTTTGTTGGGAGGTTTCTGATTATTGATACAATCTCCTATGGCTATTGGTCTGTTCAGGATTTCTATTTCTTCTCGATTCAGTCTTGGCAGGTTGTTAGAGTCTAGAAATTTATTCATTTCTTCTAGGTTGTCCAATTTGTTGGAGTGTAATTGTTCATAGTAGTGCCTTATGATCTTTTATATTTCTATGACACCGGTTGTAATGTCTCATCTTTCATTTCTGACTTTATTTATTGAGTCCTCTCTCCTTTTTTTTGTTTGGTCTAGCTAAGGTTTGCCGATTTTGTTTATCTTTTCAAAAAACAAACTCTTAGTTTTGTTGATATTTTCTATCAAAAACTCTATTTTCCATTTCATTTATTTATGCTGTAATCTTTATTATTTCTTCCTTCTGCTAACTTTGAGCTTAGTTTGTTCTTTTTCTAGATCCTTGAGATGTAAAATTTAAGAAGATTAAAGTCATTTCAAGCATCCTTTTTGGCCTTGAAATGGAATAAAACTAGAAAGAATAACAAAAGGAAAACGGGAAAACTCACAAACATATGGAAATTAAACAACACACTCTTGAACAACCATTGGTTCAGAGAACAAATCAAAAGGAGAATTAGACAATATCTCAGGACAAATAAAAAAGAAAACTATAACATGCCAAAACTTATCGGATATGGCAAAAGCAGTACTAAGAGGGAAGTTTATAGTGATAAACACCTACATTAAAAAAGAAAAAGATCAAATAGACAATATAACTTTATATCCCAAACGAAGGCTCACTGATATAAGTTGCCATCACTCTAATTTTACCATAGACTCTCCATCTTCAGCTAAACCCATCAACAATGGTAGTTGAAAATTTTTCCCCTCTATTCTCTCAACTTCATCCCCATCCACTCACTCTTGGCAAGTGACTGGCCCCTCTAAGTTGCAAGCTCAAGGTCATATGGTATGTATCTCCTCAAATCCACCTTTCTATTTTTCAACGTTTTCTGTATTCTAAATATTCTGTACATTTTCTCTTCTCTTTCAACGGACGAATTTTTTTCTCCTACCCATGATTACACTTTTTGGTGCCTTGATCCTTTTCTCTCTCTTACATACTTCAGGATACTTTTATATTAGTTATTTCTTGCTTTTATATCTTAAAATTTTCCCATGTACAATGGCCCCTCCCCTCTGCATACAAATATGGCCAAGCCTTCCATGTCTTATCAAACAGCTCCCTGTGATTCTGCTAACTTCTATTTTTTTTCCTTTTTTCTGCTTTATCTCCCCAAACCCCCCCCCCCCCCCCCGCCCCGTACATGGTTGTATATCTTAGTTGCAGGTCCTTCTAGTTGTGGGATGTGGGATGCCGCCTCAACGTGGCCTGACGAGTGGTGCCATGTCCGCACCCCAGGATCCGAACCCTCGGCCGCCACAGCGCAGTGCGCGAACTTAACCACTCGGCCACGGAGCTGGCCCCAATCCTGCTAACTTCTTAAGCAACTTGTTTAGCTTTCTGCTTTCCTACATGCCAAACTTCTTCAAAGAATTGATGACACTGCTTACACATATTTACCACCTACTGATTCTTCAGCTCCTTGCTTTCTGATTTCATCATAGGAGTTCTGTTGAGTTAAAAGGTAACCAATAATCCATTCACCAATACAGTTGACTTGTCACATATTTCATTAGCCTCTATATCTCAAAATATTTAGCTTGATGGTCATTTTTTTAAATTCATATGTGTATGTGCATATGTGTGTGTGTGTACGTCTGCATGTATGTGTGTGTGTTGCTTACTGTGAATCTGGGCACTTTTCTTGGTAGTGGAGACTCATAAGCAAACAAATTTGGTTCCTATTCTCGTCAAGCTTCCAATCAAGTCACTGAAACAGATGTGGTAAAAATGAACACACCAAAAATATTTAAATTCAAATTGTGGTAAGTGTGGTGAACAAAATGGATATTATGGGGAGATTAACAGGTAGGATCTAATTTAGATCATGAAATGCATACCTGAAGGATAAATAGGCAGATAACGAGTAGGGAAAAATAGTTCAGAGAGAAAGAAGAGCAAAGCAAAGGCTCCAAAGTGGGAATGAGTTTAAAATAGTCAAGAGAGACAAAGAAGACCAATGTGGCCGAAACGTGGTCATAGAGGAAAAAGTAGCAAGCGATTAGAGTGAAGTAAGTACAGACAAAATCATACAGCCCTGTTAAGGATTTTTGATTTCATATTAACTGTATGGAAACCCATGGAAGGAATTTAAGCAGAAGAGTAACACTTAATTTGCATTTATATCAGATTACCTTGACTGTTAGTTGCTTAACAGGTTACAGGTGGGCAGCATTGGAAACAGGAAGACCAGTTAATATGCTATTGCATATAGTCTCGTTTAAAAATGATAGTGGATTGGATTAGAATGATGGCAGTGGCTATGGAGAGAAGTATGTTGATTCACAATATATTTTGGAAATAAAATCTGGAGAACTTAATATATTTGGAGGTAGGGGAAAGGAGAGAGGACTCCAGATTTCTCCCTTTAGTACATGAAGGCACTGGAGGAGATGCGGAAGAGGGTAGGAGAAGAATTAAGGGAAAAGATCAAAAGTACTGTTTTGTGTATTCTCCTCTTTGAAAATTTCCTTTAGACATTACCTTTCTAAATTTTCTTTCAGTGGTTCTACTTCTTTTTCTTGCCCCTAAATACAAATATATTTGAACGCATTACTTAGACATTCTCTTCTTTCCCTCCCCAATTATCTTTCAACTTCACCAGACCCTAAATTGCAACTCTGTAGATGATTCATTAGTCTTTCTCTCTTAACTCAACCAAACTTGTGATTTGTTTGTTTGTTTGTTTTTGGAGGAAGATCAGCCATGAGCTAACATCTGCCGCCAATCCTCATCTTTTTGCTGAGGAAGGCTGGCCAGGAGCTAACATCTATGCCCATCTTCCTCTACTTTATATGTGGGATGCCTGCCACAGAATGGCTTGCCAAGGGGTGCATAAGTCCACACCCGGGATCTGAACCAGCAAACCCCGGGCCACTGGAGCAGAATATGCGAACTTAGCTGTTGCACCACCGGGCTGGCCTCCAAACTTGTAACTTTTGATTCGCATTTTCAGTTGTTTTCTGAGCACTTCTCTTTGGATTACTCCTTTGTACCTCTAACCCAAGTAAAAATCAAATTCATTTTGTCCGTATCTACTGTGGGTCTTATTTATGTTATTGTCACTACCATCTTTCCAGTCACCTGGACATCCAGTCAACATTGACATCTGCTTTCTCCTTGCTCCTTGCTTCAACTGCTATGGTTTTATCAGTAGAATCTATCGCATCCTAGGTTTCTACCCTGTATATTTCCCAGAATTGGGAGCCCTGATTAGAACTCGAGCCCCCATTATACTTTACCAAGATTAGTTTTCAACTTCCTGGCTTTCTTCCTACCTCCAACATCCCCCCCATTCTATTAACCAGCACATGGACTTTAGAATAATCTTCCTAAATGACAATTGTAATCATTTCACTTGTGTCTAATATCTTCAATGATTCCATTATCTTCAGAGTTCTTTCCAAATTCCTTAAAAATATATTAAATACCTCTCATGACCCCAATCTATCTTCTCCAGTGATTCCCAAATAGCTTGAGGTTCTCACCATTCTGAAAATTTGTCCGACATTTTCACAACTCTGTGCTCTTGTTCATGCCATTTGTGCTGCCCTCACCTCTTCATATTGAAATACTTCTTTCTTTAAAGCATAAAATGCTTTCTCTCACCTCTCCAACTATAAATAAGTTCTTCTTCCTACATTCCCCAATAGAATGTAAGTCTGCAAAGACTGAGAACAGATATTTTTCATCTTATATCCCCAGCTGCACCTAGCATATTGCCTTGAATATAGCAGGAACAGAGTAAGTATTAAATGGAGTTGACAAATTATCTCTCTTTCTGATGAGCCTGTAATGTTCCAAGTCATCTAGACAAATGTAATTATGTGATGAATTTGATCTTAAACGTAGTTAATGTTGAAATTCATATTTTTTCTGTGAGCTGTTTACAGAAACAAAATTTCTACTTCACTATGGATGGGCCTTTATGGAATTTAATTTAAAGTAGTAGTAAATTTTAAAAACTCCTCAAATTTTCAACTGCTATTCAAATTTCCTCATTTTTTTACACCTTCTATTCCTTGGGGAATAAGCAAACAGCAGACTTTCTGGATACATTTAAATGCTGAGATATAATCAAAAAATTTACCTACCAGTTTCTCTATCAACCAAAACAAACACTAAGCTATTTAAACATTAGGTTGATTTTTCTGAATTGAAAGGTTTGCCTTATCTGAAATTTTATGCAAGTTAGCAAAATGTGACCATCTCTAAATTTCAAGTAAATTCCATCAGGCTAAAGTTTGCCTCTGCTCTAATGATCGGATTAAGTCCAATAATATGAAAGAGAAATTGAGAATAGGAATGGTTGCAGTAGATATAAACTATTAAAACAACTGTAACAAAATCCCTACTCATTTTCAACCAAAATTTCCTAGACTATTCCTTAAAAGTAAAAGAAAGAGAAAAGCTGGACCACTATCTGAATAATTGCTTCCATTTGTACTCTTAACCTAGCTAATCTACCTTAAAAAATTCTTTTTCCTAAACAAAAGTTTCTAGTCTTTGATTCTTTAATAGCTGCTTTACTTTTTCTGCGAAGATTGGAAAAATGTCAAAAAACTGAGGACTGATAATGCATACAGGTTATTTCAAAACCACTTTTTAAAGAATAATTAAAACTTATGAAGAGATCATTTTATTTTAAATTTCCCCCAAATCGTTTTTGACTCATATACCTAAAAAAGTTATCAAGAATGATATATCTTATCTGGGGATAAAAGTTCAAAACCATTGCTTTATCTTCAACAATAACTGCTTCTAATTGCTACCAGGAAAACTTATAATAATACCAGTACATTATATTATTTAAATTTCATAGCCACTCAGCAAAGTAAGCATCGTTAACCCCACCTCAGAGCTGAGGAAAGTGATAATGACATTAAATAACTTGCCTGGAGCTGTGTAACTAGTAAGTCAGGAAATAGTCAAAGCAGCCCTTTCAAGAGATCAGAGCCTAAGCACAGGATGGTCATACAACACAGTTAACTGGCAGCTGGATATCCCTAGGGCAAAAAAAAGTTGAGGAAACACTCCTTAGTGTCAATGTATAAGAAATAGTATGACCTGTTACGCTTATTTCTAGCTTTGTTTTTAATTTTTTTTTCTTTTGCATTCTTCTCCTTCAGTTGCTGGAAATCTTTCAGCTGCATTGTCTGTGATGATAGCTGGCTTCTTGCAAATACACAGAAAACACTTCCCTCAAGTGGAACAGCTACTTTCAGGCAAAGTTTTCACCGTTTCCTCCATGCCCTGTTTCCACCTGATTCTTCAGTACATTTTACTTGGAGTGGCTGAAACATTGGTCAGCCCTGCCTGTGAGTAACAATTTTGTCATCTAATATTAGAACGTATTGGGCCTTTACACAGAACATACCACCTCAATGGGAACATTCAAGTGATTGGCAATCTACTTACTCCCTGGAGATTTCCCAAAATGCTTCAGCTTCATTTTAAAAAAATTGCCTAATTTCTCTTCATTCTTCTGCCACATACAGAACAACTATTAATTCTGCCTAAATACAGACAGAATGAAAGATTAACCTGGTTAAGGGAAGTAACCATTTGTTCATATACACTACAGGAGGCAAGACCTCTGCTAAAACCTAGAAGACAACTCCAACATAGATGAAAACTCTCATCTTCTCTCCTACGTTCTCTCTTCCCACCTCCCTCCCTCTCACTCATAGGTAAACTCACATGTACACTCCCTCCAAAAATAAATTTAATGTACTTTGAGAGTGTATAAACACGTAAATGAAATGAAATTTTCAGCCAATTTTCCAGATAACTCAATGTCTTTAAATTAAACTACACTACATTGTGTGATCACTAGTGTTTCATAAAACAGCTTCAAAATAACTTTACCAAATATCAAATATTTTCTGGATTATCTAGATTGCTTATATTAATTAAAGTAGCTACTTTAAAATTCATCAAAATTTTTCCGTGACTTTTTGCAATACAGTAATGTGTGTGTGTGTGTGTGTGTGTGTATCAGTATAATCTATTACATCTTCTATTTCTACCTTCCTTATATTTCCCTGCACTGGGAGCCCTGAGTGTAACTCAAGCTCTAATTACACTTTACCAAGATTATTTTTATAACTTCCTAACTACCTCCAATATCTCCCTCATTCTGTCTACTGAGCACACAACCTTTAGAGTAATCATCCTAAATGACAACTATAATCTTTTCACTTGTATCTAAAATCTTAAATTATTCTATCTTCTTCACGGTTATTTCCAAATTCCTGAAATATATATATTTAATAAAGATATATGTACATATATATATATACATATATAATACCAAAGTAAATCACAAAAAAAGTCAAAATAAAATTAATAAAGTTTGTGTAACTATAGTCATATATGTATGTGTTAGACTTGTTTTTTTAATCATTTTAAATCACTTCATTCCTTATATTTTGCATAATTAAATTATTTTTTGAGATTCTAAGATGTGTTTCGCGAAGTGTATCACTGTTTAACACTGTAAGGAATAGAAAAGAAGTATAAAAGAATGCGACTACACAAACATTTGTGACTTCCATAATGTTGTTTCCAGAAAATTGTTAGAAGTAGTCAGCCAAAATTTTCTGGGCTAGATGTAAAGAAAGGTAATGAGTGAGGGTGATGAATGAATACAGCCAGGAACTTCCTGGCCAGCTTAGCAATAGTGGTTCAGAATACAAAAGTCAGAGAGTTACTCACAACTGCAGACTGTTAAATAGGCAGATCATGTAATGTAAATCACTGAGTCCAACCCTCCTTGATTTACCCATCAAGAAGCTGAAGTCCAATGAAGTCGATTGACTTACTCACTATATACATCATGGGGTAAGGACCAGAAGACTCTGTTTTGATTTCCAGCTTTGTCACTTACTACCTGTGTGATCTGAGAATTCATTTAACCTCTAAGTTTCACTTTTCTTATCTTTCAAATGAAAATAATTATAATTCTTCCCTATATCACAGCATCAGTGTAAGAATCAATGGAAATGGGAGACTACTTCTTGAGAATCAACTGACATCAAATGTGAAAGCGTGTTTTGAACTGTAAAATCAAGAATTACTCCTCTGGGAGGCCGTGCAGCATAGTGGTTAATATCCATGGTCTTAAAGTCAGACAGATGTGAGTTCAAACTCAGTTCTGCCACAGACAAGCTATGTGAACTTGGGAAAATTATTCTGCATTTCTGAGCCTTTCTTGTCAACTATAAAATGGGGAAGAGTTGTTGTATGGACTAAATGTAATATTTTATGTAAAGGAAAAAGCAGATTGTCTAATATAGAGAGAGCACTCAATAATGAGCAGGTATAATGTGTGCTGTTGTTATTATTTCTGTTATCATCTTTCACATGAATTAACAGTACCAGACTCAGGGCTCAAGCACAGATGTCCTGCTCACAGCTTTTTCGACCACACTTGCCACAACCTAAACACCAGGACACCTGGTAGTGTGGGCAGAATAAGTCATCCTCGATCCCGTTTTCCCCTTACTTCTCACCTTCAATCCAGAAGCAAATCTAATCAATATTCTGAAATGTAATCTCAATCTGGTCGTGTCTCACCATCTCCTTTGTGGTCCACCTCATCTGTGTCACCATTGCCTCTACCTCCAATTCTATGAGGGCCTCCTAAGTTGTCTCCCTGCTTCCTTTCCTGCCCCCTGAGTCTATTCTTTTCAAAACAGCTATCATGCTCTTCCCAAAATGTAAGTCCTATTCCCCTGCTTAAAATTACATAATAAGATTTTGGAGACAAATTCCTTTAATGGTAACTAAGACTCCACGTGATTTGGCCTCTGTGTACTGCTCCAACTACATTTTGTAACATTCTTTCCCTTGAACATTTCACTAGAAATGTGATGATCTTCATCTTGTGTTTTTAAGCTGTCAAATTTATCTCTGCCCCATGGGCTTTGTACTTGCTTTTCTCTGTCCGGAATCCCCTTTCCTCTGTTTTCAAGTGGCTGGCTTCTCATTATTGAGTTTTCTCAAAGACTATCTCTTCAGAGAAGCCTCCTTGGTCATCCTATTACTTTCCAGTTCATAGCCCTATTCTATTTTTTTTAATAACACTTGTCAGAATCTGAAATTATCTTATTTATATGTGTATGTTTACTGCCTGCCTCTCGCTATGAGAATGTATAGTCTTGAAGTCAAGATTCTTATCCTTTTTGCTCATCCGTGTGTTCTTCTATGTTCCTCCTTCCTGAAAAGTGAATGTACAGGGTAGGTGACCAATAAATATATTTTGATCGAATAAACAAATGAACAAATGACCTTTACAGCTATTTCTATGCAAGCACAATAAAAATAAATTATTCAAATTACTGACAATATCTTACAGTGATGGCATTGAGGAAGGAAGGACAGTGGATCACTCCCCAGATTTCATTGGAAATTTTTTACCTTACCAAGTCACGTCATACTTTGGAGATGATCTACAAGAAAAAAAGAAAAATAGAAAACTTTTCAAATTATGTCTTAATTATAAAAATGTGTACCCCAGCTATATCATAACCTGTGTTTATTTATTCAAAAAATGCTGTGTGGGTGTCTACAATGTGCCTTATTCTGCTCTAGGAGCTTAAGACACCTCAGTAAGAAAAAAAAAAAGGAGAGGCAAATTTATGCCATTTTAGAACTCACGTTCTATCAAGGGAGAGAGATAATAAACAACAAATGTAATAAATAATTAAATGATAGAACATGCTAGAAGGTGATGAGTGCTATAAAAAAAAGAAAAGATGGAGCAGGATAAGGGAGATCAGGAATGCCAAGCATAGGAGGGAGCACGTTGCAGCATTAAGAGACTGGTTAGGAGAGAAGTCACTCACTCAATGAGAAGTGACATTTGAACAAAGACTTGAAAGAGTTAAGGGAGTCAGCCACATGGATATCTGAAAAGAACATCATGGCTGGCAGAGGAATCAGTAAATGCAAAGATGGGAGTGTGCCTGGCAAGAAAGTGCAAGGGGGTCTTGTGCGGTTGGTAGATAGTGAGAAAGGAAGATATGAGTAAGAGATGAGTCAGAGTGGCCGTTGTAAAGACTCTAACTTGGGCTCTGAATGAAATGGGAAAAGGAGTGACATAATATTACTTCCGGTTTTAAAGAACCCCTCTCTCTACTGTGGAGACTCTACCATAATGAGAAAAAGGATAGATGAATTGAGACAGTAATCCAGGGAAGACAAATATTTCCAACCAGGGAGGCAGTAGTATAGGTTGTGAGAAGTGATCAAAGTTTAGTTATATTTTGAAGACAGAACAATAGGGTATGAGAGAAAGAGAGCAGTTAAGAATGCCATCAAAGTTTATGACCTGAGAAACTGGAAGAATGGAGATGCCATCTAACGAGAGATAAAAGGCTACAGGTGAAGCAAGCTTTGGGGAGAATAGTAAGAGTTTATTTTTGAACATGTTGAAACTGAGATGTCAAATAAAGATATCAAATAGGCAATTAGATATCGAAGTCTGGAATTTGTTAATGAGATACGGGATAGATGCAAATTTCAGAGTCATAAGTTTATCAGTGGTATTTAAAGTGATAGAACTTGTTGAGATCATCAAGGTAGTAGTGTGGACAAAGAGCCAGTGTAGAAAGAGAAGAGGATTCAAGAACTGAGTCCTGAAGCACTCCATCATTAAGACATCAAGAAAAAAAGATAAATCCAAAAGGAGATAGAAAAGAAGTGACTAGTGAGAAAAGGAGAAAACCAAGAAAGCAATACCTTAGAAGTCAAATGACAAGAAAGTATCAAGCAGGAGGGAGTGATGAACTGTGCCAAATGCTGCTGATAGATCAAATAAGATGAGGACTGAGAATTGACAATTGGATTAAGCCATGGTTAGCTGTGATTTCGACAAGAGCTTTTTCATGTGGGGCAAGGGACTGCACAAAACCTGATTGGAATAAGTTTAAGGGATAAAGGGAAGAGAAAAATTGGAGCAGTAGCTAGCAAAGGAATGGGGTTAAGAGAAGGTTTTTTATTTGTGTTTCTTCGTTTTTAAAGAAGGAAAAATAATAGCATAATATAGTATGTTAGTGAGAATGATTCAAGAGAGAGAGAAAATTGATGGCATCAGGGAGGGGAGAATACTGGAGGGAGAGGGATTGAGATCTGATTTACAAGTTGGGGGTTTGGCTTTAGATAGTGGCAAGGCTGGTTCATCAATAGTAACAGTTTGGAAGGCAGAGTATGTAGGTGCAGAAAATTATGATGCATAAATATGGTGTGGAGATTCTGTGGAAATTCTCTTCGATTTTTTCAGTGAGGTAGGAAGCCAGACCATGAGCTCTGAGTAAGAGTGGAAGAGTCATTTGGGGGATTTGAAGAGAGAAGAGAGATATAAAATTGTTGTCTACAATAATGGGAGAGTGAATGAACTAGGGAGATATAAACTGTTGCCAAAGAGCATCAGGAGGCTGTTTAAGGTTTGTGGGCAGGAATTCAAAATGAGCTGGTCTACCAAAAAAAAAAAAAAACACATAGCATTGGAGATTGGACTGGTGGTTACCATTGGGGAAGGGAGGGGAGGGCAAAAGGGGTGATTAGGGTCACATGTGAGGGGATGCACTATAGTGTTCGGGTCGTGAACATGATGTAATGTATACAGAATTCGAAATATGATGTACATCCGAAAAAAATAAAAATTAAAAAAAAAGAAAAAAAAAAGAATGATTAGGGAAAATCACTCAGGAGAATGAAGAAAGATAATGAAGGAAAGATAAGACAATAGAACAAAAAGATTGAAAGAAAAAGCAATGATCTTTTTCCTTTTGAGTACCTTGTACCTGATAAAAAGAAGCCATGACTTCTGGCTTCTCCTCTGCTTTAATTTAATAATATTTCTTCCTCTTAATTTAAATATTATCATCTTTCATATCAAACTCTAAGCAGTTACAGCATCTAAATAATCTGGAAGTTTGACAATCCCATTTTTAAGAGTTTAAAATATAACTTATGATCAGGTAAAAAAAAAAAATGAGCTGGTCTACATGGTTGTGTGTTTTTTTCCAGCCACATTAAGCTGCATGGATACAGAAGCAGAGATGGCAGACAGTGAATTGTTTTGCTAATCATGGTCCAGAAAGCAAAAGACTGGCAAAGGAGTGAGGGGATGTGAAAGAATATGATTATAATAATTGACCATGGAACTTAACTTGGGTAAAAAGAGTAGAGGCGACATGAAGGGTGTGAGAGAGGTGAAAAATAATGAAAGGGGCAATGGAGTGGAGCTCCAGGAGGAGTACAAGCATTTTTGTTGTTGAGTAGAAGTAAACTGGGAAGACAGAAGGCGGTTGTCAGAGGGGGAAGCACAAAATGAAGACGATGAAGTGGATGCAGTTATTGGTCTAGGGCATGGGTTGGCAAACTTTTTCTGAAAAACGTCAGATAGTGAATAGTTAGGTTTTGCAAACCAGACAATCTCTGTTACTGCCCAACTCTGTCATTCATAGACAATACAAAATAAATAAGCACTCATAGACAATACAAAATGAATGAGTGTGGCTGTGTTCCAATAAAACCTTATTTATAAATAGGTAGCAGGCTGGACCTTACCTGACCATCATTCATCAACCTCTGGTCTGGGGTACAATGTTCAGGGTGTGACCATGAGTGTGAGTGACCAAGGTAGAGTGGAGGACAAGGATGTTGGAGAGGAGGTTAAGGAACTGAGAAACCAAGCTTTGGGAGGATGGAAGGTTAGAAGGATGATCTATATGTATGTTGAAATTGCCAAGACTTAAGGCAGGAATAGAACTGGAGATTGTGACCACGAGAAAGGAGCTAATGACTTCGAATAACAGAGGAAAATGTCCTAGAGATTGGCAGACCACAGCACAAAAGAGAAGTATTAGGGGATATAACGAGATGACATGAGATTCAAAGCTGAAGCTTTTTAGAGATGAGGAAGAAAAAATGATCTGAAAGTGGTAATAAGATAAAGTTCTATTTTCTGGTACTGTGGCACTTCTCCACATGTTTAAAATAAATTCGCACCAAACACAATACACGTATTTAAGCTGATTAAGAACAATTGGAGTAAAAGAAATTTCCAGCAATGAGTCCCCAGTACCAGGTGCCTCAGGAAGGTGGTTATGGCCCTATAGTTTGTAGATGCCACATATGCTGTGATGGGCATCTTTGCAAACACTAACCAGCCACTACCTGGAGGCACATTACAGCTCTCGTTGGCAAGACCAGCTTACACATATCCTTCCAATGTTTTGTACGGTGTCCTTATAGTAAAATGAGAATTTTAGAATAGTGGCAGACTTGTTGATAATATCTATACTATAATGTGCTACAAGAAGTATCATGGAGCCTAAAAAATCAAGTTGATGATCAATAAAGTCGAAAAAGATTAGAACCTGCATGTAGATGCCTGAAAATGGAGATTCGACGACTTGAAAAGCTGTCCTATAAAAGGGGACCAGAGGCTTTCAAAACGACTAAAATGACACCAAAGAGAGATTAACCAGCAGGCAGAGAGCTGGCAAAGTGTGTTCATGAATTATATACTGCACCAGAAGTTCTAGCAAGAGAAAAGCATAGGATTAATAATTAACTAGCAGAGTAATAATGGGCTTGTACATTCTGCTTTTTCTCAGTGAAAGAAATCGGCCTACTTAGACTTTCTGCCCATTGTTTGTCTCCTCGTTTTTATAGAGAGAAAAGTTCATCAGCCAAATCCTTTTTGCAACTGTGAATTATTTCTTCCAAAAGCCTCTTCAGCAGTTCCCTCACACTTTCCTTCGAATCTTCCTGAAAAAACTTGTGAGCTTGTCCCCAGGATGCTCTGGTGATTTGCACTGCACAAGAGAGCTGTGGTACCCACGGCCCCTTGCCACCAATAATGTGAAGGCCTTCTCCACAGTTTTTCATTTATCACCATCATTATCTTCATCTCCAATAATTATTTGTGGAATTAGGTACCTGTTTAGCACTGCCCTCAGAAATGGGCATATCTCTGCTCTCTGCCCTCCCAGAGTTTAAGATCCAGGAAACACATTCCGATATCTTTTCCCATCCTCAGCCCCAGCACTCAGCACCTTTCTTGGAGCACAGATAGGGGCTCCTTTAAAAGTTCATTGGGGGCCAACCCTGTGGCATAGTGGTTAAGTTTGCACACTATGCTTTAGCAGCCTGGGTTCACAGGTTCAGATCCCGGTGCAGACCTAGCACTGCTCATCAAGCCACACTGTGGTGGCATCCCACATAAAAGAGAGGAAGATTGCTACAGATGTGAGCTCAGCAGCAATCTTTCTCAAGCAAAAAGAGGAAGATTGGCAATAGATGTTAGCTCAGGGGCAATCTTCCTCACCAAAAAAAAAAAAAAAAGTTCATTGGCTAATAAATAAAAATACGTGGACGACACACAGAAAGAAAACAGAAATGCTAAATCAATGCAGGAAGGAATATTAATACATTTACATCATGTATTAGTAAGTTCATTTGGTTTTTTTTTTTGTGAGGAAGATTCACCCTGACATCCTTTGCCAGTCTTCCTCTTTTTTTTTTGTTTGGGGAAGATTAGCCCTGAGCTAACATCTGTGCCAGTCTTCCTCTACTTTGTATGTGGGATGCTGCCACAGCATGGCGGACGAGTAGAGTAGGTCTGCACCAAGGATCTGAACCTGCGAACCCGGGCTGCCAAATCCGAGTGCATGGAACTTTAACCACTGGGCCATGGGGCTGGCCCACAGTAAGTTCATTTAAAAGTGCTGGACAAATGCAGGGTTTCACTGGGGTAAAGTCATGTAGACCAGGAGTGAAAATTTCCTGAGACAGAAGAGAGGAGAGAATAAGATCTCTTTCTTCTTGTAGAGAAGGAAACTAAAGGTTTAGTGGTTACAGTATATTGGTTTTCTATCACCACTTTTCTTTTTTAAATGAGCTTTAATGTTTATGTATGATGTCTCATTGTAGGAAAATTTGCAACATACAAAAGAGTAAGGAGAAGAAAAATTAAAAATCCAATAATTCAACCACTCAAAGCTAAAACTGTTCATATTATTTAATGTATTTCTTTACAATTTTTTGCCACACATATACAAAAGAGAGACAGTATTATAAGAAACTCCTGTATGTCCATGTTCCAGCGTCAATAATTTTCAACTCATAGCCAAACTTGGCCTAGTGTTTAGGGCCTCTACCCTCATTCACATACTGTCTTCCTCCTTGTTGCATAATTTTGAAGCAAATCTCAGCTGTTGTATTATAATGAATATTTTAAATATTCTGCAGGTATCCCTAAGATTGCCTCTCTCTCTCTCTCTCTCTCTCTTTTTTTTTTTTTTGCTGAGGAAGATTTGCCCTGAGCTAACATCTGTGCTAATCTTCCTCTATTTTATATGTGAGCTGCCACAGCAAGGCCACCAACAAGTGGTGTAGGTCTGCACTTGGGAACTGAACCCTGGCCATGGAAGCAGAGCATACCAAACTTAACCACTAGGCCACAGGGCCAGGCCCCAATATTGCCATATTTTATATAGTTATGTTAATATGGTATGCACAAAATCACATATACTTATTTTCATCTATTTTTAATATCAAAAAAATTATTTTTAATTGGAATTTAAAAAAAATTTACCTCCTTGATTTTCTTTCAGTTTCTTGCCACCGTCATTACTATTACACCAACAATGATTTAGGGAAAAAGAGATAACCATTTTTGAGACCCAATGCTTAAGCTATTGTCTCTCTTTAGGTACCCTCTCCTTCAATGGGATCATTTAAGTGAACATAAAGATATAAAGGGCTTTACATGGTGCCTGGCACAAGTAGGGGCTATTTGATTGGTGAGATCAATGTTGTTAAAAATAGCTCACCTTTATTCAGTCCCTACAAGTCAGCATTGTAATAAGCACTTTGCATATATCACAGCAGGTAAGAGTCCCAGGCCCTCCACAGGTGAGTACTGGTATTATGCCCATTTTATAGAGAAGGACAATGAGGCTTGGGAAGTTTAAATAACTTGCATAACGTCACAGAGGTAGTAAGTGGTTGACCTGGCATTTTAGCACCATCTTGTCGAACTCCAGAGTCCAGGCTCTTAACCTCTATGCTAATTTTAAATGACAAATTCAAGTTTTTCATAGAGAACCTAATCATTTGCACAGAATCACAGTGTCAGAGAGTTACTGATAAATTGTCGTGACATTATGTAGTACAAGACTCATCTCAGACCAGAGTTCATCAGAAATATTCAGATTGTGGTGAAATTTGTGTGAGTGTAATGAGACACTTAAGCACCAAGTAATCAAATTTTCCTTATAGCTGTACAAGAGTATATTTTCCTATATTTTATTCCTTGTAGACACCTGTAAATTATAAGATCATAATATATCTTACTGTAGTAACTTTAACAAAGTCCAACCCAAGTTTTGACTGCATCAATAAACTTTCTTTGAAGTATAATCAGCACTAATTTGAATAAAAGTATTTTAGAGAAAATGTTCTAAATTCTGACCCCTTTTTCTCTCAGTCTCTGTAATATCATACAGATTGGTTCCAAATACCGTCAGAGGACCCTCTATGAATTTTTTGACACTGTTCAATGGATTCGCTTGTTTCACAGTGACACTGCTGGTGGGGTTGGTATAGCTCATCTCAGAAGGTAAAAACAGGTTCATGGTATGCTCATGTATATATTGATTTGATGACTAGAGAAAACCTTAAGACAGGGGCTTTGCCAGTGTAGTCTTTTTTTTAATTGATCCACTTTTGCAATTAAGATAGAATTAAGATAGGAAATAGACTCTTGCTGTATTCATTAATTTCTGGGAATTGTTTTTTCTTTTGATAGGAGGAGGTAATTACAGAATGTCACTTCTCATGAAACTCTGTCTGCTGTCTTTTTTTAGTGTTTTTTAAAGCAAACAGGTCATTATATGTTTATTAGGTCTTTCAACGAGGCCATATTCAATAATGCCTCAGTGCTGGCATAGATAATCCTCAGAAACAGAAAGTCCTGTGTAAATACGGGAGGATGGAGTATCTGGATGACCTTTTTTCCTTGTAATTTGCCAGGAGTCTCGTCTATGGCACCAAAGAGAAATTGTGAGTTGAATAACAAATGATCTTGGAAAATTTTCCCCATGGAGAATTTGGTCAGGACAAAGAACCAATCTGAAAAATTCACATGCAAACATAAAAAGTATTGCTCTTACATGTGATGGTGGAAAAATCAGACAAGATGACTATAATGATTAGCTGTCACAATGACATGTCTTTGGCTGTATTTTAAATCCACAGACTTTTTCCTTTATTTGTTCTAAAATGTTAATATAGCTTAAATTTTTAAGAATTTCCTTTTGTTTATTTTATGAAAAATGTCACAAACTTATTCTTCTTTCCTTGCAAAAATACTTATAGTGGTGTACTTAAAATAATGTGAAGAAAGTATTGGTTTGTGTTCTCTTGTCACAAGCAAATTTAATTTACCTACTTGCAAACTATGGAATAATTAGTGTCTATGAGTAAGAAACTCCTTTTAACACTAGGTCTCCGTACAAAAAATATTTGTCGAGGATGGACTCTGTTCCAGGCACCATACTGGGCAGCGGGGATACCATGGCAAGCAAAATAAACATTTCCAAATCCTCACAAAATTTCCAGAAATGTAGGGAAGCAAGAAAATTAAGAGCGATAAATTCAGTGATAGGTATACTAGAGTTCTAGGAAACAAATTTACAATCCTTGATTGATTGTTAACAAGATCAAACCTGTCCTTTTCTTAGTTGACTGAGAAAGTTAAGGAAAAGCACGCACTGAATACTTACTAAGTGTCAGGCTCCGCGCTCCATGGAATTATGTGAGATGTGGTTCCACTTCTTAAAGGGCTCAAATCTAAACTGTCATAACTAAATGTGTGAACTGCAGGAAGTCTAGTGATTTGATTCTTTGTATGTAAGCAAGGGACAAAGCACTGGTATTAGGATTTTATAAGATAATCTAGAAAAGTCTTACCTATGTCTCGACCTAAAACATTTTAGGTGTTGAACATGTGTTTCTTCACGTTACTCAATGAAGATGTTCCTGAAAATTTGCTAAAAACATAAATTCCTATAATCAAACCACATTTGACATATTCTAGAAGAACTGGAAAGTCAAATATTACTACCAGTTTACCTTTTACGTACATCTAAATTTTTCATATGCCTGCTTAAGCAACTTACCCAGACTTAAGGCAAACTTCACAGATTTTCTCCTCCAGACTGTACTCACTCTAGACATCAGCCACAAGTTTAGAGGTGTATAGGGCTGCCATCACTTCTGATAAGCTGGCTATAAATTAGGAGGTCTCCACGAACTCCCTCAGGTTTGATAATTTGCTAAAATGACTCACAGAACTCAGGAAAGCACAACACTTATGATTCGAGCTTTATTGTAGCAAAAGAATACAAATCAGAGTGAGCCAAAGGGAGAAATGCATAGAACAAGGTCTGGGAGGATCCAAAAGTGAAACCTCGTTCACCCTCAGTGATGTAGAACCCAACTGGTACATCAGTGTGTGACAGTTGCCAACCAGGGAAACTCACCTGAGTTTCATTGTCCAGAGTTTTTATTGAGGCTTTCTTATGTAGGCAGAATTGATTGAACCCTTGGCCATGTGGTTGAACTCAATCTCCAGCCTCCCTTCCCTCCCAGAGGTTCGACTGATATCATGTAGCTCAAAGCCCCAATCCTTTAACCAGATGGTTGGTCTTCCTGGCTGGCCAGCCCCCATTCTGAGCCGTCTGTTTAGCATAAACTATCAGGTGGGATTGAGAGACCCACCATGGATAATAAAGACACTCCAATCACTCAGGAAATTCATTGAGTTTAGAGTTTACCTCCCTGGAACCAGAGATAAAGGTCAGGCAAATTCCTTATTACACACAATTATTCTTGCAAATACATTTCAACGAAAACCTAGATTTTTATTGAAAATCGGCATAGTATGGTAGGAGCTGTTGCAGACATTTTTGCACTTATAACAACAATCTTTAAAGGTAATATTATTATCCTTATTTTTAAAATGTAACAAGGCAGAAAAAAAGAAGTGAAGTGCCCCAGTCATCACAACTAGTATCTGACAGAGATCTGACCTTCTTAGCATTCTGAAACCAATGCCAACATGGATTTCAATACACTAAACAGCTATTAGAAGTCACCCAATGTAAGGGTTTTTTAAATGACATTTGTTACTTCTGCAATGCAACCTTCTTGGATGCAGGCCTGCATGTAGATATCATTCACATAGTCTAGATATGGTCAAAGATACATAAACAAAAGTTTATGTAATTTTGGCAGAGTTTGGTGCCCATAAAAGGAGGTTTACCAAGAACACATTGTGAGGACATCTTAGCAATATGGGATGTGGGGTGGGACACTCTCTAAACTTGTATTCAAGAGAAAGTCATTTAAATTATCACTAATTAATTTAATTTATACCTTCTTTTAAGGCTTTTTTTCTGTTTATAATAATCCTTCATTGTATCAAATCCCAATAAGTTAGAATCTTATAATTGGATGTTACCTTGGAGGTCATCTAGTCTACCACTGTACCCAAAACTAGAAGATGTAGTATCATCTTCTAGTGCCCAGAAAAATTCTCAACTTTGAGACATAATCTGAGTCTGCTCATCTGTTGATAACTATGATTACCGACTAAGTCTAGTTTTCTATCCACATAGCAACTCTTCAAATATTTGATAAACATTCAGAGAAATAATATAGTACAATATTAAGACTGCATATTCTGTAGTAGTCTAGGTAGTCTAGCTATGTGTCCTCAGTTTCTATGGTCAATAACAACAATAAATAATTCATCATGTTGTTGTGAGAATTAAGTAATTAATGTACACAGTAAGTGCTCAATAAAGGTAGCTATTAAGATCCCCTTCTTTTTTTGGCTGAGGAAGATCAGCCCTGAGCTAATATCTGTTGCCAATCCTCCTCTTTTTTTGGTTGAGGAAGATTAGCCCTGAGCTCACATCTGTGCCAATCTTCTTCCACTTTATTTGTGGGTTACCACCACAGCATAGCTGATGAGTGGTGCAGGTCCACACCCAGGATCCAAACCCAGGCCACAGAAGTGGAGTTCTCTGAACCCAGCCAGTACTCCACAGGGCTGGCCCCTATCACCTTCTAACTTATAGACAAATCACTCCAATTTTTTAATATTACATGATTCCCTGATTTTTCACTATCAAAACGCCTCCATCCATTAAACAAACAACAATTTGTCAGTATCTTTCTTAAAATATGGTTTCCAGAATCAAACACAATACTCAAGATGGGTACAACCAGAATAGATCTTACTTTTAGCCACCTCGTCTCTCCCTCTCTCTCTCTCACTCTCTCAATTTCTTTGTCTCTCTGAACCCCAACAGAGATTGTGTAGACTTTTTCAGTAGCTGCATGATTCTTATGGTCAGTTAAAACCTGGGGCTTTTTTAATTTTTAGCAGTTCTTCTCAGCTCAGCTCTACTCATTTTATCACAATTTTTTTTCCTAATTAAATGCGAGACTTTATCTTTATCTTTAATAAATGTTAATCCATCATCCTAAATAACAGACGTTTTTGAAACGTGATTCCGTCATCCAGTGAATTACTAACCTTTACTAGCTTTTTTTCATCTGCAAACTTAGTAAGCAAGTTCTTAGACTTCTTCCAGGTAACTAATAAATTGTTGTAGTGAACAGGACCAAAAATAAAGCCTTATGGAAAGTCCCTAGAGATCAGACTGCAAGTTAATGACCATCAAAATATCCTCCCCTTTTGGATGTAATCAGCTCCCACTTCACCTAATTTCTATCATGCAGCCCACGCACTTCTCCGTCATTCCTTGAATGACATCATAGAAGACTTTGTCATATGTTTTTCTGGGAGTAGGAATATCTATGTTCATGACAGTCCCTTTAGCCATCACACTCATCAAGAAAGGAAATGAAGGGGCCGGCCTGGTGGTATAGTGGTTAGGTTTGCACACTCTACTTCGGCTGCCCCAGGGTTTGCGGGTTCGGATAGTGTGTGTGTGCACACACATTGCTCATCACGCCTTGCTGGGGTGGCATCCCACATATAGGGTAGAGGAAGATTGGCACAAATGTTAGCTTAGAGTCAATCTTCCTCACTAAAAAAAAAGAAAAGGAAAGGAAAGGAAGTTCATTTAGGTTATTTGGTTCCAGTGACCCTATACTGGCTTATAGTGACTAATTAGGGCCCCTAAAAGACAGTAATCCTTTCACTACATGCATGACTTTGGGTAGGTCATCATCTCCCTAAGACTGTTTGCTCTTGTTTAAAAAAGAGAATGGTGTGCTTCACTTTTCTCAGAGACGATGAGAGGATAAAATTAAATAAGGTATTTAAACAAGTTAATGCCAGGGACTATTTTAAACATTAGTTAAAAACAAGATCAGTATTTAGCCAAACAACCAGATTGATTTTTTTGACAGAACAACCATGATGAAACCAACCCTGTCTGTCTAGGCATCCCACGTGCCTCTGCATTCCATCTAGCATAGAGGATATTTTAAACCTTGAAGGACTCATGTCAGCCGAGCATGTGTGTGTGTGAGTGTGTGCGAGTGTTAGAGAATGATGGGAAAGGATGATCAGCTATCACAGTCTCCCAGTCTCCAAGCCACATTAGTCATTTTTAGCACCACGGTGGAGAATGGTGTGAATGTGGTAAATTCAAAAGACTTCTCAAAAGTTGACTGTGCAGACAGATAACTGTTAGAGTGACATTTTCAGTACAAGCGAGAAAACTGATCCTTCTGGGATCTCTAACTCTGAGTGCTTTAAAGGAGAAGATACAAGACTAAACCCATCCTCCTACACTAATCA
The DNA here is from genome assembly GCF_021613505.1 of Equus quagga. Taxonomy (NCBI): domain Eukaryota; kingdom Metazoa; phylum Chordata; class Mammalia; order Perissodactyla; family Equidae; genus Equus; species Equus quagga. The sequence continues at coordinate 42,006,443 of NC_060267.1, forward strand.
TTTCAGGAATAGTTTAGCTAAAAGTAGCAATGCTAATGTAAGGGAGTGAAGAAGTCAGTCAAACTGCTTATTTCAACTATATCCCATTAGCACCCAGATCAATTTTCTCACACTCATGATTCAAGCTTACCTTTTGACAAAAATAACAAAATAGAATTCAGTGAAAAATGACATCTTTGTTATGGACGTGCAAGTGATTAAAAGATCGAAAACAAAACATCTAAGAGAAAAAAGATAATTGGGCAGGATCAAGAGGTCATGGTATACATCTTCTGGGCCCTGCGAGTCCTTAGTCCTCAGATTTCAGGAAAGCAGCAAAGAATCTAGCTGTTTAATTCCAATCAAGATCATTTTAGATTAAAAATGTGATCTTTTAAAATTCTCATTTAAATATCTGTGACTTTTGAGGCCACTGACAGCCACGTCAGCATGAATCACCGAGTCACTCTTGTAACAGGAATTTGCAGTTACAGAAAACTTGAAAGAAGAAAATATTTATGCATCTGGAAAGCTATTCAAGTGGATTTCATGGGCCCATGCCTATTTTCTAAGAGATGTATTTCTTCAAACTCAGCACAATGCCTCAGGTTCAACTTCATATGGGTTTTGAGATGACAGATTTGTAGACCCAAAGAGGAAAAGAAGTGGCCTACTCCCCCATAATCTACCATTAGGCGGGCCCATACTCTTCTTGTCTGTCAACTGGTTTAGTGCCAGTGCTCCTGTGGCTAGCTCGGCAGGCCCCAACAGCTCCCACAGGAAAATCTTTCTCATGGGCCTCAGGCAGAATTAGATGCAGAGTTCTTGTACAATAGGGTTATGTATTTCAGAAACAATTTATTCTACATCCTTAACCTTTGGCTCCACAGAAACCCCTGGAACTGCTCAGAAGCCTTAGGGTTCATAATAGCATCAGAGCAGAGCCCAAATTACCCTTTAGACCTTGGAAAGCAACTATCCATTGCTGTTGGCTCACAAGAGGAAGAAAGGGCAGACCTTTGAGTCAGACAAACCTGAGTTCAAACTCAACTCAGCCCTTACTAAACTATGAGATTGTGAGCACATTACTTAACTTTTCTGAGTCTCAGTTTCTCCTTCTCTAAAATGGTGTCACTAATAACTTCCAAGATTTCTCTGAGAACAAGAGGAAACAGACATAAAGCACCAAATAAACAAAGGTGCACTAAAGTAATGATTTGAGTTGTTGTTATTGTAATTTGAGTGGGATTTCAACATTTTCCATGTGGGCTGGTATTATCATGGATATGATGATCTGATGTGGTACTTTAATAATGGTACTTCAGAAAGGAATGTGCTCTATAAACGCAGAGCTCAGTTGTCCTATTCAGCTTCAATTCCAGGTTCAGATTGAGATGAGATGAAATAAAGCAGTGCTCTGAGATTCTTCCTGGCCTCATGGGCCCACGTCATTAATGGAGCTGTCTTTGCATGGCACACTTATAAGTCTAGATAGAGTTAGATATACATCCATGTTCACGCTAAGAGTGCCTAGAAATGGTATTGAAGTTGACACTAGACGAATAAGTGGTATTTGCCTTGGTGAGCTTAGGAGTGAAGAGAGCACATATATCAAGGCCTGGCAGTAGAGAATCACTAAGTGCATCACACCATCCCAGAGAAGATCAGAAACCTGAAAATATTCAGCAAAGGAGAGAATCGCGAGAAGTCAGTTGAGGAGTTAGAAGTGAAAGCCTACAGGGCATTTGGCTTACAGGGATTTTTTTAACTTGAATGTTAAAAAAACTTGAATAAGAAATCATAAAGGCATTAGGCGAGTGACATGATCTATTTGTGTTTTACAGTCACTGTGGTTGCAGTATAATTTGGAAGGGTAAAAGAATGGTTTGGGAGAAGCAGGAAGGGTACGATTGAAGTCATCCAGGCAAGTCTAGAGTAGTAATGAACTAGAGACAAAGTAGGTCAATGGAGAGAAATGAATGGATATAAGCTTGATTTTAGAGACAGAATCGATAGTACTTAGTGATGGTTTTGATAGTCAGGAGGCAGTAGGATGCAGGAGACAAGAGTGGGATCAAGGAAGAATCCCAGATTCTGCCAAGAGCAACTGAGTAGGCAAAGATTCCATCTCAAAATGGAAAACACCAGAAATTGAGTAGATTTAAAAACTTGTCACCCATTCATTTTTTAACACATTAAGTTTGACATACCTGTGAGACATCCAAATATAAATATCTGAAGCTCAGAAGAACGATCTGGGTTACATATATAAATATCAGAATCTTTGGCACAAAAATAGCATTTGAACCCATATAAGTGAATGAAATTACCCAGAGTGAATACTAAGAATGAGCAGAAAAAGGAGCTCAGGGCCTATAAAAGCCTCAATATTAGAATTAGATGGAGGATAAATGGTCTTCCAAAGAAAGAAAAGCAGCATCCAGAGACATGGGGAAAAAAATATACATATACATATATACGTGTTTGTGTATACATATATATATATTCACTGAAGATAAGAGCGGATTATTTCAAGCAGGAAATGGTAAACTGTATTAAATGCTGCTGTGAGATCAAGTGGAATGACGAATGGAAAGTATCCATAGATCCAGCAACATTACAGTCACTGATAACTTTAGCAAGAGTCATTTCAATGGTGAAAAGGGAATGAACGATTGCAGTAGGGTAAAGAATATCCAGTAAGTGAGGAAATAAAGGTATCACATATAAAAAACTCTTAAAGAGCTTGGCACTGAAGAAGATTTAAGAGAGAAATTGGTGTCTAGATAAGGATGCGGGTAATCTGCCAGCTTTAGCAAATAAAAATACGGGACACTCAGTTAAATTTGAATTTCAGGTAAACAATGAATAATTTTTTTAGTATCAGTATGTTGCATGAAATATTGTGAACATACTTTACACAAAAAAATTGTTCATGTAATATTCAGGACATGCTTGTCCTAAAAAATAATTCTTTGTAATTCTGAAATTCAAATTTAACTGTGAGTTCTGTATTTTCTTTGGGTAGTTTACATGTGGATTCAAGATACTATTTTATTTTGAGAGATACTTGACAGTATTTACTTGATGAAAATTTCCGGTATAGATGGAGAAGTTAAAAAATGCAAGAGAAAGAAAGGAGATTGACTTCTTATTGGAGGGTGAATACTTCTTTCCTGCAGTGGAACAGAAGAGAGAAAGAAGAAGCAGGGTGGAGGTACAAGCAGATGTGTAGTCTGCTATCGGAAAGATGCTGGACCCTCACTTTCAAGGCTCCCAATTTTCTTTACGAAGTATGCTGCAAGCCATTGTTGTGGAATAAAAATTTTCCTTCTATCCTTCTAAGTCCTTTGACTGATCTCATTAAACTGATATAAAACACATTAACAGGAGAAAAACAAATTTAATTTCATATGTACAGGAGCCCCATAAAAATATGAGATCTAAAGGCAGTTAGGCAATCGAGGCTCATATGCCATCCTGAGCTAAGGAATGGAATAGGGGCTTCAAAGTGGGGAGGGCACTTCACAGGAAGATAAGAAGAGCAGATGTCTGGTCCTGAGACGTTTGCCCTGCCATGAAGGTAAGTCTTTCAGATCAAATGCTATTTCTGCCAATAGCTCTCTTTCTGGGCCAGGCCCCCTATCTGAATTCTTTTAGGCAGTTAAGAGAGACGTAAAAGTTTTTCTTGAGTCTGTTAGGTCTTTATTGCCTTCCATCCAAAATAATCCACATGCAAAAGTGACACATTTTGGGATGACATATTCTGCTCCCCTTTACCATTCATGAGAGCAAAAGGGGATTAGGATGAGAAAGAGGAGTAGGAAGAGCAGGGACATATGAACTCATTATTGCAAGGGCAAGACAAGATGATTTAGAAACGTTAAGATTGCTGGCAGTGCTGAAGGCCCAGCTGATGCTGGTGATCATGAAGAGTGACACCAAACTACCTACACGTGATTTTGCCCACTGACATTCAGGGGCTCAATGCAGGCACGAAGCTGTCTGGTAGATTTTAAAATACTCTAAAGACCACAAGACACAGGGAGAAAGGCACAAATTTTACGCTTGAATTGAAATAATTTGAGGTAAATCTTATAGGCTATTTCCTTCCAAATATGCAAAAAAAAAAAAAAATGAGAAAAGCTTTCTTCTCAAATTATGAAGTTAACAAGCCTGCACCATTAGCTAACTGAAGTGCAAATGAGAGAACAGACTGTACAAACAAGCAGATATTGGGCAGAAATCAGTTCCTGCTATACCCATGATATTATTTAAATTCAATGTTGTACTATTTTAAATAGCTCCACTTAGAGACTGATTTATCAATCCAGTCCACAAATACCTATCGGGTTCCTACTATGTGCAAGCACTGGCTAGATACTTAATTAATAATACCAAGGTTGATGTTTAATTAACAAGAAGAACCTTATAGAAATACTTGACACTCAAATTAATATCAGATATATTCATTTGACTAATGCTGTTACAATTACAGTTCATAGCTAATGGCATTATCGGGCTATTATCACAAAGCATTATCTCTCTTCTAAAACTCATTTCCATGATAATTCCTTGAAATCATCATGTGAACACGCTATCTTGATGGGTTTTTACCTCCCAATGCTCTTCAAGAGAATGAACTCACCCTTATAAGAAAGCTTGTTATTCCAAATATCACCCATGCCCATTCTTTCTGCAGTTCAGGTGAACAATGCGTAGTGATTTCTCCACAGTTTTGAAAGACACAGTGTCCCTTCCTGGAAACAGCAACCAGACTTCATTTTTATCCACAATTCCCAAGAAGTGGAAATGCAAATTAAAGTCTCGATGCAGACATCGTTATGAGAGCAAAGTATTGAGCATGTGCAGATCCGGCGCTTAATCTCGGTTCACTCATTCATTCAAAAAATATTTATTCTGTCTCCTTTACATGACTTAACCCAACACTTCAGCCTCTCTATGCCTGTTTCCTCATCTGTAAATTGAGGGTAATAATAATTTGAGGGCTTATTAGATAAATACGAAAAAGTGATAGAAAAGCCAAAGATAGAATATAGTTGTTAGGTATTATTTCCTTCGGGTATCATGAAAATTAATGTGTTTTAAAAATTAACTCAGGTAGGAGAGCTATGAATCTCAAATGAAGCATTTAAATCAGGTTACTGAAAGGAGGAAGGAAAGAAATTAACATTTATTAAGTGTCAGTTATATGCAGACCTTGCTCTATGAATTTCACAAAGATATTTCATTAAATCTTCACAACAATTCTTTGAGGGTAGATATTTGTAGACCCACCATGTATAAGAGGAAAACGAGCTCAAAAAGTGATACAAGTTGCCCAAATCATATAGCAATGGTGGATTCCTGATTCCAAAGCATTTTTCTCTGCATGGGGCTTATTTCTCCTGGCATAGAAACACATCTGCCCTGGAGAACGACTGCTAAATCTTTTTAACTGCATTCTTCTTTGCTCCCAAGTAAAAAGCACATAGCGAAGTGACAGGTGTGCCTAAAACACATTTCAGTTTTGTCTCAACAATTTTGGATGTTTCCTAGTTCACCAGCATTACAAAAAGTAACTTTAATAAAAAAAAAATCTAACAGTCTGAAGAGAAATAATTGCTCACTGTGCCCAACTGTCATTTGCAAAGATTCCAAAAGGCACATCCTAAGATTGTTGAAGCTCCATTACATTTAAAATAAAACAGCAGTTAGTGAAAGGGAGAAATATTGCATCTTCCTCCAACAAGAGATAGCAAAAATCTGCCTCTAATCAAGAGCAATATGCTGTAGCATTTAAAATAATATCTTGTATACTTGAGGTATTTGGTAAATCTGGGATTTCAGTGGGGAATACAGTGATATATCACTGAAGCGAGTGAATCTTAGGGTTAAAGATCAACTTGGAATATTATGATTTCCAAAGTAATATCTTAGGACAGCTTTACAGATAGCACATAACTTCCAAGTTGCACTATTGAGGCTGCTGGCTAGTATTTCAATGGTGAAGAGTTGATTGTGACAGATAACCACTCCTTTCTGTTGTTTTATAATAAATCAGAAATGACTTTTAGAAGTCAAAGTTCTCTGAAAGTGTGTTTGATGAAGTGGTTTGAAATGTTTTTTTTCTACTGAGGAAGATTCACCCTGAGCTAACATCCATCGCCAATCTTCCTCTATTTTGTACATAAGCCCCTGCCACAGAAAGGCCACGGATAGACCAGTGGTGTAGGTCTGTGCCAGGGAACCGAACCCAAGCTGCCAAAGCAGAGCATGCTGAACTTGACCACTAGGCCACTGGGGTTGGCCCTTAACTTCTTTTTTTCTGTTGTAAAAGTAGTGTATGATGAAATTAATCCAAACTATAAATGGAGGGGGAAAAAAGACTGAAAGGGTGATGACAATTATTATTTGGGTAAATTTTCTTTCAATATTTTCCTATTTGTGCTCATGTGTATAGATATTAAATTTATATATGAATATTTTAAACAAAGTTAGAGTCTGAATAAACCCTGCTGAATGCTCAATAAGCGAATTCATATCAAGGACCCACCTTTATTTCTTCCCTTAAAAATATTGTGAGCATATTTCCATGTCATTTGAATTACTCACCAAAAAAAAGAGCTCACTTTTAAGAATTATATGGTATATTTCATTGGATGGATATATAATTAATTTAATTTGCCCTCCCTTCTCAAGGAATGTTTAGGTTGCTTCCAATTTTTTAATGCTATAAATATTACTAAGGTGAGCATCCTTTTGTATAATCTTTAAGTACACAATTATGTTTCCCTTAGAATAGAATTCTGGAAATGGGATTACACTTTCAAAGAGGATAAACATTTTAAAGACTATTGAGAAGTAAAGCCAAATTGTTTTCTAAAAGGCTGCATCAAGGGCCAGCCCAGTGGTGCAGTGGTTAAGTTCACACGTTCTGCTTCCATGGCCCAGGGTTCGCCGGTTCAGATCCCGGGTGCGGACCTACACACCACTTGTCAAGCCATGCCGTGGCAGACGTCCCACATAAAGTAGAGGAAGATGGGCACGGATGTTAGTTAGCTCAGGGTCAGTCTTCCTCAGCAAAAAGAGGAGGATTGGCAGCAGTTGTTAGCTCAGGGCTAATCTTTCTCCAAAAAAAACAAAACTGCATCAATTATGTCACCATTGAGGTAAGATAATATGTGTCTCAGTGTATTAATTTCAGCTGTGAACATAATAACATTTTGATCTCTGACAATCTGATTGACAAAAATTATATTCCATTGTTACTTTAATTTGTATTTGTCGGAATGGGAAATTGAAATTTTTAATGCTATGAACATTTTTTTTTCTCATTCATGAAGTGCTTAATCCTATTCTTTGTCCATTTTTCTTTTGGTCTATTTTGTCTTGTTTCTTATTGATTTATATGTTCTTTAAACTTTGGGGAGTTTATCATTTAGTCATATTTATTGCTAATATTTTCTTAGTCTTAACTCAGCATTTAATTTTATAGATGAATTTGTTTTAGGCAAGTTTTGCGGATTTATGTAATCAAATCTATCAATTTTTTTTATTGGGATTCATTTCATTGCATTTATCTATGATTTTGGAATTTTTGTAGTTTAATATTTTGAATATAATTTTCTCATCTGTGTGGACTTTATTTCTATGTTAAGTAAACACTTATTTGCTTCAAATAACCAAGTTTCACAACATAACTTGATATACGTTGTGAAAAGTTAGGCAAACCATAAATCTTCTTCAATCATAGGATAAATGGGATGAAACTAATCAGTTAGTGATTTATATTTTAATATATTCTTAGTTCTTCAGTGATCTTAGTACCATTTCAGAGCTGCATTTCCTTTCAACTGCCTCTTGATTTTAGCTAGTATCACCCTTTTTTAACTGTTATAATTTTATGATATATATTACATATCAGGTCTTACTAACCATACTTCTCCTTTTGGTTACTCTTCATTTAAAATCATATTTCCTATGGTTTATATTTCCAGATAAGTGTTAAAATCATTTTATCAGTTTTCCCCAAGTCTTATTTTTATTTTAAAATGAGTAAAATGTGTTAGTTAATTTTAGAAAAAAATAAGGCTTTTATAATATTTAGTGTTCCATCTAAGTCTACAACATAACTTTTTCTTTTATTCAAGGCTTAAAAATTCAGTCCAGTAAGATTTTCTTTCCTTTATATATATCCTGAACATTCCTTATCGGAGTTGTTGTAGGCATTTTACACTCTTTTTCTTCTTGCTGTTATGAACTGAATCATTTTCCCTCATTACAACTCACCCAGATAATCACTATTATACAGGGGGATTATTAATGCTTATGTCTTCATCTTGCATCCAACTTCCTAAACTGTCTTAGTATATTTATGAGAGTATACTAGTTGATCCTTTTAAGTTTACAGCAAAATAGCTAAAGATAAATATAACTTTTCATCCTTATTTCCCATCTTAACTCTTATGCTCTGCCTCTTTATCAGGACACTGAACTCCCAGGGCAATGTTAATACCAGAAGACAATCATGTTTTATCTTACAATCTTAATGTGAATCTCTCTTATTTGTCTAGTAAGCATATTTGTAGGTTTATAAAGATAAGCTTAAAGGATATTCTTTATCATAAGAAAATTTCTCTTTCTTGCTTTCTAAGATTCAAACAAATCAGGTTAAATTTTATTGAAGGCTTCTTAAGCAGCTCTTGAGATCACCTTTTGATTTTATTACTGCTTCTGACATTATAGTATATTTAATTCATAGATTTTCAATATTAAATCATTTGTACATACATGGGATCAACAATACTTGGTAGCATCAATACTTAATGATCCTTTGGTTATGCTCTGGGAAGATCTAGAGGAAAGATTCATTTCTTCTATGAAAATTAAAAGGCGCTTTTAGGACCTAACGTCTCTTTTAAAAATAATTCATTGTAACTTTTCCCCACTATTTCTTGCCTTTAAGATTTTTCATTTTTTCTTAGTTTAATTTTGGCAATTAATGGTTTCCTAAATAAGCATTCCATTTCTGTAAGATTTCTGACACTAACATAGCATACTCATAACTAACCATTTTACCTCCTCTGATCCTTTTATTTTGTATCTTGGTTGGATTTGTCAGTTTTATTGTATTTTTGGCTACGTTTTCCTGCAGTAAATCAGTTCTTATAACTATGATATCTAATATACTTTAGTATATTGATTTTCTGCTCTCCTCTCTATTTCCTTTCTCCTACTTTCCTTAGATTTGTTTTGTTTTCTAATTTTTTTGTGTTGAATGTTTAGCTCATTTATTTTCATTCTTACTTTAAAAATGAGAACATATGTGCCTTTAAATGAGCCTCTGAGTAGAAGTTGTATCAGTAACTCTAAATTTGTAAATGCGGGTTCTTCATTTCTTTATTTTCTAAGTAATTTGTGATGGTGGCTTTCATTTCCTCTTGGACTAACTGTTTCTTTAGGAGCAGTGTCTTCAATTTCTAGGAGATTTGGTTCGTTAATGTTATTTAAACTTCTATTAGAAAGTAAATTCTTTCTTGGGATTAAACTATGTTCAAATCTTTTTTTTTCCAACTGTTGCCAATCTTCTTTTTTTTTCTGCCTTTTCTCCCCCAAATCCCCCCAGTACATAGCTGTATATTTTTTAGTTGTGGGTCCTTCTAGTTGTGGCAAGAAATCTTTATTAAACTCTTATCAATCACATTATTCTAATTTCCTCCATAATTTTCTTTTTTGCTTCTATCAAAAGTTGATCAAAGTGTGATATACTCATTCACAAGAATTATTTATCTACCTATTTTTATTCCTGTGTTTCCAACCGATTTTGTTACGTTTTCATTAGTTAAGGGATGTCCATTGACATATCTTCACCATTTGGATTGTGTTTTTTATCAATATCAAAAGATCCTTACTGTCCCTTTGACATGGTTTTTTCTTTGAACTCAACTTTGCCTAAAATTAGTATTTTCCACTATTTCATTTTTGTCTTTGTCTTTGTCTTATGAGTTCCTCTTTCTTTATCTTCTTATTATTACTCTTTATTATTTTAAACTTTGTCATTTTGTTTTATGGGTTTTTTGTGTGAGCAAGTTATAATATGTATTATAGTCACTTTTCCTTCCTCATATTGGCCTTTTTTCTAATATTTATCCTCAAAAGAAGAGATTTGCTGAGAGGCAGCATTTATCAGCTGAGAATGTGTACGGATTTCCTCAGCCCTGGTCATTTTCCATGTTTTTGCTAAAGTCTGTCAAAGTATGCCCATTAAAACCCAAGTAACTACAACAAGCAGACCTCTGGGCTAAAGTGAGAACTTTACACCATTTTTTGGTTGTGCAACACTCTGATCAGATGGTGTGATTATAAACTGCAGTCTCCAGCATGAATGACTATGGGTGCTCCCGAGAACTCACATTCATCTATAATGCAGTTCTGAGAACTACACTTCCAGATGCAGGGTCCCCCGACTGTGTCATGCTCTCATTACTTCTTGTCTGGTGGCTTATGGGAGCTGCACTCCCCAGTGCAGTTTAGAAGCAAATCTAGTTGATGCTGGGTGCTGATTAGACAGGTATGGGAGGGATCCTTCACCGCCCTAAAATGGTAATTATGCAGTAGAGGAACAGAAGCTACTGGTGTTCTGTTTAGACTTGACCTTTGTTTCTGCGCTGGGGGCATGTTCTGATTACCTTCTATTCACCCTGTTGGTGAGGGAGGGATCCTCCACCCTAAATAATATATACGGTGGCTGAAAACATGACACCTGACACTGGACAGATGAGACTCACCGGAGTTTCTTAATCACATATAGTCACAGTCCAAGGGGGAGAACATACCATGCAGGGCCACATGGGGGTTGCACTTGGGGACAGAGTGAGCAAGCAGAGTTTGGGGGGCCAGGCTTTGTAGAAACAAGACAGTAAGGTGACCCATGCTTCCTGCAGGAGGATCTGATTGCTTGTTTGAGCAATTTGAAGACTGGTAGGGATGTGAAAAGTGTCAGGTTGAGGACTGGGTAGAGGACAGCTGGTCTGGCTGATAGGGGAACTAGCCAGGTGGGGGAATTTCCCGCTGGGTGGGGAGCATATATGACAAGAGCAGGAAACACATGGTTAGGCCTTTGGGGCCTTGCAAGGCTCAAAGATGTAAAGGCAGCACACGAAATTTGGGGTCTTACAATACAGGGCATAATATGGGACAGGAATAAAGTATATTCCTCTTCCATATTAGCAACTTCTGTGCTCTTTATAATATCAGCCTGTGTGGGTCACCAATCCAATTTCGAAAGACTTCAATTTAGGGTAAATTACTCCAAGAATCTCACAACAGTTTGAATGTCAATTGCAGGATTTAGGTTGAAATGTTGTCCTAGGTATTTTAGAAGGAATTTGGGGTAAGCTATTTCAAAGACTGCTGTCCAGACATTTTTAAAGTATTGAGAAGATGTTAAGGAAAGTCATAAAAGTTGTACTTCCATTAGCACCAACCGGGGGCTGTAGCAGGACAGTTGTTATAAGAGTGAGAAGATGACGGGTCTCCTGAGCAATGCTTCACCTTACCTCTCTGTGCCTTCAGTCTTTAATCTGTAAAATACAAGAGCTAGTCTAGGTAATTCTAGAGTCCTCTTGTCTCTAAAATGACCACGATAATTTAAGATGAATAGAAACATTTTATTTCATATCTATAAGGTCTAATACTCCAGAGTAATTACCTGTTAGTATGTCTCCCCTACTAATCTATGAGCTCCTTTTCTTTTCTTTCTTTCTTTCTTTCTTTTTTTTTTAGATGTAAATGAAGATGCGTTGGAGCAATGAGCTCCTTTTCTTAAGCAACTTGGAATGGCCATTCCCTGATACATGAAAATTTCTTAACAAATGATTTTCAAGTGAACAAATAAATCCAGCTGAGCAAAGGATATTTGGGCGAATTCTGAACAGTGCCAAATATTTTGGGAGTGTTCTATCACCTCAATAGTCGAACACTCGTTACTAGTTATCTGGGTACACTATTGAAGTATATAACCAAGCTTCACTGTGAGCATTAACAAATGGCACTTGGTGATCCCCCAGACTCTATATGTGGTACGTTTTTTCTCACGTGGTTAACCTTCCTGTCTACACAAGCTAAGAACTGGAGAAGTTTAGTTAGTCCCTTTCTAGACCTAAAGTCTTCCCTTTGTCTCCTTTTGCAAAGATGCTCCTGATTTCAATCAGCTACAAGAAATGTCAGATGAAAAATGGCACAAATGTGAATTACGACAATAAAAGTTTATAAGCTACTAAAATAAAGTTATAGTACCTAAGAGCTGAGTCAACTGACAATGTTAAATGAAACATTTTACAACCAGTCCTGGGATAATGATAGAAAAAAAGTAGCACACAGAACATGAAGAGACGTCTGACAGGAAATGGGCCCAAGATCAAGCTCAGGCTCCATGATTTTGTATGAGCTACCTTTAAAGTGGAGAGAGCAAGGCAATAATCTAATATTAATGGAGTGTCTCCTCTGTGTCCAACCCTTGATATCTATTGTCTCTTTTACTTCTCATAATAGCCCAATGACAGAGGTCTTGTCCTTTTAGAGAGGAGAAACCGAGGCTGATGTGGTCCAGTTGGGCAAATGCCCAACAGCAAAACTATTAAATAATAGAGACAATGACTTCAAAAGTCTCTCTGACTCTGAAGCCCATGATCTTTTTATATTTTTTGTACTCAATGCTATCTGTTTACAGAAACTGATAATTTCTATATAAATAAAGCAGATTTTAGGTTTCATGAAGAATCTCTCTATCCAACTCGACGATAATGTTTGTTCCAAGTTATCAATTCAGGTGATGGTCCTCTTTACTATGAAGCTCACCATAAAAATTAACTACATGAAGAATGTTAAATTATAGCTAAATAAGGCAAAAAATGGGCTAGAATGAAGAGCAGCATTAGGAAAAAGCTGAGCACTAAAAATGATACTCAAGAAGAAATATAGGAGCATTATCAAGCATTTGAATAGTTGATATGGCAATCTTTCATTTTATTTTTTAAATAACTCCACTCACAAAATGTTTTGTGTTACTAATAAATTTCCGCTGCCTTTCTCTAACCTTTCTAATACAACATCCTTCTGTCACCCCACAGGCCCGTAATACCAAGTCACAGTTCTTCTCATTTGTGCCCACCACACTATTCCCAGTGACAGATGCAAGCACACCGGCATGCCCAGGGGGTCTGTCTCCTGATAGGCTGGTATTTGCTGTAATTGCACAATTTCTTAGAAATATTATGTTTTACCTTTAAAGATCTTATAAAATTTATATTCTTCTCCCTCATCTGACTTTGTTATAATATAAAGATAGTCTTTTCAATTACTTATTATGGACCAAAATTCATGCTCCAAGAAGAATTAATGTCATGTTAATTCTGAGACTTCGCATACCCTGTGCAAACTTCTCTTACTCTAGCCAGAGAAACACGGTGATAAAATGATATAATCGCGTGACATGCAAAGTGCTGATGTGAAATGAAAAGGACAGAAATATGATTGGGAAATTAATTCAAGGGAAATAAGAAAATAGGACTGTTTGAATAGGCTTAGCAGGATGGTTTAGTTCTTCCTGAAAATAAGTGTGATATTATTTCACCTTACCTCTACATCCACCCCAGCTCCCCCCATTCAAGAACAATCAAATGTTTAGTTTCTAAACACACACACACACACACACACACATTAAGAGGACTACACAACACCCAATAGACAGACGTAGAGAGAAATATTCAGTGAAACTGCTCCTAAATACAGATGAAGGCATCGTGTCAATATAGTAATAAAACCATAAATTCCTTTTATAATGGAATACAAATTAATAAAGTTGGAAGTAGAACTTACAAAATAGCTTTAAACTCAATACCAGATTTCATTTATAGGTCCAAGACTATAATGGACACAAGCTAATTTTTACAGTTGACTCATAATAATAGTCATTGGGAAGTTAAATGACAGAAGAGAAACAGCTTTAAATGGGAAGTGGCAAAATTAATCACAGAGGTCATACTTATGCACTTGCTGACTACCAACCTTGAACAGAACACTTAATTCAAACCCCATTTAAAAGCATGCACTGTCAAGGGAGAGGTAAAGAACCATTTTCTAGTTCAGGAAGCAACCCACAACCCATGTGCCAAAGATGGCACTGAAGACCAAATCTTTTGGCACATAGAATGATTGGTCTGGTCCCACACCCCTCTTCATGACTATTGTAGGAGTTGCTCTTACAAAAAAGGCAAGAAAATGTCAAAAACGTTGGCATTTGACTATTCAAAGATGATCAGTGCCTGTTCTCATAATGCATAACATTTTTTGGAAATATTCTGCCCATTCAGAACAGCATAGAATTTAAGTTCTCTCTGGAAGATAGATTTGCCTTTTAAACAATCTTTTAAACATTCTGTAATACTACATATCTATAATATATTTATTAATACTAAGATCCCATTGCTGTTTTAAAAGTATTGTATATAAATGTGTTGGATATATAATACGTAATATTTCATATAATGTGTTAAATAGTATCTCAAAACCCACTGAAGGAAAATCGAATGTGTGTGCAGAGACAGAGATAGAGATGATATAGATATAGACATTTAGATATAGATTTGGACCTGGAAGGAAAGAGGGAGCTCTAGCAAAGATCCAGCGCAAAACTCAAAGCTTAGGAGGAAAGGAAAAGGAATTACCTTGAATCCTAAATAGTTTCATATATGCCAGTTTGACAATGTAAGGAAGTCGAGATAACTTATTTAGAAGTTTGGTTTTTTTTTAAAGATTGGCACCTGAGCTAACAACTGTTGCCAATCTTCTTTCTTTTTTTTTTTTTTTAATTCTTCTCCCCAAAGCCCGCTAGTACATAGTTGTATACTCTAGTTGTTACCACCTCTAGTTCTGCTATTTGGGACGCTGCCTCAGCATGACTTGACAAGAGGTGCCATGTCCTCTCCTAGTATCCAAACTGGCGAAACCCTGGGCCACTGAAGCGGAGCACGCGAACTTAACCACTCCACGGGGCCAGCCCCATATTTAGAAGTATTAAATTGAAGGAATTACTGATCAGGTCAAAAGAATATCTTCATGGCAAACAGAGATTACAAGTAATTAGGACAATAGGGTCTATGATATTATAATAAGGTAACATCGGATTTATCTAAGTTGTCAAAATAATGTAACATCTGGCATCTACACATGTTATCTCACTAACCTCACAATTAGAATATGCAACAGAGTACCTGATCATGGCAAATATTTTTCATTCATTCAGTGTGTATTTGCTGAACAATCCCTATGTGCCGGGCACTGTTATAGATACTAGAAATACAAGGACGAATAAGACAAATGTGGTTCCTGCAAATTAATAGAATAATCAGGGTTACTTTTACAGCCCAGTTCTTCTGACACCTATATTGTGTGATGAAAATTGAATATTTTTGACCTTCAAAATATTTGGGGTCCTTTGCTTGTCCTTTTACTATTTATTACAGAATTAAATGAATTTTGACAATGAGTTTCAAGTCAGCATTTTTGCTTTGTAGATATTGTTGAAGCAAACAAAGCTCTATGAATTGTGGAATGATAAAATATTCACAGAAACTTACAATTCTGCAGTTGAATAACAATTACATTTGTTCCAAACAGGCAATTGGTTTCCAAACACATTAAACAAAGGCAATTTAGAAAGCTTCTTCTTCTTGGCATCATTAACGTTGTTGAACGCCCTGGGATTCTGGAGTGTTTCACAAAGGTAAGTAAGTGTGTGGTAAGATGAACAATTTCTGAGTCTGTGAAATATTGATCTGGGAACCACCACTGAGCCTATGGGAATCCTGTATGCCATGACTGGACAAATTAGCATATTAGAGAAATTTAACAGATTATTCAGAGCAAGAAATTTCAATTTAGACTTCACTTTTTCCATCGATCCTTATAATAAAAGAGTGCTTTACTCAATTCTAAAACATGTTTTAAAACAAGATTTTTTCCGAATATCTAGTACCACTTTAGAATTAGAAATAACCATAAGGATAATAAGAATGAATGAGTCATTATCATTAAAAGCAAATATCATTAAACAAATAGCTAGAAATCTAATGATGCTTAGGATTTGGATTCCATTCAGGCCTTTAAATCAGCAGTGACCATTTCAAGGTCAATAACTATGCAAAATCATTTAGTTAGTCACCTGAGACCATTCAGTGGCTTAATATGTATCATCTACCATCCATCCATCGCCAGCCCACCTCTCTCTCTCACTGATGTATTCTTGGATGGCTGTGTGCTTTTGAGCAAATCGTCTAACTTCTCTGAGCCTCTATTTTCACACATGTAAAATAAAGACATTAATACCAAACTCTTGTAAGCTTTAGGGAGATGAATTTTGATAAAGGGCCAAGTACAATGTCTGCCACATAGCAGGAACTAAACATCTTCATTTTCCTCACTTCCCTCCATGCATTCACCTACTTAGTGATATTTTGTCCCATCCATTGTCACTTTTCCATTGCCTAAATCATTCTTTTATTAGTGTAATAAATCTCTTTTGGAACATCAACTGTGTGATGGGTACTGTAGTAAACTAGAAGGACACAAAGTCAGTAAGTCAATAAATGTTTAGTGCCACCTATGCTCCTGCTCTCATGGAGCTTATGATCTAATATAGGAGAGGCAGTTAAATCCCATGCAAGGGAGAATTAATGACAAAAATCACAAGTCTTAATGGTTCCCTGAATTTTTGAATTTCTTACCCTCCAAAGTGTATGTTACTAAATTGACCCTCCACAGTGGATAATTTTTCTAAAATGCCCATCTCGTTCTTAGATTGAAAACCAAATCAGAAAATCAGAGGGGCTGGCTCTGTGGCCGAGTGGTTAAGTTTACACGCTCTGCTGCGGTGGCCCAGGGTTTGGATCCTGGGCGCGGACATGGCACCACTAGTCAGGCCATGTTGAGGCAGCGTCCCACATCCCACAACTAGAAGGACCTGCAACTAAGATATACAACTATGTACAGGGAGGGGTTGGGGAGATAAAGCAGAAAAAAAGAAGAAAAAGATTGGCAACAGTTGTTAGCTCAGGTGCCAATCTTTGAGAAAAAAAAAAGTACTGAGGACTCCAAACAGCTTTAAAAAAAAACAAAAACAGAAAAGAAAAGAAAATCAGAGAATCTTGCAGAAGGATCCAACAGGAATGTCCTTAGCTCTATAGCAAAATATAGTCAGCAAGGAAAATGAAGCTGAAGTCAAGGCCTCTTGCCCCTCTATCCATTGCCTCCAAACACACAAGTGGTGCCCATCTGCCAATTCTCACAAACCTATGCTGTTTCTGAATTGCTACTTCTTATCCCACTATAAGGTTTGTCTCTTGTCTTTCACGAAGTAGTTTAAAAGGCAATCTCTAGAGCCAGCCTCATTGAATCCAGTTCCATAACTTAGCTGTACAAGTTTTAGCAAGCTGTTTAACCTTGCTTAGGCCTCAGTTCCTTCATTTCTAAATTGGAAACAATAAGAATAGTAGCTGTGCCATAAAGTTGTTGTGAGGGTGAGTAAATGCTCAAAAATATTAGCAATAGTGGGGCTGGCCCCGTGGCCGAGTGGTTGAGTTCGCGCGCTCCGCTGCGGGCGGCCCAGTGTTTCGTTGGTTCGGGTCCTGGGTGCGGACATGGCGCTGCTCATCGGACCGCGCTGGGGCGGCGTCCCACATGCCACAACTAGAACCCACAACGAAGAATACACAACTATGTACCAGGGGCTTTGGGGAGAAAAAGGAAAAAATAAAATCTTTAAAAAAAAAAAAAAAATATTAGCAATAGTAATAATAACGGCCTCGTACTTTGCCTATGCTCCCTTCTTCCTCCTCTTTATTCTTCTTCTAGACTCATACTGAGTGTGGCCAAAATGACCATAATTAGGGGCTGAGTTCAGATAGAAGTAGCACTGGAACCAGAGTCTATTAGCTCAGGGATGTACTCATTCATTTCTTCATTCATCCATTCATTCAACCAACATACTAAACATTGTTCCAGGCACTAGAAAAATAGAATTGAAGAAAGCAAAGTACCAGTCTATGTGGAGCTAACATCTAATGCTCAAATTAAAATATTTAAGTGTGATTCTTTCTCTATGAATGTTAAGTAAGTGAGTTGAGGGATGGTAGAATGTGGTACAGAGAAGGAGGCAAGAATAAAAACATAAAAGCACCAGAGATAGGAGGAATGAAAGATAAGAAGGGACTAAGTAATACCATAGGATTTATTTAGAAATAAACCTGATTCTTACCAAATCTTCTCCATCTCCTGTACACTTTCTTTTCTCCTCCATACTTTTTGAGAAAAGGAAAAAAAGAGAGGATGAAACAAAGCAGAAAGGAAAGAAATTAACTGTCCATGTGTTGGGCACTCCTGTATATTAGGCAGCATTTTAGACACATACAAATGACCTCATTTAATCTCCACCACCTTCCTGTTACATAGATCTTATCACTCTACTTTATAAATAAGAAAACTAAAGTGAAAATCTAGGTAAGTAAATTGACTAAATTCATACAACTAGGATTGAAACTCAAGTTTGTTTATCTCCAAAGCCCATACACTTTCTCCTGTACTGTGCTGCTTCTAGGTGCCACAGAGGAGACCTCTACCTGCTCTCTGACAACCCCTTAACTCTGGTGGGTAGAGAAGAAACCAGTCCTTTCAGTTAAAGTAGCTATACTTATCCCCACTTGTTGATCAGCCACTCCACAGGAAAAGAATGGAGTCATATATCAGAAGAAAGAAGAATCTGGAAAATTTCTTCCTGGCAGAGATTAAGTAGCTAAAACCAACTACATTCATGCAAAGCCACACGTTGCCTTTGGTATCTATTGTCCACTGGGATTGGATGAGCCAAGGCAGAAGTGTTAGGCAAGAAATTGTACAGAATCTAAGGCAGTAAGAGCAGAGTCTGCAGTGAAGAGTACACGATTCCAATATATTTCTGTACTGACTGTTGTTGTCAAATACTGAAGAACAATAAGCATGCAAAGAAACAGGAGAAAATACAGGTGTCCCAGGGACAGCATTATTGAAACATATTATTTATGAGTCAGATAGTGTTTGATCTTAATATATGTCCAGTTTTTACTAAACCCAAAGACATATCTGATCAAAGCCAGATAATGGTAAAATATCTGCTAAGAACAGCCCCAAGTTATTCTTGCCCCCAAGATCTTGAGGACAGTGTATTAATTATGAAACAGCATCCTCACCAATATACACATGGAATTAGGTGTGCATTAGCCCTGTGGGCACTCCCACACCAAGTTTATATTAGTGTGATGCAATCCTGGTTTAAGTCCTAGAACCAAACCAGTCTTGTCAGGATGACTGGGATGTCACCTGAGTATGGTTAAAGATTATCCGTGAATGTCAAGCCAGGCTTACCTTTCATTTGCACCCAAATAACCCCAGCCCCTGCCTCTGTCTGTCTTAGAGTTCTCCTCAATCTAATCTGAAATAGAGCAATGGTGACATGTCATACCCAAGGCTCTCCAGGTTGGGGGAGAAGGAAGTAGGTAGATGAAACATCTTTTCCTTGCTGAAAAGTATTATACAAACATCTCTATAGTGCATAATATAAATATGAATCCTACATTGGATGCTAAAATGAAAACATACTACAGATATTTCTGGGGGGAGGGAACAGAAGGGCATTTGTTTTTATAACTTGACACCATTGTCCCTCCAGTGTTGTAAAAGGCACCTTATAAAGCTGATATCATTGCACTTATTTTGTCAATGATACCAGTAATTTTTGTGCATAAGCTGTGACAATTATTGAAAGCAATATAAATCTCAGACAAATGACTAGTTATTCAAGCATATTCTTCTCTTACAGCTATTTTCAGCAATATATTGAGAGAAGGAAAAGAAGGCAAAACTAACTTTGGAAACCTTCAGGAATCAAAAATAGATGTCTGATCCCAGAAACTTATGTATTTTTGGTACAATTAAACTTGTAGCCCATATTCATTTGTTCATTCAACAAATACATATTGGACATCTGCTATTACCAGGCACTGATCAAGGCACTAGGAATACAGCAGTGAATAAACCAGTCTGACATTCCTACCCTTCCAGAGCTCACTCAAAAGTGTTTAAGAAAATAATTTGTCTTTAGATGCCATAGAGGGAACAGACCAGGATTCAGAGTCAGAGAGGTCTGGTTCCAAACCCAAGATCTGCCAACTACTATTCACATGAACCCTAAGCAAGTAATTTAACATCTTAGAACTTTGGTTTCCCTGTCTGTGAAATGGGGATGATTCCATCCCTCTAGGGTTGTAGTGAGAATTCAATAAGTTAGGGTCAGTGTAGTGCCCTAGCATGGTGCCTGGTACCTAGAAGATACTCAGGAAAACAAGGTTTTTCTTGGGTCAGGGGTGGAGGGTACACATTCCAGAAATATATTCATGGATTTCTTCTTTGACAGTGGTGTTTTCCACATAGTCTCAGCATCCAGTTTACAAATTCCCAGTACATCTGATAAACTTTTCATAAGTTCTGGCTGCCATGAAATCTGTAAAGTTGATAGGATTCAGCCTTTCCGGTCTGTCCTTCTGTCAGGCTCACTACAGGTTGTAAGAGCGCCATCTAAAGGTCCTATGAGACGCCTTAATATGTACTAAAACTCTCTTTGTCATTTCGTAAAGAGTGTTCTGGTGAGCAGCGCTCTTAAATAATCATCACTGTTGTGCCAGTATCTATGGGCCCATAATAAAAGATAGACAAGCTCAGGAGCAAGCAAATGATTTATCCAGTCATCTACATCTGGTCCTAAAAAAAAGCTTGCTTTCTTTCTTTTTTAGATATTGTAATCTAAATCATTTTAATGCCCAGAACATCAGTGGAAGTAATCTTGAAGAAACACTTCTCCTCCATGAAAAGTCTCTGAAAGTTTATGGCAGTACACAGGAATTTTCTTCAAGTATTGATCTTTGGGAGACAGCCCTATGAAACTGTATTTGACTCTACCTGTCTTATGTGCAAAGTTTTCCTCAACTGAGCACTTTACGCGCTTTAGTTTAAGAGCTAATATGTATGGGAGTGGCTTTATGAGTATTATCTGTGTACTTTATTTGCAAAGACTAATTATGACTCCTCTAGTGAACTATTATGCTTTTGCATAAACATTATGCATTAGAATTAATAAAGTAATTTCAAAGTCTCAATGATTACTCTATCACAACAAAATGACAGTTTCCTATACATCACAGTACTTTACTAAATACTAGTAAATTTACTAAATAAAGTAAAAAAATTTACAATTTTTACAATTGTTCAGCCATTAAAAGCAACAAATATGATAATTTTTAGTTTTAATGTGCCATTAGAATCAAAATAACAGTATGCAATATTCTTCCTTTCAATACATTTATCCAGCACTTCTTACATGCCAGGCATTGCGATCGTATCCTGCCCATGTCTGAGTAAATGATCAATCTGCATATGATTTTACTATATTTGATCTTGATATTATACTATCAAGATACAAATTGATGAAGGAAATTTTCTCTGAATTGAAAATCAACGTTCCTAAAATAGAGGTCCTAAACAAAGAGAGAATATTCACATACTGAAGAAGTTATAAAGTAAATGTAAATGATGGAATTATTGAGATTAAAGGAAAGAAGAAAATTAAGAAAGGTTAAGTGAGTGTGAAGAGGAGGGTGAGGGATCAAATCAAATGGAGATGCTCCCCTAACCCAAATGGTATCTTTTGGTCTCCAATGCTATCAATTCAGAGGCATGCAGAAAATTGTCTTCCAAAAGAGATTCTCCCTATAAAAGCAAAGAAATGTGGAAACTCGTGCAAAAAAATAATAAACTAATGTCAAATAAAACTAACGTCTCATACTTTTGTAGCAGTTCCTGTCAAAGTTTGGTTGAGGACCACCTGCTTTAGGGGAATCTTTCTGGCCCCTGCCAAAGACTGCCTTAACATAAGTCCAGGAATCAGTGGTTTTAATGAACACACCCCATCATTCTCATGCTCCCTAAAGGTTGAGCACCACTGCTTTCCAGGACAGTTCATGCTGGATAGGATGGGTAGGTTTATCAGCTGATTGCAAATGATTCTGCAATTAAGCACCTCCCTTGTGTATACCTAAAAAATTTTAGATCAGAAGAATAAAAAATTTATTCATCTTGATTAGATATGATATGCATTTTTAATTGCAAAAGAGCAGCTGTAAAGCACCAGGTGTTTCTCTTACTCCAACTATTTTTCGTTTATTTGCTTGTTTGTTTTGAGGACAAATAGAAAGACTGGCTCTTACAGACATAAATTCTTGCTCTGTAACTTTTTCGAATCCTTCTTTTCTTAGTATTTCTTCTCTGACAACACAGTGAAGCCTACCCCCGATATGCCGTCGAAACTTTCTTTGCTGGAAAAGGTTAAATGCCAAGTTTGCAATTTGGGTTAATGAACACTCAAAAGATCAAGAAACCTTTAAACAGCTCCCCTCAGTACGAGTGAGAAACTCTATCAGTCTCTCTCACCGTTAGAAAAAGGGTCTGCCTTATTTTGTTGTTTTTCCCCCAAATTTGCCTTCATCTCCTTAATTTCTACATCATAATAGAAAAAGGTGCTCATTATGCTTTCACTTACCCGTAGAAATGAAAAGAGATCTACAGAATTATAAAATTGACCCAAAACAAAGACCAAAAGAGCTTAGAATTCTCACATTGAGGTTGACACTCATGATTAGCTAAATTGCAGTAGCTACAACATGCTTCCATTCGGAACAGGATGCATTCACACAGCAGTTTCTTCTCTAGTGCCTAGCAACATTATCATTGAGCACCTGGAATAGTTTAGGCATTAAGTGTAATTGGTTTTGCTTTACATAAATCTGTAGCTTTGTAAATAAGCGGAGCATTTCAGCTTCTATATAACACCAATTAACTTAAAGGGATGCGTTGTTTGCAGAAGCCTGCTGGGTCTGTACTGTATTTCTCCAGTAATATGCTCAGTGGCAGGCAAAGTTCTGTGTCCCTGCAGTGTTCCATTTACTCCCAGTCACTTGGTGCCAAGGCTCTGTACCCAGCCACTCATTTGCTCCATTTTTCAGTTGTGAAAGATTGGGAAAATGAAGTCTTCCCTAAGAAGCACCTTTTGTGCTCTATTTCCGTCCATGATTGAGACCTGAAAGGCAAGGTATTTGAAAATGTTTTCTGTGACCCACAAAGCACAGGTCTGACCCCATCTGATTCTGTCCACAACTGACAGTGACATCTCTTTCCTCTTCCTTTTTTTGGTAACACTTTAATCCAATACATCCAAAAGTCTACTACACTGAGCCTGTATACAAAATTAAGAAAACCACATTCTTCTTATATGAATTTGCTAGTGAAAATGTTTCCTTTGGAGTGGTTTTTTTAATAGCACTCAGAAATCTGCTCCTGGAAGCTGGTCAATTTTTCCAAGCTCCTTGGACACTTCCCCTTGTTATCTCTTTACTCGACTTAATCCCTTATCTCTCATAGCCCCTTCAGGTAATCTTGATTTATAGCATTCATTCCACCCTGGCCAACCTCTAATGCTCTTGGTTTCTGAAAGTGTTTTATCGACTTTCAGAATAATAATATCATCAAAAAATAGCTCATGATTCCAAAATGTTTCCTATTAATATTGTGTGATTTACAAATTGAAGGAGAGAGACCCACCCCTGCTGAACATTGTCAGGATTCCTTGTTTTATGAGAAGAGAGCTTCAGCATCAGTACCTTCAACCAGTCCAGCAACGGCATACACCACCTCCCCTGCAAGAGAAGCCAGTGTACAATTACCAGTCACAGGCTTCTGGGTAAAGCCCTCAAATAAAAATCAACAGCCAAGTGATGACAGCACACAGGTGCTGCTAAAATTCAGGTCTGCTGTATGGAGCAGGGAAATTAAAGGAACCACTAACAATAACAACTCATATCTATGTCACCCATTACAGTTTACAAGTTGCTGTCACACACATCATCACATGTGATTAGCGCCACCCCTCTGGGAGGTAGGCACATTTTGGCAAGCCCATTTTGTAAATGGGAAATTGCAGCTCTGAGACATTAAGTGATTTGTCAAGGGTCACAGAGATAGAAATGGCACAGACGGGACTTGAACCTTGTTCTGTGTGTCTCTAAAGTGCCAGCTCCTTCTACAAACAGCTCTCATAATGTCACCAACACTGGACATCCCCAACCACTTAGGCAAAACACTCTCTACATCATCCAAAAGGGAACAAGAATGAGAGGAAAGACTATGTCGAGATTAGAGACCCTGAGAAAGTGATTCACAAAAATCATCCATCTTTCTACCATCTCTTCCCCCTCAATCCACTTCCTCTATGGAGCCCTACACTGGCCACTTGTGAACCTCAGGCTTTCAGAAGCACCCACTGAAAAGATCCACCCAGACTGACCAGCTTGGGGGGATGTCTCAGGCTCAAAAATGTCCTTTCCTTCTTCTTTTATCGAAATGCCCTGGATGTGCTACAGTCAATTCCAAACTGCTTTAGAAAAGAACCATTTGAGAAAAGCAAATCTATCCCAAAGAATATTATTAGTAATTGTGAAGACTCTTGCAGTACTTGCTAAGTGCAAAACACTGTTCTAAGTATTTTTTTTATATATTAGCTCACTTAATCATCACAATAGCCCTATGAGCCAAGTACAATTGTTAACCCCATTTTACAGATAAGAGACGTGAAGCATAAAGGAGCCAATAACTTTCCAAAGGTTATACAAGCAGTGTGGACAGAGCAAAAATTTGGACCTAGGGAGTCTGATTACAAATTCTGGGCGCTAGCCCTCTCTATAAAACTGCCTCTCAGCATAGCTGGTGTCTACAATGGATCTTTATATATTCTCAGGGTGATTCCAGGGAAGAACACGACTTAGCCAGTGGATTTCAGTCTTTTTCTGTCCCAACACACAATAATATGACTTCTTCCATCGGTAATTGCTAGATTGAAACAACAGCGATTCTTAACACCCCTGGGTTGTGCCCCTTCCCTCTCCTTCCGTGTATATTACTGATTCCTGCTTTAACCCAAAGGCAGGATTCTAAGGGCAGAATTTCAGGCTCTGTGGTAGTGAGTTTCTACATCTATCTAAGAATTGTTATATGGGCACTTTTCTAGTGCTCCTCAAATTACAATGTAAGCCATCTGTTCCTCAAATAAAGCAGTCATCATGAGATAAAGATGGAACATGAGGTCAACTAGGTTCTTCACTTCCTTAGCATCTACGCCGACATTCTCTGGGATTCTTCCAGCCCTATTCTTCAGTGAGTGTAAAATTGCCAAAGATGACCAAGGATAGTAATGACAAGACTCAGTCTCTCTCTTTTTCTCTCTCTCATTCTCACCTTCTCTTTCTCTGTCTCTGGCTATGTGTCCCACTAAGGTTGTCTACAGTAGAATACATGCTATTTGACCACCAAGATCATTTCCCCGGGGGTTCCCTGTCATTAGCTCACTCAGAGACCTTACTAAGTATTAAATAATAATGGCACCCAAACCCTAATCTGTCACCCATCTTGGACAGGTTTGAATCCCTTTACTGGCTGGGAATCACGTTGTTTCTTAAGCCTGCTAAACCACAAGTGACCAAACCTCATATACATGGAGTAATGAGTCAATAGCCTATGACAAGTGTCTATTACCATGGTAGCAGCAAGTCAGGAGCACATTTAATGACATTTATGCAAAGAGCAGGGTAGCAATTCAACCAAGGATAAAAAATGGAGAAAAATGAAACCAGTGGGAAGCAGAAATTTGGCAAAAACCAAGGAGAAGTCACCATAACATCAAAGATACTACCAGAAAACATATGAGTCATCATCATGGACAGTTTTAATTTTCCCAAAGCAATTTCTTGAAGGAAAATGAGAAAGAGGGTAGAGGGGATATGCTAAATCTTAAAATAAGAGAAAGAGCTCTTCTGTCAGAAATGCCGGAGAGGACGAGTGAGCTTCAAAAGCAAGAGCAGTGAGAGGCCATCTGGGACACTGATTTCTCATTTTGGCATAGTGTGTTGCACACAGTAGGTTGCCTTGATTCATATGAATTGATTATGACCCCCTCGAGCATGCCAGAATGCTTTTTACCATTTTCCCAAGCCTCTCTTACACGAGTTAAACCTTTCTGCCCAGTTTCCACAGTGTCTCTAGAAATGCAGACTTTTGTTTCCCGTGCAGCTTGTGCAGTTCTGCCTTGTTTCACTGCAGCCAACCGTGCCTGAAAGACAGGAACAAACAAGATGGACAAGTGTGGCAGTGAATGAACCGTTTTACTGCAATTAGAAGTTCACGGAGAATAAATTATCCTCGAGTTCAAGCTGTCCAGCAGTAATTCTCATTAATAATAACACTTCAACAACAGTCTGCTTCCCACAACGACAGTGAGTGCGAGAAACTTTATCATTACTCTTGAAGCAGGAGTCACATCCCAGAAGGCTAGCCCGGATCACCATATGCAGCACACCAGAGAAGTCTTAAATTACAAAGAAGCTTGAATGCATAGCTGTCCATGAAGTTCACTGGCTAGATGAGCAGGTGGAAAAAAACCCAAGGGCTTCTCTCTTTCAGCTTTCTCTTCTAATTCATGCTAAATTATAAATGATATTTTACGTTGATGAGTAAGTCTATCTAAAAGGATACTTTTCTCTCTCCTTGCCTCATTGAGGACTTCTCTTTTACTACAGTATCCTTATTTCCTACAAAAGTCCGCAAGGTTGTAGAGAATATGTGGTCCATGAAACAGAGATTTTTGTGGAGATACATATCTCCACATATACGTATATATATGTAAATATATACATATACATATACATATACATATACATAGATAGGTAGATAGATTGATAGTTAGAGAGGGAGAGAGTTTCAGCCAGTAGTTGATGCTGGCTATCCACTAGGAACCTTTGTTCCTCTCTGTGTGGGCCTCTTCATGTTGTCTCTCTATATGGGCTACTTTGCTTCTTTGGATCTTGGTGGCTGGTCTCCAAGGGCAAGTATCCCAAAAAAGAAAGCCAGGCAGAACCCTTATTGCCTTTTATGATCTAGCCTCAGGGGCTACACAGATCACTTCTAGTGCAGTCTATTTGTTGAGACAGAAAGTCCTGTCTGAGTTTAAGGAGCGGGGAAATAGATTTCATCTCTTCATGAGAAGTAGTGAGATTCTAGAAATTGATCTGGGACCAGAATGTTGCTGTGGACATTTGATGTTTAAAGATGAACAGATATCTATTAGACAAACAAAGGGCACTAGTAGGAGCATTTCAGGTAACGTTAGGAAGTAGCACAAGCAAAATACCAAAGTATGAAATATACAGCTTATTCTGAGAACTGAAAGTCATTTGGACTTTTGACTGCAGCAGTTGGTTGACTGGAGCACAAGATTCAAGGGCAGAATAATATAACAGATTTTTGTTTCAAAAAGAACACTCAGTCAAAAACATAGACTATAAATTGGCAGGAACTAGACAAGTGTTCACCCAGTTAGATGACTATCTATAAGTGAATATTGGTAAGAGATAATGAGGTCTGAGGTTAGGGTGGCAGTGCTGGAGATGGAGAAGAGGGAAGAACATAAGAGGATCAAAGGCAGAATAATAGGCAGGAACTATTTATTGAATTTCTACTGTGCATTTAATTATCTCATGTGATTTTCACAATGACTCTATGTGCCTGGAATTATCATTGTCTTCCTTCTATACATAAGGAAACTGAGACATGAGAGGTCAAGCTACTTGCCCATTTTCCCACAACTAGAACTCGGATTCATAGAGTCCGACACTGAAGCCCACATATTTATTTACTTAGCTATACTGATTGGAAGTGGTGATGAAAAAGGAAAAGGAATCCAGGATCATCACCAGGTTTCTGACTTACGCAACTAAGTGACTGTTAATGCCACTTAACTAGATAAAGAAATACAGGACAGGGGAACGAGATAGTGGAAAGGATACGAACGTGTTTGTACATAATGAATTTGAGGTGTATGAAGGAAATTGAGCGGAGTTTTAGAATACCCAGTATAATTGGTTTTGTTCATACAGAAATGAATCAGAGGCATCAAGCATTTATACTTAAAGAACATCTAGCCAAATTTTTATTTTATAAATGAGGAAATCTGGGCCCTAAGAGGTGATGAAACTTGCCCATTGATAAACATATATTTAGCTGGTAAAGCTTCCAGCACTTCTGACTCTCAGTCTAGCTCAGTAGAGTATGAATTCTCCAAAGAATCATTAGGGAAGAAGAAAAGTGTCCATAGTCAAGTGCTGGATTAAACAAATAATTTAGTTTGATTTTTTTCAGGACTTCTCAGAGGCTTTATTATGTACATTTGGAATAGCTAAAAATGGATTTGGTATTCAAAGTTTTCGAATTTATGTGGCCACGCAATCTTTACTCAGAGAACACTTCCCAGCACTGATCTTGCTATACATTATTAAAGTGGGCAGGGTGGAAAATACATAGGCTTTGAAATCAGATAAGTTTCAATGTCTCTACCATGTAGTAGCTGGGCAGCCTTTGCCGTGTCATTTAATATCTCTGAGCCTTAGCTTTTACATCTTGGAATAGGTTAAGAACATACTCTTCACAGAACTTTGTACATCAACATATATATAAAGCATGTGGCAAAGACCCTCAGACATGAAGATGGTCAATACAAATTAGTCACTCACTATTTTCTCCTCCTCTTCAACTAGCAATATTTATTGGATATCATCTATACTCCCAAAACCATACACAAATCTATATTCATTACTATTATATTCTTCACTATTATTTCAGAAAAACTAAAATCATTCAGTCCTATCCTTTTATTTTACTCCAAATAAAATTTTTATCCATTAATATCAATCACTTTGTTACCAAACCCTAAATTCTTCCAATTTGGGGGCTAGAAGAGATGGAGAAGCAGAAATCTCTTATCAGAACAAAAAGTCCCTGTTGATTCATCATAACAAGTCTACATTTCATGGATTTTAGAATTTCTCCAGATACACAATTAACATGTCTCTTCTTCCTTGGTATTTATAATTGAATTATAAATGGATTTATTGTTTCATACAGATTATCACTATATAAGATGGAAAGAAACTGTGATGGTTAATTTACGTGTCAACCTGACTGGGCCATGAGGTGGCCAGATTAAACATTATTTCTAGGTGGGTCTATGAGGATGTTTCCAGATAAGATTAACATTTGAATCAGTGGACACTGTAGATTGTCTTCCCTGTTGTGGGTGGACGTCATCTAATCCATTGAGAGCCTGAATAGAACAAAAAGTAGAGGAAGGGAGAATTCATCCCCTGCCTACCTGCCTACTTGAGCTGGGTCATTGGTCTCCTGCCTTCAAACTGAGACTTTCACCATTGCTCCCCTGATTCTCAGGGCTTCAGACTTGGGCTGGAATTACACCACTGGCTTTCCTGTGTCTCCAACTAGGAGAAAACAGTTTGTAGGACTTCTCAGCCTCCATAACTGTGTAAGCCAATTCTTCATAATAAATCTCCATATGTATATTCTATTCGTTCTGTTTCTCTAGAGAACCCTGACTAACACAAAGTTGGTACTGACAGTGGTTCTAGAGAAGCAGAATGTTATGAATGAGTTTTCTGAAATGCTTCTTGAGTTTCTGGAATTGGCTCTCTAATCTAATTATATTTAAAGATGCTAATGACTCTTCCATATCCAGTAGTTAAGAGGGCACTGATAGTCCATGGTATGATCTGGCAATAGAGATATGCAAAACATCTGCATTGGATACTCTTAATCAACCACTTATAAGAATTAAGAAGCTAGGTAACTGTCTATCATATTTTCAAGTATTTTTGAAAAACTAATGAATATAATGACATTGACTGGTTGCTCCTAGACAAAGTGGTGAAAGAAAAGGATGAGCGCAGGGGTTTGAATTCCCAGTTCAAACACCACATAAGTGACCTAAGAGTTTCTGTGTGTGTCCTGAAGGAGACCCTTATCTCCTCTAGCTACAGGGCTGAAATTGCTGAAAATCAAATGCAGAACCATCCTGTGACTGGTAGAATTATGACACAAGTTGAAGTTCTAGCCTCATGGGGTGTTTATTGTTAAAGTGATGGCATTGATTGAGAAAGAATGGGTTCCTGTAAGTTGGAATGGGAATGTGTGGGAAGACCTTGATGAAGCCAGGGACATTAGGCCTCTAAATTCTGATGAGTCTTTGCCAGTGGAAAAGATCTCCCCACTGCCAGTGGAATCAGTCTCTACACCCGTAATATTATTGACCTTTCTACTTTATCTGAGGAGATTCTCTCTGCATTGCCTGAGGAAACTGTAATGGCTTCTCCTGAGACAGTTGCCATGCAAGACAATACTGAGCGTCCTCAGGACCTGTCCCACCACACCTCTTTGCTCCTAGACCTATAATTAGACTCAAATTCCAGCAGACTCCAAATGATGAGGTACAATGTGTAACCCATGAGGGAATGCATTACACTCCAGAAGAGTGTACATGAGTTTTCTAATATACACAGCCAGAAAATCAGGGAACATGTGTGGCTATGGATACTAAGAATATGGGATAGTGGTAGAAGGAATATAAAGTTGGATTGGGCAGAATTTATTGATAAGCGTTCACTAAGCCAAGATTCTGCATTTTAATGTCAACCAGAGAGTTAGAAAGGGCTCTCTAACAGTTTGTTCAGTTGGTTAACTGAAACATGAACCAAAGGGTGGCCCACAGTGAGCAAACCGGAAAAGTCCAACCTACCTGAGTTTAATGTATTGGAAGGGATTCAAAGACTTAGGGAGATAGGAATGTTTGTGTGGATTTGTCATTTAAGACCTAGTCACTCACATTTGGAGGGTCTAGAAGACTTTGGTGAAAGCACCAATACTATGATAAACAAATTTTTGAGGGAGCCCCAGCATCCTTAAAGAACTCTGTGATCATTATTCTCTGTAGGCCAGTCACAGAATTGGAAAACCTAAATGCAATAAGAGTGATTGGATCCCAGGGTGGCAGGGGCCAAGTGGCAGCATTCAACCACCAAAGGCTGGGTGGGAATGATTACCATAAAGGACAAAAGATCAAACAGCAATCAGAATAACCTGACTTACACAGACCTATAGTATTGGGTAGTTGATATTGGTGTTCCTAGACATGAAATGCTAAATTCTTACTTGATCTATATAGGCATAAAAGTTCTAGTCAAGCAAACAAAAGTCTTACCTGAATCATAAAAAGAGAGAGTTACAGCCATTCAATTAGTTCCCAGGCTTGAGCCAGAACCACTCTGATGCAGGGGAGGCCAGGTATCTTTGAGAAAGAACCCCAGTACACTACAGAAATTTTATATTGCTAATTTTCCTCCCAGCTTTTCCCAAAAGGGACCCACCGCCTTTTATGAGAGTACCTGTACCTTGGGGAAAAGAAAATATTCAGACATTTTGGGGACTACTGGACACTGGCTCTGAATTGACACTGTGGAAACCCAAAACATTACTGTGGCCCACAAGTCAGAGTAGATATTTATGAAGGTCAGGTGATCAACGGAGTTTTAGTTCAGATCTATCACACAGTGGGTTCAGTGTGTCCATAAACCCATCTTGTAGTTATTTCCTGACTTCTAGAATGCATAATTGGAATATACATACTTAACATTGGCTCCTGACCTGTAGAATGAGGGTTATTGTGGTAGGAAAGGCCAAGCAGAAGTCATTAGAACTGCTTTTACATAGAAAAATAGTAAACCAAAGGCAATACTACATTCCTGGAGGGATTGCAGAAATTAGTGCCACTATCAAGTACTTGAAAGGTTCAGGGGTGGTGATTCCCACCACATCCCCCTTCAACTCTCCTATTTGGCCTATAAAAAAGACATATCAATACACAATAATCAACAAAACAAAAAGGAAGATGGCAACAAGAGAAAAAAAGAGGGGTAAAAGAGCTAAAAGACTAACAGAAAACAAATGACAACAATAAATCCTTCCCAACAGATAATTACTTTAAATGTAAATGGATTAAATTCCCAAATCAAAGTACATAGAGCAGCTGAGTAGATAAAAAAAATAAGACCAAACTATATGCTGTCTATAAAAACCTCACTTGAGGTTTAAGGACATATATAGCTGAAGAGGAAGGGATGAAAAAAGATATTCCATGAAAATGGTAGCCAAAACAGAGCAAGGTTGGCTGTACTTATATCAGACAAAATCAATCTAAAGTTCAGAAATGTCGCAAGAGACAAAGAAAGACATTATATAACAATAAAAAGGGTCAATTCAACAGGAAAATATGACAAGTATAAATACATATGCACCCAATATCAAAGTTTCTATAAATACATAAAGGAAACATTTGCAGAACTGAAGGGAGAAATAGACAGCAATATAATAATACTAGGATACTTCAATATCCTACATCCAATAATGGATAGAACATCCAAACAGAAGATCAATAAGGAAACAAAGGAATTGAAGAAGACACAAATAAATGGAAAGATATTCCATGCTCATGGATTGGATGAATTAATATTGTTAAAAATGTCCATACTACTCAAAGCAATCTACAGATTCAATGCAATACCTGTAAAATTCCAATGGCATTTTTCACAGAAATAGAGAAAATAAATCCTAAAACCACAAACAACCCCAAATAGCCAAAGCCATCCTGAGAAGGAAGAACAAAGCTGGAGGCATTACATGCCCTGATTTCAAACTATGTTACAAAGCTATAGTAATCAAAACAGTATGGTATTGGCATAAAAACAAACACATAGATCAATAAAACAGAATAGCAAGCCCAGAAATAAACCCACATATATGGTCAATTAATTTATGACAAAGGAGCCAAGAAAATACAATGGAGAAAGGACAGTCTCTTCTGTAAATGGTGTTGGAAAACTGAATAGCCATATGCAAAAAAAGGAAACTAGATCACTACCTTACACCATACAGAAAAACTAACTCAAAAGGAATTAAAGGCTTAAATGTAAGATCTGAAATCATAAAACTCCTAGAAGAAAACATAGGCAGTAAACTCTTTGACATCAATCTTTGCAGTATATTTTTGGATATGTCTCCTCAAGCAAGAGCAACAAAAGCAAAAATAAACAAGTGAGACTACATCAAACTAAAAAGCTTCTGCACAGCAAAGGAAATCACCAAGAAAATGAAAAGGCAACCTATGGAATGGGAGAAAATATTTGCAAACCATATATCTGATAACAGGTTAATATCCAAAATATGTGAAGAACTCTATAGCAAAAAAACAAATATTCCAATCAAAAAAGGGTAGAGGATCTGAACAGACATTTTTCCAAAGACATGCAGATGGCCAACAGGTACATGAAAAGATGCTCAACATCACTAATCATCAAGGAAATGCAAATAAAACCTCAATGAGATACCACCTCACCCCTGTTAGAAAGGCTATCAACAAAATAACAAGAGGTAACAGATGCTAGTGTGGATGTGGAGATAAGGGAACCCTCATGCACTGTTGATGGGAATGTAAATTGGAGCAGCCACTATGGACAATAGTACGGATGTTCCACAAAAAATTAAAAGTAGAATTACCATATGATACAGCAGTTTCACTTCTTGATATTTATCCAAAGCAAACAAAAACACTAATTCAAAAAGATATATGCATCCCCATGTTATTGCAGTATTGTTTACAATAGCCAAGATATGGAAACAACCTATGTGTTCATCAGTGGGTGAATGGATAAAGAAGATGTGATATATACAATGGCATACTATTTTGCCATAAATAAGAAGGGCATTATGGACACCACAGGGAGGGAAGGGGTGGTGGGCGAAATGGGTGAAGGAGGTCAAAAGGTACAAACCTTCATTTATAAAATAAATAAGTCATAGGGATGTAATGTACAACATGGGGACTATAGTTAATACTGTATTACATATTTGAAAGTTGCTAAGAGAGTAGATCTTAAAAGTCCTCATCATAAAAAAAAAATAAAAAGACTTTTTGTAACTATGTAAGCTGATCAATGTTAGCTGGACATTGTGTTGATCATTTCACAATATACACAAATATTGAATCATTATGTTATATACCCAAAACTAATAGAATGTTATATGTCAATTGTAACAATAAAAAATGCAAAAATTTTAAAAATGCACGAAGAAAATTCAGCCATTTCTAGGAGAATTTTCAAGATATATAAAATTTATTCTTAAAAGAAAATAATAAATACATAAGGAAAGAAAATACTTGACTAACATTACAGACCAAATAGACCTATACAGAACACTGCACCCAATAGCAGCAAAATGTACATTTTACTCAAGCATACATGGATCTTTTTCCAGGATAAGTCACATATTAGGTCACAAAACAAGTCTTAACAAATTTATAAAGATTGAAATTATGCCACATATTTTTTCCTGAGCAAAACGGAATTAAACTAGATTTCAACAGTTAAAGGAAAACTGGGAAATCCACAAATATGTAAAAATCAAATAAGACATATTTGAATAACCTTTGGGTCAAAGAAAAAGTTAAAAAAGAAAATTAGAAAATACCTTGAGACAAATGAAAATGAAAATACAACATACCAAAACTTATAAGATGCCGCAAAAGCAGTACTATGGGGGAATTCATAACAATGCCTACATTAAAAAAGAAGAAAGATCTCAAATAAAGAATCTAATCTTACATCTCAAGGAGGTAGAAAAAGAACAAACTAAGCTCAAAATTAGGAGAAGGTAGGAAATTAAAAAAATGAGAGCAGAGACAACTGAAATAGAAAATAGACGACAATAGAAAAAAATCAACAAAGGTAAGAATTGATTTCTTAAAAAGTCCAATAAAATTGACAAACCTTTAGTTAGATTAACTAAGAAAAAAAGAGAGAAGATTCAAATAAACAAAACCAGAAATGAAAAGAAGAATCATCACAACTGATGTCTCAGAAATAAAAAGGATCATAAGAGACTACTACGCACAATTGTACACCGACAAACTGGATAACCTAGAGGAAATGGATCAATTCCTAGAAACATACAACCTGCCCAGACTAAGTCATGCAGAAATAGAAAGTCTGAAGAACCTAAAACTTGTATGAAGGTTTAATCAGTAATAAAAAACCTCGCAACAAAGAAAAAGTTCAGGAACAGATGGCTTCACTGGTGAATTCTGCCAAACATTTAAAGAGGAATTAACACCAGTGCTTCTCAAACTCTTCCAAATCCTTAAAGAAAGGAGAACTCTTTGAAGTCATTTTATGAGGCCAACATTACCCTGCCAGCAAAGCCAGACAAAAACAGAAGAAAAAAAATTACAGGCTAATATTCTAGATAAACATGGATGCCAAAATCCTCCACAAAATACTAGCAAACCAAATCCAACAGTACATCAAAAGGATCACCATAACCAAGTGAGATTTATCCCTGAGATGCAAGGACAATTCAACATATGAAAGCCAATTAATTTTATATCCCACATTAACAGAATAAAGGGTAAAAAATCACATGATTGTCTCAATAGATGCAAAAAAGCATGTGACAAAATTCAACACCTCTTCATGATAAAAATTCTCAACAAATTAGGAATAGAAAGAAACTACCTCAACACAATAAAGCCATATATGAAAAACCCACATCTAGTATCAACTCAATGGTGAAAAATTGAAAGCGTTTCCTCTAAGATCAGGAACTTGGCAAGGATGCCCACTCTTACCACTTCTATTCAACATAATATTGGAAGTCCTAATCAGAGCAAATAGGTAAAAAAACAAAATAAAAGAAATAAAAGACATTTAAATCAGAAAGCAAGAAGTAAAACTGTCCTTATTTGAAAAGAACATGATCCCATATATGGAAAATCCCAAAGACTCTACACAAAACTGTTAGAACTAATTTATCCAGAAGAATAGAAATCAGGATTTTGAAGAGATATTAGCACTTATATGTTCATTGCAGCATTATTCCCAATAGCCAAGATGTGGAAACAACCTAAATGTCTATCAACAAATAAATGGATAATGACATTGTGGCGTATACATACAATGAAATACTATTCAGCCTCACAAAGAAGGAAATTCTGCAATATGCATGGATGAAGCTTGAGGACATTATGCTAAGTGAAATAAGCGGGTAACAGAAAGTCAGATACTACATGATTCCACCTATATGATGTATGGAAAAGAGTCAAATTCATAGAATCAAAGAATGGAATTGTGATTACCAGGGCCTGTGGGGAGGGGAAAAGGGGAGTTACTGATCAACAGTCACAAAGTTTCAGTTAAACAAGATGAATAAGCTCTAGAGATCTGCGGTACAGCATTGTACCTATAGTTAAGAATAGCATACTGTACACTTAAAAGTTTGTTAGGAGACTAGATCTCACGTTAAGAGTTCTTGCCACAATAAAATAAATAAATTTTTTAAAAAGAAAGTTGAAAATCACATCAACCAATTCCAATATTTGGACTTATTTAGATCCTGATTCAACAAACAAATGTAAAAAATATGGGGTAGTGAACACTGACAATGTTTGATAGTACTGAGGAATTATCGTTAATTTTTAGGCATAGTAAGGACATGGTGGTTACAGTTTTTTAAAGAGTTCTTATTTTTTGGATATCTACATAGATATATTGATGGATGAAGTGCCATGATGTCCAATAATTTCTTCAAAATAATTTAGGGTGAGAGGAACTTGTGAGAGTTTAGGTCAATTAAATTTGGCCATGAGTTGATAAATGTTGAAGTTGGGATTGGGTGCACAGGAGTTCACTGTATCATCCTCACTACTTTTGTATATGTGAAATGTTCTAAACTAAAAACTTTTGAGGAAAAGGAGCTATAAACGCTATCAGTATGTCAGTGACATATACAATTAGTTGCTTAACAGATGCTTCTTGATAATCTAGTTTTTTCATCTAATGTTTGGAATATCCACCATCAAAACTAAGGGGAAGGAAATAAGAAAAAGAGTTGAATGTATATGCTTGCCCCAGTGAAAGAAGTTCCAGATTTCAAAACTATAATTAGGGGCAAGCCCAGTGGTGTATTGATTAAGTTTATGTGCTCTGCTTTGGTGCCCCAGGGTTCTCAGGTTTGGATCCCGGGTGCAGACCTACACACCCCACATTAAGCCATGCTGTGGAGGTGTCCCACACACAGAAAATAGAGGAAGATTGGCACAGATGTTAGCTCAGTGACAATCTTCCTCAGGCCAAAATAGGAAGATTGGTTACAGATGTGTTAGCCCAGGGCCAATCTTCCTCATCAAAAGAACAGAAAGTTAAAAAAAAAAAACTATAGTTAAATAATCTGCCCCAAATCTAAGATAAAGGACAGACATCTTCTAACTCCCACCTTTCCTATTGGCTGTGCTGCCTCATTGTGATGAATCCAAGTTAGTAAAGATCAAATAATGCATGCACATGATAACGTTTTGTCTTGACTCTGAGGATGACAACTCTCTGCCTGGTAATCCCTGACTACTGGTGTCTTCCTTGGATTTTATTCTTCATCTCTAAAAAAATTTAGCTCCTATGTACAGCTAAAATGGATATGCATAAGGTTTAAGCAAGTGGAAATAAGCAATCTTCTCACCCCAACATGTGCCAATCGTAAGTAGAATTACTTCTGTGCAAATCTAGTTTACTAGGTTAAAGACATGGTGGCTAGAAATGTAATAGAGAAAATAAAAATAAAGAAAGGAGAGAGGGAGGAAGAGAGGAAGGAAGGAAGAGAAAAGTTGACCCTTCTCAGCAGAATGCAGAACATTTCAATTTAGTAAGTTTGGTGCAGCTGTTCTCATAAACCCATGAAGAGTGGAGCCAATTGTCCATTAAAGATTTACCAGCCATTCCTAATCTTCACTGTGCAAAGTGTCCATTGGAGATTTCCCTATGCTAGTTGGTGAGGATCACTCTTCCTTTTAAAGTCATTTATGGTCACTGAGGAATCTGAACTGTAAGAAATGGATTGTTGGTTATATAACCAAAAATTTACATATGATTACTGACTTTGTCAGCTCTCAAGCTGTCCTAAAGCACTCTAAAAGAAACTTAAATGGGTGCAAAAAAATTTTTTTAAATCAACTATTTGAAAAGTTAGATAAATAGCATCTTAAAACTAGATAATAATAATAAGGTGGGACACTTGGCAGTCTCCTCAAGTGACCACATTGATATAGGAAGTGCTCAGAGATGAAGAATTATTCTTGCAAGGTCTCTTAGAAGGGGCTTCATCCTCTTCTCTACACTCCCTTCCTAGGATTAGTTTCAAAAAGAGTGAAGAAAAGAATACAATCCTTGAATAATTTGGGGAATCCAAAAGAAGAGAAAACATACTCCTACTGGGGCCCACGGCAGGCCACCCCAAAATATCCCACAATAGGGTATTAATTATTTTGAATTAACATGACTTGAGAAACAAAAAGAGCATTCTGACCCTCTTGTCTTTATGCTCCTGAAAGCAGGAAATAAATCTCCCATGTGAAAGGGGCTCTCCCTACATCCTTACCACCAGAGCTGGGGATTCAGAGCCCAGAAGCCACATAAACAAACCTTGTTCATTTACTGCCTCAAGCCTAAACTCTGCTTAAATTCCTCACCATTTATGTACCCCAAATGTACAAATGTACATTATGTACACCATTATGTACCCCAAAGTACCTAAGTTTCTTTGTCTTGTCAATTCCTCAGAAATTTATTGTTTCTTTGTGTAAAAGATATATATACTGCCTGCTTTGTTCACTCTTCAAGCATCGGTTCTCTATGTTCTCCAGTACATATCTACTAAACTGGGTTTCTCTCCTGTTAATATGGTCTTGTGTCAATTTTATTATTAGTTCAGCCATAAGAACACAAGAAGATAGAAGGGAGATTATCCCTATCCCTGACACTTCCTACTTCCCTTTTGGAACTCTGGGAAAATGCATCTGCATTCATTCAGTCAGCCAGTCAACAAATATTCACAGGATTCTTGTTGTATGCCCGGCATATCTTTACAGGGCTTTTTTTTTTTCACATCACTAAAACAAGACAGCAGTAGAGCCAAATGGTTTCACGGGATGTCTAGGGCAGAGGGGCCCAATATTTCTTCAAGTCTTGAGCCCTCCAAAAGGTGTGGGAGGCACTCTGACCCTTCTCTCTTCCCCACATTTTGGTGATACAGAAGTTATCTGTGAAAGAGAGAGGAGAGTGAGAGTGAGGGCGAGAGAGAGAACAAGCGCTCCTGTGGGCCCTGCAGTCATGATGAGGGAGCATAGAGGCAGGAAGCAGCATGGAGGACCCAACGGAGAACTGTATGTCTCAGGGGAGACCAATGCAGGACAGGTAAAGACCAAGGAGTAGATGCCATCTCTTCGCTATTGCTGTGACACTGTGAAAACCTCACCGCTTAGGTTAGCCCCAGGAAAAAGGAGAAATTACAACTTGCTATAATTTAAACCAGAAATAGAGAAAACTCAGAATTGACTTAGAATATATTGTTTATAACCAGGAGTAATGGTGTCTTTGAATGTATATTTAGCTGAATTCTATAAAATAAAGTTATACTTTTTACATAACCAAGACACTTGAAAATACTGCAACCTGTATAAGCTCTGTGTGTGTGTGTGGGTGTGTGTGTGTTTACAAACATAACCAAATATACTTGAATTTCAGACCCTTCTGAACAGCTGATTTGGGAGGTCCTATTTACGGTGTTGTCATTGTTCAACTCTTTTGTAAGCCTTCAGCATGGTTTTATAAACGATACAAGAAAATCAACTCCATTAGTTTATATTGACTCTCCATGTTTGAGTACCAATTGTAAAAGAAAGAGAGAAAAAAAATTTTAAAAATATGCTTAAATCATGTTTTTATTCACCAAACTTGGCACTTGCAAGCTTCTAGCAGTTTCCAAAAATCAACAGGCACATGTTTATTAGCTATGAATATATTCAAAGCATAAAGGTAATCCCAAAGATGCTTTAAGCAATGGCTACTATGTTGTAATACATGTATTGTTAAGACGACTATTTTGAATGTATTCGTTTATTTGTGGAAAACAAGAACCAGTCTAAAAACAGCCACATACAGTTGTGGGTATTTAGGGCAGCGACAAATAACTCAACTTTGACTGAACATTTCCCTCGTCATTTCCCTTGAAATCGCATTCTCTCTGTCATTGTCTCAACTTCCAAAAAGCCTTAGATTTTTCCACACTTTAGAAGGAGCTTTCTCAAGGGGGCCCCGGAAGCAGTGCTCTCATGCAAGAAAAGAAGAGAGCTTGAGAGAGTCTGGGTTTTGCAGCCTTCACTGTCTCCCAAGCAGGTATCTTTGCATTTTTACAAGCATTACTCTTAATCTCATTTTTTATTCCCATCTTGCAACTTTATGCCTTCCTATTGATCTTAGTTCTGCTGCTCAGAGACACCAATGAGCAATGCCAAGAACATTCAATAAATAAAAAATATCCATACACGCTGTACGTGATTCCTCTTTAGAAAATTGTGCAAGCAAAATAGTGTTTTTCTGCTCCCTGTTAGTTCTTGAGACCAAAGTCTATGCCCTGCATGTGGAATTGACTCCAGGGGATGGATAGAGGGTGTTCTAAATTTTAAATCTCAATCGTGGTTTTGAAGCCCAATATTGCCTTCGAGAAGTTGCCTTCTATAATTATTGATTACCTCGCACATACTGTAATTGAAGTCACATCTACAAAGATCTCAGTTTAGATTGTAGCGTTTGTGATTTTTCTTGAATGAGAAATGCATTTATTTGCATTACTTCTATAAAAGAAGTTGTTTAAAAATAAGAAAACACTCTTCTATAGCATGTATTTCGCTACGCTGAATTTAGCCAGGGATCTTGGTGTACTGGTGCATATTTCATTCAAATGATCCTTTGTTTAAAAAGATTCACAATCAAAAAACTGAGAGGTGAATTTTTTATCAAACAGATTAGGCAGTTCAGGAAGCAAAATTATACCCTTCATCTCTGTGCTATGGACAATTGAGATAAGTACCACTGAGCAGGATGGAAGGAATCCTGCCCTAAGCATCAGGAGATGTGGGTCCTAGTATTTTCTTCCCAAGCAATGTGAATTTAATATGACTTCCCCAAACTCTCATTCTATTATCCGTGAAAAGGAAGAAGCCGATACTTGATCTTCACTACCACTAATATTTTCTGAGCCTCATGGATGAAGTGTGAAGGGGTATTTTCATAAGCATGTGGTTGCACTTTGTGGCAACTTTATCTGACTCTCTTCCTTCATTTCCAAGTTTCTTAAGAATATTTAAACTATTTTGTCCATGGAAAGCAAAATATTGAAGAGCAGGAGCTAAGAGGTTGCAGTGGGAAGCTGTCTCCTTTGGAATCTTTTAAGTTCTAAGTGACAAAAAAATACCCAACCTAGCTTGACATAAAGAAAAAGGAAATTTATTGGCTCATATCATTGAAAAGTCTAGTTATGAACTGAATTTTATCCCTTCAAAATTCATATGTGGAATCTCTAAACCTCAGTATCTCAGAATGTGACTGTATTTGGAGTTAGGGCCTTTAAAGAGGTGAGTAAGTTTAAATTAGGTCATATGGGAGGACCCTAAACCAATCGGACTGCTGTCCTTATAAGAGGAAATTTGGACCCACAAAGAGACATCAGTGACATGCACCCATAGAGAAAAGACCATGTGAAGGGGCAGCAAGAAGGTGGCCAACAAGAGAGGCCAGAGAGGAAACTAACCTTGATGGCACCTGGATCTTGGACTTTTAGCCTCCAGAGGGTGAGAAAATAAATTTGTGTCATCTAAGCCACCCAGTCCTGTGTAAAATGAAAATGAGGTGCTCCTGGCTCGTAATGCAGAAAAAAAGTGCCACTAAAGATTCTAAGATGTTTTGCTTTTTTCCCTTCTACTCTAGTGTCCCTCTGACTTGTCACAGTGGTTGTGTCGTTTGTTCAGTGTTTTTGCTTTTCGCTAAGTGAGTCTAACAAAGGAAAATTAAAATGTTAAATTATTAGCATGAATTTTACCGTTCATCTCTCTATGGCACAATGCCAATTTTAAATGCAAATATAACAGCACTTAATTCATATGCAGAATCACCAGAATTGCACTGTTTGTATTTGATAGCCTGTACATGCATGTGCATCATTCTCATCACAGCAGTAGAAATGCTGCAGAAACTAACTCAACCATTTTTATTTCACTTCTTGATACACACACATTCCACAACACTCTGTATCTTACGTTTATTGATGAGTATGGAAGGACTGAGAGGAAAAGGAACTAAAGGTTGTTCTTTCTTTCCCTTTCCTTCTATGTAATTTTCAGCATAAATGGTTGACTAATACGGGGAAGTAACACATAAGGAAGAGAGGATCTGACAGGGTTCTTTGGTCATTTGTTTTTCTTAAAATTCCATAGCTTTCTTTCTGCATTCAAAGCAAATTCTGACTCCAAGGGAAAGTGTGGCATCTCGGGGCTGTCAGCACCCCTGCTTGCTCAGTCGGAGACATGACAGACTTACCTTATACTCTCTTTGAGTCTCACCGAACCTCTACACATTTTGAAATTCACTGCAGTTCTGTGCTTCTACGTCATCATGAATGCTTGCTATATGCAAATGGAGTGGCAAGGAATGGCAGGCACGCATGTTACATGTACTCCTCTGTTCATAGGCATGCTCCATTGTCCCATTGGACTTCACTTACAAAACGCAAGTTCAAAAATAAAATGTATGAAGATTTTCAAGTCAGCAACAGCTGAGCATTAAACCAAGCACAGGGCTCTTCTGTGTATACGGCCCTGTGCAACTGCACAGGACATATGCCCATGAAACCAGTCCTGGACCCTTGATAAGATGTTATGGAAAGCTCACGATAGCATCAAAACTCAACGTCTCTTTTTCCACTGTCTGTCTCTGCTTGTCCCTGGTTGGCTTTACTCTCAACCAGGCTTTTAGTTCATGATTACCAGACAGCAGCAGAAAATAAACGAGTAATTTTTTCTCTCAAAGTTTTCAGCGATTGTCTCAATACATTTCACTGATTCCAATGGGTCATGTGTCCATTTCTGAATCACTCACTATGACCAGAGCAAATCATTCTCTAATTACCCGAGGCTCTATCCCATTGCCCTTCTCTGAAGCTGGAGATGGAGACTACTCCATAGAAATGAAGCAAATGAATAGAAAGTCAGGAATGGAATAGTCTGTCAGAGGAAAATTGAGGTACAGTCACCAAAAATAGGACAAATGGATGCCAGGAAGCAAAAATAAAATCAAGATCAGAGGTCATTACAGCAGTCTTGATCTAGGATA
This sequence comes from Equus quagga, assembly GCF_021613505.1. Lineage (NCBI taxonomy): Eukaryota > Metazoa > Chordata > Mammalia > Perissodactyla > Equidae > Equus > Equus quagga. The sequence continues at coordinate 42,049,777 of NC_060267.1, forward strand.
TCAGAATAGGAAGCTTAGTGTAATTAAGCACTTGTATTTGATTTTGAAGCTGGAAAAGTAACAGAACTTAGGCGATTATTTTTCTCTTTTTCTCTTCCAAGCTAGGACCACTAGGTAGGTTGGGCAGCACACCTTAGGCTGTAGCTCTTTTCCAAGAAGTTATGCCATGTGTACAAATTCTGAATTTTCCATTTGGATGCTTCTTTTAGCATTTTCCCTGCATTCTTGCTATTATCATCCCAAATTTACCATCAAATTATCCTAGATCCAAAAAAATCATTTCTGTTTCTAATTTTTGTATAAGAACTGCTTTCAAACACTGCAGAACCCAGCACTGCAACTGTTTTAGCTCAGTTCTATTCAGACCTTCCCATGAGATTTCACTTCCAACTGAGCAGTTTGGAGGATACTAGGTGGGGGGAGCAGGTGGCTAGAGGGAGGATGTTGGGGTAGGGAGGGTTGTTAGAGGTAGAGGAAGAAGAATGAAAACAATGGGTCACATTTATAGTTATACACCATGTTTGTCCAATTGCCCCTGGACCTGCCATTGTTGGGGCTTCTGCCTTACTCAAAGTCTCACTCTGGGGGGAAGAGCCTCATGGAAGAGCCTCATACAAGTTCTCATGGAAGAGCCTTCCCCACCCCATGTACAGTACACTTTGTGTCACACCTCCCTCCACACACACATTCCCTAAAAAACCACTCAAGAGGATCTCACTGGCACAGCTGCAGCATGTAGCCACAGTGAGGCAACCAACCATTAGGGTCCTGCTTCTCCATGCGCCCAAGACCACTCCAGGTACGACCCTACCAGAGACCTCTGTTAGAGCCCCTAAGTATCTGAACAGCTCCTGACATTGTTACTCTGCCAGAGCCTTTTAGATTCTATATTCTGAAGTCCTCAATTTGCTGAAACCACACTTTTGTTCCCTACCAAAAGTTTGCCCATTTTGTGCTCCACTCTGCCACACAAATACCAAAGCAGAGCAGCCAGGCACTCTTAGGTCTTGTGGAAGTACTAGCAGAAATAGAAATATAGAAATAATAGACACTATTGTGTATTAAAAATCCTTTCAACTACCAAGGCTTGTAGTTGAGCAACCTTGGGTGTCTAACACCCTCTTTTTCAAGAATTTCTGCCCTGGACAGGGTGCCTGCAGTTGACAGGTCTCTTGTGCAAACAGGCTCCTGGTGAGTGACCTCACTGGCTTGGTTTCACCAGAAGGAGTAGATGTGTCCAACTATCTGGAGTGACAGCAGCTTAGACTCTAGCTTGCAACTCACTAGCACCAAATTAATTCTGATGATGAATTTGGCCAAGATAAGGGCTGAAATTTAGATATTGTTCAGAATTGGGGAGCTCCAGAGGTAGAGACTACAGAAATGTTACTTTATTTCTTATAGAAACTTCTGTCATAGAAAGTTGTTCAGGATTGAATTTGGTGCTCTTGAAACATCATGGCATTGAGTTTTATAGAAACTTAACTCCAAAAGGGAACTTCTTTTTGGCATATAAAGAAACATTGTTTTTCCAGCTAAGGAGTGGCAAAGCTAGAACTAGAATCTAGATAATTCTTTCTTTTCTCTCCTCATGGAAACATCACAAGAATAACAGGGCAAAGATTACTGACACTCCTGTCGCTTTGGCATCTGCCACATTTGTCCTGGGGTATGGAAAACTTGCCCTGATACAATCCAAACCACTTCTTATTCTGTGCTCACAAGAGAAAAATTAGAGAGAAACTGTCAAAATCCTGTGAACTTTGATTGGCATCTATTCCCTATGTCTATATGACAAAGCCAAAGTCTTACATCTTACTTTCCATAGCAGGGACCCTGGCTCTTCCAATTTTTTCATTGAATTTTTTCTCATCTGTGACCCATCTAGTAGGAATGCTCTCATAAATGACTTTCTCACACCCGCTTTATTTCCCGAGAAAATGAGGCTATAACTCTAGAAAGCTAATGATCTCACATCTCTTTAAATTTCACAGCTCTCTCTGATGTTGGCCTCACCTCCAAATGTAGTTCTCCAGAGGCATGGAAGAGCTTTCACAGAACAGAAAACAAGAAAGGTTTTGGTCATTTTAGTAATGGAGAAACTGAAGAACAATTAGGCAAGAGTCACACAAAGACACTATAAGGACACAACTGGGACACATGTGATCTTGTCCCCAGGCTCCCAGACGGAACCTATATGTTATTCAAAGAATAATCTTGCTGACCCTCTGATCTGTGTCTATAATTAGGTATAGATCAGATTCTCCTTGAAAGAAATGTGTGTGTGTGTGTGTGTGTGTGTTTGGCTCACAGCATTTAACCCAAATAGTTTGCTGATTGTTTATAACAAATGTAACGCTTCCTGAAAACTAACTTAATAACCTCATTCAATTCTGCCTCCCTCTTCCACACTCATGTGACTAAACAAGGACCTGCTAGGCTAGTCGCCTAGGTCACCACCATGAGTGATTTAGTTGTCAGCTTTTCTACTGAAGCTGCCTACCTAGATCTCAGTTAGTGCTAATTATTACAGGGACTCTATGACCCAAGGGAGGAAGCGTCTCCCCTCATAAAGTCTGTGCTATAGAAAAAGAAATTTAAATTTGCCTGCTTCTGAATCAAATATCCAGATTTTAAGTGAGCCTAGTACCTGAGCTATGAGTAGGGTGAGTGGTAAGACTCAACATGGTGGATGTGTACCCCCATAGTATCAAGTCATGAAGACCAAAAGAGAGTGTTGGTAGGAGTATCTTTGTACGTAAATAAAGATTAGTCTCCACTGGCCTCTGGCATAGCACTGACAGGAACCCCATGTTATTGTTAAAGGAAAAGCCCAGAAGGAAAGGAATGGTGATCTCCCTTGTCCCCAGCTCTGCCATTTCTCACTAAGAGCCATCTTTCACCAGATCTGCCTCCAGTCTCCAGCTGGACTTCTGCTGACATTACCTCTGAGGCAGAATTTCTCACCTCAACACTATTGACATTTTAGACTGGATAATTCTTTGCTGTAAATGGCTGTCCTATGCATTGTAGGATATTTTGCAGCATCTCTGGCCTCTACCTAGCGGATGCCAGTGGCACCCACCAATTGTTACAACCAAAAGTATCTCAAGATGTTGCCAAATGCCCCCAGAAGAGGGGGTCACAAAACTGCCCTTGGTTGAGAACCACTCATCCAGGGTAATAGACAGTAAGATCAGGAAGAGATCACAGGTAAGCTGGCTCTCAGAGAATGTTAACATTTTTGGTATTTTAGTACTCTCACAGAACTTGGAGGGGAAAATTTTTTTACCTTGTATCCACAAATGTACTTAAATACATATATGCAAATTTTTACTTCAGAGACCCCCTCGAGCCCAAGAATTAATGCTCTATGGCATTCATTTCTTTATATCAACACTGGAATCTTTCATATAGGACTTTCCAAGAAGCAAAGCAAAACGAAAATAAAAAATAAACACTGAGAAGCCAGCCCCAGTGGCCTAGTGGTTAAGTTCAGTGTGCTCCACTTCAGTGGCCCAGGTTCGGTTCCCCAGCATGGACCTACACCACTCTGTCATTGGCCATGCTGTGCTGGCACCCCAGATACTAAAAAATAGAGGAAGATTGGCACAGATATTATCTTAGGGAGAATCTTCCTCAGCAAAAAAACTAAAAAACAAACACTGAGAATGCAGAAGTTCAAATATAGACAAGTTTACAAGATAAAGATATCTTATCTTAAAATAACTGAAGTCTAGTCACAAAATGGCTTGGCCTAATTTAAGAGCTCACAAACTTGACATCTTTTTCTTCTGTTCTTAGGGACCTTGTTTTTCCAGCTTCACCTGCATTCCCTTTCCTTCCCAGCAAAGCATTGAATTAGAGGTAAGAGAAGCAGTAGCTAATTTTTTTCTAGCTCTCAGTAAGGGCCAGGGACTGTTCTGAGTACTTTTACTTATATTTGCTCATGTCACATTCATGACAACTCTGTGAGATTAGTCCTATAACTTTTCCCATTTTACAGATGAGGAAACAGAAGCACTTAGAGATTACGTAACTTTTCCAAAGTCACACATGCTAGTAAATGGCAGAACCAAGAGTCCCTCCCAGACAGGCTAGTCACAGAGTCCATGCTCTTAGCCCCTCTACCCTCCAGACAATGTGTGGTCCACAGTCCTAAGTGGACAATGGAGAGAGAAAGTTTTCATACATGTCACTGGATGTATGACTATAGTAGTCAATACTGCAGACACCTGGTCAACTTTGTTCCTCCTTGTCCCTCTTCCCCCTTGGTTTCCTGGCCCCTTATGGCCTCCCATCCCTTAAGAGGACGGTAGAGCTTAGTTTCCTCATAGTCTAGACTAGTCTTCAGTGAATTCAAATGATTCAGGCTTCATTACCATTGTTTCTCAAAGTTTGGCCCAAGAACCATCTGAGGATGAATCATCAGTTGTACTTATTAAAATTGCAGATTCTTGGGTCCTCCCGTAGAACCACTGTATTAAAATCTCAGGATGATGCCCAAGACCATGCTCTAAATAAGTTCCTTAGATTATCCTGACACACAGAGAAGTTTGAGCTCAGTTTAGATATCTGTGATTGGTTAGCTCAGCCAGTTAGAGTGAATTAGATGGCAGTTCAGTTCTCAGACAGAAGAGCCAACTGTGCTTGGCAGTTCTGCTCCTATCCTTCCATTTATTCAGTGTTTTTCCAAACTACAAACATCTAGACAACATGGAGACATGGGGAAATAGTCTGTATAAAGTCAAGCTTATTACCAAAACTGGAAAACTGATTTCAGGGGCATCATTTTCATTCACAATGGCATTTCTTGAATTAGTAAAAATGACTACTTTATGATCAAAACATGGTATTTGTTTCCAACAAAGGGAAAACATCAGTGAGACTTACCCCAGGTCTTGTTTAACTCACGTCTGTGTCTTAGGTCCACAGATCTTAAAGGCAGCAGAGCCTCTAATTTGCTGTAAACAGCATCTTGCAAGGTTACATTGTGGGTGAACTCTTTTTATAAAATATGGTCAATAAAAGCTCTCAGTGGGCTAGCCAAAGCCAACTTACAAGAGCTGTGCCTTGTCCATAGACCCTGACTAGATGATTTCTTCATCCACGCAACTCCTGAACTATGAAACCTCTCAGCAGTTGAGAATCACTCTCAACCAAACCAAAGCTAATAAAAGTCTTTGAAGCTTACTCTCAGTCATTCAAATCAGATACTATCTGTGAATTTACTTTCATCTAAACTGCCAATGCCAGAAGTACTATCTGATTTTTTCCCCCAAAACTGTATAGAAACATTGGTGCTATTGTAGAGAATACATAACCAAAAGAAGGAGTCAGCTTCCTCCTTTGAGAAATAGTAATTAGTAGCCTGGTACTCGGTGCTTAGAATTCAGCATGAGCGCTCTCCCCATAGAGGAGCTCCAGTACTGTCTTCCCAGCAGGAGCTATGTGCTGGGACTGCTCCTTAGTTACAAGCAAGTTTTATTGTTTTCCCTAAACAAGAATAAAATAGTATGGTGGCGGAATGGAACTAGAGAAACGAGGCTTCATTTGGGAGCCTGATCGAAACTATTCAGAGAGTAAAATTCTCAGTTTTCCATATTCTCTGAATGTTTCAGACCGTGATTTCGGAACAAGTGACATGAATTCTACTGCTCTTGGTCTCTCAATTTGACTCCTACACAGCCACGTGATGGATGGTGCAAAGTCACTTTTCCTCAACTTTGCACAGCCTTCTGTGCTCCAGCTTCACATAAGTAAAGAAATTCATTTCACTGGTACTTTCCTTCCTTCTTTATAAAATCCTAAGAATTAACTGCGTATCTGTAGCACCTTTCTTTTAAGAGGGTTCCAGTTTCCAAGCTTTTTTTTAGGTGGACTATTCAGTAGCTTGCATAATTCTCCCTCCCTGACAATTACGAGGGGAGAGTTTATGTGGTTAAATAAATTTTCATCAACTCCTAGTAGATAATAAAATATATTGTAAGTAAAACTAAATCCTTCTATTTTCCATTTTAACCAGACCAAAGATCTTTTAAAGATTTAAAATCCTTTTTTAACTTTTAATTGTCTCGCCAATTCTTAATATATTTGACATTTATTCTGTAACCACAGTGTCCTAGGCTCTTTCACATATATATAAAATATCATTTAAACTTCTCAGCAAATCTGAGGACAGTACTATTATCCCCATTTTACAAACAAGGGCCTGAGATTCAGAAAAACAAAGGAAACTTGTCCAGTGTCACAGAGCCAGTAAGTCATAGAAATAAGATTCCAATCCTGGTCTCCTGACTCTAAGTTCAATGTTCAGTCAATTGTCCTATAGCTATTACTTGGTGAAGTGCAACTGCTGAGAATAAATGAGTGATCAAAATTCAGGGCTTCTACCGTGCTAAAGAATTCGATATACTTTATATCCTTCACTCCCATGAGGCAGTTTTTCATGTATTTTGCAAGGCTGGCATGTTCCCATGTTCTCACCCTTCCAACTTATGCTTGTTTCACCTGCAGGAATGATAATAGCAGTATCCTCAGACTTATTTCCTTCTTAGAGCTTTTTAGAAAAACTAGTAATTAGAGAGGATTATGGAAGTAAATATGCAATAGCACAGAGTGACGCTACCCAAAGAATTCCCTCCGCTGAACTCAGTCTCTGAGTCAGCCATTTCTAGTCCCTCCCGCTGTTGCCAGGGGCAAGCGATGCTGCTAAGCACACCAGAACTCCTGCAGGATCTTTCCAAAGGTTCCCTGCAAAACGCATTGTTTTTATAACTGCCAGTTAAGTGATGCCTCGGCTGGATTTGAGGAAGAGTGGGGACATCCAGTGGCCACATAGGTTGATAACAACTGAATTATCACTACCATGACATGTTATGATTTGATATAAACTCTTGCGTTACAAAAGGTCTTAAAAGATCTTTGGTTTTAACAATTTTTAAATTGTTGTAAATAGGATCCTTTGGTAGCAAATATACTTGTATTTAGAATTCAATTGGCAAGTATATTTCCCTATATAATCTTATTTTTGGATACTTGGGTCATAGGCCACTGCTTAAAATTATCTACCACATAAAACAATGTGCATGATGACATTAACTTCTTCCAAAGAAAAAGAATCTGCACATAATAGACTGTTTGACACGGTCCATTTACAGGGATGACCTTCTGGCCTCGGGGTTTGCATAGTACACCCATACAGAAAGGAGTCTTCCTTTTGGCAGTATGAAGAAAAATGAGAAAGTTTGAGGGGTCAAGAGGTCTCATTGACCAGCTACTGCAATATGAGAATTCAAATCTTTCAGTAAGGAAAGAACACATGAGCCTTTTTTACCTCCCTAGATAATATTATTGAAAATTGTTTGGTATTCTTCTGACATGAGATGAAATAGTTGGGCCGATAAAAAATAACATGTAATATAGTTCACCTAGAATGTAGTTTAATTATTACACTTGTAATTTTTCTTCCCATCACATGGCAATTTTAAAACAATTTAAAATTCAACATTCATATCCTTATCTGAATAGGACAGGGAAAGGAGGAAGGCAAGGTAAAGAGATTGAGAACAAGGACAGAGGACTCCTAGGATGTTCTTAAAACATACATTGTTCTATCTGCTCTCGGAGTTGCTTAACTCCAGGGCAGCCACTCTCAAACAAGTTGTGACTGGATGCATGTAGCTTTGGGGGTTTCACAATCTTGGTCCATCCCCTTGCTTGCTATCACACTCATTGCAGGTCTTAATAGGCTTGCCCTGTAGGCCAGTCTCCAATCTGCTTTAACCTTTCCATCAATCATCAAAACTTAACCGTGGTGTACAATAGCAGGGCCCTACTCCCGCTGAGAAGTTCCTAACCAGAAAGGAAAGTGGGGAACCTTTAGAAATTTAATGGTAAATGACAGATGCTGGTTCACAGCATTACTGCGCCAAAAGAATTTTTCCCTCTTAGAAGACAATGCCTTATCACATAAAAATCACTTGTAATGGAATTTTAGGCATAATAGCAGGTGTTCAAGCTGTCCATCTCAGAGTTTTACAACTCCTACCATGTAGATTTGCATCTATAAATGAAATCAATCCTAATTCTTATCCATTAAAAGTAATCAGAAGAAATGAAGTCCTGCATTCTGGCATCCTCATAAATCTCTAGACTTTTGCTTGACAACCAAAAAACATACGATGCATACATTGTACCTAACTCTGTCATCCACATTCACCTTGAAATCAAAGCTCATGTAGACAGTTCATCACTTAAGGATTCTTCTAGAATATATTTCCTTTTTGAGGTCTGTCATTTCTGTTTTGTAGTAACACACTGCTATATTTTAGGATTGCTTTGGAAAGACTGAAGATCAAGAGATCAGTGTTCCAGTTCTGACTCTCCCACTCATTAACCATCTGACCCCACATTAGTCAGCGCACATTTCGAGTTCGGCTTTCTCATCTGTAAAATGAGTAAATTAGATGATCTCTAAGGGTCTATCATTACAAAACATTCTCTCACCCCATTTCCTTGTTTGTAATTGATCTATTTGTCTAGTACTATGACTGTACAGAATTCATCTGACCCCTCAAAATCTTTGTAGAAGATTTTCTCCTTCTAAAAGAAAGAACTGCAGAAGTTTCACTACCAGAAAGAGCCTCTGTCCTTAGGAAATTATATACCAACATTTAGGCTAGATGGTGTGGCACAGAAATGCCTCTTGGTGTATCCTCCTCTCACCTCCCAAAGTACTTTATTATACCTCCTGTCTTCTGTGAGATGCAGAAAAAAGGAGGACAAAACAAGAACCCAGGAGTCCTGCATCCTCACTTTCTGTTTCAAACAATAACTATAATGACTTCTGAAGGAAGCAGAAAAAATGAGCAGTGCTGTTGCTCACGCCATGATTCTCAACAGTTTGCCATAATATGCATTTGAAGATCCTTCTTATTTCTTTCCTGCCAATGCAGGAATAGGAGGCAGATCAGCAATGAGGGATATCACAGGAATTTGTTTTCTCCGTCTTAAGAAGAGCCGTTCCATTTCTTGCCTGAAGTTTAACTTGATTATGCATTCATTAAAGACGAGTGATGGCGATGATTAAACAAAAACATCTTTAAAATGCAGAGTTCATTTCAGCCCATTTGGTTTTGTTACACACAAATTGGATTTGCATTGCATCCTGCACAGCAGGTACTCCACTTGAAATCAAAGACAGATGCTTTTATGGGATTAAAAAGAAAACCTAGGGGGAGGGGGAAAGGGCTAGAGATTGAGATATTTTGCATTTCGGTAATAACGGCTCCAAAATGAAATAGTGATCATATTGCTGCTTTATCCACAGAAGCGTTTGGGCTATAATTAAAAGGAAACAAGAACCCCCATCATAACTTGAATCATTGTCAAAGAACATTTAATTTGCAGGGGGAAAAATGATTTTTCCCATAAATGTCTAATAATACCTTAGCATATTTGAAATTTAATCATAAGTGGCTTAGAATTAAACCATTTGAATTATTACTGAAACATTTCAAGTGGTGACATTAAATGCTTTGTTTGAAATTAGCCATTAATTCACAAGTCTTCTCCAGCACTGCTGTGAGAGTTTAACTCCTTGTCTGTAAACAGAAGTCCCTGGTTCTCACACTATGCAATTAATCTCCATACCTCTAGAACACTCATATTGCTGGCTATTTACTCTGGTACCTTTGGTTAAACTGCTCTGGACACTGTGATCTTATAATTTATATTATCTGCTATTTGAAAATTTTTACATATTTGTCAGCTTATGGGACATATGTTGGGAACATTTAGTGAGGAAAAAAAGGTCAGAACTGACAGAACTCCAGTGTGGCTCACCTTTCTATTACTTCCAAGAAGTGAATATGGCGAATCTCTTACAATGTCTTGCAGAGTGTCTGACTCTATAACAGGATTATACTACCATTTCTCATCTATTTGATGACTGTATCTTGTGGTAGATTGATTGCACTGACGGCCCCAATTACTGGCCTCCCTGATTTATGCTCTTTGCTATGTGAATTCATGAAGAGGTGGAATCTATTTCCCCACCTCTTGAATCTGGGCTAAGCTTGTGATTTGCTTTGGTCAATAGAGTTTGGTGGAAAGGATGATGTACCAGTTCTAAGTCTGGGTTCTGGAGACCTTGCTGTTTCTCTTGAACTACTACCTCTGTAAGAAGAACAAGCCCAGGCTGGCCTAACGCAAAATGAGAGATATGTGGCCCAGTCACTTGGTAACTCCTGCCAACATCCAGTCTACCTCCAGAAGCAGAGCTGCCTAGCCAAGACAAAGCTGACCACAATCAAAACCAGAAGAACCACCTAGCTAAGTCAAAACAAAAAAATCATTAATTTGGGGAGCGCTTTGTTACATAGCAATGAGTAATGATACATATCTGGATCATTTAATTTGGGCTTTAAATGATGAGCATGATTTCCAATGCTTAGCACAATCCTTATGTCATAATATGTGTTCAATAAATATTTATTGATTTATATTTGCATGGAGATTTATTTATCTATTTTAGACAGTTAGTCAATATGTTCTAATAAACTCTCATAGCTTGTAACTACGCCCCCCCTACTTTTGTAGAATGCTTGGCAAGAAACAGAAAGACATTGTGTCCCACTCTTTTTCTCACTGAGAATATCACAAATAAAAAGTGACCCAGGAACATGGATAAAGGACTTGGAGAGAAAAGCCAGACTCATCTGCAAGTATTTAAACTAGTCTGAAAACTCCTACTCAGATGAGGCTCACCATTTCAAAATCTTCTTGGAAGATAATTCCACATTCAAGGCTGTATGTCACTTTCCAACGATCTGCAAACCTCTAAAAAGAAAGATGTTTCCCCAATATGCTGAACCTACTGAAACATAGAATTAGAAGAAATTTTAGGGACCATCTCGCCCAACCTCCCTCTTCACAGAGAAATCTCCACCTCAATTCTCCAGAAAGGTAATAATTGTAATTAGTGGTTGACATTTAATATATACTTACTAAGTGTTAGACCCTGTTCTAAATATCATCCATGTATTAGTTCTTCACAAAAACATTATAAGGTAATTACCATTCTAAAATCGGGAAAAAAGAGCTCAGAAGGTTAAGCAACACGTTCAAAGTCATGTAGCTAATACATGGCAAAGATGTAATTCCAACTCTAGGGTCTATTCTCTTGACTATGAAATGGTTCCTCACTGTTAATAACTAGAGTCATTCACTGAAGATTGGGCTACCCTGTGGTGAGGTGAGTTCTCCTCACTCCCCAGAAATATGCCAGCAGAGGCAAAACATCTGAAAACCCATATAATATAATAGTTCAAGCCCAATCTCCCTCATTGTAATTTCTACCCATTGGCTTTGAGAGCTTAAGAGCTGCAAAGAAAAATCGTTTTCTCTTCTTCGTGACAAACTTTCAAATATTTGACCCCTCTCTTTTCATTCATTCTTTATCCAACATAGTTTTCATACTCTTCACTCACCTGATCAGTCTCCTAATGAAATCTCTACAGCCTCCCCACTCCCTACCTCATCAATTGCAGTTCAGTAACTAGCCATCTTTGTAGTCTACGATAGCATCTGGTTTTCATGTCGTGGTTGGTTGGTGTGTGGTTGATTAATTAGATGATTTTAAGAAAAAAGATCAACTCTGAAACTTCTGTCACACATTGATTACTAAAACTACAGATATTTTTCAAGCCATCCTATAAACAGGTTGTATATTTTTGTTCTTTACTTAAGTGTAAGACCCCATTTCATTCTTGGAAGGTCACATGAGTCAAGTTCATTACCAGATTCAAAACGACTTTGTTGTTAGCCTATCATAAACATACAGAACCCAGAAGATGGCATAAATCCATTACTTTATTTTTCTTAATGGATTGTCTTCCAGTTCATTCAGAGTCCACCTCGGAAAGCTGTCCAGCATCACTTCTCACTGCTGGTCCACTCCTAGGTTTTTACCTCATTTTAGTGGTACATCTCTACCTGAAGTCATGATACTCATGCTCTTAGTATGCATACAGCACAAATTCATAGTAAAAGATGTCATCCAGATGCTTCAAAATGAAGCATCTAAAGGACCAACAAATCTTTTTCTTGCTAATATTGACAAACTCTCACTGAAGAAATTAAATGATTGCTATGCTAACAAAATGTCTGCTTCTTCATTTGTTTGGGGGTTTGTTTGTTTTACAAAAATCTTTGGCTATGAGCTGCTGGCACTACATAATGATCACAGCTTATATTCCTCTACTTCATTCAAAGCCTGCTGATGACAACAGTACAATGAGACTAAAGACATATTTTATTTATTTATTTTTATTTTGCTACCATAGGCAAGACACTTAAATATTTAAATAATATCACACATGTGCGTATAAATTTTTTTCCTCAAAACGATTATGGGAGGCAGGATTTTTTGAGTCAATTATATCGAGGAGTAATTTTAAAAAATAGTATGCACTCATCTTAAGTGTAGAGTTTGATGAGTTTTGATAAATGAATACATCATGTAACTACCATTTAAATCGAAATATAGAACATTTCAAAATATTCCTTTGAACCCCTTTTAAGTCAACCCCTGCCCCCTTTCCCCATCTGGGCAATCAGTGGTCTGATTTCTGTCCCAGGGATTAATTTTGCCTGCTCTAGAATTTCACTGAAATGGAATTCTGCCGTACGTACTCTTTGTGTCTGTTTCACTTTTGTCTCAGTGCTATATTTTGAGATTCACCAATGTTGCTGTTTCAGTGGTTTGTCCCTTCTTATTGCTGAGCACCATCCCACTGTGTGGCTATAAGAAAACTTGTCCATCCATTCGCCTGTGGATAGATATTTGAGTTGTATCTGGCTCGAGACTGTTACAAAAAAAGCTGCTACGAGCATTTCTGTACAAACCCTTTTGTGGGCCTCTCTTTTCATTTCTTTTGGACATATACCTAGGAGCAGAATTGTTGTTCATGTGGTAAGTGTATATTTAACTTTTTATAAGAAACTCTCAAACAGTTTTCCAAAGTTATTGTACTATTTTATATTCCCATCAGCAAAATAAAAGTTTCTTCTTTTTTTTTTCTGTTGCTCAATGTCCTCACCAGCCCTAGGTATTGTCATTCCTTTTCATTTTAGCCATTCTAGTGGGTGTGAAGTAGGATTCTTTTGGTTTTAATTTGAATTTCCCTAATAAATAATGATGTTCAGCATCTTTTCATGTGTTTACTGACCAGTATACATCTTCTTTTTAAGAATATCTGCTCAAATCCTTTGCTCATTTTGGAGGGTTGTTTGTCTCTTGAGTTGCAAGAATAATTGACCTATTCTGGATTCAAGTTCTTTGTTACATATTGCAAATAGTTTTCCTCAGTTTGTTACTTTCCTTTTCATTTATTCAAGGGTGTCTTTTGAAGAGCAGAAGCTTTTAATTTTGATGCAGTCCAATTTATCAACTCTTTTCTTGTACGCTTTTTATGTCCTAAGAAATCTTTGTCTATCCCAATGCTAAAAAGATTTTTTTCTATGTTTTTTTCCATATATTTTATTATTTTCTCACTTGTCTTTAGATCTATATCCATCTCCAGCTTGTTTTAGTATCTGTTGTCAAGTAGAGGTAGATATTTTTTTTCATACAGATAGCCAATTTTTTCAGCATCATTTGTTAAAAAGACTATCCTTTCCCCATTGAATTATCTTGCACCTTTGTCAAAAATCAATTGACAATATATATCTGTACTCTACTCTGTTCCATTGATCTTTATGTCTGTCATTATGCCAATATCACACTGTACTGACTACTATGGTTTTAAGTAAGTCTTGAAATCAAGTGTTGTAAATTTCTCCATTTTCATTTCTCTTTTTCAAAATTGTTTTTGTCTGTTCCAGATCCTTCGCATCCCCTTATAAATTTTAGAATCAACACACCATTTTCTATACAAATCACACTCACACTAAGATTTTTATGGGTATTGGATTGACTCTATATGTCAATTTGTGAAGAACTACTCTTAATTATATTACATCTTCCAATCTATGAATATAATATAATTTATCCAGTCTACTAGGTACAAATACTTCCCTTGGAGCTGTATGGGATGAAAAGAGAATAAGATCGTGTTTACTGCTCTCATGGAGATTTCACTTCATAAGGGAGAAAGCACAGTATGTAAAAGGCAGTTCAAAGTATCCTGTAGCAAATGCTGTTGAATACCCAGAAACAGCTTCTGTTCCCCTAGTCCACTCTGCATGGGACCCTGACGTCCTGGCCCCCTGACATGAAGAGGCAGGAATCTTATACAAAATAGCAGAGGACGTGGATGCATATGAGCTGAGTCACTTTACTTGCAATATGGCCTTAAACAAGTCACTTGATGCCTCTGAATGGATGCTTTTATTTGTAAAATACAATGGGAATAATTGCTTTACAAGTTTTTCATGAGTATTAATAGAGCTAGTGGAGAATCCTTGGTAAACTGTCAACATATAGTTATTGTTGTTGTTGTTGTTGGTGGTGGTGGTGGTGGTTGTAAGTGTCATAGTATCACAATTATTATCCCTGCCATCCAGCCTACTGTCTATAAGCCCTACCTCAGTTCAATTACTTCTGTCTTCACACATTTTTAGCAACATCCATGATGCCCTTTTATCTGTAAATTCATCCAATTCTTTAGCTCCCATTCAATGGAGTTCCACATATTATCAGAATACCAGAACCAAGATTCAGATGCCTGAACAGTGACAGCTCAAACTATTCATTGACCCTGGAGCAAGCTTGCCTTGTTGCTAGTAAGGCAGAACCCCGTACCTTTAGTTACAACTAGTTGGGATCTGTGCTACTCCCAAGTCACGACACTTTCAGTCCTCTTTCACCTTCCTATCTATACAGAGACTTGTGTCCTGACCTCTGATTCTAATCATTGGTGTAATTTCCCCCAGGGTACATGGCATCCTGCCATGACTAGCAGTCCTGATTTATCCATTCTGGAAAGGCTACATTGCTTTACTCATGATAGAGCCACTTTCCTTTAAATGTTGCTCTATAACATAGAATATTGGAATCTTATTTGTAGTAATGACTAACATCTAAATAGCACTTTAGATTAGGAAGCACTTTCACATTCATCCTTATAACAGCCTTGTAAGGGAGATATTATTTTATCCCTACACAAAATTGAGACTGAAAAAGGCTAACTGAATTTTCTGGTATCATATTAGTATATCTAAGGTAAAACTTAATACCAGGTCTTCTGACTCAAGCACCTGTGGGTTTATCATTTCCAAGCTTCTGTTTGGTAAAAGAATCCCTTATTGCCACCTTGATCAAAACATGCATTCATTTATTCATTCAATGAACATTTAGTGAGTACCTATATGTTACAAATACCTTAGCGCTCAAAGATGTTGACAGTCTAGCAAGAATACAATCCTGTAAACACAGGAGCAGTGTCTTATTCATCTTGGAATTATCAACTCCTGACACAGCATCAGGCACAGAGCATATTTACTGAATGAATGAACGGTATATCAATGAATATATTAAAAATTAAATTACTTTTTAAGGCAAATGGTAACACAATGAGAAATTACTCTGTCAAGCACAAAGTGCTATATAAATTTTAAGTATTATAGCTATTCAATTTTAGGTGGAATTTTAATTTCAATTAGAATGCCAGAGTAAGTTCTTAGATAATCTTAATAATGTCTTTTTTTATCCTATTTAACATTATTTCCTTCAAATTCAACATACCATCAGTAGGAAGACTGTTTCAAGTCCGTACTTCAAGAGTTCTTTAATCCTCTGACCTGATTGCAATCACTTCAGCAAATTCACCCACACCCTGATTCTGTCATTGCCAAAATTCACATATGGAAGGGGAGGAGTCCTCTCAGAAGCCTGGCACCAAGCCTTATAACAGCACTTATCACATTTTATTGTAATTATCTGTTGACGCGTCTTTTTCCCCCTCAGTCAATGCCACTTGATAATTCACCTCCTGAAAGTTTTCAAGATCTTAAAACATGTCTCACATTTTTTTACGTAAAGTTTTCTCCTTAGAAAATTAACCCAAAATAAAGTTCCTTTATATTTAGAAAATATTTAACAATGCTTCCACCATTTGGTTCAATTTCCTTAATACATGCCTTTCACTAAAGTCTTAAATCAACATGTAAAATCATAAAATGAATATTCAATTCCTGAGACACACTCAAGCTCATTTGAGAGGCTAGTTTGGAACTAGAAGGTTCTCTTCTTCCAGTTTATAATAATGATACCCAGGCCAATATGTTTCATTACAAAAGGTCAGTCTACTCTGTTATTACCAAGTTGTTAACTAAAAAGTGTTGTGTGGCAGAGATTCCAAGAGGCACCTTCAAACAGAAGTCATAGACCTATGCTGATTTTTTATATAAGACAAATTTGAAATAGCTTCTTTTAGTTTAGGAAAAATATTTAAAGATTGGATAAAATCACTGTTTTAATAACAGATGGTCATTGCCTCAAATTCAGTTTCTTATGTGTTAAATTTGCTTATCATTTTCTGTGACATTTGTGTACACATGCTTAAGGACTCCAAGTTTTGTTAGGATCTGATCACTACCAATTCCTCAGAGAAAGAAAAGTAGCAATATTTTGGAAGCTCAGTATCTGAAATAGTTGGAATAGTTCCTGGAGTGATCTGTTCCTGAGACCCTTGGAAGGCCAAGATTTTTCTGCTTTCCATAAATATGCCACAAGCAGATGTTCAGAGTTTGTGCTGTGTACCAGCACCACCAGACATTTGGATTTGCTTCAGGCTTATGAAAGGGACAAGGCCAGAAACAATATTTGACTCTCACAATTAAGCTAAATAAGAGTAGGTAGTTCAGGGGCAGGCCCTGTGGCCAAGTGGTTAAGTATGTGCACTCTACTTCAGCGCCCCAGGGTTTTGCTGGTTCGGATCCTGGGCGCGGACATGGTGCCACTCGTCAAGCCATGCTGAGGCGGCGTCCCACATGCCACAACTAGAAGGATCCACAATTAAAATATACAACTATGAACTTGGGGGATTTGAGGAGAAAAAGCAGAAGGAAAAAAAAGAAGATTGGCAACAGTTGTTAGCTCAGGTGCCAATTTTTAAAAAAAAAAAAAAGAGTAGGTAGTTCATTTTAAGTAAAACTTGGAACAAAATATCATATAAGTAGGGTAGTATGTGGCCTTCACTGTTTAACTATGTACTATTTCTTTATAAAAATTCTAAAGCCCATCCTTTCAATTCATGACTCCTCAAAATTATTTTCAAAAAATAATTCCAGGCTGTAATGTTCAGAAAGTTAATTTTAACGGTAAATACAATTATAGAAGTAAAAGGCTCACAAACAAGTTAAAGAAAAAATTTAGAGAAGGAATATTCTGTCAAAAGACTTCCAGCCACATTGTCAATAGCTCAGTCACAGTGGTTACTCCAGAGAGCCTGCTGTCGAAGGCAGAGTTGCTGGAAAATGACTGACACATTTCATCAAAGCTTCCACTCAGCTGCCTTAGCCAACTGTCGCTGGTAAATGACTTAATCTTTGCTAAACTTTCATGCAGGAAAAGCAGAGTAGTTGAAATGCACCCACATATAGACCTGAAACTCTAATGAGATCATTTGACATTCTGATTGATACGAAATCTACATTGTGTTTTGACTTGCCTGCCACCATTGATATGGTGTATTTCCAGTTGGAAAGGTTCAAAAGTGATAGTTATTTTACAATACATCCCAACTGTAACTGAGAAGGAAGAAATGTGGAAATGAATGAGTTAATTGCCAGTTATTTGTTACAAGGTAAATTTTTAATCACATTTCATAAGTATTATTTTTTTTCTTAGGGAAACTAATTGGTTAGGAGGACAGGGGGATATAAATATTTTATGTAATCTCCTAAAAATAAAGAGCTGTGTGGGTTCTTTCATGAATGTATGTTTATATGCCTTAGTTTGAGGGAATTTATTCATGAATGTTGAAATGCAAGATAATACCAGTTGCAGCATCTGCCTAAGTCAATTGTGGATCAGCCATTGCCACCCTAAGACACCCCTAACTTCCTTACTAAGATTTTGGGATGGTTTGTGCTTTATGGCAAACCTCCACTTCCCAAAAGTGTTAGTGTGGATGTGACTTTTTCAGCTTAATGCTGATCTTTGCTACAAACCTATATAGCCTTTGTGAGCAGGGGTAGGAAACAAAACAAATTCTGGGCGCCTCTACTATACTGTACTGTTAGGTCAGGTAAAACCTATTATAACATTTACATATGATGTGGGCATCCGCATTCGTGTACATTCCTCCACTGCCATCACTGCTTGAAAAAGATAAATTGCTATTACTAGGAGAATTAAGAGGAAAAATGTTTGGCTTATGTCAGCTGAAGCTTCTTTACCAGGGGAAATAGGCCTAAGCTTGTTAGTCACCCAACATACTACGGCTCTGTGATCAAAGGCAACAACCTTCCAGTTGCATTCTGCCAATCACTGTTTTCTCTTTGTTTTCCCTTCCACCTCTAAAGAAGACGTCAGTCCATCTGTTTCTGATTCTTTGCAATTAACTGTGCACACTGGGCCTCTCTCTCTTTCTCTCTCTCTCCCTCCTTCTTTCATAGTCTTAAGAACTGATTTTCTTTTAACTAGGAAATTTTATCTTGCCAGTAATCAGAGCTCGAATACAGACATACCCAAGTTTCAGTCGAAACTCTTAATACATAAAATTTGAACTGCTTCTAAATTTGGCAAAATGCCTTGCTTTCTCCAAATTCATAAGACAGATGAGAAACAAAAGTGAGATAAATGATGCCGCCTTGCTATTTCAAATGCCGTATTGATATAGTCATTATTTGTGCCAATAAAGCTCACTGTCATCTAATTTTAACCTGTTTCTGTGTTAACTATGCTTAATTTTTGTCTTTCCTCTCTTTCGATAACTTATGTTCTTCATTTAATAGAATCTAAGTTTGTGAACAACTGAATCTTTCAAACAGCTTACTGAGTGCCGATTAGTGCAAAACACTATACTTTTTATCTTGGGTGGGGGTTATGGAGCATAAAAATATGAACCAGATACGCCTGGTGCATAATATGGGCTCAATAAATGTGTGAAGAGGGGAAATGAGGAAGAAAAGGACAGCAAGAGAGAGAGGGGCAGAAAAGTTTTAAGTGCCTAATAATTCATTTTAAGTAAGAAAACATCTGCTCTAGTCCACCGCTCCGCTGTGATTTCTTCACAGCAGATATTACTACTTCATATTGTCTTGGTTACTTGTGTGTTTACCATCTTTCTCCTTAACCAAAAAAGTAAGGACCATGAAAGAAACAAACTTGTTGGACTGGCTCACAAGTGTGAAAAAGTGCTTACGCCTAGAACCTAGGAAATGCCAAAGAAATGTGAAATTAAAGAAAAATGAGTGAATCCCCTGACCTTAGAAAGGCAAGAACACTCTTCCACTTCCCAGATTCACCCCCAATAAACAGGCTTCCTTGTAGAATCTTGACTCCCACCACGGTGAGGAAGCCTACTGTGAGCCTATGCTGTTGGTAATCAATCCTGTATAAAAAAAAGGAGAGAAGCTGAATTTGTCCCCGTCGAGTGAAGAGTTGTCCAGTGAAGTCCAGGTTGGAAACTGATTGCATTTGATTGGACTTCAGCCGACAGTTTAGAGATGTGGTCCCTATGCCTCCTTCTTACTCCTGCTTCTCCACCTGCCTCAGCCTCCCATTTCCGGTTTATTCGGGTTTTTCTTTTCTTTCATTCTTCTCTGTTTAGCCTCCAAAAGTTCGCCCACCTCGTCCTGACTCAGGAAGCGTTGCAGTTACTTTCTCGGAGTCTTGGCTCCCAGATTTCCCAGTTTGTTCTATGCCCCTTTTTTTTCATACACATTTGATTTACCACAAACCATAACGTATTTCCTCCTGGGAAAAGTGTGGTTGCCTCTGAGAACACACTGCTAAAAGAATGGAAAGTTCACAGTTGATTATTTGTACTTAATTACAGTTCCGATATTCATAAAAAGTTCTTTACTCCTTTCTGCAATTATGTGTGGGGATTAGAAAACCTTGTGTATCACTCTCCAGCTATCCTTTAAGAGCCCTCCGTTACTGGACAGTGGTGTAATTGGCTCTTAATTTTAAATTGCATAGGTAGATTGAAAAGAGGCAGCTTACCTTTGAGAGATCTGGAGGAGTAGGTTAAAAAAAAGTGGATTAAGGAATTAAAACCACACTACCTGCCACCCCAGATGGGTCTGGGGTCTCCTAACGGTAAATAAATAAACAGCTTCAAACCAAACTTGAGTTAGTGCCTTTAGCAGTGCTCCCGACTGCAAATTCATTAATTACAGCCTTGTTGATAGTCCTATGGTGAAGAATAACTATTATTATTATTTATTTTTTCACTTAAATAAGATCCTATACCTTCCTGGAAACTGTCATTTTGTAAAAATATTGCCGCAGGGCGGGTCCCTACTAAGAAATGTAAGACATGTGCAATTCACACATCCTTGTGACATGCAAGTGCCTGTGAACTCTGACAGGCTATAATTACTGGCAGGCAGAGTTGGCTGTCACTAGTATGATTTTAGTGGGGTAAAATGCTTCATGCCTGAGATTTCTTACTGTGTGGCCTCTAGCAGATACCTGAAATTCCTCTATTACACATTTATATGTTTAGGATGATTCTCAAGAGGGTGGGAAGGGAGAGACATGGAGGCAGTGAAGCAGAAGGGGAATATGAGAATCTTCGTGTAGTGTGGAAAAGATATTTAATACATTCATTGTTTGGTTATACAATTGCTGGAACTAAATCTCTTGGTTTTAACTTTCTTAGCTTAGAAAATAGAGTAGAAAAGCACCGAAAGATGCCTGAGTTTTGCAATGTTGAATAATAACAGTTTAGGTGGAAATTTGCCTCCTCCGTGGGCCTTACACTAAATGGAAACGCCTTAGAAGGAACTGATTTCTCTGCTTACTTTCTCAACGGGATCAATCTAGTAAACTTGTTGATGATTCTCAAAAGTAGCATAGCAAGATCAGACTTGCTCACGTCTAGAACCTTCCTCCAATCTTTCTTTACTCCCACTGGGTCCTGCAGTGCATTCCAGGGACCTTGCAAACAGTTGTTCAGGTCGTGCCCTGCACACCTCTGGAGAGTGTCATGCACCTATACTACAGCACATGGTGGCCCCGAATCCTACTTCTTTTTACTGCCCCCACCTCCTGCTCCCTCCTCTCCCTCTTTTTCCAGATGAGATTCCATGATTATTATAATCATTCTCTGGCATTCAACCTCCACTTTCTTGCCACCTGTCCCTCTACCTTGGCCTCACCTGTTTCTGCCAATTACTGTTAGTGTCTTTCAGCTCCAAACGCCCTCGTCTTTGCCTTACTTTGTGATATTGGAGCTGAATTCTGCAGACATCATTTCTTCTTGCTATTGTTTGCACATACACTCACCTCGGTACTTTCCGGTATTCCACAAACTTAATCTCATGTTACCCCAATATCCACATTGTTGGCTCCTTCACATCCTTAAACTTTTTGGTAAAATATTAGTTTATTAAAGAAAGCTTCCATGACTACTCCACAGAAAATAGCAATTCTCCACTCGCAGCTCTCCCTCTACTCCTTAGCTGTTTTATTTACATTTCTTCAACTATTGCTTCCCTTTTCCCACTAAAATATAGTATTTATAAGAGAGAGACCTTTATTTTGTTCATTGTAGTATCCTCAGCCTTAAAACAGATGTGGCACATAGTAGGTTTGAAACTTAGGCAAGTGAAATGTTGTTTGAAGGAATAAATGAATATTCAAGGGAGAACCCTATAAAAGATGGTTTCAGAGATACAAGGAAGTCAACAGGAGGTGGGGGGTTTATGGCTTGGATGATTGGGTTGATGATGACAATGATATGGTAAACCAAGATACAGAGCAGAGTAAGTGGAACAGGACTGGAGATAATGAGTTCAATATGAAGTATAATGAGTTTGAGATGCTGGTAAGCATTGAATTAATTTGGTCTGGGTAATGAATCTCATCTGGAGAAAGATGTGAAGAGCATCTATCCAAATATGACTGTGGATGATCTCCCTCCGAGAAAGTGTGTCACACAAAGAAGACCAAGAAGAAGTCTTAAGAAACTCCAACTGTTTACTGATATCGATGCCAGATTAACAGCATCAGTGTCTAAAATTGTGTTTCAGATATCCTTGTATCCGAAAATATCTTTATGATGGTATCATATTTATCTTAGATCCAACTTCGACTCTGAAACCTGGATAACTCTCCCCATGAAAAATATCCCAGTAAGCTGATACCAGGCCCTCAACTTTCATGTTGACTACAAAACAAAAAAGAAAAATGTATTACGAGAAATGATAGGTGCCAGCCCCGTGGTGTACTAGTTAAGTTCGGCAAACCCCGCTTCAGCAGCCTGGGTTCACAGGTTCGAATCCCAGGCATGGACCTACACAAATAGTCAGTCATGCTGTGACAGCAACCCACAAAAAAAAATAAAGGAAGATTGGCACAGATGTTAGCTCAGGGCGAAGAAGAAGAAGAAATGATAGAATTTCATACATGTATTTCTTTTGACGTCAGCAGCCCATTTCTCAGAGGTAAACTTTCTGTTTTCCAAGGAGCTAGTGAGAAAAGACGATTGTCTTCCAACTGCTTCCATGAGGCATGCGGCACTAAGTCTTTCAATGAAAAACTTAGTTTGCTAATTCCTATTCCAATTAAATCTGTGTCTTTAGGCTTTGGAGGGAGCTGGGCTTCATCAGCTGTTCAGTGAGGCTGCAGCACTGTGTACTGGACATTGTGTTCTCTTGGCCATGCAGCATCCACTGCCCCTTTGTGTGATCAGCATATCCCCCATTTCCTTTGCTTAACCTTCCTTCTTCATTCTCCTACTAGGAAATTCTGGTATAGTTGACTACCCCTCAACCCCAGGGCTGAGCATGTCACTCAGACTGGACAAGAAGAAAATTCCATCCTCCTGGTCACAGAGATTCATTTGGAGGTGAGCCTATGGCCCCATCTGGGCTAATGAGACTTAGTATCAAGACTTGTGCCTAAACAATATAATGAATGGAGTTCTATTTCTCCAAGAGACGAAAACCTTGGAGGATGTTAGGCTGGAGCTACAAGTTTCCCACTTGCTTCCAAACAGAGCTCTGAAGGAAGCCAATAAAGAAGGTAGAATGAAGAGATGATGGGAGAATTGGTCCTGGGCACACCATTTCAGCCCCTGGATCAAGGCATATGAAGCTGGTTCTAGCCTGGTATTTTTCGGGTCCCAAGCCAATAACTATTTTTTGTTGTTGTTTAAGCCAATTTGAATTGGCTTTTCTGTCATTTGTAAATCAAAGAGTCTAATACAGAGATGATCAGAGTTAAGATACTCAGGAATAAAGTTCCAGACCACAATCTGCAGATGGTTTATGAAGAGACAAAAGCCCTGCCTCATTCCCACAGCCCCATCTGTACCAGGGCCACCCATGCATGCTTAACCTACCTCTCAGTTTCTTTAGGGTTAAGTTGATGGAGGAAGTCCATTTTATTGTTTTCAGGCACAATTGGCACTTCTAAATCCAACCTCATCCAGTAAAGGTGAGATTTGTCTAGCTCTCACAATACCAGGGAGTACAAGATCAGGATTTCCTTAGAGATGGCAAGACAATTTGAACCAGGTTGTCCAGCTCTCTTTTGCTCCTTAGAATAAGTTATAGCTATGAGCAATGCCACTGCAATTCCAAGACCTAAGTGTATTTAAGCAAACCTAATACACTTGTCCCCAGGTTTCCTGTTCTCCAGCTTGGGAGTTTGATTAGTGTCATAATCAATTTATCAATGATCTGGCACCAAAGGGATTTTGACCTAAATGTTATTCTCCTTCAGCCTCCTCTCATTTTGGCAGAAATTAACAAAATGTGTTGATTAAATAGGCTTTTGAAATAAATTTGCTATCTTTTTACACAGATCAATTAATAGCAGGTCAATTGAAATTTTACTATATCCACATGGCAAACTACTAGAAGAGGTAACTTTTTTATTTGGTTTATTTGTTTTGTTTTTTTGAAGGGAATAGGAGCTGGCACTGCCTACATAAACCTTGTTCTTTTCATCCTCTGACAAGGATTCCCAAAGGAAGATCCTGCGGGACACTATCTATCCCAGCAGGAAAATAAACAAGAGCTCACTCTGCTTTTCAAGTTTATCACTTTTAAAATATTGCTATTATGATGATAAGCCCTTTTGAGATTGACTTGGGTTTTTTTTCATGGATATTCTGATAGTGTTCAAATCGGAAGCAAAACAAAGTCACCTTTATATTTCTTGTTTTCTGAAGTATACTTCACTGAAAACTGAACACCTCATTAGCATGGAAAGAGGGGACCAACAAGGTAGTCTGGCATTTAGCTCCAAAATCAGGTGTTCCTGGATAGAGTTTGATGGGCTCCATAACACAGGCTGTGCAAGCTTTCATATGTCATTAGACACGGTCCCAAGCATGGTCCTAAGGTACTGGCACTGCTTCTTCCTCCACCTCTCCTCTCTAGAAAAATGCATGTTATGGCTCAGCCTGCTGAGAAAACGTTCATTTTATCTCTGAACCCTCATGACCAATTTGAAATTAAGAGAGAATACTTCTGGGGGAAGTTGATAGAGAAGGCATTTCTTGTTGCTACTGAAATATGAGAAATATTCCTAGCCTTCTCCTAGAGGCCTTCAACAGAACCAAGTAGTCTTATCACATAGGTAGAAGATAAAGAAAACAAACATTCACATAGAGACAGAGATTGGATTAGTGGTTACCAGAGGAGAAGGGGGGAAGGAGGAGAGCGAAAGGGGTGATTACGCACATGGTGATGGATTGTAATTAGTATTTGGGCGGTGAACATGATGTAATCTACACAGGAATCAAAATGTAATGATGTACACCTTAAATTTATATAATATTATAAACCAATGTTACTGCAATAAAAAAAAGTAGTTTTCTTACACATTCAACAAATATTTGTTGGAGACCCACAATGGTACAGGCACTCATTAGCCCTCATCCTCAAGGAAGAACAACTAGAGTAGTATTATTGACCAATATTATTTATCACTATAAACTCTATTCTGGTCTTGACATGAGAGAAGTTTGCTTTGTCCTATTTCCATATAGCAGTTACAATATTTTCATGTAAGTTGTGAATGCCAGTGGCATAGGCTCTTAGTAGACAATTCAGAGAAGAAAAATTGAACAGCCAAAAAGAATTAAAAACCGTATGAAAAAATGTTCAGCCTCATAACTAATAAAAAAAAAAATCCAACTTTAAGCATCAATGATATATAACCCAATTTAGTCTTCACAGGGGAAAGCCTAAATCCTTCCTAATGCCTTTGAAATTCTTCAGAATCACTTATAATTCTTTATAAATCTTATTCCACTTTGGCTCCACCAGTTCGGTGCATGGGTGAAGCACCTTGTCATTTCATAATGCTGTCCTTTTTGCAAACAATGTGCCACAGATATGGACCATATCCCCTTTCCTTAATTTTCATATAGAGAAGAGATTTACCAAAGATTGATGGTGACAGAGAGGTTGTGAGTCGCTATTTTTTGAGCCCTGCTTCTTTTAAAGACTGCCTTGACCCCTCTATTTTCAGAATCCCTCTCCTTGGACTCAACCCCACTCCCACCCCTGCCCTGAATCTCCTACCTACATCAAAACTCAACTCCCCTCATTTTCTTCCTGCAGGTTTTCACCTCCTACTTGGCTCAAGACTTCCTGAGTCACTGATATTTTCCCCCTAAATTATAAATCTCTATTCTGTGTATCACCTTTCAGGACAGAAAAACTTAAATGACAGAGACTTTGACATTTCCTGCCTCGACCTTCTGTCAACTCCACGAGATTCTCTGAAAAGAATGGAATGATTTAGACATTTTTTCTCACTATTTTGAATTATGCCACTTCTTTTAACAAGCAGACACTTCTGCAATCAGTTTTGACTCTACGTGTACTTTTTAAAAATCTTTTATATTAACTAAGATTTCGACGACAATCATACCCAATGCCAGTGAGGGCACAGTGAGATAGTTACATTCCAACATAACTACCAGGAGTGCAAACTGGTAAAAATTTGCTGAATGGCAATATAAAAAGAGCATTAAAGTCAAGATTTTTAAAGAATTCATACTTTTGAGCCCAGTAATTCAACTTCTAGAAATTTATGCTAGAAATAGCTATTTATGAATTAAGTTTTAGGTGTAAGGATGTTCTTTGCAGTGTTGTTTATAATAAGGAATTTAAAAGTCCAATGATCAGAGAATAATCAAATAAATCAAAGTATATTCATAAAAATGCAGCCATTAAAAATTGTTTCTGTGAGGCAATTGTAAGGCATGGGGAAGGTATTATTCCTGCTACTGGATTTAGGCTCTCCAAAAACATGATTAATTGATAACTAATTTATATTTGGACTTGCCAACGTTCTAGCACAGTGCCTGTGATACGTGCACAAAAAATATTTATTGAATGGTGAATACCCGAATGAATGAACAAGTGAATCTGGCTTTGTGAAATTCCCTTTCTCTTCCTCTAATGCTTTACGATTCTACATCATCTCTTCTCTTTCGAGTATACAATTTAGATGGGAAGACAAGATAAAGACATATAACAATAGTAAACAAAAAAGACTCTTTGCAATGAAGTACTGACTTCCGGTTTCCAGTTCCGGATGGTAGGAGCTTGGAAGTGGCGACTCCCTCATAACAAATGTAAAAACCTGAACAAACTGAAAAATCAACAACTCTTCTTGGATCCGTTAGAGAGGAGAGGACACAGGGCAAACCGCTGTCCCTGAGACTGAAGAGAAAGACAGGTGAGTGGAGGGAGTCACAGCTTCCCAGAGCAGAGACTCATAAGGGGAAACCGCTGTAAGAACCAGTGCCAGGTCGTCAAACCTGAACTGTAATTGACGAATTGCTGGAGGCTCGGTGCTGACAACTCTGAGAGTTATAATGAAGTACTGAATTATGTTCATACTGTGGGGAGATGGGGGGCAAGATATCATAAATATCTTGGTGAAAATTCATAAACCCATCTCCACTGCTTAGCTAAACATACTCAAGTATGCTAGCTACTAACCTTTCAAGAGTTATATAGTATTCATAATCAGAGGTTAGCACATTTTTCCAAAATTGCAAAACACATCTTCCACCCATACCCCTTCTCTCTCCAACAGTTTGAGGAGACTAACATAACTAAGTAACCTATGAAGAATTCGAATTTCCACCTGCAACCCTACACGAACTCTTTTTCGTTCACCTGTTAGTATTGAGACCAAATTTCCAACAAAGCACAGTCCTTGTAAAATTACCTGGTTAAATATCCTCCAAAATGGTAAGTTCAGCAAAGAGGAATTTCAATAGTTAAAGCTGCCTGTTATAAGGCGAGGTTAAAATAAAAGACAGATACTGTACATCTATTTACATACTATAGCCCTTTTCAGGGTCATAAACTATAAGGATATCCAACAACTTTTTGCCTTCCCCCCGGAACCAATTTTTGCTCCCTTGGGTCAATATCATCCCCATTGAGAATGAATGATCTGCACTGTTTCAATGGGAGGAAAAAAAAAACACAAAGGGCAATGCTCGTTAAACGCAGTGCCAGAGCTGTAGGATTATCTTTGTACATAAGATTCACACCATATACAAAAGGCAGCACATTGTCTTCTTAAGCATTTGATTCAATCAGTGTATTTTTTTTTTTTTCAAAATGATTCCTGTTTCTTTGAAACTTCGCAGAGGGGTGAGAAGTAAAATTTAAAAAGAAAACAAAACTTTGACAACAGAAAACCAATAAATGATTAAATTGGAGATAAAACTCACCATCTATTCTAGCACTCCTGACGTTCCTTTGATAGATTGCTATTGGCAATTCTACACATAGTGGCTTGCATTTCTCTCTTCGCCCCCTCCCCCATTCTCTCTCAATCATTCATTCTGCATATAACATATACAGCCACATATCTATATCACTGAGAAAGGATCAATCATTTTTTCCCCTATGCTGCTGAGACATACAATATTTATCACAGGATATAGAAAAGAAGAAAAGAAAAATCTAAGAATATTCCCTTCAGCTGTATTTCTGTTGCGGTACGTGGAGCGTCCCGGTCCTCCTCATTTTGCTTAGTTGTCAGCTCAGTCCCAAACAATCTGTAGCACAACAAGGCTGATAAAGTTAGGTACCCACTGGCCATTGGAAAGAAAAACAGACCTAGTTGTTGGTGATCTTCCTCACTATATTAAACACAACTCCCATTAGGCAAACTCTCTTCCATTTCTTTAAACCTCTCAATACCTTGTAAATCAAATATTTATCAACTGAGAACCTCTTTTCTAGCTGTCTGATGTTTCAGCGCTGACAAAGTTGGACACTAGCCAGTTGGTGAAGAATCCTGTGAAAGGAAATCAGCCACAAGAAAAAAGAAAACTCTATTTCATTTTTATTTCACAGGAACAAACTGCCAACAACCTCCCTCCACTTTTTCTTGCAACTTGCCCTTGTAAAAATGCTTGCCTGGAATGAGCACACGTGGCTACTCATTTAGTCAACAAATATTTACTGGACATTCATCAGCTGGGGCCATATGTCTTTGGGTCCTTGTAATCCATATTAAAAAGTTGCTGAATGGCTATTAAGGTGGATGTTGTGACTACGATGTAACTCGTAGAAGTATGTGCACAAGACACAGCAATTTATAAAGGTGGATCAGGATCGGTTTGACAAACCGTATGCTTAAGGAGAATAGACAGAGCTGTTTATAGAAAGCTTTCTGAAGGAGACAAGCCCTGAACCCTGACTTAAAACAGGAGAAGGAGTCCATATGGTGAGTGGGCAGAGAGAGGTGACAAATCTACATGAAGGCACAACTGGCATATTTCCAGGAAAAGTAATTGCTGCAAGAAAATTACCATGTAGCTGGACCACATTTAAAATAAGTCAGAATCATTTCAGAACTGTTCTATAACCAGTCATATAGACTACAGCCTAAAGTGACACTGTCAATGATTATCTACAAAATATCTTCAATTGGGAAACTTAAATGTCATTCTTAATCTTACATTCCCTGTAGTTACTGGCTTATTGATTTTCAAAAGGACATACTCAACACCCTGAACACAAATTGGGTAATCCAGGACCAAAGAGCATCCTCTATTTTGTCCTAAATTCTGGTACACAACAGAAGGATAAATGGCAATTTTTAAACATATACACTCGCAGGACCCACCTCTGGAATTTCTAATCCAGTGGATCCAGGGATAGAGCCAGGGCAGCAGTGGTTTCCCAAAACTCTGCAGGTGATCCGAAGTTGTACTACAATTGCAAACTATGGCTCAGCACAGTTTCTTATTGCAACCAATTTCCAAACTAACTGGCTTCAGCTTATTACATGAGCATGTCTACATACTGTTTTAGAATTTGTTTCTTTAGCTTACCACACATGTTCAATTTTCAGACTCTCCATTCTCTTTTGGGAGCAAAATAGTGACCACTCCACTTCTTAGATGATACAGCTAACGATTTCTGCATAATTGGATTAGTCCTTTGCACATAACACTAACAGAAGAACTCCTATGTGGACCAATTATGCAACACTATTCGCAAAAGCCTAATGGCAGTCACATGATCAAGAATTTTAGGTAAACAATGTTGCTGGTTTATATCATGGGTGTGTGTATGTAACCAAAGAAGATAAAGTTCTGGTCCCAGCTCTCATATCATGTGTCTACACAGCATCAGGCACCTTGCTGGGTGCTGGGTGATTGCTGGTTGGACCACTGACCTTGCCTTCACAAATCTTACAGTATAGCAGAAAAGGCAGAAAATGATTAACTAAATGCACAATGTACCATGACTCATAAGTTAAGTATTGGGAAGAAAATCAAGAAGGTACAGAGATAGGGGAAAGACAAAGAGGCTTCCCAGATAGGAAAGTCAGAGAAGGGCCTCTGAAGTGGTGACATTTAAGCTTTCAGCTAACACCTGAAGGTTAAGAGGATATTCCAGGCATGTGAGAAAACCTGGTGCCGGAAAGAACTGAACCATCCTGGGCCACCTGTAAAATGATGAAATCGAGCTATATGGTTTCAGATGATTCTTCCTGCTCTAAAATTCCATAAAGAACAGAGTCAAGTAATTAGTGGTAAGTAAGGAGATGAAAAGCATTAAGCAATTCATTTTATTCCAATCTGACAAACACACTAAAGTTAGAGACAGAAAAGATCTGTTTGTCTAATTCCAATTCCACCAATGGGTTTAATGACCCAGAAATTAGGTTACTCACCCTTTCATATTAGTATAACCAGGAACCTATATTCACAGGTCATCAATATGGCATTTCTTGAAAACATCACTTTAAAAGAGAAAGCTTAATGGACAAAAATACATAAGTGGACAATGTAAAAAGAAGACAGGAATCAATTATTCTCATTAGTCAAGAAGACAGAGCAAGAACTAATGGCTTTTAAGCTGTAGTAGGGAAAATGTAGGTTAAATAGAGCAGAACCCCACTAATTCTCACTTCAATAATTTCCAAACCTTATAAATCTAGAAAGAAAACTAATAGTCTTAGCTATATTTCAATATGCATTTAAAGTACAAAGGTAGACAAAGAGATCTCACGAATTAAGTTCTATTGCTCTTCAAAATATGCTGCAAGAGCATTTGCTAGATAAGGTCCCATGTAACATCATTAATAAAGTAAAAGTCCTTTGTCAAAAGTAATAAGCTAAATATAAATTTGGTATGGCAGTCTCCTGTCCTTATAGAACTTTCTCTCTCAGTTTGACTCTTATTCTCAAGATCAATAAATCATCAGGGGGTTTTCCATAAAGCACTGTGAATTAAAAATCAGACATCAAAGTACCCTCTTTTCGCCAGGAAGGATCAGGTTGGTTTCATAAAGTTTTCCACTATATTTATTTTAAAATGATACATGCATCACATAGAAAGATGAAAATTATCCTACAATGTCATCTTTCCTATATTTTCAGAATACAAAGAAAAGTGGCACTTCAA
Source organism: Equus quagga (assembly GCF_021613505.1). Classification (NCBI taxonomy): domain Eukaryota; kingdom Metazoa; phylum Chordata; class Mammalia; order Perissodactyla; family Equidae; genus Equus; species Equus quagga. The sequence continues at coordinate 42,080,869 of NC_060267.1, forward strand.
AATAAAACAAAAACACAATTTTAAGTAAATCATGCCATGTCTGTTTTAGCATTTGAGACGCGAACCTTTCCCCTTTAGCTTAGAAATTTCATGGCTCTGCTTGGGCATGGAGGTATTCAACCCCAGATCAGTGGTTCTAATCAGTCCTCCACCACACGCTGATGGGCTGCAAACCCTCCACGGACGTATCAGCAATTTGTGATCCAAGTGTGAAATGTGTCTGTGTTAAAACTGAGGATATATACTGTTGTGTGACAGGCAACATCTTGTCAGATAAAATGCCAGAGGGAGGACTACAATTTGCTGGGAGTAAAAAAGTAAAAGGTATAACATAATAGCCAAGTAGGTAATGCCAAAGAAATGCTACTGGTAATATCAGCCAACATTTACTGAGCAATCACTATGTGTCAGGTGCTCTTGGAACACTTTATTACTCCTTTTAATCTTCACAATAACCCTCAAGAGAGGTATTGTTATTATTCCTATTTTCAAGACCAGGAAACAGAGACTCGAAGATTAAGTAGCTTTGCCAATTTCAAACAGTAAGTGGTCGAACTGGGATTTGAACCCACAAAGTCTCACTCCAAAGCCTAGTCTTTTAATTTACACACTGTAATTCAAGTTATTAGCATATAAAATAATATTTGCTTTAGTAAACCAATCTATTTCGTTATCTTTGGTTATTCCCAATTCAAAAGCATCTTAAAGCTCCTATATTAAACTTATGTCCAGATGATTCAAATCATAGAGTTTTTTCCAAATTGAAAAGGACATACACCTTCTTCCATGATGATCTGGCAACAAATCTTATTGCCCTAAGGTAGAAGGGCCATTTGATACAGAGGGAGAAAGGTCCACCCTTCTTAGCCGTGGAGTAGTGGAAAGAACTTGGAAGGCAGAGAGAGAAAAGAAGGCACATATCAGAGTCCTCTAGCATTATTTTCCCGTACCCTGACCTTTCTCACAACCTTCTGAAAGTGGAGAGGTTGGTTGTAGAGAAAGCTGGAGAAACCTACAGTTAGGTATGTAAGAGCCTAAGAGCAGAGAGGTTTTTACTCTGCCTCCTATTTATGACTCTGGGAAGAAGCCACTTTATGCATTATCTCTTATCTACGATTGGCTACAGTAATGTAATCTCAATGGTTCATCATGTTTAGACAAAAGGAAAGCCAGAATTCAGCTCTCCTGACCACCCTCAGTTCCTGATGATGGAGCTGAGATTGAGAAGTTGGACCAAAACTTTCCCACATGCCCCCAAAAGAAAACTAGGAAATTAGTTGAGTCTAAACCAAGCAGAAGAGAACGGATCATGGATTACACCAGTATCACACTTCAGCAGTGGATGCTACTGGAACAAGGAAAGGAAAAGTTGTACTTCAGCACCCAGTCCCAGAAGCAACTCAGAAGAACCATCCCTCAGCAGAGACCCGCAAGGTGCAAAACAGTGTCCCAAGGTCAGGTAAGCAATTGCTCTCCTTCATGCACCTCAACACCATCTTAAAGAAAAGATGGTGATTATGATTTGAATTGTGTCCCCCCCAAAAAAGATATGTTGAATTCCTAACCCCTAGTGCCTAAGAATATGACCTTATTTGGAAATAAGGTCGTTGCAGATATAATTAATTAAAAGGAGGTCATCTTGGAGGAGGGTGGGCTCCTAATCCAATATGACTGGTGTCTTTACAAGAAGACAGCCGTATGAAGGCAGAGATACACAGGGAGAAGCCCACGTGATGATGAAGGCAGATTGGAGTTATACAGCTGCAGGCCAACGAACACCAAAGATTGCTAGCATACTACCAGAAATTAGGAAGAGGCAAGGAAGGAGCCCCCTAAAAGTTTCAATGGGAGCATGGCCCTGTCGACACCTTGATTTTGGACTTCTGGCCTCCGGAACTATGAGACAATAGATTTCTGTGTCTTCAGCCAACCAGCTTGTGGTATGTTGTTATAGCAGCCCTGGGAAATTAATATAGTGTGCATGGAGATGGAATTCCAAAAGACTGAGCATTTTATCTGAGTCATCTACACAGAGGCCAATTTACATAAAGAGACTATTTAAACACCAGACTAAAATATAGCTGAGGTTTTCTTCCCCCACTATCCAGTGGGGGAGGGCTTGTGAAGAAGATCAGAATATTATTGAAAAATTGAGAATTTACTCTTTCTTTGCATATCCAAATATAGTGTGAGTATATTTGTGATCTCACATCCTGTGATTACTGGAATTGCCAGAACTTTGCTTCATAAATAAATAAGGAAACACGGACGGGGCAGTAAACAGTCTTACGTTATTGAATGGCAGCAAATGAATAGTGTGATAACAATGAACATTTTTTTCTCTGTTTTCCCAATTTGCTTATTTAAACAACTTTTTATGTTTTCATGCCTTTAAGTATGTTGCCAGAAATTCTGATATTATAAGGGGTGTTGACACACAAATGTTTGAGAATCTCTGCTCATGATTCTCTCCTTCAGACACATTGTCGACCAGACTCATTTATTAAACACACGCTATGCATTAGGCACTACAGATATGAAGTCAAAAAGATATAATCTGTCTCCTCAAGAAATAGTCATGTAAATCATGGACTACAGGAAAGGGTATTAATTGTGTGGTGGGATACTATTTTTTAAATAACCCCCATATTGATGTAAAATGCAGGAAAGGAGAAGAGAAACTGTGAGACCCTGGATAGTAAGTCTACACAGAGCCACAAGAAATCAGAAAGATTTCTATCTAGCAAGGCATGGTTGCAGCAGGGGCCTGAAGGGGCCATGTGGCTGATGGAGTCGATTCATTTCCTGGGGATTCCATAGCAGAACACCACAAAGTGGGAGACTTAAAACAACGGAAAGGTATTCTCTCCCAGTTCTAGCAGCCAAAAGTCCAAACTCAAGTTGTCAGCAATGCCGTACTCCCTCTGAAGGCCCCGGGAAGGGTCTGTTCCAAGCTGTCTCCTAGCTGGTGGTGGGTGCTGGCATTCCTTGGTGTCCATTGGCTTGTAGACGTATCACTCCAATCTCAGCCTCCATCTTCACATGGCTTTCTTTCCTGTGTCTCCTCTGTGTCTTCAAATCTCTTTCTCTCCTCGTAGGGAGACCAGTCATTGGATTTAGAGCCCACCCTAATTCAGTATGACATCATCTTAACTTGATTACATTTGCAAAGACCCTATTTCCAAATAAGGTCTTATTCAGAGGTACTGGGGTAAGGACTTTAACATGTCTTTAGGGGGACAGAATTCAACCCAGAAGGTGAGGCGATGGATGTTTAGTAGATGCTGGCTTTGAGAGAGGACGTCAAGGATCATACATTCTCCTTCCCTAGACCCTGCCCTTTGTCCAAGCCTTACCACCATGCAAGGCCGCTAAAACTCAGCCTCTATTCCAGGAAAAGAAGGAGAAACCTCAAATTGACTGACGTTAAGTGTCCATTGCCTTGGGAGAATGAGATCTTAATATATAAATTAAGGTGTAGCATACTTACACTTTTTGCTTTTCTAGGTTGTGGATTGAAACTCAGACACACTGCAATACAGTTGAGGAAGCATACAAAGTATTTCTGGAGCACGAAGAAGATCAGGGAAAGCAGATTGAGAGGCTAGGGAGTGTTTATCAGAAGGGGCAGCCTTGAGTTAAGCTCTACGGGAAAAGTAAGAATTAAATGCACAGCAACAAGGGATAAGAAAAATGCAAAGGCGTTCCTAGCAGAGGACCACATAAGCTTAGGCACAGAGGCAAGAAAGAATATTCAGGGCACTGAGATTCAGTATCACTGATGTAAGAGCTGTATGAGGACTAGTAGAAGGGGAGGGGCCCGCCAAGGTGAGCTGGGGCCAGGTCATGCATATCAAAAGGAAGGCTCCAGGAGGTAAGTGAAAGAGAGGATGAGAAAGGCACCACTGAAGACAGAGACCAGTTAGAAGGTGACTGCAATCAATCTCACTAAAACATGGAGACTTGAATGAGGGCAGTAGTGGAAGGGATGGAAAAGAAACATATCTAATCACAAGAAGAAAGTTAATATGACCCCCAGTCTTCTCAGCCGGATGACAGAGAGCAGCAGCTTCCCAAATTTTTTTACTGTGATCCACATTAAGAAATATTTTATAGGGCCAGCCTGGTGGCATAGTGGTTAAGTTCGCATGCTCGCTTCAGTGGCAGGAGGTTCGTGGGTTCGGATTCCAGGCACAGACCTATACACCGCTCATCAAGCCATGATGTGGCAGCATCGCACATATAAAATAGAGGAAGATTGGCACAGATGTCAGCTCAGGGCCAATCTTCCTCATCAAAATAATAATAATAATAAATGAACCCAAGGAAGGAAACGCACCCTCATACTTTAAATTTTTGAAATTTTAAATGCACATTGTTACCAGAGCTGAATGTTGGAAGCATAATTTTAAACTTCATAGTAATGCTTCTACTAGGTGGATGATGCAAGAGGCCAAAGAATCAAGAATATAATCAGTTATTTCTGGGGTATATTTCTGTTCACAATATTAGTTAGTTTTAGAAATGAATGCCAAATATAAAGGAATACTCACTGAATATTCTACAACTCAAGCTTTGTGTACACACACACACACACATAAACACACATATACTTCTATTCTTCCCCTCCTTTTACGCATATTCTCTACCTCTCTTATTCTCCCACACTTTGGTCCTCTGACTCCCTCACACACAAATCTGTATGCAATCTTGCACTCTGGAAGATCCCCTTTTATGCCACCAACCACCACTAATTGGACCATCTATCTGAGAATATAATTTATAAAGATGGCTGAAATGTTATCATCATGGCTTAGACCAGCAAAGCTTTCTATTTCAATTCCAGTTGGGTAGCATGTGTTCTGGTGGTAATTTTCTTGTACTGATTTTCTTTTGCCGTCAATGCCCCAAGAGCTTGGTATCTCCTCCACAGTCCTACCCTAGATTCCATTTCTTACTTTATGCATCACTGCCCCTAGGAAACTCCTTTACTTTCATGGTGTCTCCTACCATCCATGCCTACATGAGCCAAGTCTCTATCTTCAGCCCATACTTCCTTTCTGAGTTTCAGGACTATTTCTAAGCCCAGCTACTAGGTATCTCCACATGGAGCATTTCAATGTCAATATGTCCAAACGGAATTCATTTTTCATTCTCTTCTCCCAACCCACACCTTCTTAAACTGGCTCTATCTCTTGCATTCTTGATCTTAGTTGATTGGAGGGGAGAGGTCTTTTAAAGTAAAGGAGAGATGGAAAATCAAAATAACCACTCTCCCGGAATTCTATTGCTTTGACAGAAGCTCTTCATCCTCATACAAGAAGGGGAGATTTGGGACTTTTTATCCAGAGAGTTGGTCTTATCAGACACTTTCAATAGCAGACCATGCGGATCACCCTACAAATGCACCCCACTATGCTTATTGAAAAAAATCCTTTGGACTGCCAAATTCAGCTTGATCCCTCTCTTTCTTTCCCTTATTTCCCTGCCTCATCTATAAATTCCAGCAGGCCAGTAAATTCAAGCGAGAGCCTGTCTAAAATGTGAAAAAAGTAAAGATTCACTGAAGACTTCAAATCCCTTTAGCCCAAAGACAGGACTCTTAAAAAAGCGCATATTTCATCAACCCAGGAAAAAATCAGATCTGTAATCCCACTGTGCTCATCTAAAGAGCAGGTACTCATTTTTAAGCATCTGTGTTCTCCACAAAACACCTTCTAAGCAGGCACTCAAGGAAAGCTTTTGTTTGAATGTCACAGTCTGATTAGATAAGGCACATCTAGCCTGTTAATTGGTCTCTAGGCTTTATTCATCTATCTCTTATCACTAAACTTGCTGCTCCTAAGGAGGAAACACAGAAAAATTCTCAAGAGCTGGTGAGTAGCTTTATCAGGACTTTTAGCATTCTGTCAGAGCCCGTGATACTCTGGGGCTGGGCTAAACTGTAGAGTGCCAAACTTTGGTTTATGAGTACAGGATTATGCCTTGTCTATGTAGCAAGGCAGGGAGCATTTCTTTTTCCTCATCTGTTATGGACTGAGTGTATGTGTACCTCCCAAATAAGTCCAACCCTCGATGTGATGATCTTAGGAGGTGGGGCCTTTGGGAGGTGATTAGGTCATGAAAGTGGAGGCCTCATGAATGGGAGGGACAGTCTTATAGAAGAGACCTTCTAGAGAGCTCTCTCGCCCCTTCTACCATGAGAGGACACAGTGAGAAGATGGCCATCTACGCACCAGGAACTGGGCTCTCATCTGATACCAAATCGCCAATGCCTTGATCTTGAATGTCAGACTCAGGACCTGTGAGGAAGAAATGTTTGTTGTTTAAGCTGCTCAGTCTGTGGTATTTTTGTCATAGCAGCCCAAGCTGACTAAGACACCATTCAAAAATACCACTTGGCTCAGAGAGTTAGAAAGTAATTTTTTAAGTTATTACTGCTTAATCTCAAAATCATAAATTAATCTCAAATATCCAATAGCCATTGGAGTAGGCAAATAAAGTGCCAGACTATATGGTTTAACTTTCTAAAATATAAAATGTCTGATGCAGTGTTTGACACATAGCAGGTGCTCAATAAATGTTCTGGTCCTTTCCCTGCCCTTCTCTTCCTTCTCTGTCCCCTCTCTTTCCTTCCCTTTCCATCTGCTTCTACTACCATCTTACTGTACACAACACAGGCATAGGAAACAGGCACAAGAGTATCTTATGAACCCAATTACCTTAGTTAGCTCAATAAGTAAGATGAGAAATCCTACTCAAGACATGAATACTTAAAAGTCTTTGAACTCTTTTTAAGAAGTATTGGAAGGCTAATGGGAGGGACACGGTTTTCCAGCCAGGGAGGCTTTTATGCATTCTGTAGGAGAAAATATATCTAGATTTCATGTAGATGCCACTCTCCAAATCTGAAGAGTCTAAGATTTCTGTTTTCCCTTCAGTAGATGGAGTGTAAACTCACCTTATAGGTGAGGGGAATGACAAAGCCTGAACAAAATTTGAAGTGGGAAAAACTTATATTTCACCTTTTTACCCATCCTCTTGCAGTGCCCCTTACCTGTTCCAGCTGCCTAATCCTAGGATTCTATCCTGAACACTTTGCTCTCCATAAAATAGCAACTGTCCTTGCTTCATTATTCTTTAGAACCCCTGAAGTTTGTCATAATACTACTGCCCGACGTTAGTATAAAGCTTTGGTGTTTGCACAGGGTTATAACTGATAACTCCACTCTTAGGCTTCACGGCTCTGCAAAGCAAGTAGAGCAGCCGTTGTCTTCATTTTACCAACAGACGACCTGAAGCTCAGGACTTCATCAAGGTCGTACGGCCATAAAGTAAAAAATAATGAGGGGCAGCCTTCCTCTTGGCCTTAATGAGATGACAGCATGAGAAGAGCTCCACCTGGAAGTGTCTCTGTTGAACTATAGAGAAAGAGTGAGACATGATTCCAACAAGAAAGTTCAACTCCCTTAACATTAATCTTTTCTCGGCCTTTCTGGTTGACCTCCAGAACAGCACTGTACAACACTAACACAGTGAATTTTTAAAAATTAAAAATTGTCTCAAAAACAGACTAGCCTATGATTTCAGTTGGGTTCTTGGATTTCTTTCACTGACATGTCTTCTCGAGTTTTCTCTGATGCTCATCTCCGACTATACTACTTGAAGAAGTTAATGGAATAGATGAAATAAATTCCATGGCTATTCAAATGAAATGACGTAAGTTATACATATCCTCCTCCTTTTCAATCCCAAAAATCTAGATTTGGTAGTTGGTGTCTAGCAAAGTCATATATACTGATGCACAAATGTCTTTAACATACCAGATTTTAATTACTCAAATAATGACTAGAAATTACTAGAAAGCAGGTTGTTCTCATTTACAAACTTGGGGCTAAGAGAACATGTGTAACCTCTATCCATATATAAATTGATATTTCCCACATGGCTCCTGTGTGACAGCAGGCTGTCACCAGGCTGTCACCCACAGCATATGGGTTAAAAAATGGAAGGAAAGAAGGGAAGGAGGGATCGAGAGAGGGAGGGTGCAAGGGGGTGGGGGGAGGGAAGAGGGAAGAGGGAAAGAGGAAGGGAGGGTGGGAGGAAGGAAAGAAGAAGGAAGGAAGGAACGCGAAAAGAAAGAAATCTTTAGCCTTTATCTAAATACTCAGTATTGCATAAGTCATTTTGAGAACCAGATAGCAGAGTCAAATCATATTTTTGAGTCTCGAAGTAAATTATCAGCCTAGTACAGACCCAGGCTAAGACAGATATAGCATTTAACTTCAGGGGTGGCTATAATTTCTGGATTTGTGAAAGAGTGATTCCTGCTTAGTATATTCCAAAAAGGACATGAAGTTTCTTAAAGGCCCTGTATAAATCAATTCCCAATCATCCTGAGGTAGTTTCACTGTGACTCCAAAATGTCTGAGTTTCATTTTCTCCCTGTTAGAGATGAAACCACTGACATTCATTTTTTATGGACATTTCCAGCTAAAGACTTTTTTTGGTAAGTTAAAATTTGAAGAGCATGAAAGAGAAATTATTCTGATTTATGATGACTTCCAATCAGGACCAATTAAGAGAAAATGAACCAGGGAAATTGGAATAGGGAAGAGAAATAAGATCCTGCAAAGTCAAAGTATTTAAACCTAAGTTTTCTTTCGCTTGTGATCCCCCGGGTAGAATCATGCCGAGGTCGCTTCCAGATCCAGGGTCCCTGTGGCTCCCAGCCTTAGCCACATCGCGCCTTTCCACCTCTAACCTTGCTCAAGGCACAAACGACTTTGCCCGGAATTAGTCTACACATGAGCTACCCTTTACTAAAGAGCCTATCAGAAATGCTTGTCCTTTACTACGATATTCAGATATAAATGTAAAGCGAATTCTTCTAATGTTACCATATGCTCCACTTATTTCTGACTTGCTTCCCACCTAAACAGCTTCTGATTTCAAGCTGAAAATCCAAGGCCTTAAATTTCACACATTTTAAAAAGTATGTCAGTACTGCCCTTAGATCTGAGCACAAGATCCCTCTGTGCTGGGCCAGTGCTTTAGAGGCGCCCCATAGCACCCTGAATCTCCCCCCTACACACATAGACACACACACACACAAATAAATTTGTTAAGGACTGCATGGGTGTCTCTGGCCCTCAGGATTTGGTGCCAGCACAGTACAATTGTATTCTAAACATCCACCCTCATGCCCAACACTGTTAATGCCCCAGAGAAGCACTTTTCATCTCTTGCCCCATATCCTGCACACAAAGGTGACTTCATTCAATTGCTGTAAAAGTTTGTGAGTTGTGGCACTGCTGACGAATGGGCACGGCTTTAGAGTACGAAAATTTCAGTGGCAGAGGCGCTTAAAAGACAAATTAATTAACCTGTACCATCTTCCCTCGGAAGTACCGTAAATGCAATAGATTATTGCATAACAAAGTATTGTTTCCCAGTAACGTTAAATGTTTTCTTGCTTTTCTTTGCGTTCCAATTCATGGTTCCAGAGGTACTCACAAATAAGTACAACATAGGCAACCACTGCGCATGGTACCTGGGAAACATTTTACAATCTTAAATAATTCATATTACTTTTAACATTTGTGGGTGTGATAGACAGGTAGGTAGATAGATACCAGGACTTCTCAACTCCTGAGAAGGTAGGATAATTCTCTGACAGTTTTCTTTTTGGTGGGGTGAGTGCTTTCCTGTGCATTGTGAAGACATTTGGCAGCATCCCAGTGTTCTGTCCACTAGATGCCAGAAGCTTCTCCTCAGGCCCTGCTTGCCTCCTTTCTCCCACCACTTATGATAACCAAAAATATCTCGAGAAATTGCCAAATCTCCATAGTTAAGAAACACTAGGCTAGACATTACATCCGTGAAACATGACATTGTTTCATTACATTGGCAACCTGATGCATACTGAACTCTAGAACTGTGAGTAGGTCTATCTGTATAAAAATACTTAATAAGATTTAATTAAATATTTTAAAATTAAATTTAAAACTTCAGTTCTATTAATAACATCTTAAATCTTTATAATCATTATAATTTGTATTTTGCCTTTTAATATATTTTGACTATTTTAGGAGAATACAACTTTTTTCCAAGCATATAGGAAAAGAAATTTTAATTTTTGTTTTCTATATTCACTTTAATTTACATTTTTTATAAAAATATATTGAAATGTACTTTGTATGGATTACATTAATCTTTTAAACTGATTGAAAAGAATAGAAACAGAAAATAGTTAAGTAAATCTCAGAAAATAAAACAAAACAAAAAGCCTAAAAACATAAATAGAAAATCTTTAAAAGGTGGGCTGCTTGAGTTTTTAAAAACTAGGAGCAATGAAAGTTAATGGACATCAGTCCAGCATCACCCACTGTCTTAACCATATGACCCTGGGTGAGGGACAGCAGGGCAAGATGCAGACCAAGCTAGAGAAACCAGAAAGAGCCGTACAGTTTTGTTATACTCTCAGCTCAGCGCGAAGGCTGCACGCCACGCAGGCCACGCGGGGCCTGAGGGGCTGCCTCTGGTTGTCTGGTACCCGGCTCTGGGACAATTAAAGGGGGTGTATAGTGGCCCAGCGTAAAGACTCAGGTAGAGCCGGTGGTTGAGGGTGTAGACTTCAGCTACCAAAAAAGGGGAACTCACCAGACTCTAGCCAGGGCCTCAAAACTAGGTCAACACAGACTTTTTAAAAACTACATTACACCCACACATAGAATTCAGGAAAAGGACCTTACAAAGACTTTATTTAATAAAGATGTAATTACTAATCATAAGAATTAAAGGAGGAAGAAAGTTTTTTTCCAAGAGACAATAAATGGAACAGACCATATGAAATCCTTGCAACTCATCTTCTTTAGTGAATGAGGATTTAATTACTAATCAAACAAGGAGAAGGAAGATAGGCATCCTTCTGTACTCTTGTCCTGGCTTAGAAAATGTTAGGTGTGGCTCTGATTTAACTTGATTCAAAAGGATTCGAAATGCCTTACAGAAATATAGATATACCGGGGATTAAATGATAGATGAGGAAATCACATTGAAGAGAAACTGAAGACAGAAATATCCAGAGATCTATCACTTTTCTCCAGATAACTACATAAAAGCCCGTGTCTTTAGAGCTTAGATATTGTAGAGTTTATAAAGATGGGCCGCTAACGTCACTTCCTAGTGACCAAAATAAAGAGAAAATCATTATTTCTTTCAAAATTCACAAAGTATCTATCAGATAATAAAAGCAACTAGTTTCTCAAAAGAAATTCACCTTTTCCAGGAAGTGGGAGCCTGAGAAGAATCCATTCTAGATTCCTGGAGCTGAAAGTCGTCTGTTTTGTGTGGGCCACCACCAACATTTGTAGCAGGAGGTTTTCTCTACTTAGCATTAGCTAACAGGTTCCTTTCACATTAAGATTCCCCTTCATAGGGATGCAGTGGAGCCAACCGTGAAGTTGTCTGCACCCCTGCTTATTGTCAGCACTACTGGACTTCCCAGTGGTTTCAGGGAGAGTGGGGCGGTGGAGAGGAGCTGGACCCAAAGGCAGGTGCGCTAATGCAATCACTAATTGGCAGGAATGCACCTCAACTAACACCACTGCCTGAGGCACAGGTGATTTCTCTGGTTATACATGCATTGTCCCCACCCCTTCTCCATCTTGCCCAGGTTCTGGGCACAGAAAGTGACCTCTATGTCAGTTTCTGGATGTTAATAGGCATCTTATTACTGAATAAATGATGTAATAGTCAGAAATCGGAGAGGAAGCCATCACGTTTACACATTTCCGATCACACATTTTCGCTCAATAAAATTAAATGCTTCTGTTATCTCTATAGCAAATACCAGAAAATAGCAAACTCACTGGGAGAAGCATAGTGTATATTACATTGTCCAAGAAGAACCACACTTTTGTAATCAATTAAGCTTTTTGCAGTTGAATATCCTAACAATTGTCACCAATGCACATTTCAAGTTACCCCTTCCGTACAATTTGTTTACAATTATCAGGTTTAAAATGGCCTTTCAAATCACATCCTGGGGAGGTCTGACAAAGTTTTCTGTCAAGTACATATTGGCCCAGCAAGGCAATTTCCAATCTGACCCCAGAACACCACAGGGAGTAATTTCCAAGTTACAACAAGTATCTGACCTATAGGTGACTTTTATGTGGTGTGCAGAGTGTCATTTCCACACTGGGCCAGCTACTCTAAGCTTACTTACTATAACTCTTGTTTCACCCAGTTGTGAAAAATGGTTTAAAGACACTCGCTGATCTTTGATAAAGTGAAAAAAAAGAAGTCCACCCCTCTAAAACAAACCAACAAAAACTCCATCTATTTCTAAAAGCTTGATGTTATATAAAATTTATTTTCCAAATGGCTCTACTCCTCCATCTACTTCCCCAGCTAAGCCTAATTTGTTTATTGTTTTGGTTGTGTTAAACAACTATTCATATTCTGAGAGTGCTTATTCTTGCTGGGCACTGTCCTCGGTGCTCTGCTTCATTTGCATGGTGTCATTTTAGGTTCAGGACAACTCTATAAAATTATCGCCACTTTACAGGTAAGGAAACTGAAGCTTAAATGAGCTAAAAAATTGATCCAAGACAACCCAACCCAAATAAAGATCTAGAATTCAAACTCAGGTTTGTCTGAACACAGACCTTACGTTGTTAACCAGTATGCACCTAAACAATTATGCTATAACTAAATATTGCAGATGCATGATTTGCTGCTTTAATCAAATGTGTGTATGTATATGTACTTATTTATTTATATACACACACATATACATATTTGTACTATATTTCAGGTACCTCATAGGTTAAATAAACTTTTGAGACTAGCCAAGGAACCTTTCAACCATGTTCATTTTAATTTTTTAAATTAAGGTATGTTGGGTTCTTCAACTCATTAGAGAAATTTGGGAATGTGCACAAGGAAATAAAAAGTAAAAAAATCATCCAAATTCTTATGGTTAAAGATGAACACTTTCTAATATTTTATTTATTTTTTTTTTTAGCAAGATTAGCCCTTAGCTAACATCTGCCGCCAGTCCTCCTCTTTTTGCTGAAGGAAGACTGGCCCTGAGCGAACACCCATGCCCATCTTCCTCTACTTTAGATGTGGGATGCCTGCCACAGCATGGCTCAACAAGCAGTGCGTAGGTCCACATCCGGGATCCAAACCAGCGAACCCCAAGCCGCTGAAGTGGAACATGTAAACTTAGCTTCTGTGCCCCTGGGCCAGCCTCTCTAATATTTTCTTAACCATAAATTACAACCTTTTGGTTAGGAAAACATTATGTGAGAACGTATTAAATGTTTTAAAGTTTAAAGAACTGATTTTAAAATATTTTTGACATAAGGATTAGCAGGCTCAAGAGTCAAAGAGACATAGGTTCAAATTCCAGTGCTCCCACTTACTGGCCAGGTGAACTTAAGTAGCTATTTGACCTCTCGAGCCTGAGTTTCCTTGTATGTAAAATAAAAATAAAAATTATCCCTATGTCCCTGGGATGACCTGAAAATTAAATGAGACAATATATGCAGACTGCTTAGTAAATACTTAGTGCTTGGGAGAAGATGGTTGCAGTGGACATGGAATATTTTCGTTTTATCTCTCTGATTCTCTATAGTAAAACAGACAAAGCAATTAGATAGCAAACCAAAAATCCATGGTCAACATTTACAATGAAATTAGATGACTAGAGATCTTTAAGAAACATCAAAATACCAGCTGGTGAGGACAAACCACCACCACTGCAAGACCAGCATGGTACCAGTGTCTGTGCAGAAGAAAGCAGAGACAAGCAATGACAGAACACTGTGAACCCATTTGAGAATAGCCACTGAAACCAAAAGGGTTTTATCTAATGCAGGAATGAGCAAGTTCAAGGGGGCTCTCGGTGGAGACTGGAGGTTTTAGAGGAATCCAGCACTTAGGAGTTATCTTCCACTACGGGGCTCCCTTCAAGGAAAGGGCTCTGCACTGGGGAGAGACTGTTGGAACATAATCAAAATTGAACAGAACAGGCCCAATAGAGATGAAGGAAAGAAAAGATCCACATGGGACTGGAGGAGAACAGAACCAGGCAGTCTTGGAATACAACAGAAGTTAGAAAAACTGAAGTTTTCTCAAGTTAGAAAAGCTACTCTGAACCAGGCCTCTAACATTTCAGAAAACTGATTTCACATAAAAATGAGCAGCAGAGAAGTATCGAAGTCAAGTCTTATGCAAAATTATTATAAGATGAAAGGGAATGAAGAACAGAATAATATCACTTTAGATAATAAAAGCATATCAGAAAGACAGGGACAGATCAGAACTGTAACCTATTTCAAAATGAGCTAAGAGACATTAAGAAAATGAAACAAGATGTAAAAGAACGAAATAAATCAGAATTAGAAAAACTCAGAAATGAGGTGACAGCATAGGAAGGAATTATAAATAAATGAAAAGACATTTGGAAATGAAGACTAAATTAGAAGGAACACAAAAGCAAATAAGCACAAAATATGTCTTAGGAAAATAGGAGGTGAAAAGGAGGAAGATTTTGAAACCAGGAGCCAACTTGCTTTAACTATACTCAATTAGTTGTCTGTTCACAAAAGTAGTTAGATAATGCATTACTAAAGCCCACACTGGAGACAGCATCTCTGCCACATGGGTCACCATGGTAATGGGTGGGGTGCTGAAGTTTTTCAGCAACTGAGAGTTGACTTTTTGTCCAGTTCAGGCTGGTTAAGACCACCGACTCATCAACTGGGCCTGTGCAGATGACCAATAGGTAATCCTTTGACGTCAAGAAGCTAAAACTCCACCCTCAAATCATGGTGATGCTGCCATTTTGTGAACATGCTGCATATGAAAAACCATAAGGGTTAACTCTGCTTGTGCAGATCATCAATTACCTCACTTCTCCTTACCTCCAATTCCCACACTTCAGACCACCCCATCCCTTTATCCCATAAATATGCCTAATCCCCATTTTTCAGGGAGGAGGATTTGAGACTGGTTCTCTCGTCTCCTCACTTGGCTGCATTGTGATTAAACCCTTTCTCTTTGCAAATTCGCCATCTTGGTGATTGGCATAATCATGCAGAGGGCAAAATGAACCTGGTTTGGTAATACTTTTAAAAATCAAAAAGAAATAAAGAAAAGGACTAAGGAGAAAGTGACAAAGGGAAGATAGGCAAAGAAGATCCAAATTAAATAATATAGGAATCCCTGAGGAAGAAAATCAAAGCAAGGAAGAGAGCAAACACTAAAAACAGTAATTCAAGAAAATTTTCCTGAAATTAAAAAAGAAATTTGATTATATATTGAAAGAATGCACCACGCATCTGAGAATATCAACTCAGAATGACCAACAGGCATAGTCTAATAAAATCAGAGGATTAAAAAAAAAAATTCTTTGAGTATCTAGGGGAAAAAGGCAAGTGATTTATAAGAGAAAAAATTAAGCTACCATCATACTTTACAACAGCAATGCTTTATGACAGCAAAAAAATAGAGCAGCCTAATTAACATACTCAAGGAAAGAAACATCTAAAAGAAATATAAAAGAAAGGATTTCTTATCCAGCAAAACTGACGTTCAGATACAAAGAGTATAAACAAACTGTTATCAACATGTAAGAACTCAAGGAATATTATTCCCTTGAGCCCTTCTTGAGGAATGTACTAGAAATGAGCTTCAGAGAACCAAAATCACTAAAGAGACATAGGCACAAGGACTGATGGTGAGGACTAAATTTATAATAAACATATAGTTATTATGGAACTAAGATCAAATGAGCAATAAAAGGGGAAAGTATAGTATTAATGGCTGTATGTTTAGGTAGTATAGATAGAGTACAGCTATAAAAATTAATGGGAGATGGGGAAAGTGTATGCAAAAAACACTTTTAGTTATTTTCAGTGATCGTGTTGCCAGTGGTCATATTAGCATTTGTGTACATAATATTGGAAGTGAGTAAGTGAGTAATGATGTAATATTCTGATTCTATCATCCCTTGTGTCCTTGAGACCTAAGATCCTGGAATGGAAGAAAGGCAATAGAGATGTAATAGAGAAGTTCAGTAAAAAAGATGGTGCTCCTGAATTTAAATTGCTCTATCAGTGTGAACTCACGAAGCAACTGGGTCCACTGAAGAGGCCTGAAAACAATGACTATCCCTAATAAACACACGGTGGTTTTAAAATACAATTTTCCCTGAAAAAATACCCGAGCCTTCTTAGAGAAGTAGCTATTTCCATGTCTGGGGGTAGAAATGTATAATTTGAGCCTGGAAAATCTTGTCACACCAAACAGCAAAGAAGTTATCA
Source organism: Equus quagga (assembly GCF_021613505.1). NCBI lineage: Eukaryota > Metazoa > Chordata > Mammalia > Perissodactyla > Equidae > Equus > Equus quagga. Next base: position 42,097,209 of record NC_060267.1, read on the forward strand.
GAGTCACGTCAAAAGGACTCAGAAGCCAACATGAAGGGGCTCCAATAGCCAAATACAGGACAATTTGAGCTTCAGTAAAGATATTTGAATGGACAGAATGAGGATTGAAATTCCATCGCTTGCAGAAGGGATCAAACATGAGTCTGGTCAAGTGTCTGGATCAGCTGCTGATTTGTAGGGAATACAGAAGAGAGAAGAAAGTGTCAAAGTATAAAATCCAGACTATGAGAAACTGCAGATCAAATGTCTCAGCTCTTCAACAGAGAATTTGTGAGGAAAAGAAAAGGCTGGAGGGGGAAACTCCAGTTTAAAAGACTTATATTTTTATAAATAGGCAAGACAAAATTATAGCGTCTAGAGATGCACAGTCTTTGATAAAACTTCAAAGAAATGCAAAGAAGCGATTATTACAGAAGCAGGGTAGTAGTTACTTTGGGGAGAAGGAAAAGTGTTGAGATTGGCATGGGGTGCATGGAGGAACTTCTGGGGTAGCCAGTAAAGTTCTATTTCTAAACGTGAGTAGGGCTACAACTAACATATAGCTCATTGATCTAGGCCTTTCTGTGTGATTTTCTGTATCTGTGTTTTATTTTACAATAGAAATGTCAAGCAAATAAATAGTAAGTGCTAAATAAATATTAGCTACACTTAAAATTAAACTGAACACATCTTTAAATGTCCTAACATGATAATAAGCAGCTAAGTGGTGGAAAACAGAGATTCAAAATTTAAATGTTCGAAGAAAGTCTCAGAAAATACCTAGATTTGGCTTTAATCTTGGGAACTGACTACAGTGCAGATATGAAATTAAAGAGCTTTGATTTTCTTCCTGGGTTGGGTGAGGAAGTTGCTTATCCTCTCAGAAAGAGAGCTCTCAAAGGAATGAATCAACTGTGAGTGCTGGGAACAACAGAAACAAAAGGAGAATAACCTTTGAAAGGACTGGGATAAGAAAATTAAAACCCTAGCAAGGTCTATTTTCGTGCTGAAAAGACATAGACATGTAGCATTCAGCAATTGTGTGCTACAAGTGTGAAAAAGTGACATCGTATGCCTGAGAGGACAAAGACATTTGTTCTGACCCATGCAAGCCAGCTCAGCCCTCATGATTCTCTGGTTACCATTGTTAATTTTGGGGAATACACGCATGCTTAACACTGAGCTGGAACCAAAACCATAAGTCCGATGGTCCCTGGAATGTTTTAGCTCTTAAAAGAGCAACCTCTTCTCTATCTAGAAATAATAAGTGAGGTAGAATGTCTCAGGTCAGCCTCCAGAGCAGGCCAACTCTGAAACAGAAAACTGCATGCATGAGGTTTGTGGGGAGTGCTCATGGGGACCAACATCTGTGAGGGAGTGAAGGAAGAAGAATTGGGCAGAGGAAAGAATGGAACTGTGATGCAGGCAAAATACAGATGTAAGAAAACCCTATGGAAAGCCCTGGAGCTGGAATAGCTATTCAGAGTTGTCCCACCTTGAGGCAAGAAACATCCGACTTGGTTACCACGACTCCTACCCCCATTAACCAGTCATTGGATATGGGCTGCTCCAGGGGAAACACTGTGACTTAGGCTAAGTAGCTCTCTTCTCTTGAGGGTAATTCCCTGAGAGTCACTCAGCTAAGAGCTGGCAGCCACCAATATTCCCAGGTGAAGGGACATGCGTGCCTCAGTCCTAAGAGGACTTAGACAGTGCACGGCGCATCCACTACAGAGAGGAATTCGACCATCTTTCTTCACTTCAGGCACTCCGTGTATCAGGCATACTTTGTCCCCACAGGATTGCATTTTACCTTGCCCCCTCGGTACCTTTTGGTCTTATACTCTGAAGAAGAGTTTTGCTTCAAAGTTCCAAAGATGTCTAGAAGCTTGACCTTTAAAGAAATTTCTTTGCATACTGAAAGTCAACTTAAGTGAAGACTTGCAATGCATTTCTAGTACCACAATATTCTCATTGACCCATCCTACCAATATTTGTTGAATGCTTCCTAGGTCCCAAGCCCTGGGAGCTAACACAGTGGTGAATAAAACAGAGTGCCCTTTTGGCTAAAGCTTACTGTCATTCAATGTTGTTCACTTCTGCATAATGATGACATTCTGCATCGGTTCAGAGCAATCTTTCATTTCACTTCCATTCTGGGGTTGAATGCTACAGAAGATAATTATGTCATTCTTGAAAAATCTATAACCCTTCAAGATTTTTCTGTGACATTTTTTTCTCTGAACTAAGTGGCTTCTTTGCCTTGATATCTATTTGAGATTGTAGCCAAAAGAATTAGGCAGGGGTTTTAGATAGCAATTCAAGATAGTGTCCCTGACACCTTTATAATGATCAAGTTTCACATTCTGGGACAGTTGGAAAAAAAATCACACCACCTGTGTTTGTAATCATTTGATGTCATTCACTTTCTTGCATAAATGCATAGAACATCTGTTGGGATGTAATTCTCCATGGACCTTTCACATTTCTGCGAGTTTAAAACCTAAAAGTAATACTTGGGTAATGGAACATATTTCTCACTTTCTAATGTTATTATTATTACCATCAGGTTGCTGTACTTTCTAGTTATTTGCATTTAAACCTCATTCCTTCTTGCCTCCCTCAATATCTTGCCCTGTCAATTACTCCTTCTTCCCACTTGTCACTTCAATCACTTGCTCTTCACAAGTACCTCTGTCTCAGCCAGTAAATATTAAACATCCTCAAACTTCCTTCACCTTAAAAAAGTCTCCTCCTCACCTTATCTTCCTCCTGAATTTATTGCTTTGTCTCTTTTCTTCCTCATGCAATCAAGTAACTTTCTTGAATGAGAAGTCTTCACCTACTGTCTTCATTTACTCGCTTCCGGTTTATTTCTTAATCCTTTGATAAGTGGACACCACCAGAACCACTCAAGTGAAACTCCTCTTGATAAGATCTCTGGTCAATAGTAATTTTTCACTGCCATGATGGTAAGTTCTAGGTATCAATTTGCCTGGCCCATGGGGTGCCCAGATATTTGATTAAACATTATTCTGGGTGCGTCTGTGAGGTTGTTTGTGGATGAGATTAACATTTGCATTGGTAAACTGAGTAAAGTGGGTTGCCCTCCCCAATGTGGGTGGGCTTTGTCCAGTGCACTGAAGGCCTGAATAGAACAAAAAGGCTGAGTCAGAAAGAATTCTCTTTCTCTGCCTGACTGTCTTTGAACTGGGACATCTGTCTTTTCCTGCCTTCAGACTCAGACACAAATATATAGAGAGATATAGATATACATACAGATTCTTGTTAGTTCTGTGTTTCTGGAGAACCCTGACTAATACAATCACTAGGTCTAACTTAGTTCTACTTCATCTGTTTATGGCATATGATGTCATTTGTCAAACTCTTCCTTTTCAAACTCTTTCCTCTCTTAGCATTGCCACACCCCTCTCTTTTAGTTCTCTTCTTATCTGTCTGACCCCAACTCATTGGCTCTCCTCCTCTCTGATGTTCACTAAATTTGATATGCTAAAGTGATTCCTTTTCCTTTATCCCTACTATGTTCCCCTGGGGAATTTTACTCACTCCTTCAACTTTGACTACTAAGCATTTGCTTTGTCTCCTAAGTCTTCATAGTTGTAAATGTTTATCCCCTGGTTCCGCATACCTTATTCCAATTCTTATTCTAGGAGGTATTTCTGCCTGGATACCTGCATGCACTTCAGACTCAAGACTGAGCACATTATTCTCAGAATCATCAATCTGGTCATCTAAAGTGAATCCCAAGGTGACTTCAATGCTCTTGTCTTTAGCATTACCCTACTACATTCAATGGTTTACCAAATCCTCACTATTTTACCCAATTATCGTCATTTAGATTCATCCTCTCTTCCCTGCTCTTCTGCCTTATTTCTGGTCCTTTAATGATAATGGTCTCCTAGCAGTCATTCCTACTTCCTGTCCTTCTTTTCTCTGGTCACAACGCTGCCAGCAGGAGTGTTCCACTAAGCAAAGACATGATGGTGTCCCTTCTCTGCTTAAATGTCTTCTAAGGTTCCCCATTGTCAAAAGAACAAAATATTTCTTCTGACTCAAACCAGCTTTTCCAGCTCATCTCTCACCCAACTCCACCAGACATCCCATATCCAGCCAAACCAGGTACTCACGACTGTTGCTTTTTCATGGTGACTCCACTAGCTCTCTGCCAAATTATTCTCCATCTGGTGAACTTCTACTTATCCTTCAATGTCCTCACTAAAATGTCACGTTATCTGAGCAGATTTTTTTCAACACCTTCAGGCATAATCAATCATTGCTTTCTTTAAATATCTATGCACTTGAGACATTCTCTAATACTTTGTCATGATTGATTTACATATTGGTGTCCTCCACTGTATTAGAAAGTCCTTCAGAGCAGGGATGACATCCTATTTACATTTTTTTGGTCTAAGCTTAATGCAGCCCTTTGAACACGGGAGGGACTCAATAAGTGTTGAATGTTAACGTGTTAAAATTAATTAAACTGGAAGACATGGAATTGCATATGATGGTAATATCTATAAAATTTTTATATACTTTAATTTAGCAAGTTCACATCTAAGAATTTATCCTAAACTAATAATTTTAAATGTACACAAATGTGCAGCCAAATGATGCTTGTGTTTTTACTTTTGTTTATTTCTTTAATGCTTCTTGAAAACTTGGATGGTCTGTGTGATCTTTAGTTACTGCATTTCCTGTAATTTTGGAAATATATTCTATATAGAAAAAGAGTTTCCATGATTTCTCAATTTCCCATTTTCAGAACTCAAAAAGAAACAAAAAAAATCAAAACTTGAGCCTTTAGCAAAAAGGTTATGTATTTATTTAGGTTACCTATGGCTTTTAGTTGTTATTAATACACAGAAATTTTACCAACAGGTGATTCTTAACAACTGTAGGAATGAACACATAACAGATGTGTCTACCTGTTGGAAGACATTCGTTCTCTTTGATAAGAAGCAAAGATTTTACCCGATTTTGTAAAAATTAATGAAGTGAAAGAGGTCATCTACACTGCAATGTTCTGTGATACCAATTTACTAGAGCAAGATGGCAGGAAAGCTGCAGGTTAGGGCTCCTTACGGGGCTTCATGGCACTCATGATGGAGAGAAAGAAGATCTGGAAGAGGAGGGGACAAGCTGGGACTCTTGGTGGACTTCTTGGTGGACTATGAGTACATAGGTGGCTGCTTCCACTCTTCCAGCTGCCATCTAACCACAGAGAAGGGGATCAGCAAAGACTCTCCTAAGAGTTCTTGAAACTGCCCCCCTTCCTCTCCTGACCTTCTATCCAGGTGAGGGTCAACAGGGCTATCTGTACGTATTTTTGAACTTGAGTCAGGTTAAACTGTGTATCAACCCCAATCTCCACTATCAGCACCACCAAAATACTTAACTCCAGGCCCAGCCTGTGGGAAGACCACAATTGTCACACCCTCTGCATGCCGTAGGGGTGAGATCTAGTCATAGTGGTGTAAGGGTGATATCTAGCTTTGTAGTCATCATCTGCTTCCAGAAAAAGAAGACTGTGTGAGGACACCATCCTTAGCCTCATTCAATAGCAAATTCGTCCAAATTTGAAAATGGCTTTGCAAAGAAGTAAAATTCTTCCAAGGGATTTATTTTAGAGCGGTGTTGATTAATCCCTGGAGCGAGACAGGGTGTTGTTTCATGCTGTTCCTGAGAAAGAGCTTCTCCCAGGGACCAGCATTTCCCTCACAGTCTCTGAAATTCAAAAGCTCTCTGGGGGAGGCCTGCACAGGTGCACTCTGGCAGCCACCCGTAGGCAGAGCCTGCAGAAGTGTCTTTTCTACTCTTCTTGAGCAGCTCAGTGCACATCACCAAAATGGACAGAAATGTAAGTAGAGGCAGAACAGGATGCAGATAGAACAGTTCAGGAATTCCAGAATTTGACAAAACTGAGCAATTATATGAGTTTTGGAATAAATCAATATATGTATGCATAACTTCAGTTCTCTTTCTTCTTTATCTCACAGGATTAGAGGAGGAAGCTCCATAGTTACAGAAGGTATAGAATTTCAGAGTCATAGCCTTAGGGATAGGCCCAAATTTCCCTTGTGTTTCACAATATTGAAGTCGAGAAGCCACCTGTAGCTGTAGAAATATTAACTGCACTTTGTCCAGGGGTCTCTTTAGAGGAAGAGAGAGAAAAGAATCTATTAACACGGCCATTTGCAGGAAAAGAGAAGAGACTGTGATGGAAACTCAGGAAAACAAAATTATCGATTCACACAACTAATATTATTTGCAAGTCAGGAAGAGAAGAAGCAGTCATGGACTTAAATTTTGAAAGATGAACAGGTACCAAGATGAGGAAGGGCATTTGGGACATAGAGGAGAGCATGAGGGAAGGTGGAGAAGGGTGAACGAGCAAGCGTGGTTCAAGAAGTAGATATTGGTGGCTAATGATGGTTATCTGAGAATAAGCCTGTAGAGACAAGCAGGGATAAGGCCACGTGGGGCTTCTGCCATACTGAAGGCTTTCATCATGGAATCTCAGGCAGAGAGAACTCTGGCCATCAACAACATGATGTACTGAGATGTAACTAATAGTTACAAGAGCTTAAAGGTAGGGAAACACAATGTGCTGTAGTCAAGCCACATCCTTGCAAGGGAGAATATGAAAACCTATCTCTTCACTGCCCTGGAACCAGCCTTGTGTTCACAGGTTCTAGTCCCAGTGCTGACATTTATTCACTGCATGAGTAAGTCACCTAATCTCTCTGAAACTCTTTTTCATCCTTTACAGTGGAGATATTTATATCTATTTCAGAGTCTTATAGTGACAATTAAGTGAGTCCATAATGTAGCTGAAAGCATATAACACAGTGCCTGGCATGTAAATACTCAGGAAATGCTATTTTCTTTTTTCCTTTCTTTTCTCCTTTCTTTCATATTTTTATATGCTACTATCACACTACTGAAATGAATTTCTACCCCTCCATCCATTCAAATCTTAGTGCATTTGTTTATTCATTTGTTCATTAGTCTGTTCATTCAGTGATGGTTATTAAGTGCTTGTCACGTATCAAGAAATTTGGTGGGGGGCTGACCTCACGGTGTAGTGGCTATGTTCAACACACTCTGCTTCAGTGGTCTGGGTTCACGGGTTTGGATCTCAGGCATGGAACTACACCACTCATCAGCATGCTGTGGTGGTGACCCACATGTAAAGTGGAGGAGGATTGGCACAGGTGTTAGCTCAGGGCCAATCTTCCTCAGCAAAAAAAAAAAAAAAAAGTGATAATGTTTGAAGATGAATATGGCAGTTCCTACTCTATAGGAAAGGAGAAATAAGTGAATACATAAAAGCAATGTAAAAGTAATATGAAATCTTCCTTGACTACTCCCGTTGTAAGTGATCAACCATTTCTATGATTTTTTATGCCACTTTCATCACTTATCACAAAATTACCTTGTAATGTAGTTAACTTTTCAAGTGGCTATGATTCATCTCCCCAACCAGATGTAAGTTCTGTGAGGATGAGCACCATACCTCATCATTTTTGCAATCTCTTCAGTGCCTTGACCACAAGAATTCAATAAATACATGCTAATGACTGTGAGGAGATGGAGAGGCAAGACCTTAGTCACTCACATATTTACACAGGTAAATTCTTAGCATTAATACACTATTCTGCTCTCCTTTTTTTGCCCTGTCATGGAATTGATATCAAAGGAAACAAGGTATGCATTATAAGGTTTCATTCATAAGAATGATGTGTCCTTTCTCATTCCCTACAAATGGTCGTATTCCTAAATACCAACCCTTCTCAGTCTTCAGCCCCACCCATGCCCCACTTACATTCTGCAGATGGACAATCTAGCTTTTTCTTTCGCAGAAAAAGTAAAGCATATTGGATGAACATTTCTCAAACTTTCTCTCTCCAGTTCCTCGTCAACACATGCATTTATATCCCTAACTATTTATCTCCTTCCCCATCCCATCCTCATTCTTGCCCAACATTACACTCTCCATCTCTTCTCTGGATCTGATTTTCTCTCAACTTCAGATGAATCTTGCTTCCTTTCTTATTCTTCCCTGTCCCCAGTCCTCAGTATTTTAAGCATTTCTCTACTGGCTCTTTCGTCTGAGCAAATAGCATGCTCTAGTGTCTCCAATTAATTAAATTGAGGAGGGAGAGGAAGATGAAGTAAAGCAAAACCATTCCTTGGCTGATTCCTCTACTTACTGCCTTATCTCTGCCCTCCATTCATAACCAGGCTTAGTTGGGGTATAGGCAGCATTTTTAATGACTGCCCCCAAAATTAAAACATGAATATAATTTTAGTATAGAAGTCTTAATAAACATGTTTCATAAGCATTTTTATGTCTGTATATTTTCTTCAATATAATTTTAATCTTTTTTTTTTTTTGGTGAGGAACATCGGCCCTAAGCTAACATCTGTTGCCAATCTTCCTCTTTTTGCTTGAGGAAGATTGTCGCTGAACTAACATCTGTGCCAATCTTCTCTATTTTGTATGTGGGATGCCACCTCAGCATGGCTTGATGAGTAGTGCTTAGGTCCTTGCCTGAGATCCAAACCCGCAAACCCTGGGTGGCCACCAAAGCAGAGCACGTGAACTTAACAACTATACCACTGCACTGGCCCCAATGGTGAGCTTTTTTTAAATCATACAACTGAACCATAAATTACTCAACCTACACCTTATAATTGGATGTTAAGGTTGTTTTCAATTTTTTTATCATTATAAATAATGCCATGATGTGTATCTGTACATGTACATTTGTGTGCATATCTCGGATCATTTCCTTAATAACAAAATTCAGTTTCTTGGCCAGAGACCATATGTTGGTGGCATTTAATAGAGTCAAAGCTAACCTTCCTTGAAAAAGAATGCTTAGCATATGTGCTTCTTTCCCTGACACTCTCCAACCCACTGAAGTCCAGCTCCCACTTCCATCATATTACTGAATCTTTTTGAATTGTCCTCCACTGTCCAGTTTCTAGATTGGTCTCACTAACCCCTCTAAAGCATTTGGCACCACTGACAATCTCTTTCCACTTTTAGGAAATTTTTCTTCCTTCTTGGTTTCTGTCACATCACTGTCCCTTGGTTTCTTTCTTGCCTTTTGGTGCCCCAACCTCCCAATTCAGTGTTCGCCACATTGCTTATGTCACCAATTAAGTTTGTTATACTATCTTTTACCCTCTTTTCAGTGTATTTGATCTTCCTGGTCAATTCCATCAACTGCATTAAACTACCACCTAAAAACAGAGAACTCCAAAATCTCTATCATCTCTTTAGAAATGTCTCTTCTCAGCTCCAGGCCAGTATATTCAACCATCAACTGGGCATTGCCTATAGAGTAGGCAAACTCAATATTTCCAAAATTGAACTCTTTATCTTTCCCCCAAATTTGTCCCTTTGCCTTCATTTTATACCTCATTTCTGATGACTTGTAGTTGCCCAAGCTAGAAATCTAGCAGCCATCCCCACTTGTAGTTATTCACCAAATCCCATCCCTTTTCTTCTTAGACTTCTTCTTTCCTCTGAACTGTGCCTGTTGTAACCTGTGATACATTCATTTATATAGTACTTTATACTTTGAACTATGGTTGGCCTTTGTTTTACATTTTTCTATAATCCATTATTCTGTGGTCTTTTGAGTATATGTCAAGTTCACACTGGGAACGGGGTTTGTGTCATAATACTAAAATCCTTTTTGGTAAGAGGAAGGATTTAAAACAATGCTTTATTTATTTACACTCAATAAATATTTGTTGAACTGAATAAACAAATGAATGATGGTATTATTGCTCCTTAGAAAATGCTGAAGTACGAGGTATATCTTTGCTTCCTGACTTCCTTTTCTGCATCCCTTCTATTATTCTTCTTCCAAGATAATCAAGTCTGTCGTGGTCACCGGTCTTTGTTGTGAAAGAGAAAAAATGATCTGATAAAACTTTCACTGCCAGATGTGTGACACCTCTCCCAGGACCATTTGCATGTTGAGAGGTCAATGGCATAGCCCATTTTAACAAAAACAAATGAATGACAAGGCAAGGATAATTTGGGATTCATCAGAGGATATTTGCAACCATCTCATGTTGCCTGTGTATAGCAGAGATAGGATTCTCATATAATATAGAAATAACTATACAGAAGTAATTACTTTGATTTGAACAATGTATTGGGGAAATTGCAGTGTTTATCACTGACTATGTGGAAACCACAATCTTAACTCATCCTCTTGGTTGCCAACTGAGAGACATGGGCTATGTTGTGGATGTCAGTGGAGAGGAAGCCCTTCCCTAAGAGGTAACAATAAAGCTACATTCCCATTGTCTAAAATGGCCCTTGTGATGCGTGGTTTTTATGCCAATAAGCCACATATCTCAGGGTTGGCCCAGTGGCATAGTGGTTAAGTTCTTGCACTCTTCTTCTGTGGCCCAGAGTTCACAGGTTCAGTTCCAGGGCAAGGACCCAGCATTGCTCATCAAGCCATGCTGTGGTGGCATCCCATATAAAATAGAGAAAGATTGGCACAGGAGTTAGCTCAGGGCCCATCTTCCTCACAAAAATTAAATAAATAAGCCACATTTCTCAATCTCAGGAGCTCCCTCTCATCCTTTATTCAATAATTTAAAGGAAAAAGAAGAAAAATTTCAGACATGCTAATTCTGCGCACAGTTCTTACACTATGTCATTAAAATCTCTCCTTAAAGCTTTTGAGGTACTTATGTGGATTTAAAAGAAAAGTGCAGGATGGTTTGTAGTTCAAGTATTATATAATACTCAGTCTATTTTTTTTTTCAAACTCAAAGTAGCCCCCAGCTTTCTGTGGAGAATAATGTGCTCACAGGAATGCTAGTAGGCACAGCAGTCTCCCATTTTTTCAGGCCACAGGACTCCTCATTACACACAGCTAAGATAATGTTCTACATTGGCACACCGGGCTCTCCCTCAACATCACTACATTCATGCAACACATTGTCTCATTGCTGAGGAGAGAGGATGTCTCAAGGCAGGATCAGGGCAGCAAGAAATTGCCCTTTGAAGTGCTATGACATTATTTCACAAACTGCGTATCTCAATCCAAAGATATTTTACACTGTAGACACTATACATTTCACCCCACTTTTTTATTTTTAGCATCTGCTAAGATGTATTTTCTTTTATTCCTGTGAAGACATTAGCATGAAAATTGAAGTGTTCCCATTCTGCTAAATAGTAATGCTTCGTTTCACCGGGATCTACACCTGCCACTGTTGCTTTCTAGACCAGTAAGACCTGACAAATGACATCACCGAAGGCTCCGTCTCTGTTATCCCCACCAATAAGAGGCTGTATAAAGAAGGCAGATAGCATTCTGCTTGTCTTCCTCCTCTGCATTTCTCCTCAGAAGTCTCTCTTCCAAACCCAGTACTTCATTGATTTACTTGTGTAACATTTACTGAGTATCAGTTGTGTGCAAGGAATTTATGTTCGTCACCGTTCTTCAATTCTCCACCAGGACCTTTTCTTTGGGTGGTGCTGGTGAGATTCTAAGGGGTAGTCAAGAATGACATAGGAATCCACTTCAAGCCAAGATGAATAAGAGTCAATAGACTCACCCCTCTGCCTGAACCAACTGGAAAACAGACAAAATATATTTTAAAAGCAATTTACAAGAAATTGGACAGCAGAAAATGAATGGCAATGGTCACTGAGAGAGCAGAAAGAAATGAGATGAGCCTTACGGTTGCCCCAGCTTCCTCTCTACTTCCATAAAGTTTAAAATATTAAAAAAATCATATTAAATATAGGCTCTATGAGGCAGGAATTTTTTTTCTATCTTACCTGTGGTATCCCAACCATAGATTAATAGCCGACACATACTATATATTTATTAAATATTTCTTGAATTCAAACTACTAGAAAAACTGGCACGTGGTTATAGTTGTCACATATATCTGTGCTGTGTTGTCTTTCCCCAGGGCCTTGTGTGGAAGATGCCCATTCTATTAAGCCATGCCCCAACTGTAAAATTTTTCCTAGCCAAGCTAGTGGTGCCCTGTCATTTAAAAACGCATTCACCTTAGCTGCACTTTTCTGACTCTTTTCACTTGGCTGCTTGGGATTCTTAAATACCAGATATTTTTAAATATCATATGGACACTTATTAGCTTCAAACCTGGAAACAATGCACAAGGGTGGTAGAGATTGCTAGCTGTCCACCAAATATTCATGATCTCCTTCCATAATGTAAGATTGTTGGGCCCTGACAAAGATGACATTTCTCAAGCTCAGCTCCCACTAAATAATTTGTCTGGCCTAGTGAAAAATAAAAATACAGAGCTCTTTTTTAAAAAAATTATTAAGAACTTCAAGGTAATGACAGCAGAGCATTAAACCCAGCACGGGGTCCTTCTAAGCGTGAGTCCCTGTGCTGCACAGGTCACATGCCTGTGAAGCCACACCTGCTCAGCTGCCATTATATCTGGAGTAGGCGATAAGGAAGAGTGTGATTAGTTCTTGTCAAGGGAATATGAGCAGAAGTGGTAGGTATCACTTCATGCCAAGATGGTTAAGAAGTAAGTGTGCCTTCTCCATCCTCTCTCTTCTGCCAGCTGGATATTACCGGTGGGAGTGAGCTGAGATGCCGTTGTTGAGCATGTCAGAGCCTCCACGACCTTGGGTTTCAGAATAGCTGTGTCACAGAGCCTGCTCCCCTCTCGTACTTCAACTGGTACCAAATAAAAACTTTGGATGTTATTTAAGTAAAAAATAAATGTCTGACATGATAAGTCCCTAAGATTTAGGGGTTTCCTGTTACAGCAGCTAGGATTACCTTAACTAATGCAAGAGTTGAGGACATAAAACTCTGAGCTGAAATCCCTGAAAATCCAGAGAAACAGAGGAGTCCACTGTGCTTTTCATACTAACTCTCAATCTCCAATTCTTCTCTCTGTGCTATGCCTAGAATAACTTTGGACACTTGGTAGGTACTCAAAGTACATTTATCCATCCATTATTTCAACAAGTGGTTTCTGAGCACCTCCCATGTGGCAAGTACTGGGTACCAGCAATGCACAGGACAGCAATTCCCTGCCTTCATGAAACTTTCATTCAACTGTAGACCTCTGTTGAATAAATGAATGAAAGAAGGGCTGAGTATATCAGGAGAAAGATTAACAATACCCAGATCACAGTGAATGATTTTTCCCCCAGAAACTGTCACAATACATACAGAATCACCATAATATCAGTTAAGACCATCTTATACTACTGTAGGACTCAACCCTCTTTGAGCACCAAATTTCCGAGTAAACAAATGGGTCCCAAACCATCACCCAGTAGACCTGCAAGGATCCATGATGGAAGGGGAGAAGTAGAGAGTGGTGAGAATTAGTACTTCTCTTTTTAACCCAAAATAAAAGGCTTAGAGAGATACCAATTGAGAGAAATACATTTTTGCCCATAAACCAGAATCCATTCCACGTAACAGTACTAATACCTTTGGAAGATAAGTACACATTCTTTTATTATAAAAAAAAGATTGAATTTTAGATCTTATTGTAAAAATCTTATAGAAATAGCTGTAACACTACTGTGTAATAATGAACTTAAAGCAATATGCTAACCATGCATTGTATAGCAGGGCTTGCAAGTTCAACATCTGAAGCAAGAATCATTTTTTAATTACTGTAATTTATTCCATCTAAGTAAGCAATTTGAACAGCAAAATATTTTTTAATTAGCCACTTCCAGAAACTATACAAATTAACTTAAATCCCCATTTCCCCAAACTCAAGCAATTTCTGAAGGCTTTGGCCAAGCTCAGACGCAGCCTTTGACAAGTCCAGCATTTTACCTTTCCTTTCCTCACACAGAAAACCAATCACTTCAGCCCCAGCAGGAACAAGCTATTCTAGGATGTTAATTCCCTATTCTGTCTTTTTAATTTTTTAAATACAATATATATACAAAACTTGACAAATAATAAGAGTGCAGCTCAGTGATCTATGTCAACGGGAACACACCCATGTAACGACTTTTCAAGTTAAGAGTTAGAACAGTCCCAGACCTCAATCCACTTGCATCCCTTCTTGATCATAATCCCTTCGATTCTTCCCAGAGGGACCCTATATCCTGATGTCTAACGCCATAGATTAGCTTTGCCTATTTTTGAACTTTACGTAATGGAATTATACCATATATATTCTTTGTTCTCCCAACTTTTTATTTAGAAAAATTTAAACCTACAAAAAAGTTGTAAGATTGTACAAAAAACACCTAGATATCCTTAACCTAGATTTAGTAGTTGTAAATATTTGGCCACACTTGCTCAGTCTCTCTCTCTCTCTCTTTTGATAGATAGATGATAGATAAATAGATTATTTAGATAGATAGACAGAGACCTTTGGGAAGTAAATTACAGAGTATAGACATGAAACCTCATTTTTAAATACTTCATCATGCATGTCCTAAGAATAAAGCTATTCTGCTACAGAACCATAATATTATCACACAAAAAATTGGTAATAATTCCATAATATCTAATATCCAATCCATATTTAATTTTCCTCAGTTATTCCAAAAATGACTTTTATAAGCTTTCTCTGAGCAATATTCAACCAGGTCTCACTCATTACTTTTGGTTGTTAATTGTCTCTTTAGTCTCTTAACCTAGACCCCAACGCCTACTTCTTTTTTCTCCACAACATTTCATTTTTGGAAAGTCCACCCAGTTTGTCTTTTCAAGTATCCCATGCTTTGGATTTGTCTGTTTCTCTACGGCGTCATTTAACTTACGCCTCTATCCCTTGTATTTCCTCTACACTACAGTGTACGTCTAGAGACTTGATGAATTCAAGTTAAATATTTTTGGCAAGAATACTTCACAGAAGTACACCTTATCTTTACATCTATCCAATGCACTTTCATAGTCATTCTTCTCATATAACTTCCTTCCCAGTTCTCTGTGGCTATTTCCAAGAATGGCAGCAGTTAAGCTTTGAGAACTCTTCAGTAAAACTAAAGAGGTTTGCAGAAGATATGGAAGAAAAGCTTGTCAATATGTGCATGGGAGTTTGACTTAGATAGCTGCAGCATCATTTTCATTGAGGTATCCAAATCTGTTTTACCAAGTATCATTTATTAAATACAAATATCTTCCAGTGTATTTCATGTCTATTGGCATCAAAAAAGGCAGAAAAGAAAAGTGAAATGAAATTAGAGAATCAGTAGGGGAACAATGATAGTATTAGAGAACTGGCTTTCAAATTTTTTAGACCATGACTCTACCAAGCGTCCATGAGTATACCTCATACACTGCTGGTGGGAATGTAAACTGGTGCCGACATTATAGAAAACAATATGGAGATTTCTCAAAAAATTAAGACTAGAACTACCATATGATCCAGCTTTTCTACTTCTGTATATTTATCCAAATAACACAAAAACACTAATGCGAAAACATATTTGCACCCCTAAGCTCACTGAAGCATTATTCACAATAGCCAAGACTTGGAAACAACATATGCGCCCATCAAAGCACGAATGGATAAAAGAGATGTGGTATATATACACAATGGAACACTATTAAGCCATAAAAAGATGAAATATTGCCATTTGTGGATGGACCTTGAGGGTATTATACTAAATGAAATAAGTTAGACAGAGAAAGTCAAATACCGTATGATTTCACTCATAAGTGGAAGATAAAAACAAGAACAATGACAAATGAACACATTGATATATAGACTAAATTGGTGGTTACCAGAGGGGGAAGGGAAAGAAGGAGGGCAAAAGGGGTAAAAGGGCATATGTGTATGGTAATGAATGGTAATTAGTTTTTGGGTGGTGAACATGAGGTAGTCTACACAGAAATCGAAGTATAATGATATACACCTCAAATTTATATAGCGTTATAAACCAATGTTGCCTCAATAAAAAATAAATTAGGAAATGAAATTCAAAGAAGACACACTTCATAAAACCATACTTACCCTTCCTACATGTGAAGAAGTCCTGATATTTTATATCCTAGTCTGTCATTATCTAAAAAAAAAAGAATCTGTGTTTTATCCATAAAATTTATATAACCCCCAATAGTTCATGACCTGGAATTGGAGGGGAAATGCCTTAGACTAAGTGTTTAGCAAAGAAATGAGGAGGAATTAAAGTAACAATAATAGCATACCCTAGTAGAGAATTATCTGTTATATTTTAATTACTCAAACCATTTTCTCCTCCAGCTATCACATCTTACAAATATCAACTGGAGTCAAAAGACTTGAGTTTGAATTCTCACTTAACTAGTTTCAGCCAGGTTGCCTTAAGAGTGTCTCTTAGACTTTTCTGGGATTCTATTCTTCCTCTGTGAAACAGAGATGATATCAAGTTCCATGAGTTGTGGTAGAGGTTAAAGGAGAAAGGGAATGTGAAAGGACCTGGCACAATGCAGCAAGTGAACACTGTGTTCTGGTTCCAGGGAGTGAGTCCTAAAGCCATAGTACAACTTCCCTTTTTTTGAAGAAATCAGAATCAGTAAATCATGTGACTTTTCACAATCATTTTAGAGTGTACCCTATCACCCTGAAAAACCATCACTTCTGGTCTGGAGAAGAGTAGGTTAGACAGTGAGTAACATTTGGCAAAAAAGATCTCAGTACGTATCTAAATCCTCTCAGACTGACATGGTTCTTGGGTCAAGAAATGGTGGAAATTGGCACAAACGACCAGTTCGGATGACATGAATTTCCTGCCATGAAAATGGTAAGTGAAAACCAGTAAAATGGTTTAAGTGTACGCTGGTTTAGTCCTCTAAGCAAATGCATCTCGCTTATCATTTGTTTTAATTATTCCTGATGTGTTGCCTATCACATCACAAGCTTCTTCAAAGGGAAAGGAATAAGCAGTTGTCATAACAACAAAGCTCTTCATTACCCTGGGAACCTTCGACAGCTTTATTTAAAATGAAGGAGAAAAAAAGAACCCTAACCAATTAGCTTTATCAGTCTGATTCATGTTCTTCTTAAACTGATAACAGTGTTTCCTGAAGAACTTACAATTTGATGGGGAATGTGTCATGAATATTTATGGTAACATAAAACTCAGAAAAAAATTGGCTAGCTAATTATCACTTGGAAGGTGTTTCTGGTCAAATTCCTGCCCAGTGATCCATTTGATTTTGTTAAATGACTTTTATTAAACAAATCAAAGAACTAGTGGGACTTTTGCCAACATCCATCCATTGGTTCAAGAACAGCAATGAGACCTATTTAGGTTTAAACTTTAAAGCCAAGGCTTCACCCTCAGCTAATTTGATTTGCATTAACTTTGCATTCAGTGAAACCGGAAATGTTCTTGCCTGCCTTCCATCCTTCCATCTCTGTGCCAGAGATGTAGCGGAAGTCCCTGGAGAGTTTTAATTCTGCCCTTCTCTGCAGAATTAAAAAAGCAGATGTTTTCTTCTGGCTGCAGGAGATAAGACTGAAAAGTAATTATTGTTCTGGTCCCAAATCCCACAGGTGTTTTCATTCTTGCCCTGCGACCATGGGAAAAATAAACAGTAAATCTGAGAAGGTCTAGCTGGGATGCTCTTCAAGTTCATATTTGAAGCCAAATATTTGAATATCTCCTGCAAGTGAAAACTATGTAGGACTAGGCAAGCTTTTGTGTAAAGAACTAGATATTACATCTTTTTCACTTCGTGAGATCTAAAGTTTCTGTCATGACTACTCAGTGTTGCCATTGTTGAGTGAAGCAGCCATACACAATATGCAAACCAACTGACTTGACCTGATTTGGTCCAGCCACGGTTTATTGACTTAAAAGAGTTCTCAAGAAATTAGATATTTAATTAAAAATCAGATATTAGTACCCCCAAAGGAAGTGCATACGTTCTTTAGATAAACATTAGTGAACACTTGGAAAGTATGTTCACAAAGTGTTTTCACATATACTATTTCATTTAATCCTGAAATGAGGATTACTCTAAGAGGCTGGCATATCACTTTTTTATCTTACACATGAGAAAACTAGACTAGGAGTACTCAGGTAACTTCCTTGCTTTTCAAAATCAAACAGCTGGTTCCTTGATTTGCGTGTCAATGATCTTTCCACCATACACCCAATTGTCTTGTAAATAATGCACTTCATACAGATCAAACAGAAAGAAGCATGAATGATAACAATTTCTAAACAATACTCTATGGATAAGTGTCATTAGTACTCAAGAGAGTGAAAAAAATCCCTCAACACTCCTCAAGCTCTGTTGAACAGTGCCCCGGTGATGCTAATGCAAGCCTTAGACCAAGCTGAGAGTAACCGGAAAGCCAGAAAATTCTGTGTCCTAGATCCCTGGGTCATTTCAGGAATTAACCATATAGGCCTAGTTCACCCTAAACCGCCTGCCTTCCCGAACTGAAACCAAGAAGGACTTCATCAATTGTTTGGGGTCAAAGAAGAAAATCCACCCAGAAATTTTGCGAACTGAATCAAATGCAGGAGCAGCTATTGCTCAGGACTGGAACATACTTAAAATCCACATATAGCAAAGATTCTTCAGTCACCAAAGATTGTGCAGGCAACTATTACTTAATTATGACAACTATACACGGTCAGGATATTGCATTAGGAGACACAGATGCACCATCTGTTAAGGAAGCATGATTTAAATGATTTTTTTCACTAAACTTCATCCTTGTAAACATTAACTCTACATTGTTCAGCTCAAATAAAAGTGTCCATGAAAAATATTGCTGATGGGCATCTGTGAATGACATCCTTTATATCCAATTAGATTCAACTCTACAAGCATTTACTGAATGTCTCTTAAGTATCAGTCACTGTAAAACAATCTCTGCCTTCAGGGAGTTTATACCGTTAGCAGTAAGAATAAAAACGAATATATAAATGAGTAAGATACAAAGCAGAATTTGGTGTAGGAAAGGGTTTAATCTCACCTGGATTCAGAGAAAAAAGAGATCTGGAGAAAGAGAAGGGAGGTTTCATGAAGAAGAGGATCAGGGGAAGTTTCAGAGTGAATTGACTGGAAAAGAGGGAAGGCAGCTGCCCTGGTCCACAGACTGGTGTGAACAAGGACACAGGGACAGAAAACTGAATTAGGGGTTGGGGTTTAGTTGGTTTAGAGTTTGCCACGGAGGTTAAAACTAGAACCCATGCACCATATTCAGCCTGAACACCTTAGCTTCTCTTGGGGTTACACAGTATATGTTTTTTTTAATTTGAATCAATCCCAACGTTCAAAAGTTGGAAATTTCACGTGAGTTAGATTTCTGACTCTTAAAGAAATAGAAGAGCTAGCAACCAGGAGAGCCATAACTGCATGTCAACAATCAAACCTGACACTTAGACAGGATGGGTCCTCACCCATTTTGTCTGGTTCCCTCCAGATCCACTGTGCCTATTTATGTTAGCTACATGGCCTTGGTGTAGGCATTTGAATTTGCAACAGCTAGTCCAGAAGAAACACATGACATATCTTCTAAGAACTTGAAACAATTTTAATATGATTAGGAAGGTGCTTAAAATTATCCTCTTCACTTCAAAAATAAGTGACCAACTATTAAGCTATAAGCCATGAATTAACAAAATAGGAAAAGTATATTGAGTCCCTTATACTATGGAGAAGAATGGAAAAGATAAGTGAGTTGTCTATAAGCTGAAAATTGTTCATTTGATTCAATAAAAACTGGTGAGCAATCAAAGGTTTTTGTAAAGAGGAGCAACATGATTGTGGCTAATTTTGGCTTTTTCAATAGATGTTAACCCTCACTAAAATTTTAAAATTTACATGCTTTTATTCAGCAAGTAAAGAGATTATCTTATGAACTATGTTGAAAATAAATTTATTATGAAGTACATTTATGTTTTGATTTATAATTTGGTTGACCTCAATTTGAATCATTTGTCCTATAAGTTTTTTTTGCAGTGCTATACATGAATTTCAAAACACTTCCCATAAACTCTAGCATATGAGGAAACAGAATCATTAAAACACTTTAGTTTTACTAACAAGTTGTATGTTTGCCTATAACTTTCCTTTTTTTATACCACTTATAGGCAATTATTTCCAAATGGAAAACAATTCATGCAGAATATATTCTAAAGTTAATTTATAAATGAAAGGCAATAATTTCTGAGATATAGATATTCTAAAATTCTTCACATTTGCTGTTGATTTTTTTTGCAGTTCACTATAAAGTGGAAAATGTCAGTTGCTTACATAAAGAATTTAAAGTTACTTTTTTCATAACATTTATATGTGCATAGTCAGCCTTTTGAGTAAACAGTATCTGTACTAAGGACTATTTTTATCCTGTATTTAAAGCATTCATGTTTTCTTTATATAGTCATAAAATAAATTCAGTAATTTGTGGCTTATAATATAGTTACCTTTTTTTTAAATGAATAAGGTAATTTTAAGCACCCTCCTGATGATAATTAAATTAGTTCAAGCTCTCTTGCCTTTTCTAGAAACTACGTCACTGAATGGGTACAGCTCATCCTTTAGCCTTTTTTTCTTTTTTCATTTGTTTTTCCACTCTATTACCGCTCTTCTCCTAAGGTTATCAGTCACCTCTCCCTTTAAGATATTATATTTATAAAATTCCAAACCCTGCACACGGACAATTGGTCAAGAATAAGTCCAGCAACAACTCACAGTTATCTATCAGCTAAAGTTATTTTTCATCTCCATTGCCACTAGAACTATTTGTTTTCAGAACTATAGGTTCTTTAGTTTATTACAAATGAGCTTGAATTTGACAATTGTAAGTGAATTGCACATATCCTTATTTCCTGGATAGGAGCTGTCTGATGACAAATTTTTAAATAATCACTTCAAGGCAAGGGATCTTACTTAAGCGAACAAATGCTTATGCTTGACAGGAGAACTGCTAAAGAAAACTACAATTATTTTGATAATCATTGGGTTTCTGTAAGAGATACTCACATATATGCACATATTTAGGTGATTGTTGTGCCATTCTTACCTCATAAATCAATCTGGCAGGTCCTTATAATCACTTGAGCTTTTCACATCTGCATCTCCTTTGTTTTTTAATGTCTTCCTTGTGCTGAAATCCTGAGATCATGTGTATTATTCCAAAAGTGTTTCACTATGGAGATATAAACAGACTTGCCTGTATTCTCCTTCATCTATAACGCGATTTCTTTGCTTAGTCTACCTAGGTCATATTGCCTTTTTTTTCTGCACCCCCTTGTATGAATTTGCTACCAGTTATCCACCCCAGTCCTTTTAGCATTACTACTTTCCAAGGTTTTCCTCCTATATGAGTGTCTGTGTTTCATATCACATTTCCAAATACATTAGCTCCATTTATCAAAACATCACCATTTGGAATAATTCTCTGTGTATCGTTAGTCACCAAATTTTCTTTTCACATTTTATGTTCATACGCACTCCAGTAGGAATTTGGTGATGACTTTGAAAGTCCCTCTAACAAACAATTGCATCAAATCCCACAAATGTTACTGATATTTCATTTCCTGTATGTAGTCATTTGGATTTCTAACTTATTCCTGCTTAAGATACGAAGTTCATCTAGCATCATTGGAGTAGGTGATTTCTACATCTTCGTGATGTATAGAGTCAAGCTATCTCTATGTGAAAGAAGGGATCAAAAACTAAATTATTCCCAGCAGAGACTGACTCTGTGATATGCTAAGTTTGTAAGGAATATCACTGACCACATATCAAAAACAGCCTTGGGACGTATCTCACAATAGTAGTGTCTTGTATTACCATTCAACTTTTACATTTAACTTTTTATGTCTTGTCTCCTGAAATAGATTCTAAATGCTTGAGAACACGGAGTATGTGTATGTCACGTGTGGGTGCATGTGTGTGCATGTGCTCCTGGGATCTTCCACGGCTTCTAGCACTATACAGTGGACACAGTAGAGGCTTAGATATATGTGAAGAAGGAAGGAAAGGAGGGAAAGGGGGAGGAAGAGGCAATGGGAATAAGAGTCCTTGAATAACACCAGGATGGAGAAAACAGGGAATCCAGGGCTTACTGATCATATCACCAACTCACTTGTCACTAAAATTTCTGCAGGGAAAGAAAGAGGTAGATTGGGAGAGGTAGCCCAGTCATACCTGTTCATGCTTTTGGAAGAAAAAAAATCAATGTTATTATAGAGAATAGGAAAATTATCAGCTTTTAAAGAGGCTGAAATAAATATGAAATATAGAGTATGGTTGAATAGCTGTAGCTGGATATTCACCACATTTTGACAGTCACTCAATGCACAGCAGGGACTCCACACACGTTTGTGGGATCCTTTAATAGTAACATCTCAGCATTTGCATGAACTCCATCATAGGCCAGTCACTATGCAAAGGGCTGTATGTGAGTTATCTGTTTTGAAAAACATTAAATTTATATAAACAAGTAACCAATTCATTTTATAGAAATACTTATACTTGAGGCATATGACTCGCCTTATTGAATTCTCGTTACAGCTCTAGGATGTAAGTACTATTATAATCTCTATTTGTACATTTACACCGATGAGGAAACTGAAGCTGAAAATGATGAGTAACTGACCCAAGCTTTTGCAACTAGCTAGGAAGTGGCTGAGCAGAGTTCAAACCCAGGTGCTCTAACTGCAGAACCTGCATTTAGGTCCTACGCCAGAACTCAGGGACTCTAGACTGAAGTAATAGGCTTTATTGAAACAGAATTGTGCAATTCAGTTTGCATGTTCTTACCCATGAGAGGCGCCATAATGTTACCTCTAATAGTTGACTCCTATATATAACAATACTCAAAAGAATGATGTGGCCTCGGGACTTCATTAAGAGACTTCTTGGGACCACCTGAATCCATACACAGGAGTGAGAGCTACATGCATTTTGCTATTCTTAGGCCTAATTATAGACAACAAATTATAAACACTATACAGTGGAGATGACATAACAATTCTTCTGAGGAAACTTAAGCTAGTGTGAGCAAAAGACTAGCTTATCTCCTCTTTGTTCTGGTCTCGATTCTTCTTCTCTGTCTGTGGTCCCATTTCTTCTACACTCCTGTGCTCTAGAAATGTCTTCTCTTTGTTTGGAGGTGTCTAGGTTAAACTGTTGGTCTTTTCATTTGCAAATGCCTGCAGTTCTCTCCAGGTACCCGCCTTACGACTTTCCTGCGGGCATTCCTCCCCTCCAATATGTAGAGTTCTAGGTGCTTGCCCCCTTCCTTTGTTTTTGGCTCAGACTAATCTGTCCTGCTAGAGCTCCCTCTGCCAGTTACTGTCTCTCTGGCAGATAGGAGCAAAGAGTCGATTTTAAAATTCACTGTCACTCACTGGCAACAAGAATGGCTTCTGGTTTTGAAAACATATCTCCCAGTGTCCTGTGCCCAGATTTTCTCTGTCAGTCTACACATCTTGTCGGAAGCAGTGGCTCAGAGACATTACTCTTCGACTGTTTCATATCTAGTATTGGGTGAGTTCCATCTCTACTCTGTGATCCACCATTTACATCCTCAGGTCCTTTCCTTGTGTTCCTTAGGACCAGCCTTTACCACTGGCCTATGTCAGTATTCTTTGTTTCTTTTCCATCCTTTGAGATTAACCAGTCCTGTGGTCCTGGGCCAGAGAACAGGCCTTAGATAAGCCTAAATTCCAACCCGTGGCACACCACACTGTCAACCTCTGTTGTGAATAATTCAGTGATTCTGTAGTGGTTCTGATCCTTTCATTTACATTGAGATCATCTTTCATTAGTCTTTTGGGTATTAGAAAAATAGGAAGTACCCTAAATGCTTTATTCTGAGATGTGAGTGAGAATATTTGTGATCTGAACCAGAGAAGTTGTAACTTTAGTCATTCAATAGATTTTTTTTTTTTTAACATCTATGTACTAGAAAAATGGCAGTGAACAAGTCAAGGAACGGCTCTGCTCTCATGGAATTTACATTCTGTGACTTTGTCCTTAGTTAATATTTATCAACTACACTTGACGTGAAAAACATATGTTAGGTGTTTGGGCCAGCCAATAAATAACATCTTTCCTTTCCAATTGAATTCAGAACCAGTTTAGAGATGGAAGAGCTAGATGGAGATCAGCCAACAGCTTTTTACTGTTAAAGGGGATTGGAGAATGTGGCTTTAGATCTGCCTTTATTGCAAATTTAAGGCAGAGCCCTTACCACATGCCAGAGGGCTGATGGGACTGCATGAATCCTGTGGACTTGTTCACTCTCAAAAAGAAAAGACCTGAAGAAGCTGAGTCCAGTGTGTTCAGTTTCTTCTCTTGAACTCACAAATCAGATAGTGGAAGGGAGAGGCTAGGAGTATCATTCTGGGCGGAAATCCCCTCACATGGAAACATGAGACCTGAGTGACTACTCATACAAATAATAAATGAGATTCGGAAAACAACTATAGTTGAATCAGGGAAAAGTTATGTGTCCTAGGAATGCTGAAGATTTACTGAGACTTATTAAAAACTCTAAGGGTCATGGGTCCACGGGTTAATTAACACTGATTTTGAGAGTTTGTGCCATGTAATGGTTTCAGTAAATGGTCATAAATACTAATAGTGACTTTCATTTTGAAAGCAAAAATTGCAGGTGAAGCAAAGATATGCAGATCAGGAGCTGCAAGCTTTCCATTCACATCTGAATTAATGTAAAGAGCAATTTAAAATACAGTTTATGTAACAGTGAAGAGTAATTATGACAGTAATTGGAGGAAATATTTTTAACAAAGCATTACATGTAGAGACAAGTTGTTTGCATAAGCCTATCATTGAAAATTCAGTATCACCTTCTTGCAGGTTTGAACTTACTAAACTATTTTCCAATATAAGCTAAGAAGAAACAAATGATTTTCAACCGTAGCTACTAAAATAATCGCCAATAAGACCTGAAGTAACTTTGGATGACAACTCTCTCCCTCTGGAGCCTGCTGCAAACCCAAGAGTCAGTCTTATTCCAAAGCTGTTGCTTGTTCCTAAGAGATCAGGTCACACTGTTGAGTCCCCCAATTTATTTAAATCTGTTATTTTATTTCAAGTGCTAATTGTCTCTCACAACAAACAGAGACTCCTCTCAGCTGCAATTATTGGCATTACAATAGATAATCAACAGGAAGGCCTGAAGCAGAGCGGGAAGAGTTGCCTTGGTTACAGACCTGCGATGCTTTTGGTATTACAGTTCTAGCCATGTTTCAAAATTTCCTAAAACACCCCAAAAACAAAATATTGCGTTTTTTTCTGTTCTTCTTTGCGGCCCATCTAAGTTAATTTGAACCAATATGGAAGCCTAGTCTTATACGGATATTTGTATGAGGTCTCTTCAATAAATGACTCTACAAAACAGAGCTTTCATTGAGAACATTTGTATGTACATGTTCATGCACTTTTAGAATAATGAGAAGGAATCAGAGTTATTGTTTTGTGCTAGAGAAGCATATTATTATAGTGGCTCTATCCGCACTCACACAATGCAGTCGTTACTCTACATTATACTCTCAGCTCTCCTTTTTTAAAAGCAAACAGAAAAACAAATCCCCTTATAACCCATCACTACCCAAGTCTCAAAATAGTATCTTCCATCTTGAGGGCAGATTGAGTAGAGCTGGAAGGGCGGGCCAAAATGTAGACCTCTACAGCAAGGCTCTGCCAGTAATAGTTTTGTTTTGTTGCTTCCCCATCTATTTAGGAAATTGAGGTTTTAAAAGTTAGGATGGATTATTCAGATAATGATCTACTAACATAATCAGTCATTTAGAAAGCACACAAGACTATCCATGCCATCCTTCACAGAGCATCTTGCTGTTCATCAAGCTGTAGTAGTGACCAGTATGATCTCTCTCTTCATTCACTAACCCTGGTTACAGGAGATATTTTTGCATATTTCCAAAATATCACATGCGCTCCCAGATGACTTACATTTCATCTACTTCAATGAAGATACACAGAAGTACAAGTGATAGCTAGCGTTTATTAAGGACTTACCAAACCTTGTACTAGAACTTTTAACAAATACTATATATCTAATAATTATAACAATCATCCTGCAAGAATTATTATCACTATTTATAGATAAGGAAACTAAGGCTTACAGTATGACTTGAAGAGATTTTTTTAAATCCAAAATGTTTTCATTAGTGACATAGAGCAGAATGCTCAAGAGTCAGAATACTGGCTTAAAATCCAGCCCTGCCACTTAGGGCTCTGTGGTTGTTAGCAAGTTGCTTAACCTCTCTCTGTCATAGTTATTTTATCTGTAAAATGGGGAAAATAAGAGAAATAGGGTTACAGTGAGAACTAAGTGAGTTAATGCATGTAAAACACTTAAAACATTGTCAGGCACGTGGTAATTATCCAATGGTAACTCTTTAATATTTGGAATATTGTATAATTTCCCAAAGTGATTATGTTCTAATGTTTCAATTATATTACTACAGCTATTCTTTATATCTACAATGAGTGTAATCATTTTTATCATTTACTGAAGATTACAAAATATCAGTGTGGGTATAAAGTATTTCTACACTGTGCTTAGCAGAGCTGGATAGGCCCCACAGATTTTAAACATAAATGTATATTATTATTTTGTTACTTACATACTTACTGATATTTACAACTAGCTTTAACCTTTCTTTTGTTAACATTATTATCTAGAGGCATCAACTCTCTCAGTCAAAGCTGACAGTATGCAAAACTGTCACAAGGAGACCTTCCTACTCTGCTGTCCACCCTCCTGGTGATTTCATTCATGGTTCCCTCCAATTCCATTAGAATCTATCTCCCTAGGTTTTCTTCTCTATCAAAATCAGTTTTCAAATCTTCCATTCAAAATAAATGTTATTTATTTTGGTTATTAAGCTACTATATTTCAGATTGAAATCCTTCCCTTTGTATTCTGATGCTAGGGCTAGGACTTGGCAAAAACTATTTCTCCTTTGTCTGTTAAGCATGACCAATAGAGGGCAGTAGAGAGTGCGGCTTGTTTTTTATATGCCAGTTGGTCATGTCTTGCCAGCAATAGCCTAGTGTTAGCTGTAACCCAGTCTCCTGCTTGCTTCATTCTCTCAGACACCTTAGAGGCACCAGCTGGGAAGTGCCCCTCCTCAAGGTTCTGAGTCCTGAACCGATGGGGCCACTCCTCTGACTTCCTGAGGTAACAGAAGCTGCTAGAGGGCTCCCCCTACTGAGAAGTCTGAGTTCCAACTCTGCAGGGCCTCTTCCCTAAGCTGCTAGGTTTAGATAACTCCAACCTCTTCCCTTTGTTCCTAGGGCCCTGAGTAGGGACTACTTCCTGTAGTTACCATCTGGGTATTACTTAAATGGTCCCCTTTTGCTTTTCCATTCTCCCAACATTTGTTTAAGCAATTCTTTATTTTAAATTTCCTCATTGAAATACCTAATATGGTTTCTGATTTTCTGTCCAGACCATAACTGATCCAAAAGTGCTATAAATAACTGTCTGAAATGTTCTCAGAAGTTTTGGAAATACATCAAGAAAAGAAGAATGAGGGAGAATTTTATGCACTTTTCAACAATAGACAGAGAAGACTTTTGTGGGGATAGAACAAAAGTTTTCCCTGCCCCGCCCTCACCCCCAAATGATTATACTCGCCCTAGACAGGTAGTTCTGTCCCCAGGCAGGAGGAATTCTCTACTACTTGGGGGAGAGTCAGCACTTTTGTTCTAGTCAGGCCTTCAACTGACTGGATGGAACCCATCCACATTAGGGAGGGCAATCTGCTTAGAATATCAACTCAAATGTTAACCTCATCCAAAAACATCCTCATAGAAATACCCAGAATAATGTCTGACCAAATATCCGGGCACCCCATGGCCCAGCCACATTGACACATAAAATTAACTATCACATTTGCTAGGAAACTAAGTGACCAGTTGAGATTTTGTCCACAGTCAACTCAAATAGCTGTAATTTGAGAACTTTGGAGTAGTTTAGTAGTCCATCACAGCTTTTCACTTCCACCCTGCCCCTGCCTTGTGAACTCCCTGATGTCTTCCCTGTTTGGGAGCTTTGTCTCTGTCAGCCAGGGCTTCCTGTATCTTTCCTGGCTGCTGGAATGGGTCCTCAGTCCTTGGGCCTTTGCAGATGGTGAGCCGTGCAAATCAGTAAAAAAAAAAAACCCTGAGAGAATGTATGAGGAACCAAGAAATATCTTGGAAAGAGTGGACTGAATAAAGAGGTGTAAGGCCCCAAGGTAATCTTAAAAACAAAAGATTGTCTAATTTTTTTAAATGGTAGTGAATTTTAAATGTGCATAATCTTTTCCTAAGAGCTCTACTAGTCCAATTAGGGTACTTCCGGAAAAAATGTAGACCAGGAATCAGCAATATGGATTTCCTTTTCATTAAGAGTTTTTTTGATGACTCTTGCCTTTGTTATCTGAATTATGGCAATAGCAAGTAAAACACAGGGTCTAGCCGTACATGAAATTTTAAATTATTCAGAGACTGATTATATGGTTTGTGAATTACTGTATCTCTTTTCATATCTCACACTTCTCACATTCATTAGCATCTCCAATAAGAGCATGGCTTAGAAAAGTGAAATTCATAAAATGGGATCTTTTCGGTCTGAAAGAGACTTAAAGGCCAACCATGCTCTCCTTCACTTTGTGGGAGAGCCAATTGTCTTAAGAAGGGACAATAAATTGCCAAGGCATGTGAATGAGTTAGCAGAAGGGATTAAAGTTAGGCAATTTGTTACTTGTAGACTGACCTGTTTACACTTCTAAGGTACTTTGAGAGAAGAATATGAAAATAGTAATGAAAGTAACACTGGGGGATTATGTAAGGATTTTAATTTTCTGTCTTATTCCTACTTCTTCTTTTATGGAAAATTGGAAATTAACTGTAATGGATCACTTCTGCTCCTGGAAGAGACAAATAAGGTATCCTCATCCAGGATCCTAGACCTGATATATAAGTATGTGTATATGTGTGTGTGTGAGTATATATATATATATATATACACACACATGTCCTTCGCCGTTGAAAATGCTAATGTTGACAGCGTTATCTTCCTTGTTTGTGATTATAGCTAAAAAAAGACTGAAGCATCCACAGCCGACCTGCCACACTGACACATGTATAAAATGTCCTTTTAGAGTGATGATGTCCCTTGACTCAAGCAGTGTCACTGACTTAGGCTAGTATCACTTAGTCTGTTTTTGACAAAAGTCCCTGCAATGCCCACAGCAAGCCAACAGGCCTTTAAAGGCCCCGAGAAGCCTGGAACATAACTTCTCAATTCACTCTGGCCATGCCCCTTGTGCTTCAGATGCATTTAAGGAGAAGAAAACTGGAGAAAGAACAGAGAGGAAAGCAGGAGGTGCACACTGAAAGCATTTGACTCTGCTTCTAAGAAGTGTTGGAAATTAACACTGCAATAGGGGCACTGAATCTGGGTGGCTTCTTTTGGAGATGCAAGAATTAAGAATCATTATTCTGATTAAAATTTGTCCATGGCTGCCTATATCCTCTAAGTAAAATGTCAAACGAGATCCTTTATGATTTTACCTCCAACAATTTATCCAGCCTCATTTCTCTCTACATTCACCCAGCACTACCTGCCTACCTCAAAATCCTGAATCTTACAACACAGTGATACTTAAACACTTTTCATACCTTCGCACATGCTGATACCTTTGCTTGGAACATTCTTCTACTCTACTTCACTTGCTAACGCAGCCTGCCAATTCTCCTCCAATGTTTTCTGCTGCAGGAAGCTTTCTTCCCTCCAGTGTGTTCTGGGGGATCTATAGTAGCCAGCTTTTATGATGACCCCCATGATCTTACCTCCTGATATTCACACTTTTGTGGTCTCCTCTCACACTGAGTAAAGTTGACCTGTGTAACCTACAGGAAGTCATCAAATGGGTGACTTTTGAGGCTAGGTCATAATAAAAATAGTAAATCCTACCTTGCTCTCACTTTTATCACTTACTCTGAGGACAGCCCATGGCCATATCTTGAAATCATTCCATCACCCCTATGGAGAGGTCAATATGGTGAAGCCTTGTGCCAACAGCTAGTATCAATTTACCAGGCATGTGAGTGAGCCAGCTTAGAAGCAGATCCTGAAGCCCCAGCTGAGCCATCAGATGACAGCAGCCCTGGCTGACACCTTGACTGTAACCTCATGAGAGACCCATGCCAGCATCATTCAGGTAAGCTACTCCCAAATTCCTGATCCATAGAAGCTATATAAGAGAATAAATACTTATTGTTGCTTTCAGCCTCTGTGTTTTGGAGTAATTCGTTATGCAGCAATAGATACAGTATGTCTTTCCTATATTTTTCCATGGTACCCTGTGTTTCTCTCCTTCAAAGCCTCTTCCCCATTGTCTGTTGTCTGTCTCTTCCACTAGCATGAAGTCATCTTGAGAGGAGAAACAGAGCAATTTATCTTTTAATTTACAGAGTTTCAGTGGTCCAGAGAAGGACTATTCTTAATGATTCTGCAACTGTACAACTGCTCAAAGGTGCCTGCCCAATGTGCTGATGCAAATGGAGGCTGAAGTCCAGCCCTTACCCACTCAACAAGTTGAATGGCCTGGTGAGGGCTGCTGCCACAGAGAGAGAGGGCCACTTCTTCCTTTGCACAAAGACACCTTTACTCATTAAATCTTGTCAAAGGGCCACCATTCTAATTCATCCACTGTGTCAGTCAGGGTCTATTCAGGAGACAGAAACCATACATAATTTGAACAGGGAACATTTAGTATGAATAGTAATTAACTACGTCAGGGGAGTGGAGTGACAGAGCGTTAGCTACCAAGGCTAAAGAGAAGTCTAAACAATACAGGGATAATTGATTTAGGGATCAGCCACTACCTCTACGACTGAGGCAAAGCACCCAAGTAAGGAATAAATCTCAAAGAAAGACCCCTGTCCACCAGGGCTGAGATACAGGCTTTGTTGGAGAGACCGTGACAGGAGTCCACTAAATGGCAGAGAAGTTTGCTGAGGTGCAGCAAGATCAGAACTTTTGGGAAGCCATCCTTTTGAGAACTCAGGGAAGATACCAATGGGGAAGTGCCACACATGCCAAAAGAGCACACACTGGAACCACGAAGAGGAACTCCTTCTTCCTCCAGTGTCCCTTCAGCTTCCTCTATTCACAGGCTTAACTTAGTGCCAGATGGCAAGGGAGAAATGTTCCAGTATCATTAGCAGGGCAGTGAAAAGTGGCTTTGTGACCAAGAGGCCATAGATTGATAACTGGCGCGTCCAACTAGAGAGCACCCTTTTCTAAATTTATCTACCCATAAGGAAGGCCTTTTTTAGATTCTCACCGAGGGACTCTATGATCCTGGTTGTATTTTTAAAGAGTCATGAAAACATGGATTGGGATAGGTGGTATTCGAGGGTTGTTCTTAGTCTGGGTTTCCTCTTAGCAACTATTCTGCTCAGATGGCCGCTTCTCCGAAACAATTTGTGCAAGTGTAATCTCTCAGTTATTTCTGTTGACCATGCCTTCAAACTGAACTTGGTAGCCATTGGCATTTCTTCGTGTCTCACATCTGACAGAGGTCACCAACAGATTCCCTATCCTGGTGGCTTCCTTTCCTGCGACACAGCAGCCTGTACTCTCTGAGCATTGACGTCAACAGAACACCTGGACACCTTGTTATTACAAATGTGGGACTTGCAATTGATGTTATGTACATCAAGCAAGTGTGACAGATGAAAGATTAAACCTTTCCCAACGCTGAATCTGATGAGGATACAGGACTTGTGTCATTTTGAAGTTGACTGGCTCTTAAAAGCAGTTTGGTTTACAGTATCTGTCAGAGAGGGGTAATGTTTTGTGACATCAAATCACAATAGTGTCTCCACTAATAGGGATATAATAGAAATAGATACTTGTGTAGAGTTACACAGCATGAAACTATGGCTTGTCATCTCTTCCTATTTGTATTATTTTTCTATAAAATGAAATGATAGCATGCTATAAACACCTAGCAGTCTCTGTTTATTTTGCTGCTCTGAAGAAATACCCTAATTATATGTTGAAGGAAAAGTTCTCTTTCTAATGTATTAAGGGCAGAATCAATGTCAGTTAGTTCAATCAACATTTATTGAGTCTGGTGAAGTTACAAAGAAAGAAGAAGATATTATCTCCTTGCCCTAAAGTAACATACAATCTAATAGTTCCTGTCATGGCTTTCTGTTGGATTCTGTATGCTGCATTTTTTTTTTTTACATTATTTCTCCTCTTTTCTATAATAGTTTGATGTTGAATGAAAGCAGAAAACTGGAGAGCTGTACCATATGACTATCTGGATTTTGTTGAGCAGCACTATAAATAAGCATCTCCCTTTATCTTGAGATGTGCATTCTCATTTACTAAAGAACTTTGGAAAAGGTAAACAGTTGGAAAGTAAATTTAACTATAGCTCTATTAAAATGTCTTTGGTAAGCAATTCTTTATATGCTAGAAAAGTGTCACGCAAAACAAAAATCTATAGAGAAGCTTTGAGTGTTTCACTGTACTTCTTGGAGAAATATAGAAAAAATAAGATTTGCAAGCAAATAAGATGTAGTGGGCCTAATAACCATTACTTTTAAGAAGAGAAACATAAACAGCTACTGTAAATCAAACTTAATCACCAATAATGTCTTTCCACAGAAGTTAAAGAATAAGGTTGGTTAGTACTAATCCCAAGAATGTAGGAATGATGCAGTTAAGAAAGGAAAAGAGTCAGAGGTATAATGATGATAATAAAAATGATAATTAAGGTAACATTTCCTCAACTCTTTTGGTGAGCCAGGCACTGTTCTAAGCCTCTAGATGGTGTCTAAGTGTTCTCCAGAGAAACAGAACTAATCTGACATATATGTTTATATATAGACAGGGACAGAGAGAGAGAGAGATTTATCAGAAGAATTGGCTTACACGATCATGGAGGCCAAGAAGCCCCGCTCTGCCATCTGCAAGCTGGAGACCCAGGAAAGCTGGGATGTAATTCAGTCTGAATCCAAAGGCTTGAGAGCCAGAAGTGCTGATGTTGGAGGGCAGGAGAAGATGGATGTGTCAGCTCAGAGAGCTAATTTGCCTTTCCTCCTCCTTTTGGTTCTATTCAGGCCCTCGAGATGTTGTCTGATGTCCACCCACGTTGGTGAGGGCAATCTTCTTTATTCAGTCTGCCAATCCAAACATGAATCCCTTCTGGAAATATCCTACAGACATCCCCAGAAATAATCTGTTACCAGCTATTTGGACATCCCTTAGCATAGTCAAGTTGACACAAAATTAACCATCACAGGTGGGGACTGTGATTATCAGCCATTCTGACTCCATTTTTAACCACACTGCTCCACTGTGTATTTCCCCAACTGAAAATAGAGACACAGACTCGAAAATAGAGACACACACTCTAACAAGTGTTAACTTGTTTATGGAAGCGCATGGGGTTTCCATTGGCATTAACCTATAAAATAGAGCAACCTATAGTTGCTATAACGCTTGCTGAATAAATGGAAATGAAAAAGAAAACAAATATTTTTAAAGAGACTCTGATATCCAAAGCAGCATGGTAGGTACATGTCAATATTGATAAAATGACATATACAATCTTGATAAAACTCATTCCCAGTCTTGTAGGTAGTAAGCAGTACTTGGCTTCTTTATTTTTACCCTTTGTCAATCCTGCCTTCTGATGACAGTATCAATGCTGGGGGAATAAAATAGATGTTTTGGAAGCTGATGAATGAATATGTGTTTTGGTGTCATAATTCAGAGTGATTTGAGGTGAAGGAGAACAGAAGCCTCTCAAAGAAGAAATAGATTTCTTAAGAATCATTTGGTTGCATATAACAGCAACTCACTCAAACGTAGCTAAGAAAAAATAAAAAGAGTGTTAGTAGAAGGCCATGAGGATCTTCCATGGAACTCAACTGCGAGAAGTACAACCAGGTCTCCTGCACACATGAACCGGGGAGGAAAATGTTGATGAAAGAGTTTGCTCTTTCCTTCCCTCCAAGGGTCACACGGTCCCTCTCATCCCCACTGCTCTCTATAGAGATTCTTCTCTGTATCAGCCTGCTAGCCTCTTCTCTGCTCAGGCGCCTCTGGGCCCTCCCAACCCTAAGAAAAGTCCTGCAGCCTTGGGGAGAAAAAAATGTTTGGCCCAGTCCAGCCTTTGGATGATCCATTCTTATATCTAATCTTTTACGGCTTGAGAGGGAGTGTCAGAGTCACAAAATATAAATGTGGGAGGCCAGCCTGGTGGCGCAGCAGTTAAGTGCGCATGTTCCGCTTATCAGCTGCCAGGGGTTCACCGGTTAGGATGCCGGGTGCGGACACGGCACCACTTGGCATGCCATGCTGTGGTAGGCGTCCCACATATAAAGCAGAGGAAGATGGGCATGGATGTTAGCTCAGGGCTAGTCTTCCTCAGCAAAAAAGAGGAGGATTGGTAGCAGTTAGCTCAGGGCTAGTTTTCCTCAAAAATAAATAAATAAATGTGGGGCTGTAATGGCTCAACCTAGGGCTGATTAGAGTATAGGAGGGGGAGAGGAGTTGAAGGTTTTGCAGGCAAATTAACCAACATCTATTATACATCAATACTAGGACAATGTTATTGCTACACTACTTCCCAAGGGACCTTGAGTTAGATACTTGCCTCTGTGTGCCTCAATATCCCCATCTGTGAAATGGGGCTACTACTTGTTTTGTGAGGATGTGATTTAATTCACATGACATGCTTATAATGCAATACATTTTACCTATCATTATTCTTATTATTTGCTATTATTGTCTGAGGTGAACTCCGACCACCTGTAAGTTCAGTAACCTAGAGATTCAATGCCATTCAACACACTCCTTATTTTACTAGATAATTTCTCCTTTCCTACATAAAAAATGCAGTATTTCATAGATTTGGGAGTAAAGATCTTGAAAGACTCCAGAAGAAGAAGAATGGGAGGATTAACTCTTTAAAAGACGCATCGCTTTAGGTCGCTCACACGTCTTCTGCACTCTAGGCAAAAATAAAAAAACATTGTGGTTGATAAACAGTGCAAACTTTTTGGATTCCAAGGAGGAACATTTAGAAAAATGAGTCTTGGGCAGTGGTCCTTAGGGCAGTTGGCCGAAGTACTGTAATGGAACTGGTCAGTCAGTTAGTTCAAGCAACCAATTTCACTGGCTTTTCCCCTTAATTGCCGGGTAGCTTGACCATTGTATAGAAATGCTCTGGAATGTGGGCATTATTGAACAAAGCAGAATAAAGTGACCCATTAGAATAGATGGCAGGGGCCAGCCCCATGGTGGAGTGATTTAAGTTTGCACACTCCACTTCAGCAGCCTGGGGTTTGTCGGTTCAGATCCTGGGTGCGAACCTACACCCCACTCATCAAGCCATGCTGTGGCGGCATCCCACATAGAAGAACTAGAGTGACTTACAACTAGGACATACAACTATGTACTGGGGCTTTGGGGAGGAAAAAAAAATGAGGAAGATTGGCAACAGATGTTAGCTCAGGGCCAATCTTCCTCACCAAAGGAAAAAAAAGGAGTAGATTGCAATGGAAGAAATGAGGCTCTGCTAGAAGCTGGTTTTAAAGAAGTTGCCCCAGTTTGAATAGCAGAGGCTTTCTTTTCACCTTCTAGTGGATCTCTTGATTCTTGTTCTTTCTCTGAAATCTGACATTATACCCTCTGTTTTAAGAACTTAGATAACTTCCTGGTTTGTCCTATAAAAGGGAAGACTGCTTCTTTTTTTTTCTTCTTTTGCTAGGTTGGTGTCTCTACCCCTCCACCTCCCTGTATTATCATTCACTTTGTTCTGCCTTCTCACTGTCAAAAAAAAAAAAGCTATTTTTTTAGTCCTTTCCCTCTGTACTGTCACTTCAGATTCACAGTTGCTAAGTGTTCCAGGAGCCCACCAGAGGGACTTTCTCATGGTGTGATTTGCAAACTTTGAAATAACACCCACCAGCAGAAGCACCATATGCTATGGAGTTACACAGTAAACTGACAGGAGCATCTCATTTGTCATTTGAAATTCAGAAAATGTCAGCAATTTTCATATCCAGCAATTGCCTAAATGCCTCTCTGGTTAGCAAGGAGCAACATTTACTATAAATGCACTTGAAAATATGAAATTTTATACTGTGATTCTAGAGGAGGAATAATAGCAAAGCCACTATTAAGATCTACACAATTCAATGAGCATATGGACAGACATATCCAATTTCTATACTCACTTTATATCCTGTGTGTGCATCTCTAGGTGAATGGTTTTATCCGTAAGGTTTATGGCATTTAGACTACTGACATTCTATAACATTGGTGATTCAAATGTGCCTTTTTATGATAAAATATAATACCAAAGAATATTTTTTAATCTATTAAAGGCAAATTTAACATAAAACACAAGCTGTTCCCTTTGTGATTAAGCTGAATTTTCATCCAGCTGCACTTGCTACAACAGAGCCAAGAGAGAAAACTACTTGGCAATTCTTCCTAATTAAAGGATGTTAATTACTGCTAAATACCATACACTTTCTCTGTTATAAAGGTTCATCTAAATCACTGTTATTACAGTACTAAAGAAATTAATAATGATTTCAAATCTAGTAAGGGAGGCCAAACTACCCATTAGTTCATACTTTTAAATGACTTCACAATGAAATTTCGGAATCGGTATTGTATAAAGACTGAAATGTCCGTGGTCTCGCACATTTAGCACATCTTTTACGTGTAAATCTAGTACCGGGTGACACCTGTTCTTCATATCTAAATATTGATGACATGATAGAAGCAGAAGCAGAGACCGTGTGAAGATGAAGAATGGAACATGTAAGACTCAAGGTGTTTCCTACCCTCTGAAATGGCCTTTGGCCAGCACGGCCTTCCTGGAATAGAGGATGTCAGCCTGAGCTCTTCTTTATCTGAATGGCCAGTAGATCATGACCCGCAGGGACAGGGAAACTAACACTTACTGAGCCTCGGAAGTTTTCTCATTTGATACAACAGTCCATCAGGGTAAATATAAATGCCCCTTTTTGCAAATTAGAATTTGGGGACATAGAAAGTGCAAGTTACCCATTTAAGAGGTGGCAGAACTATACTTAAAGCCCATTCTCTCTGACCTCAAGGCTCAGGTTCTTTCCACTAAATCATGTTCCCTGTTGCATGAAGAAAATCTGAAAACGTCATTTTGTTTTATGAGCCAACATTCTTCCTTCCCTTCCCTTATCACTTGGCCACAAATCCTGCTGTGTTTATTTGAATTTTGGCTCAAGAGGTGACTTACAAATGGAAAAACTCCAGGCTTGGCTCTGCCATTGATAGAAAGAGTAACCTAGGAAAGTTATTCATGCCTTTGAGCCTCAATTTCCTCACCTACAAAATGAGTAATGACCCTAAGTCTCTCCTAAGACTGTGGTGATGATCACATGAGGTAACATGTTGGAAAAGAAGGTGTTTAGAAACTTTAGGTACTCAGTAATTTGGTATTTAGGTACTTCAGGTATTAGGTACTTTGGTCAGGTACTACATAGGAAAATGAGTAGAGAGGGAGAGCAATTTGAACTCTTTGTAACCCAGAGTGGATAATTATTTTTAGATTGCTAAAATCCACCAATGGTTATAGACAGTTGCATAGCTGACTTATTACAGTACTGAATGCTTAGGAATGTGAGCTCTGGAATCAGACAGCCCGGAGTTCAAATCTAGGCTGTTCCAATTTGTTTGTTTGAGCTTAAATATGTTACTCAACCTCTCCCACCATCAGTATCTTATCTGAAAAACAAAAAGTACTATCTCATAGCCAGGCCCGACTTCATGGACATGCAACCTGAGTCCAGCCTGGCATCACTTAATGACAGGGATACATTCTGAGAAATGCACTGTTAGACAATTTCATCATTGTGCGAACATCATAGTGTTTACTTACACAAACCTAGAAGGTATAGTCTAATACATACCTAGGCTAGGCGGTACTAATCTTATGAGATCACCATCTTATGGGATCACCCTATATGCGGTCCGTCATTATGCAGCGAACAATTGTAGTTATGCAGAACCCCATACTCACAAGGGCCCCACAACTGATTTAATGCTCTGCAGTCCCTAACCTGAAATTCTTATTATTCTTTTCTTTGAACTTGTGTTTTGTAATGTAATAATGGAGCACGCACATGAGCCAAGGAGATACACACAGTACATGTGTCTGCCTGAATTCCTTGCTACTGCATTAGCATATCACATTTAGGATGCCCATGAGCACAGAATCCCAGTGGACCCATCACGCATGGAAGTTCAGTGAGATTCAAAGCAAGTGACTTAACTATTCCAGGTCTCAGAAAATGACAATGCAGACATCACAGAGTTCTTGTAGATAATCAATGGGTCAAGACTCTTAGAATAATGTCTACAGAACATGTAAATGTTCATTAAAATTTTGCAACTGTTAATTTTGTTGTTGTTTTTGTTGTTGGAATACAGAGGAGGGAGAATTAGCTCAGTCTCGGAGGAATCAAGGAAGCCTTTGCAGAGGAGATAACATTCGAGCTGTCCCTTATGAACTTCACATTCATAAGGAAAGTTAGTGGAAATGAAAAGCCAGCCGTATAGATGGCTTGAAAGGGCCTACACCATTTATCGGCTTTGATGGCCAAGCCACATTAATCAGAGCCCTCTCCAAACTTTCAAATAACTTTTGCAAAACTATTTAGGCTAGCATGCTATTCTCTTTACCTGTTGATTTATGCTCTTAGGAAGACCATTATGAGGAAAAATAAAACTCTTTAAAAACACATAGTTGTCAGAAACAATCCAAGATTCCCTCTCTGGAAGACTGCATAAGAGAACCTCTTAGCAGAATAAAATTGCTCCTAATGTGCAGGCACACACAGGAATCAATCAGCCCTTTCCTGCACTCTCATCTGTTCATTTTATATAGTTGCCCAGTTTGACAAGAGATCCAGAGAAGGTCTAAGGAGTGTTGTCAGCATAAAGATGGGAAAGAAGTGATGTACTAGGCTAATAAAAGGACTCACAAAGGTCCCTGAAGTCATAAATCCTTCCTGCAGCTTTTAAAATCTGTTTCTTTGGTAGCATTGCGATGATGGAGCTTTGACAGAGTGCCCTTTCTATCCTCTCCCCTGAATGTCGGGACCCAGAGCTAAGTGCGTAGAGAGAAGACAAAATGCGATTTTATTCTCCTCTCCCTCCATGCGGGTGTGTAGCAGCCTTGCTGATGGAGACCCGAGGAGTGCTGCCCAGGCCTCCTCGACCCTTGCCTGCCTGGGCTGCTCTGCCCTCCCCATAAATTCTTATAATTGCCTCCTTCCCACACACACTTGGAGAACTACCTGATTCTCTTATGTATCAATCTAAATCCTGGCACTAATCCTTAGCGTTTTTATTAAATAGGAGGGTCTCTTTTTGGTTTTAAGTCAGTTTCTTCTTCTGGCATGGGAAATATTGCAAATTATGCATTGGATTTTGACTTACCCCAATATATGAACAGTTTCCAGGGATTCCACAAATAGGTCATCTTTGAGCATGAGCAGTGACCTCAGTGTTGGAGGAGGTCATGGAGAGGACGTGACTACCTGTTGACCCTTGAGCTTGACCTGGGCAATGAAGGCTCCTTACCCCCTTGCCCTGTCCTTGGGATGTATGTTCTGCCCACTGTTCCCATAGCCAGAGCCATTTTAAGGATACAATCCTGAGAGAGTAATGTGTGTTTGAGACCACCTGGACTATACAAGTGCCTGAGTCCCATTAAGACCTCTATATAAACTTCTAAGATTCTTTCAGGCGGCCACAGAGATCTACTCGCCTTGGGGCATGCAGCATAAGCCTCGAATGTAAGTTCCCTTGTTTATGAAAAGTGCCATCTACCAATCTGGAGAGGTCTGCCCCATTCTTTTGTCGCTCCTTGCCCTCTGTGTCCAGGGACCAGTTTCAGATTTACCCAGGGAACTCCCAAGGCTGCCAACCAATACAGATACCCAGTCAGCTTTCTCGTTTCTGTATTTGGGATAACCTGCTTTTCTACACTTGAAAGTACAGCTATGTTTGTATTAATTCAAGTAAAATGCAATTAGGAAAATAAATTGGTAAATCCCACTATAAAAATGTACTATCCAAAAGAAAATAGTAACGTATCTTTATTGTTGGTGTTTTTATTTACTCATACGTTATTTCACATTATCCAGTGTAAATATTTCAAAGTTGCTAGACATATATAGGAACATAAGTGCCCTCCCCCAATGAAGATATTTCAATCAAAACGAAAAAAATCCAACTTTTTAAAATAAATCAAAACTAGTTTTCCCTTCAGCAAACTATGCAAGTAGTGTATTTATCCCAACTCTACTGCCAATGGCACAAACGTTTGTGAGCGTGTGGTTCACTGTCTCATTTTCTTCTAGCAAGAGACAAAGTCCCATTAGCAAGGGTCCCAGAGAGAAGAAGACATAGAGCAGAGTTGCACTGACCCAAATATAGTGGGAGGAAGATGTGAAGCCCTGCTGCACATGAAAGGAGCATCCCCTGGTCCAGGGTGAGTGAGTCAGTGCAGCATTCGGAGCCAGAGGATAAATCCAGTCTCATTACTTTATAGCTACTTTTCAACCTTTATTTTCCTTACACGGCATGCACCTACATGTCATTCACTACATTTCAGTCATTAGTACCAAATGACTTTGGGTTGTTTTAACAAATTAATGTTGCTCTTAGAGCATGAGGATCACTGCCACTGAGTCTTTAGCCACTGCTCCCAGGGGTGATGGATGTATTGGGTGTGTAGTCATGTATCGAGGGGTTGGGCGGGATGATTGCTGGTAATGTCAGGCTGGACCAAGAGGGTTTTCACCTAGAGCTGTCTGTACCATCTTAGGCAGAAGACAAAGCAAGATTGTGGTCAAGAAGAGAGGTGAAGATTACAGCTAAAATTGTGGAGCTAACTGTCATGTCTGAATTATAAGATGAGATGCAAATGGGAGATCAAGTAATGAGTTCAAAAACTCGGAGGATCAGAATTGGGTGAGGATATGGAGTAAGAAAAGACCCAGGATAGAGAGCCTAAAACTTAAGGCAATAAAATGGTAAGAGAGTATTTGAAACATTTTTTTTTATGGAGCCAGAGAATCCTGAAGATATTCAAAAGAATGTTCCTAAGGCTCTGCAGGCAATTCCCAAATAACACTTCCAGAAATGTTTTTATCAATGACAGAGTGACATTGAAGTGAGTGTATAAACATCCCAAGATGCCTACTTTGAGAAGAAAAGCACCTATTTGGGTGTGTGAATTCTGGCGTATTTGTTAAACATCAGACGTGCTACTTTAGAGTGACTGGTTAAATATGCACTGTGTTCAGACACAAGAAAAACCAACCTGGCACACTGGTGTGTTTTATTTCTTTATTGCTAGAGGTCCTATCCTTATCCTTGTTGTTTTTCTCAAAACACAGAGTCTTCTTATTTGAAAATATTTATGTGTGTATGAGGAGAGAGGAGATTTCTGTGCATTGTTCTTTGAAACCTTCTTTTTTTCTACGTTGCTGCATTCTCACACATCTTTTTCCGTGGGGCAGAATGACTCTGTTTTTCTTTATAACCATTGGTTCACAAACCCACGGGGACTCTACACAGCCCAGCTCGTGATAACTTTCTCCTTCTGAACGATCTGGGGGGAAACTATATTAACTTTATATCAGCAGATGAAGCGACTCGACTTTATTTGAAATCTTTATCAGTCTGACTCCATAAGGAGAAGTACCTGGGTTTGCTAGGTTGGAGTAGGTCTGGTGACATATCTGAGGACTGTGATCCAAGTTACAATGAATTGCACCAGTTTGCTTTGAGATTTGGGCTAAGTCACTTCACACTCTGGAATTTCAGTTTCTTCTCCCAGTGCTTCCCCCTAACTTCACAAAGATGTTGTGAATATTGATATCAAAGGCTTCCAGCACTCTTGAAGAAAGGCAGGCCTCCAAATACAAGGCATTAAGTAAATCTGAAAGGCTCCACTTCATGATTATCATATAAATAATCAAGAGGATTTTTACCAAGAGAGCGGTTACTTCACACTAAATCCAGCTAAATAATGACAAAAAAAAATGCACAGAAGAGACAGAAACTAACATATGTCGTAAGGTGTATATACAATAGCACTTTAACCAGGGTGGAAAGAAAGGTAAATCAATAAGCAAGCTGTTTGCTGTAGGAGGTATTTGACACTGTTGACGTGCTTGATTTTAAATTCTTGTCCTTCCCATTTGATAGGAGGACATAGAATTCAGTGCAAAGGACAAAACTCTGACAAACGCTCAACATTATTAGTCACCAGAGAAAGGCAAATTAAACCACAATAAGATAACTATACACCCAAACAGATAAAAGTGAAGAGATCGACGTTACCAAAGGTTGGTGAAGCTGTGAAGCAGTCAAAACACAAATAAATTGCTGGTGGGAGTGTTAAGTGATACAACTCCTTTGGAAATGAGTGTGGGTGTTTTTTATAAAGTTACATATAACCTACACGATGACACCGCAATTGCATTTCTAGGTATTTACCCAACAAAATGAACACATATGTCCTCAAAAAGACTTGTACAAGACTGTTCATAGTAGATTTCTTCATAATAGCCCTAAAATGGAAATAATCCAAAAGTCCATCCAGGTGAATAAATTTTGGTATAGTCATGTAGTCATATAATCAAATACTACTCAACTATAAAAAGGAGAAAACTTCTGAAATAGCAACAATATGGATACATAGCACAGAAATTTTCTTGCATGAAAGAAACCAGACAACGGAGTGTGTCAGGTTGGCAGTAACTATTCTGCTATTATGTCCACAAAGACTGTTTCCCATTTCCAGTCATATAACCTATTGGGTGTCACACACACACATACAAATTTGTGGCATGTTAAAATATAAAATCATTACATTGAGATTAAATCCATACAAATAATTTTGAAGTTTTGAGTGCTTTCTATATGTCAGGCCCTATGGTGGGTGTTTCATATGCATTGTATCACTTAGTGGGTAACTTACTACTATTATCCTGTTTTATAGACAAGGAAACCAAGGCTTAGAGAGGGCAACTGCAGTGACACAGTTCAAAATGAACAGAGTTGGGACTCAGAGTCCCATCCATCTGAGTCCAAGGTCCATAGGAAAAACCAGTGCCCTCAGCTGGCCCTCTCTGTTTAATGCTAGCCTTGTTTTTACAAAAACACAGAACCTATTTATCACATCGTGATAGAGAAGAAATGAGGCATGGAGCATGGATTACTTACTGATAAATATCGACATTTACCAGGACCTGGTCAACACAAGGAGGAGAAAGGCCTGTGCAATCTGGAAACGAAGAACACGGGTCACTTGCAAGAAAAGGTCTTGATATTGACGGCACACGAGAACTCACAGTGGTAGTCAAATACATGAGCTGGATTCAGTCCATGGAATGCCAGTTTTTGGGTTTCATCCGCCTACTTTACCTTCTTACTTTCTGCTTCCTCTTTACTTTCTGCTTCCCCCAAAAGCTCACAGCTAATTCAACTTATCTTCATTCTCACACTACACAGCTAAGTCAAGTGATCATTGCTCCCACATAATGTACAAAGATTCAGACTTCAGTTCTTCCAGGAATTAAGGCAAGTTGTAAGAAGTATTTA
This sequence comes from Equus quagga, assembly GCF_021613505.1. Lineage (NCBI taxonomy): Eukaryota > Metazoa > Chordata > Mammalia > Perissodactyla > Equidae > Equus > Equus quagga. Next base: position 42,140,874 of record NC_060267.1, read on the forward strand.
AACAGTCTCAGCGCCATTCCTCCTACAACACACATGCACACACATACACATGTATGTACCTACGAGCATACATATGTGTATATTTAGGGGGGCTTAATATCAGTCATTCTCCTGTGTACTCTGACGCTGACCAATGGGACTTCTCATGTCCCTTTGCTTACCGTAAGACCTGGGATCTGGTGGCCCAGGGCAACCAGTGGTATCCCCTGTACTGCCTTGGAGAAGCTCTCCTTGCCCCCATGCATCAGGTCTCAGGAATGACTTGCCACTTTGATTCCTCCTGCCCCATTCTGCCATTCTTGGTCCTTCTTCTTTGGGGACTAAGCCTTGCCTCTGAGCCTCATAAAGTGCCTCAAGCCCTGCTACACCACGGAGCTAGCCCTAGCTAGCCACACTTTCTGCCTATCTGGCCGTAAAACCCACAGACGGGATTCCGTCCCATGGGTCTCTATGCACGGTAAGGTACTCTCTTTCTGAGAGGTGTGGTGTTCTGGTAATGTTTACAAATGGAGGGGAAAAAGCCCTCATTTACAGGGTTGTCAGTTTCTGTGGTGTACATACTTTCACTGTGACCAGATTCAAGCTACCAGCACAACAGCACTTGTGAAGTTGCCAAGAGATGAGCGCCAGCACTGATTACGTAGTTTTTCTGCTGTACCAGTATGACCAAATAAAGAACCTCAAAAGCATCGGTGCTAGTACAATGTCGTAAATGAATTGGGAAGCAATCAGTTTTGAGTGTTTTTTACCTTTATTTGTAATATAATTTATTTTATTTGTAAGGTCATATAATTTAATTTTTTACAATAGCTCTGTTTTAACAACTGGCTTTCAGAATTCCCAGTTGTCACAAGCACACACTGGCTCTAGCACACCACTGCTTGAGGACACGGGTCACCTTGCTATTCATTACAGTAAGCCTTACTTTAGGGCACATGAAGGCATTCAGCAAAACTATTACAGTCACTGAATGAATTAATGAGTAAATAAAGCCCTTCTGACTAGGACAATAAAAAAGGAGACTTCCATTTGGCAGACTCTTTGGAAGTGGTATTAATAAGCATTCCACATGAATCAATATTACAATTGAAAATTTGTTTATACCATAAATATCGGTGAGTACCTACCACCTGCCTGGCATTGTTCTAGGAGCTGAGGTGCAGGAGTGAACCCGACAGACAGGTGCCTGCCCTTGGGAGGCTTAAACCCAGTGGAACAGTAATCAATATTTCAGCAAGTTTCCCGTATCCTTCCTGCTATAATCTCCTCCTTCCTCCCCTCCTAATCAGAGAAGCTCTCCATCCCTCAGGTGGCAGCTCTCCTCCATTTAGGCTGTTAGTCCCCTTCTTTCTCCTCCCACAACACTCACCCACGCCTATTTGACTCCAGTCTGGAATAACCTGTGACCTCTTTCTTCTTCATTGTGTTTTTATTTTTCCTTTTCCAAACTTTCCAAGACATACTTCTTTGATTACCACGACTCTCTTTGGGAAAAGAAACTAATAATTATTGAACACAGTCTGTATACTAGGCATTTATATACCTTATTTCACTTAATTCTCACTATAGCTTAGATGATGTAGATATTATTATTCCTACTCTTAGACGGCAAACGGGAAATGTTTTTATCAGTAAATGTAGGATTTAAGGCCCGATCTGACTGCCTGCCAAGTTTACATTCTTTTCTTTATAGACTTCCTCTTAGCTCTCCTCTACAGTCAGGCCTTGCCCAAGAACAGGGGTACGTTCTGAGAAATGTGCTGTTAGGCGATTTCGTCGTTGTGCGAACATCATAGAGTATATGAAACTGGCAGTCAGCCCTTGATAACTAAATGGCTAGTAACTAAAGTTTTTTTTTTCCTTTTTTGCAATTCCTGATTATAGTTTTCAGTAGTTTCCCCACCCATGGTTAATTGTGCCGTTGAGGCAATATGCTATCTGACTCCCTCTAGGCTCCTACAGATACTATCTCCCTGGAGCCTGGGTCACCGTGGTAATGGGTGTGTGAGCTGTTTTTCAGGAATTAGAACCCCTTGTCCACTTCAGGCCTGTTGAGACCACCAACCCATCAAGTGGGCCTGTGCAGATGTCTGACAAGCGACCTTTTGACATAAAGAGGCTAAAAATTCCACCCTCAGATCATGCTAATGCCACCATTTTGTGAACATGCACCCTGTGAAGAGGCGTGAAGTCTGACTACACTTGCGCAGATCATCAGTTACCTCACCTCTCCTCACTTCCAACCATCTATCTCCACGTTTCAGACCACCTTGCCCTCCTACCCCATAAATATTCTTGAGTCCCTATTTTGGGGGAAGCAAATTTGAGATTCATTCTCTTGCTTCCTCACTTGGCTGCCTTGTGATAGACCCTCTCTCTGCACAATCTCGTCGTCTCAGTGTTAGGCTTTCCCAGGAATGGGCAAAAACAAACCTGGGCTAGGCTACATGTACGTACACAAACTTAGATGGTATAGCCTACTACACACCTAGGCTATGTGGTACTAATCTTATGAGACCTCTGTCATATGCAGTCCGTTGTCGACTGAAATGTCCTTACGCCACACGTGACTGTACAGTTTTACTTGATTAAATGCATTTTCAAGTGTTCCAATAATCTTATATTAGTTTATTCTTTAAATTATAAGCTTTAAAAGTATAAGAGTATTGTTTCTGTATCACCTTGAACAATGGAAGTTTAACGAATTTGATTGACTGATTTTATTAAAATCTGTTTTATTTATTGCTTTGTTCACAAAAGTAATACGTGATCAACATCTAAAAATGAAAAACTTAGGGGCTGTCCCAGTGGTGTTGTGGTTAAGTTCACATGCTCCACTTCAGCGGCCTGGGGTTCTCAAGTTTGGATCTTGGTTGCGGACCTACACACTGCTCATCAAGCCATGCTGTGGCAGTGTCCCATATACAAAATAGATGAGGATTGGTACAGATGTTAGCTCAGTGACAATCTTCCTCACAAAAATAAATAAATAAATAAATATGAAAAACATAGACAACCCTACACACAAAAGTAAATCAGACATGATCCCACTACCCCAGGATATCCAATTATTACTATTTTGTTAGTTCCATGTTTTTTTCTCTATGTATAACCTTTGGAAATATAATTGACTTATAATATACGTATCCTTTAATATTGTTTGTTAATCAATGAAATCATTTTCCCATGCCATTTAATATTCTTCTACAATGATGTCATCCTCTTATAATTTATTTATTTTTCTATTATTGTTTCTTAAAATTTCTTATGATAAATAATACTTGATGAATGTTCTTAGAAATATATTTGTGCACATCCTCCTAAAATAAATTCCTATATACTGAAATTGCAACTTTTTGTGACTTTGCGTGTTATCAAATTGGCTTCCTACAAAACTGTGCCACTTACCCTTCTATTAGCAGTGGATGGAGTGCCCATCATGCACACACACTTGGCAGCATTTAATATTATGTCCATTGTTAATCAGTACCAGGCTGATAAATAGAAAGTAATTATTCTTCTATTTTATTATTTCTTGACTATCAGTGAGTTTGAACAACTTTTCATAAATTTAGCTACCTATGTTTTGCACAGTACTTATTTTTGTCTTTGGTCCACTTTTCTACTATGATGTCTCTTTTATTGATTGTAAGCTTTTTGTATATCAAGGCTTTAAATGTTTTCCCTTCTTGTGTTGTAAATGTTTTTTTTCTAGCTTCACTTTCTTTTTTTTTTTAAACTTTATTTTTAAATATAGATTCACAAGAAGTTGCAAAATATAGTACAGAGTTCCTGTGTACCCTTCATCAAACTTCCTGAATTGATGACGTCTTACATTAACTGTGCAGCACATTAGCAAAACCAAGAAACTGACATTGGTACAGTTAGACTACAAATTTCTATGGATTTTATTACTTTAAAACCTATTAATGGAGATTTTAAACATAAATTTTAAGCATTCATTCTTATTTTTTTGGAAAAAAACCTTTATACTTCTGGTTTCTGGTTCTGCATATAAGAGGCATGAAAGTTGCCACTCCAGCTTAACAAGTAAAAAGCTGAAGAGACTGAAAAATCAACAACTCTTTCTGGATCCATAAGAGAGAGGTGGACACAGGGCAAACCACTGTTCACAAAATTGGAGAGACAGGCGAATACGAAGAGGCAGGGCTTATGAAAGCACTCACAAGCAGAAACCACTGTGGGAACCAGGGCTGGGGTAGAAAAATCTGAACTGTACTTGCTGAATTGCTGGAGGCTTAGTGCAGACAAGTCCCCAAAGGGACTCAGTCAGAGAGGGACCCCAAAATATTGTGAGATTTCCCCCAGGAGCTCAACCAGATTCCCATAGTAAATATCAGAAGAAAATCCCCTTGGGCTTCCACAGGGAGAGGGAAAAGGAACCTTTTGAAACACCTCAGAGCACTCTTTTTTTTAACAAGACCTGCCCTCAGAGGAAACAAGTCAACCAGAGCCTAGCTACTCAGGTATTATCAGAGCCTAATTGACCTGAGGTGAGGAAATACTGTACCCAACTCCAGCTCACTCTGGCCATCCCGTCCCACCTAAAGGGAGAGAAAAAACTGAGAATGGGGCTGGACCAGTGGTGTAACGGTTAGGTTCACGCATTCCGCTTCAGAGGCCTGGGATGCACGAGTTCAGATCCTGGGTGTGGACTTACATACCGCACATAAGGCCATGCTGTGGTGGCATCCCACTTACAAAATAGAGGAAGATTGGCACAGATGTTAGCTCAGGGCAATCTTCCTCACCAAAAAGAAACTCAAAAAACTGAAAATCACTTGTGAAGGTCACAGCCCAGAGGCATGGGCTCACTACAAGACTAAGCTCTAACCATAAGACAGCAGAATGCTTTCCCTACCCTCTACACCTCATTGCTACTTTGCAAAAGGTCTATTTACAACAGTTCCTTTTACCTGATACATCATGTCCAGCTACCAAGAAAAAATTACAAGGCATACCGAAAGGCAAAAAATAAAATTTGAAGAGACAGGTCAAGCATTAGAACCAGACATGGCAGGGATGTTGCAATTGTCAGACAGAAAATTTAAAACAGTATGACTAATATGCTAAGGGTGCTAATAGATAAAGTAGACAGCATACAAGAACAGATGGGCAATGTAAGCAGAGAAATGGACATCCTAAGAAAGAACCAAAATGAAATACTAGAGATAAAAAACACTATAATAAAAATGAAGAATGCCTTTGATGGTCTTATTAGTAGACTGCACACAGCTGAAGAAAGAATCTCTGAGCTAGAGGATATATCAATAGAATCCTTGAAAACCAAAAAGCAGAGAACAATGACTGCAAAAAATAGAACAGAGTATCCAAGGACTATGGGGCAATTACAAAAACTGTAACATACATGTCATGGGACCACTAGAAAGAGAAGAAAGAGAGAAAGGAACAGAAGAAATATTTGAAACAATAATGATGGAGAATTTCCTCAAATTATTATTAGACACCAAACCACAAATCAAGGAAGCTCAAAGAACACTAAGCACAATAAATGCCCAAAATGCTACTTGTACTATATCATTTTCAAACTACAGAAAATCAAAGATAAAGAAAAAAGAAAGAAACCACAGGGATAAAAAATGTTACCTATAGAGGCACAAAGGTAAGAATTACATCTTCTTTCTTGAGGTTACCAGTAGCCCATTTTATTTACATACCATAATTTTACCAATTCCTTATAGTTGGATTATTGCTGGGGATTCTTGGGGAAACACTAAATGGGCTTGAAAAGTCTGGCGCCAACCATGCAAGGTATTTCTTCTTTTGGGAACAAATCTAATATTGTCGCGGGTCACTGAGCTCTTACACTAAGAAGTCTGCTTGTTTGCACTGTTGGAAAATGAGTCACTTCTGTGAATCTTTTGTTTAGAGCCTGTGTAGTTTATGGACCGTGTTCCTTTTTAAAATATATAAATAAATATTGTCAATAAATATTAATATATGGTATTTATGTCGTTCAGATTTGTTCAGTTATTTCCTTGGGATAAATTCCAAAAGTAGAATTTCCAACAAAGAGTATGCTCATTTATAGTCTTCTGGTACAGATTGCCAAAACACCCTATTTAAAAGCTGTAGCAACTCATATTCCCACCAGTGGAACATAAGAATGCTCATTTCCTACATCTTTACCAACACTGGGCATGGCCATTCTTTGTAACTTTTAAAGAATTAGATGTCTAATATGAAACAGATCATGTTGATTCCCTACTTGAAAATCTCCAAAGGTTCCCCATTGTCCATAGGAGCCATTCTCAAACTTTTTGGTATGAGGACTTCTTCATAGTCTTAAAACTTTAAGGGCCTTAAAGAGCTTTTGTTTATGTGGGTTACATTTATTAATATCTGCTGTGTTATAAGTTAGTATATATAAGATTTTTATAAGTTAGTGTAAACAAACATTTAAATTTTATTCATTAAAAATAATAAATTCATTACATGTTAACATAAATAACATTTTTATAAAAGGTAACTATTTTCAAAATAAAACCCACTAGTGAGACATGTGACATTGGTTTACATTTTTTGTAAATCTCTTTAATGACTGACTAAAAGATGTTCTATTATAGGAGAAGCTGAAGTCTCATATCTGTCCTGGCATTCAATTTATTGCAATATTGCACATCATGTAGCCTCTGGAAAACTCTGTACACTCATGACCAAATGAGAGTGAAAAAGTACACAGTGTAGTTTTGGCTTCATGGACCCCCCTGGAAGGTTCTTAGAGACCTCAGGGGTCTCCAGACTACACTCTGAGAACCACGAAGTTGAAATGATAAATCCTAACTCCTTAGCATGCCATATGAGTCCTTTCTTGATTCAATCCTGAAACTTCCTCAATTATTCTCTCTGCCATGCTCATTCTTGTGGCCATACAGAATTCTAACTCCTTCCCAGACACTTTATGCATTTTTAGCTCTATATGCTTTTACATATGCTATTGTCTCTGCCAGGAACGTCTGTCCCTGGTGGCTATATTGGGATTTGAGTGAACTCGATAAATCATAACCCTCCCCAAGCTCTGAATAAACTGAGAGACAAAACAAAAAAGCAAGCAGAGAGAGAACCAAGCATCACCTTTATTACCAATAGCGCTGATTTTGAAGAATATAGCTGACTATATGGCAACAATGAGCCTCCTGATATCCACCCCCGAACTTGACAGACCCACCCACCCAGATACAGACAGCGCTGGACAACGGCAGGCCTTCCCATATAGAGTCCCCCTGCTCCATCCTTAAATTTGGAGAACGGAGAAAGGGCTCACTCCCAACAGGGCAGAGGAAGAATGACTTGAGCTACATACAGATCCCCAGTTCCTTATCTTATAGCCAACAATTAGGTAAATCACTCCATCTTCCCTAAAGAGGGCTGACTGAGGGAAGAAACTAGGAATGGTATGCTAGTGTGTTCTTTCGTATGAAAGGAAACAGGAGTAGGGATGAAGCTTATTTCCCACCCCACCTCCATGCACACACATCACATACAACATTCTCCACCTATAAAACTGCTAGTCATACTCAAACACTACCTATTGTATGAGGCTTTATTTAACCTCCTGATATATTCTCCCCTCTCTATAGCACTTTGTACATATAAATAAATTTAATAAGTGATATTAAGACTTTTACATGCAAGGAACAAAGAATACAAATAAGGCAGTCTTTCTGCCTTCAAAACTTGGCGGGGGGCTGGCCCGGTGGCGCTGTGCTTAAGTTCGCACGTTCTGCTTCCTCAGCCCAGCGTTCATTGGTTTGGATCCCGGGTGCAGACCTACATACCACTTGGCAGGCCATGCTGTGGCAGGTGTCCCACATATAAAGTAGAGGAAGATGGGCACGGATGTGAGCTCAGAGCCAGTCTTCCTCAGCAAAAAGAGGAGGATTGGCAGTGGATGTTAGCTCAGGGCTAATCTTCCTCAAAAACAAAACAAAACAAAACAAAACTTGGGGAAATGATATCTATGACAGCATCTCTGCTATAGCTCTCAGATTTCTATCCTCTACATTTATTCTGCCAACAAATTTGGAGACATTAGGCACACAGGCACCCTTTTTCTATGAAATCATTTACACATGTGGTTGCACCATCTGAACTCTGTCCACATCATTTGACCCTCATGAATCTGCACTCGACTTTGATGATGCCTCTGAAATCTTTCCAAACCTCTCTCATTTCCTATCAAGGTCCAGCCAGACCAGTGCCACAGTAATTATCCCCCAAAGCTAACAATTCATTTTTCATCCTTCCCATTTCCCTCATAATTTTATACGTGGGTGGATGCCTTTGTGTGTTTGTTTTGTATTTATGGCTATAATACTAAACCATAATAAGCCATACCACATACTAAGAAACATATAGTAACACAGCTCATTATATCAGGCTTTGGAAATAACATGGGCCAAATCCCAGATCCTAAGACCCAGCAGTAGATATAATAAAAGGCTGATATAATACGTTTAACCTATATGGAGGGCACTGTTTCTGTCCCTGAACAGCTTGTTATAGAGATTCCACTTCATTGCTATTTCTCCTCATCTCCATGGCAGCCTACAGACTGCTTGAGAGCATGATCTTGGCTAGGTGGCTAAATGACCTTTGGGGGTCTGTTTTTACTCCCTGAAATTCTATGATTCTGGTGAGTTTTCTTTTTTGGAAGTATGGCACAAAGGCTTCATTTTACCAAAGTGCCTGGCATGTAGACTGTCACAGTAGTTAGCACAGATGCTGGAGTCAAGAGTAACTGGCCTCAAATCCCAGCTATATGTACGACCTTAAAACCAATCACTTCACTTCTCTATGCCTCCATCAATTCATCTGTAAAACGACGATGATATCATACGTATCTCATAGGCACGTTGGGAGGAATAGTTAATACATATAAAGAATTTAGAACAGTGCCTACCACATACTAAGTGTACAATAAACTATCAATTACTAGTTAGTACCAGCAAATATGTGTTCAAGAATTCTACAATTTCATGAATTCCCAGCAACTTAAAATATACATTTAATAGGCACTCAGGGAACACTGGAGACTGATTTTGGGTCTGAATTTTATACTTATCCAAATACTTTTAAATACCTTGTCTCATTAAAAAGAAATGATTTTTAAATTAGAAAGGCAGTCTTTTTTGAAAACTAATTCTCAGCATATATCCCAGGCATATACATATTGAATCTACCAATGAAATCCTATTATAAGACCATGTTTGCATAATTCTATTGTAGTCAAATATTCATATCCATTTTTTAGAGCTCGAATCAAGCATTTATACAACTGTAATATCTCTCTTTTGCAAAATCTTGCTGTAGGTGTGTCAAACGTTCTCATCAGTCCACCATGTACAGACACTGACTGCAATTTAAAAGACATAATCAAAGAATGTATTAAGTAATTCCATAAAGCTTGGAAAGCGAAGCTAACTTTCAACCACGGAAAGATTAAGCAGTGGGTAAATTTGGCACATTTGCTCTTAAGTCATTTTAAAAGCATTAAAACATATTTCAAAGATTTGAAACATGCAGTTATTTTTGCTGCCACTCAAAACATGAAATAAACATCACTTAAAAAAGATACGTGTTTTTATCTATCAAAACAAACAACTTAATGAATAAAAATTGTTTTCCCAAACCAGTTTTCATACATTTGCAACTCATCCAGCAAGTTTAAGTCTGAAATTATAGAAAGCATTGGTGAAATGTACCGCTGTCCCCCCAAAACAAAAATGTATCAGACTCAAGCTGCGGTTACTCTATGAAAAGCTCTACAAATCTGTGTCATGCATTTACTTTGGAATTCCATTGACTAACAAAGCTGTACCTTTGTCTACCTGGACGACACCGATTGTTCATGCTTATTTTATGGCTAGGTCTCATTTTATAATCATACCTTCCCTATATTTATCCACAGTGGTAATTATCTTTCAAGTTAATTTAACAAATAAATCTGGAACGCCTACTCTCTGTAAGGTACTTGGCTTGGGTATTGTAAGGGGTTTAAAGCTGGTTACAACAGGCTTACCTCTCAGAGTTCCCACTCAGGGTGAGCGAAAGGCAATGGAAAGAAACTGAATACAGGACTATCGGCTCTCTGTCCCTGTCCCTTTACAAGTTCCAAGCCTAGTGAGTCATCGTGACGAAAGGACAATACACAGGCCAACCAGACCTCTGTGGTAGATCCCTCCTGCTTTTTTTGTTTGCCACCAGCACCAATTTCTTATTCTGCGATCTCCTAGTTTAAAATCTGGATCCTATACCCACCCCAGGCTGGCGTGTTTGTTGGCAGACACATTTAGAGCCTCTTTGCTGACTCAGCTCTCTCTCCTCTCTTGAGTCCAGCCTTGTAAAGCTCCAGGTAACAGATCTGTCTGCCAGTTCTGCTTTGTAAGACTGACAAGAGTTAGCCTGGATCCCTCCCCATCCCTTGCTTCCTCCCCACATTCCCCCGCAACCTGCCTGCCGTATAAGGGGGGGTCAAAAAAACCCACAAGGCACTAATTTTATTATAAGAATAATTCAAAGAATGATAGAAAACAGTCATTACAGTAAGTCAAAAGAGAGAGAAACGGTTTCTGATTTTGAATCTTCTTTTCTGATGCTGCTTACTGATGGGCTTAAATGATGCTCAGTGGGAGGAACTGGAGCAGAAGCAGCATATTTATACTCATACACAGATTAGACTTGGTATTACCAACAGGCGGTAGGGCATTTTTACACGTGTGATTTTCCACCTTTTTTTGTAGTGTCCTCACGGTGAAAGAGAGAGTAACGGGAACTTTTTGAACAGCTTCTATATGCCAGACACTTTCCAAGTTCAGTTGTATTTTTTATTCCCCTCCACATTCCAATGGATAAGATGTTTTATCTGAGGGTGAGATACTGAATAATGCCGGATGCCTCAGGCACTACAGCTTCAACCCCCCATTTCTTAGTACTTTCAGTTTTAGAATTGCTGTTGCTTTCACTACCCCTTTCAAAGTGAGTCAGAATTTATATTCATCCCGAACACAATTAACAATTCTTCCTATTCAAATATAACATTTATACAAATTCCAACTCCTTGGCCTCAGATAAAGACATCAGACCAAAGTAGGTGGCACACCCTAGAAAGACAGACCCAGAACTTCTAGGGATCCATAGGGATAGGGTGCATGGACTGGCAGCATGAGCTTCCCATGTTTGGCATCAGTATGGCATCAAAGAGAAGCAGGGAGGTAGAGCTACCAGAAAAATCATACAGCAAGCCCATATTGGCAGGAAGCAGCCTGTTGTCGAGGCAGGGCCAGAGGCCAGGACTGCACTGTGAGCCTAGAACGTGGACATGGCATCTCTCCCACCCAAACCTCCTGCCAGTAGCTAGTCCAGAAAAAACTCTCATTGCATTAAAAAATGAGCATCTATGCAAAGCTAGTGGTTAAGTTCAGTGCACTCTACTTCAGTGGAACATCCAAAATATAGGAAGACTGGCACAGATGTTAGCTCAGGGTTAATCTTCCTCAAGCAAAACAAAGAGGAAAGCTTGGCAGTAGATGTCAGCAGAAAAAAAGGAAGGCAAAGAATATTCACCATAGAGCAGACAAAAATTTGGACCAAACATATTGCCATAAACTTAAAAAAAAGACCTAAACACAGCTACCATACCTATAAAGCAAGAGCTCATATCAAATATACAAGAGCTCAGGGAAGATACCGCAAGACAACAGGAAATGAAATAGGATTTAGCAGAGCCCAGGAAACAAACATTTCAGTGGCAGCAACCAGATTCTGCTAAAAACATGGAAAGAAACAAAGATGTCAGGAAGAGAAAAAAGCATATAATTCAATGAAGTAGAAAAAAAGAATTCAAAAGAATTAGACAAAAATAATTGCTAGACAGGACAGAAAAAGGACCTTAACTTATGCAGTAAGTGGTATCCTGAAGACGATGTAAAAAATAATAACGTAGGGAAAAAGTTAAAGATATACTTCAAAGCAAGTTTCCAGAACTATAACTCATGATTATTCTATAGACTGAGAGGGCACACTGAACTCCAGGAAAAATTGACCCAAAACATTCAACTCTGAATAATGTTACAGTAATTAACAGAATTGAAAGAAAAAAGCTGTTGTGCATCGAGACAAAAAATGTAAATCAGAACACTACTTTCCACAGTAATGTTCAACATTAGAAAACATTGGAGCAATGGCACAAAGTCCTCAGGAAATAAAGTACATGAGCCAAGAATTGTACACAGCCAAATAGTCATTAAAGTGTAATAAAAATGAACATTCTTCAAACTTGCAAAAACTCAGGGGATATACTCCAAGCACTTCCTGAAGAAATGACTACAGGCCAAATTTTGAAAAGCCAAGAGTTAAATGGAGTCTTGGTCCTAAGTATTGACTTCATTAACTGTAGAACTAAAACTAAAATGATTGTGGAGATTATGGTCACAGAACAGAATTTAACTGTTGTAAACTCTAATGATGTAGAAATACTACAGCAAAGGTTGGGAGGGGAGGAGGAGAGATGGTGGGTAGTAATGTCAATATGCTGATTTTCTCATCTGGTGGAGCAGAGGATAGAAAGACTGCTGATGCTGATAAATCATGTAATGGAGCAAAAGTACATTTCAGTCTAAAGAACATGATATGAAAAATTATATAATCACCAAGAATCAGGTGAGTTTGGGAGGAAGATGAGGGGGAGGAAGTAAAAAAAAATTAATTTTACCGTGACTCATGGTAGGAAGTCAACAGACAGCTGTCCAGAGATATAGAAGTTTAAATATTTTGGGGAAAGGGCACTGTCATATTGCTGGTGACAGTGAGCATAAGAAGGACTTCATAGGACTTCTCTTGACCTGTTGTATGGGACCCAGGGGTGACAAGAGTTCAGCCTTAGAGACTGACTGGAAGTGGAAATACTGTTGAGGGGCAATGAGTCCTTTCCTACCACAAAATATGAACCATCTCTCCAGCACCACCTTGTTATATCGTAGTTGACAGCTATCATGATTAGTGACCATCCAACATTGCTTGAATACTATGTGCCACTTCCCTGAAAAAGGCCAAATTTGCTTTCCCAGCTTCTTTTACAGCTAGAGTACGGGCATGTGACCAAGGCTCCAGCAATCAGACATAACCTCACAGGAGTCTGTCACCCAAGACAGCAACAAGACCAATCCATCTTTGGCCACTGAGATAAATGTGGGCTCCAGCTTTCAGGGGCAACAAAGACAGAGGTATCAAGTGCCCAGAGCTGGCAGAAGTGAGTCTTCACTGGAGCAGTTCTAGAAAGGGGTTTGGGCTTTATTCCTACCTGGCTGCCTCTAAGCCTGATGATCTGGCCTTCCTAGATATTCTGTAAGATACTCAATATGCTCTAAAAATAAATTTCTTTTCTGCTTAAACTAGTTGGAGGGGAGTTCTGTTATATGCAACTAAGAACCATGGCTAATGATATATATTACCGGCAGAACACACACTTAAAAAGCAAAAAATAAATGTAAGACATCCTTTAGTGCTGAAAAGACCAAGGACCTAATGTTCTCATTAGATCCCAGTCTGGAGATCACTTACATAGTAGTTTCAAACTAAGACGTCAAGTATCTGTGAAACGTCCCTTCTCTAGAACGTTTTCTCTATTTCAAATATAAATTAAAGAGATGGGCTCTTTAACAATGGGTCTTGGTTTTAAGGGCAATAATACCAGGATCACTAAAAGTGAAGGCATTCCGAATAGGTAAAATAAAAAACAGCTGAATCTGGCTATCTTGGCTTGCTGAAATCCTTTGGAAGATTTTGTGGCTAACGATTACAAACTCATCTAAAATATTTAGTCTACGCTCCAAAGCCTGCTTTTAAGCCCAAAGTGTAATCAAGTTCACCGCCTACTGTGGAAGGATTAAGAGATAATGTCATTTCCATTGTTCCCTCTGTTGTTCTTGACTATGAAAAGCAACAAAATATGCACATTTATCCTGGAGTTTCATGATGAGTAAATGCTGCAGCTGGTGGACTTTACGAAGGAAAGGACACATTTACTTCGGAATCTGGGTATTGAGTACAAGGCTTTCTAGTCCAGAGGTTCTCAAACTTTGGTTCCTGGATCATATCATTACCACCACCTGCGAACTTCTTGGAAATGCAAAGTCTCAAGCTTCATAGCTGATTTACTGAACTGGAAACTCTCGCAGTGAGGCCCAGAATTCTGTATATTATAAACTCTCTAGGCACTTCTGATGTATACTAAAGTTTGAGAACCACGTTCTTTGGCAGCACAACTAAACTACTCCAATCCAAGGAGAATCTACTTCTGAAAAGGAAACAGCAAACATACCTTCCTAATAACACATTTGAGAGCATTCAAGTTTTTCACTAGAACTAACCTAACTTCACATGTGGCATAAACTCCTTTGTTCTTCTACAGAGGAAATACAGCATTCTTTGTTACTAACATCTAATATAGAAGTAACTTTTCCTGGGACCATTAGACATCAAGTACCCTTCAACCTTCTTCTTGGGCTAAATAATGCCAGTTCCTTTTATCTTTACTTATAAAGACTTTTTTAAACTCTTCATCACCCTTGTCAAGCTCCAGAATAAAATATAATCTCATTTTACTGTTCAAATGAATTAAAACACATCTCCTATCATTGAACCCTAGATACTAATGCCACAAAACCCAAATAATAAGGTTTCTTATATATAATGTTTCTTACATTCTAACTGCTTTACAGTACAAAATGTACTTCTAAAAATAAAAAATCAAACTTTAGGTCTGTCCTTTCTAGATATCTTGATTCCTCCTCCTCACCCCATTCTTCCCCAAAAAAGTTTTAGTTCATCATAAGGTCACTAAGTATTTCACATATATTGCATTAAACATTCTGATCCTCATTTGCCTTATTAAACAAGAATTGACCAGATGGATATTCCTCTAACTCTCTCTCCTGAGCAGGTTTTAGTTAATTAAAAATGATTATTTTTACTACATATTTTATATATCAGCCAGATGTTACCTGTGGTCATTTCTGGAAAGGATCATTTGGTGGGGGTTATAAAATATATATTTCCCTTTGGGAGGCAAGACTCTTGAGCACAATCAGGAAAATACATGTAGAAATTGATTTCACCTCATACCTTTTTCCTAGTGTCAAAATGGGCATAATGTTTCATTTCCTTTGAAAGTCTGATCATTCAAATTCCTTCTTCTTCTGTCTCTGCTCTCTGGCCTTGTTGATGTTGTGTCAAAATGACGATCAAATTGATGGAAGAAAAATTAATGGTGGTTTCCCTCTGTACTAGAAGTGTAAGTTGAATTTTGCAAAGAAACTGATTTGGTTTCTTTAATTGGGTTTAAGACATATGTGCACGACACAGCAAACTGTTCTGCTCAATCAGGACAGAAACTCTCTATAGTGTCACTGTGAGGATACACTTCAGGTAGATATTTGTAACAGTTCCTGCTTTTGCACAGGTCTCCTTAGAAGCTATATTTCACGCAAATTAATTTGCCAAAGTTTCCCATTAGCGCTGGAATAATCCAGGATGAGGCAAAGAAACTGCAATTATGAAATTGTTTTGTGACTACACTAGTCATTTTCTCTCCATTTGTAGACCAACCAGAATCCAAACAAGCCCCTCTTCTTTTTTTCTTAAACAACAACAAAGCAAATTCAACTTTCTTTTTTAAAAAAACATTCAGATTCTTGAGGTCACCCAAAATTCTGAAAGTCTAACAGATGAAATGAACCACTCTCACTTAAGCTAGATTTAGATGGTTGGTCTTCTCCAAACCACCATTTAGAAGATTCCAAGAGGCAAACGTGAGTCTTTTGAAAGTGTGAAGGTCACATGCTGACAAACGTAATATTAGGTATGGCAGGATGTATAAACAAGTAAGACAATTTCAATTCCAGAGCCCTGGCTTCGTCTCGTAAACTATTTCATGGCATCATGTGGATCTCGGTTCTGGGCTCAACCACGTGACCCTGCATATGCAATTTGCCCACTTTGAGTTTTTCTCATGCAAATAATGATGGGTAGAACTAGATATTCCCTAAAGTCTCTCTAAGTCCCTAAATTATATGATTGATTGCATAAAAATAAATTTAAGGCCTACTATGCTTTATTGAAAAATTGTGACAATTTGGGAAGGTTTGCTTTTATTAGAAGCTTTAAGCACAGAATACAGCAAGTCATTTTCTGATTGTATAAATCATCTGTTCCCTATGTTCTGAAGTACACAAATCTGCTTGTAGTAAATCAGAGTCACCTCAGAAATGACCTCTTCCTCTTATGTTTTCATAGCAATCAACATTTACTAGGGTCTTCCTATTAAAGTCATCTGTGTTACATCTGATTTCAAGAGCCAGGTAAGGGCAGGCATTCCTGATGAAAAGCCCAGATAGTCCTTGGAATTAATTGTCCCCCAAAATATAAGATTACTTACCTTTAGATCAGGCCATGCTCATCAGCCTCTAATAGGTTTAAGGGACTCACCAGTCTTAATTTCCTATGTGAATCTATAATTGTCTACAGAGGTCAATTTCAGTGGATGCCTCATATAAATTAGAATTGAAGATAATGATGCCTGTTTACTTGATCAACTGAAATGACCAGCTAGGTTTAATAGGAGGAAAACAGAAACCCCTGTGAAATTGGAATAGCTTCAAAGGTGAAAGAATGTAATTATTTTTCTGCAAAGTTTCCTCTCCAAAGGTGACTGGCCATTGTGCTGGTGGGCACCTAGGCCAGCATGTTAGGAAGGAAGATACGGGATTCAGAGCCACTGACTGTATCCAAAGGCAGAAGTCAAGAGCCGGCCTTCTGCTCAGGCATTTGGGGAAAGCAGGGTTTCTTTTCCATTCTTATTTTAGTCATTTCATTTACAGTTAGAGAGGCACTTCGGGGGACTTGCCTAATTGACTCCCGAGAGGCAAATTCTAATTTAGATTGCTACAAAAGTGTTTTCTCTTTATGGCCATAAAACATTTTCTTGGATTTGTTGTAATTACCCTTGGGGTAATATAATTTTAGGTCTTTAAGAACCTTGATATCACTTGCCCCAACCTCTTTATTTTACAGATGAAGGAACTGAGGTCCACAAATGTGAAGTGACTGGACCAAGGTCACAAAGCTAGAAAGAGAGAGAGCCTGGGCTAGAATTCAGTGGATGAGAAGATGAAACCAAAACTGACTCCTAGTCGGGGGATTTTCTGCTTATAAGTAGCTGGAATCTTGTTCAGGGAGGAAAAGACTTTCTCTATGAAAATCACCATTTAAGGAAATTTGGGTTCTATAATGTGGTAGAGGTGCTAGCAAACAAAAAAGG
Organism: Equus quagga; assembly: GCF_021613505.1. Classification (NCBI taxonomy): domain Eukaryota; kingdom Metazoa; phylum Chordata; class Mammalia; order Perissodactyla; family Equidae; genus Equus; species Equus quagga. The sequence continues at coordinate 42,158,233 of NC_060267.1, forward strand.
GGGAGGCGGGCAGGCCCAGGGCATAGTGCTTAAGTTCACCTGCTCTGATTCAGCAGCCTGGGGTTTACGAGTTCAGATCCCAGGCACAGACCTACTACCACTCATCAAGCCACACTGTGGTGGGGCCCCACACAAAATAGAAGAAGATTGGCATAGATGTTAGCTCAGTAACAATCTTCCTTAAACAAAAAGAGGAAAACTGGCAACAGATGTTAGCCCAGGGCCAATCTCCCTCACAAAAAAAAATAAATAAGTAATTTCAAAAAGAGAGGAGGTGGGGGGTTGGGAAAGAGAGAGGGTAAGGGAACCAGTAGACCTCAAAGCACATTATTTTTCTCTGGAGCCGACAGGGAGGTCTGGTTATGTGTCTGTTATGTCCTGAGAGAGGGACAGCTATCCACGGGGATTGACTGCACTGCCTGCCTGGGCTTGATTCTTGACTCTGCTAATTTTGAGCTCTGTGACTTTTGGCAAGTTGCCTAAGCTTTCTGTGCCTCAGTTCCTCATCTGTAGAAAAGGAGGCTAATATCAGTACTTTCTGTTGTATGGGTCAAAAACCACACTTACTTACCTACTCTTACAGGAATTAAATAAGGATTAAGTAAATTCCTATCAGTAAAGAGTGTAGCACATGTTAAGTGCTCTATTAGTGCTTGCTCTTTTTCTCCTATTCACTCGATCAGAAAATCTTAAAAGTTTCAGAATATATACATCAGTTGTATTCATTAATAATGTACTGAGGTGTTTTATCTGAGATAAATACCCAAGGACTCTGAGATAGAGTCAGAAAGTCATTGATAAAACTTCATTATATGTTTAATGGATTAATTTTTCAATATGTATTGTTACAATTTAAAGTTTCCCTTTTTAAAATAAACAACTACAGGGATTTCTTAATTAAAAAATTCTATGATATCCATAGCTTTATATAACAACAGAAATTTCATTAGCAAAACGATTAATAAAGGAGCATATCTGTTGCAAAAATTAAAGACGGATTTTCACAGCAGAAATTAGTGCTGAGTCAGTGACTCTTGAAGTTTAGTCACAGTACAGCCAGCAGATCAGGATGCTATATTTTCTTTTGCTAGAGCACATTTCTTGGGCAGTTTAACATTTTTTTTTTCCATTAGAATTTAACATGGTCAAAGCTATCATTAACATTTTACTCAGAGTTTTTAAGAGAAAAGCTTCACAAAATTAATAGTTCAGATCTTCTAGGAACTAAGACCATTACAAACACGCCTGAAATGAGTACCATGTGTAGACAAGCTGGGTTTTTTTCTTTAATTCTTTGAATTAAATTCAATGGAAATTTCAAGGGAAAAAAGTCAGTTGCCTATTCCCTCATTTTTTAATTAAATAATTTTGGCAATTATGCAGAAAAATAATTTTTAAACTTCGTAAAAAACTTTTCTGGAATTCGTCGCTGATTTAAGACATTGGAAGATCATGATAAGCTGCATATCTTCCAGTCACGTGATGGTAAATCTGGGGAGAAAATAGTTTAGCTAATTAATAATTACTGTATTATTATATGCATCAATTAATAATTGTACTATACATAATTAATCATTTTAATTAACATTTCATTATAAAGCCCCACTATCATGTGCTTCAACAGAATCTGCATCCAACCTACTTCAGTTGGAGGTTTGCTTGGAAGAAGGCAGAGGTTTGGGTATGAAGGGGTAAATGAGATGAGTTTCACCTCTAGTTCTCATAGCCCAGTGGGTGACTTTTCATTTCCTTCTCAAAAATACTTGTCAATTTGTTCCAATGGGTTATGACTCACCTGCCTCTCGATGTCCGAAAGCAGAGTGCTGGCACCTATTCGAAAGAGTTCTGGCTTCAGCCACTCATCTCCTAGCTCCTCCTTTATGAGAGAGAGCCAAGCAAGGGCATCCTTTGCACTGCGGATGCCTCCTGCTGGTTTGAAGCCTATCTAAAAGGGAAGATGGGAAAGAGAACAATGTTTATTGTTATTAGATTGCTTTAAAAAATGGTACTGCAATAATATAAGGTCTCGATTCTTTCTCTCTCCCTTTTTTAAAGTCTATTTCATTTCACCCAGCAAAGGAGCTTAGATCACTGACTCATGCCCATTCACACCACAAAATGACTTTTTCAAGATTAATGGGAAGAATGTTGCTGCTTCTGAAGAGACACTAATGAGAGTTAATAACCCTCATTAACATTTCACTTATTGGAAAGTCATAAACTTCAACCACCTAGAGTACAGTTGTGAACCTGGGATAAACAAGAGAGGTGTCAATAAACAGGAAAACAGATATCACAAAAGCTCATTCGTTCTACATTTCTACAAGTAAGCCTGTATAGTCACCTTTCAGCCTCCATCTTGAGGGGGAAACAGACAGATACGCATATATAAAAGAAGAAGAGAAGAGGTGAGGCCACGGGAACCAAACTGGCAGCAATCAACAAGGGGAGCTGACAGTTGTTTTAATCAACTAAACTGCAGGGACCTTTTTTCTAAGTTGTAAGTAGACAGAGTTATATAAAGCAGCCAGACCAGTTAAGCACAGTAGAAAAAGACAGTGTAGGGGCTCTTCACACTTCAGTAGTCTTTGAAGGTGACCATAAAATAGCACATTTCAGCCAATATCTGATGTTTACAAATGATGTCCCTGGCTCTATCAGAAAAGGATAAACGTGTTCTATATACAGTAAAACCTGCTTATCTGGATTTACTTGTCTCAGGAACTTGTCTAGCCAGTAGAGGGGAGATTTTACGGATGGGAGCAATGAAAAAAACACCTCACAGCCCAAGTACTAAAGCTCACATCTCTGACGCTCAGAGCTGTTGGTTTGATCGGTGGCACGAGCAGGGGAGGACTGCTAACAGAATACTAGAGAAGGGAGACAATATATGAATGGCCCCATTATCAACCCAAGCTAGAAGTCTCATACTTCACTTTGACACTGCCATTTTCCTCACCACACCACACCCAATCAATCAACAGTCAAGATCTACCAAGTCTACCATCTTAACTTCCATAGCTTCCAGTAGGCATACTTTCCTCTCTACTCTCACTTCTACTGTTTTAATTTAGACCTTCATCAATGCTCACATGGAATATCAGTAAGTCTCCTGTTTTCCCCTGCCTCAAGCACACAATGTCACGCAGCTAAGCAGCAGCCTGAGATTCTAACCCTATCTGCCTATCACCCTGGAGCCCAAGTGAGTCTGTAAGAGTGACGAGAGGTGGAGGGAACGGGGGAGATAAGCAGGATGAGGTTATTTATTAAGAAGAAGTAAAAAAAAAAAAAAATCAATTAGCTAATATTAGCATCAATGTTAATCATAGGAACATTTCCGTCAATTAGGCAACGCCGCCAATAGATTTTTCTATATAGTTCAGTTATGTCAGCAAGTTTGGCAATGTTGCTAAAGAGAGGTTCCAGCATAAGTTCATCCTATATTTTTTTTAAGGGAGACAATATGGAAAACATAAATCTGCAATGAAATCAGTTATGAAGTATTAAACCTCTGTTGCTCAGGAGTGACACTAATCATGGTCTGAAAGGCGGCCCATCACATTTTAAAACACCCCTTAAATCAATGATGTAGAAACTTTACAGCCTAATCCTAGGCAACTTGTCAACAACCTGAAAGGAAGCATCTGATTTGCAGATACATCCACAGATCTTCACTATAGTGGTTACACGAATACGACTTGACCTGTACCTGTCTGCTTCCTAATAAAACTGGGATGAACTTTGTTGAAGGGGTCAATACAATTAAAAAGAAAGTATTGAAAGACAGCAAAGTGATCCTCCCTCTGTACTATGGTCTGGAACATGGAGCACTTATAACCTCTAACGAAATTGTTTGCTTGTCGTCTAAGGGCTCTCCTGGGAAGGGACTTGCTCCTTTTTCTATCCGTAGCATTTAACATATGTTAACATGGCGCATAGTTAATGACTTAATAAATGTTTGTTGATAACAAAACAGGACTGGGTCCCCAGTGGCGAGTTTTAACGCTGACTATGGAGCTTATGAAACATAGATTCCTGAGGTCTACCCCTGATCCAGAACGCCAGGGATGAGGGCCCAGGCATCTATAGGTATAAAAAGCTTCATATCTATTTGGATGTTCTTTGGCCAAGAATAAGAACCACTGGTCTAGTGAATGGTGGTGGTCTCACTTGGGGGGCCCAAAGATGGAGTTCTCATTTTTATAGCTTTTCTTAAAAAATTTTTTATTTGAATCACTGCAGAAAGTCTACCAAGTAAAGGTTACTCAAGTTGGGTCAACTTTAACATGTAGGTCACCGTGGATACTAATCCTATTTGTACTTTTTAAAGATATGAAGTTATTTTGAAGGAGAAAATTCTGGAAGGAGTTCATTTCCTCTCAAACCCAGTACATTTATAAACTGAAGCGACAGTCACATATAAAGTCATCACATCCAGTTGGCAAACGATTAAAGGGCTTTTTTGGGGTTCTATGCAGCAGCCATTGAGATTGGTTTTAAAAGATGCCTTCTGAGGAAGGGAAAGTCTCATTTAAGAAAAGAAATTACCTTTCTCTACAATGATGTAAAAAAAAAAATCCTTTGAGATAGTTTGTAGCTAAACAAGCAACTTGAAGTAAAAAGGAAAATCCAAACTCATTTTAAAAAACACCTCACATGCATTTTTTCTTTTAACTTCGTATGTTTCAAAAAAATATATATATATGTATTATTTTTCGAAAAGCTGACAAAAGCTAGCATATACCCTCCTCAGCTTAACGGTCTTGCAAAGAGCACATCCAACTGCCATAAAACGCAAAAATGGATATTTAATTCAAGAGCTATATAACGTCTAGCTACCTTTTCCCTGCTGTTTCACAGCATTTCATTATTTTGTTTAATAAGTTCATCTCCTCGAGAATTTTCTCTTCACCTCATATTATTAAAAGTAATAAGTTTTTCTGGACCGGGGGTTTCCCAACAGAAAAACCAATTTATGTGTGTCCTTCAATAATGACAGGAAAAGATTATTTCCCATTATATTGCATACTTTCATATCACCACCACAGCTTATCATTCAATAAATGTTACTCTGCAATTCTTTCCATTCCTCAAGAAGTTTAATTTCTGCATTAACCTGTTTTCGCTGGCCAACGCCTTACCAGAAAGTCTCTGTGTTGCAGCAGAATTAGTTCGTTAAAAGAACCCATTTAGGAATCCCTTGTCAGTGATAAAATTGTCTTCGGTTAATAAAGGGACATAAAGTGAGTTTACATCTTGATCACACATACCTGCTCCCACACTCACACTCACTTCCTGTTAATGGCACATTTTTCTTGTGAATGTGTTCTTTTGTAAGGAAAGGTAAATTAAACATTTATCTTAATAAAGGTAACTCATTCACACCTTTTGCATGTTAAGACAGTTATCGGGGCTGTAACTATTATTATAAATAACACAATCTTTACGCCGAAGAAAGATTTGCTGGCAATAATATACCTTGTTTCCAGTTTTCCAGAAGAAATCTCTAATGGCCCGTAGCATTACTATAGCTACGGGGAAGGTGGCATTTACTGTTTCTTTTCCAGTAGAGGTCTTAATAAAATCTGATCCTAAAACAAAAGGAAGAAAAACTCCATGTTAATTAAAAAACTTATTTTTTACACTTGTGAGTCAGTGGCAGAAATGAGTCACGTAAATTTTTTTCCTGAGGAACACAACTTTATTGTTTCACTAATTATTTGAAGAACTAAAAACAAAATCTCTTTTTAAAATAATTCTCTCCATATGATTTGTCCCCTTTATTATAAGATGAATTAAATTAAGGACCAAATGGATTCTCACTGACCCCAGGGACTCTTGCCTCTATATTTCCATATCTCCAATTAAAATTGAGTTGGTTTATTTAATGAATAACTGAGAGGAATAAAAACCATTTTATTCCCTGTGTCTAATATCCTATATCATGATGCTTTAATACAAAACTGGAGGGCCTACTTGTTTTCCCCTCATTTTCTTATGCTTCAGAGAAAGTACACGGTACAGCCTTGACAACACAAGAAGAATCACCATTAGCTGATTTCTACTGCGTGTTCATTAATGAAGGCGCTATTAACATTTTCACGAAAGACACCACGCTATTTCATAACTTGCAAATATTTTCAACAACTTCCTATCTCTCAAATGTATCTTAAACCTAGTTTAACAGAATAGCACAAGGATACAAAGAAATTATAATAGTTAAGATTCACTGTGCACTAGGCACTCTTCCAGGTGCTTTACAAATGTTAACTCAGTCAATTCTCATAATAACCGCGCAAGTTAAGTATTAACATGATCCTCATCTTTAAAGAGGAAATTGAGGCACAGAAAAGTTAAGTAACTTGCTTGAGGCCACAGAGTTAGTAAGTAGGGGAGGCAGAATTCTAACCAAAGCAATGCAGCTTAAACAATACTCTACAGTGTCTCCAAGAAACTTACCTAGCATCACATAGTCAAGATAGCCAAACAAAGACTCCACTTTTCATGTGGTTACCTATCCCCAAAAATCCTCAAAGTGTGGACCCCAGACCAGCAGCATGGGCACCACCAGGCAGCCTGTTAAAAATGCAGACTCTGAGGCCCTACTCTAGACCAACTGAATTTGAATCTGAATATAAACCAGGTTCCTAGGTGATTCCTCTCCAAAGTCACAGCCCTAGCCCACTGAATCTTCGAACCACCCTTAAGGCTAATCTCAGAGATTCTCTCAAGGTCCATCAAAAAAGTGGGCAATAGAAGTGGTCAAAACTTTCTCCTCTAGTTTCAACTGGAAAAGATATTTCCACGACTATTCTCTGGGTCAAGATTCAAATCAATAGACCTTTAGTAAGCACACTGTGTGAAAGGCACAGTGGAAAATACATAAACAAATAATTCAAGTCCTTGCCCTCAAAACCATACACATTCTAGGTGCAGGTGGAGATGAGCATAGATCCTGGGTTATCACTTGATGAGCTAGAAGTCAGGAGATCTGGTTTCCAGCTCTGGCTCTGATATTTACCTGGCAAATTCCATCTCCTAAACTTTCTCATTTGTACAATACATCTGAAAATTCTTAATTGCTTCACAGTGTTATACAGGAATCAAAAGAGACAATCTATGTGAAAGTACCTTGAAATCTCTCAAGTGTTATACAAATATAAACGGAGCAAGGACCTAGGTAGGGTTGCAATCTGTAAAAATACCATAGGAATTCTGATCCATCAGAACAGGTCATCAGAAGCCTTCTTTACTTTGGGTCTGTAGGCCCATTGGGAGAAATGGAGACTACCTGTCACACAAGCATTCACTCAACAAATATTTACTGAGAACTTACTATACACTAGACTCTGTTCTAGATGCTGGGAATAGACCACTAAACAAAACAAAGCGAGCAGATTTTCTAGAAGAGAAAGACAATAAACCAATAAATATATAATAAATGTCAGGGAGAGAGAAGTGCTATGAAGAGAAATAATGCAACGTAATGAGATAGAGAGGGGATGCAACGTAATGAGATAGAGAGTGGTGGAGCTGGGGAGAGGTAGCTATATTTAAACAGAGTCATCATAAAGGAACCTCTGATAAGTGAAATTCAGAGACTGAATGAAGAGAATCTGTGAAAAGCGCATCACAAGCAGGAAACAGAGAGTGCAAAAGCCCCGAGGTGGCCATGTGCTAAGTTGATGAATGAATGAATGAATTGAATGAATGGGACTACGAAGCCGATGCGTGGCCCCCACAACATCAGAAGAAAGACGATCAAACAGAAGAGCTTCAAGCCTTCAAATAGATCTAAGAAGGTGAGGGGAACATCCCAAAAGAATTCACAGTGAGACCAAGATGTGTTTTGTATTACATGACATTGTCTTTCGATTCATTAGAAGGCATTCGGGTACAACACTGGATATCATCTAAATTCTTTTAAGCATCTTGGAAGAGGAGATGATTAAGATAAAAGACAAAGACCACATCTGGAGGCCTAAACAAAAGGTATGGTCACTTAAAAATCATACCATCTAAAGTTAACCAAAAGAGCCAAACTCCCTTGGAAGAGTCCAAAGGCTGAGTAAGGGAGGAGACTCTCCTCCTAACGTATCTGGGAGGAGCAGCGCAGAGCACCTACCACAGTAGCCACAGTAGCCCGGGAGTAGTAACAGTGGCCTACAATTATCTGTCTGTCTAGCCCCCTTTCTTGACTATATTGTAAGCATGTTTCAGGCAGGTGCTCTATCTTGCTTACACACATCCCCAAAGCATGACACACATACGTGAGAAGCTCAAAGGAATTTTGGATGGGTGGATGGATTGCCACAGCTACAAAGGAAAAGCAAACTACAATATTTTCCACCTTTAACTGACTAATGGGGAAGGGAAGACAGTTTCAGGCTTCATTCCACGTCCAGTAACAAAACTGGGCAAGTGGCTCATAAGAAAATATTGTTCTATTTATTTTTAAATAAACTTTTAATTTTAGAATAGATTTAGCTCTACAGAAATATTGTGAAATAGTACAGTTTCCATATATATACCCCATACCCAGTTTCCCTTTTACTAACAACTTCTATTAGTATGGCACATTGTTATAATTAATGAATTCATATTGATATGTTATTTTTAACCAAAATTCATACTTTATTTAGATTTCCTTAGTTTTACCCACAATCCAATCACATCCAGGATACAATATATTTATCATGTCTCCAAAGGCTCCTCTTAGCTGCGAGTGTTTCTTAGACTTTCTTCATTTTGATGACCTTAACAGTATTGAGGAGTACTGGTTAGGTATTTTGTAAAATTTCCCTCAGTTGGGACTTGTCTGATGCTTTTCACATGATTAAACAGGGGTTATGGGTTTTTAGGGAGGAAGACCATAGAGGTAAAATGCCATTTTCAGCACATCCTATCAAGGGTATATCCTATCAACACGACTTACCACTGTTGATGTTGACCTTGAGCACCTGGCAGAGGGAGTATCTGCCAGGTTTCTCCACTATGAAGTCACTCCCTTTTTCCTATTTTCCACTGTACTCTTTGCAAAGAAGTCCTTATGTGTATCCCACACTTCAGGAATGGGTAGTCACAATCCATCTCTTTCGTGGGGGGGGGGGGGGGGGCAATAACTACATAAATTGTTTGGAGTTTTTTGCTTGGGAGATTTGTCTCTTCTCCATTTATTTACAATCATTTATTTATATCAGTACAGACTCAAAGATATTTATTTTATACTTGGGTTTATAAGCCAATATTACTTAATTTTGTTGCTTAAATGGTTCTAGCTTTGGCCATTGGGAACTCTTTCAATTCCTTCCTTATTCCTTTGACATACTCCAGGCCTAGAATAAGCCATTTCTCCAAAGAGCCCTCGTTCCTTTTAGTGGAGAACGGTATTAGAAATCAAGATCTTGGTGTTAGATGTACTCATTGCTACTGTAGGGGTCTTGCTTTTAGGCCCTCTCAGCTGACTGAGCAAGGAAATATATATGTATATACTAACCCATTATATACACATATCTATCAATAATTCCATGTGTAACTGTCTATATCTATATTAAACTAAACATGAGTTATAGTGATGTCTCCAACTCTGACATATAGATCATTCTAGCCTCACCCCATTGCTGATCTGTAAACTCTCACTCCAATGGTGAGAAACCTGGCACCTGCCATCTGCCATCTATTTATTTAATTGTTCACATCCAGTATCCACGTATAGTGCTATCAATATTGTTAACCATACCATCATTGGTATCATTTCTTTAACGGATATAGGTCTATTCAGACTACTTCCTCTAGTGTGTTTTGGTTGTTTATATCTTTCAAGGAAGTGACCCATTTCATCCATGTCATCAAATTGTGGGCAAATACTGTTGTTCATAGTATTTCTGTATTATCATTTTAATGTTCATTAGAACAGTAATGATCACCCTTCTTTCATTTCTGATATCAGTAATTTATGTCTCCTCTCTTTTATTCTTGGTTAGTCTGATAAAACTGAGATTTATCAATTTTACTGATTTTTTCAGAGAACTAGCTTTTAGGGTTTTTACATTTTCTCTATTGCTTTTGTTGCCAATTTCACTGATTTCTGCTCTAATTTTTCTTTTCTTCTGCTTGCCTTTATACTTAAATTGTTATTCTTTCTCTACTTTTCTAAGGTAGAAGCTGAGGTTATTGATTTTAGAGTATTCTTCTTTTCTAATATACACATCTAATGCTATAAATTTCTCTCTAAGCACTGCTTTGGCAGCATCCCACAAATTTTAATAAGTTGTATTTTAATTTTCATCTGGTTCAAAATGTTTTTAAGTAATTTCTCTTGAGAATTCTTTGAACCATGTGTTATTCAATTTCCAACTATTTGGGCATTTTCTGCTATCTTTCTATTACTGATTTTTCTATTTTAGCTCCAGTGTGGTCTGAGAACATACTGTGCATGACTTCTATTCTTTTAAATTTGTTAAGATGTGTTTTATGGGCTAGAATGTGTCCAATCTTGGTGAATTTTCCATGTGAACCTAGAATATGTATTCTGCTGTTGTTGGATGGAGTTTTCTATAACTGTCCATTTGATCATGTTGATTGATAATGCTATTCAGGTCAACTATATCCTTGCTTATATTTTGCCTGCTTGAGCTATCATTTACTGAAAGAGGGTTTTTGAAGTCTCCAGCTATTACAGCAGATTTGTCTATTTCTCTTCTCAGCTTTATCAGATTTTGCCTCACATATTTTGATGCTCTGTTGTTTGGTGCAAACATGTTTAGGATTTTACGTCTCTTTGGAGAAATGGGCCCTCTTTATTATTATGCAATTCCCTTCTTTATCCCTCATAATTTTCCATTTTCTGATGTCTGCTTTATCTGAAATTAATATAGCTACTTGTGCTTTACTTTGATTTGTGTTAGCATGGTATATCTTTCCCCATCCCCTTACTTAGAACCTGTTAAGTTTTCATCTTTAAAGTGGATTTCTTATATACAACATATAGCAGAGTCTTGTTTTTTGACAATCTGTTTTTCAGTGGGTATATTTAGACCAATAATATTTAAAATTACTATTGATTTATTTGGATTAATATCTACAATGCTACAGCTTTTCTATTTGTATTTTCTCTTTATTAACTTTTACACCTCTTTTTCTGCCTTCTCTGACTTTAATTGAACATTTTCTGTGACTCCATTTTATCTCCTCTCAGAATATCAATTATACTTCTTTGGTACATTTCTTTTAGTAATTGCACTAGAGTTTTCCATTTACATTTTTAACCAATCTAAGTCCACCTTCAAATAACAGTACACCACTACACAGGTACTGCATGTATCTTTTAACAAAGTATTTCTATTTCCTCTCTGCTGTCCCTTATAATATTGCTGTCATCCATTCCACTTATCTATACGTATAATAACTCAACACATCATTACTATTATTACTTTAAACAGTTAACTTTTAGATCAATTGAGAAAGAAAACAAAATTTTTTTTGAGGAAGATTAGCCCTGAGCCAACTGCTGCCAATCCTACTCTTTTTTTCTGAGGAAGCATGGCCCTGAGCTAACATCCATGCCCATCTTCCTCTACTTTATATATGGGACCCCTACCACAGCATGGCTTGCCAAGTGGTGCCATGTCCACACCCGGGATCCGAACCTGCAAACCTGGGGCCACGGAAGCAGAACGTGTGTGCATACTTAACCGCCGCGTGACTGGGCCGGCACCAAGAAAGAAAAATTTTTATTCTTCATTTATTCCTTCTCTAACACTCTTCCTTTTTTCATGTAGATTAGAGTTTCTGACCTCTATCATTTTCCTACTCCCTGAAGAACATGTTTTAACATTTCTTACAGGGCAGGTCTGCTGGCAAGGAATTCCCTCAGTTTTTGAATGGCTGCACTCCTTCACTTTTAAAGGATAACCTCACTGGATATAAATTTCTAGATTGGTGAGTTTTTTTTTGTTAACATTTTAAGTATTTCACTCTATACACGTCTTGTTGACATGGTTTCTAATGAGAAGACCACTGTAATTACTTCCTTTTTCTTCTATAGATATTTCTTCCTCTGCTTCTTTTTCAATATTTTCTATTTGTCTTTGGTTTTTTTCAGTTTGAATATAATATATCTAGGTATAATTTCTTTGATATTTATCCTGCTAGGTGTTCTCTTAGCTTTCTGGATCTGTGGTTTGGTATCTCATTAATTTTGGAAAATTCTTGGCCATTATTACTTCAAATATGTTATCTGTTCCATTTTCTCTTTCTTCTTCTTCTGGTATTCCAGTTACACATATGTCACACGTTTTGAAATTTCCCCAGTTTTCAGATGTTATGTTCTATTATTTTTAGCCTTTTTTCTCTTTAGATTTCAGTTTAGGAGGTTTCTTTTCCCCTATCTTCATGGTCATTGATTCTTTCCATAATCTACCAATAAGCCCATCTAGCAATGCGCTGAATCCAGTCTACTGATAAGGTCACGATGCATTCTTCATTTCTGTTCCAGTGTTTTCAATTTCTAGCACTTTCTTTTGACTATTTCTTAGAATTCGCATCTCTGCTTACATCACCTATTACTCTTTCATGTCGTCTTCTTCTTCCATTAGAGTCATTAACATATTAGTCAGAGTTATTTTAAATTTCTCTTTCTGATAATTCCAATGTCTCTGTTATATCTGCATCTGGTTCTCATGTTTACTTTATCTCTACAGACTCTGTTTTTTCTTGGCTTTTAGCATCTCTTATAATTTTTTGTTGAAAGCCAAATATGACATATTGGGTAACAGGAACTGACACAAACAGGCCTTTAGTGTGACTGTGACTTGGAGTTGGTCTGTGTTTAATGTTTGCTGTAGCCATAGGTTCCAGTGGCTTCAAATCCAATAATATCCTTGTTTTTTTCTCCCCTGTTCATTTTGGGCTTACTAAATATTCCTCCTCACAGAGAGTCTATGTCTGTTAGCTCTGTTAGCTGTAATCCACTGGATTACATTACTGCATTATTAGATTAATGGTGAGGTGGTAATATAAGGGGGAGAGGAAGTATTTTATAATCTTATGATTAAATTTCAGTCTTTTAGTAGGCCTGTGTCCCTGGGCTGTAACCCTCACAAGAGTGTCTTAGCTTTTCTTTCCAACTTTGAAGAGGCAGGAAGACTAGAAGGAAAATGCTCTCCTGGATGGGATAAGACTCTAGTAAAGTCTTTTGCCCTCGAGAGTAGGCCTCTGTTAAAGAGAATGCTCTGGGTATATTTTGCAATGATTATCTTCCCCTTCCCCTGCTACAGCCAAGAGAGGTTCTTTCTTGGCTCTTCACTGTGAGAATGGAGTTCCTGGAGTTAAAACTCACAAAAGGGTTGGGACCACACTCAGCCTCCAACAATTTGTCAAAATTACCATTTAAGTGTTCCTACCAGTTTATGGCTCCAGCAGGTAAGCAGACCTTGGTTGTGACTCTCAGAATTTGCCTCTCTCTCCAGATTTCAAGGTGGCAATTTGTCCTGTGACCTAGGTTCTTGGAGGGGTCTGAGAAAAGTCACTAATTTTCAGTTTATTCAGCTTTTTCTTGTTCTAAGGACAGGAATGACAACTTCTAAGCTCTTCATATGTCAGAACTGAAACCAGAAGTCCTTAAATATTAAGGCTAGCCTTTATTATCTAGAAATCAGGTATGGATGGACACACAGATTATATATGGTAACTTAACATGTTTTAGATATATGCCAAGTAACTATTACAGTCAACAAGAGTTGGAAAGATTCAGAGAGATTCACTTTAGCTAGAATGATAAGGGAAGGGTTCAAGGAACAAGTACAATTTGGTATAGACCTTGAAGGAGGAATAAAATGTAAAGATGAGAAGGCAAATGGAAGAAGACCACCATTAGAAGAAACAGCAAAAGCACAGAAACTATAAGACATGCCCAAACAACAACAAATGGATCAATCTAAGGAATTTCCATGAGGGGCAGGGAGCATGAGGGTGGGAGATGGTGATATTGGGGGGTGGGGGTCGATGTGTGTTTTAAAACATGTGACTGTAAAAGTCTCCTAGGAAACATGGGGTCTGATCACCTGAAATCAGTGTTAAGATGTTAAATTTGGCCTCAGTGTTGGATTGGTTGACAAAGGACAACTGAGAGTCAGAGACCACACAAGAGATTAAAACAGCAGCTCAGGCCGGCAAGCACCACTGGCTATTTCTTTAAATCCAGGAATAAGACCTAGCCTTAATTACACAAAATACTTTAGAAAGTACATTAGTATTTTACTACTGTCAAAAGAACAATGGATTTTCCAGTGAGACTAAGCAGGCACACACTTTTGTTTTACTTCTTATTTTAATATTGCTTCCCTTGCCCCTCTGCTAAAACAAAATTACCTTAGAGAAATAAATACTAGATTTTGAATTACCAACACCACAGAGCACCACAGACTCTCCTCAGAGCTCATGTAAACCCAACATCAACCAAGCTCACCTCTGCTCAACTTGGGGGAAAAAAACCTTATGAGAAACTATCACACAATTAAAATAACCATCCATATAAATGTTCTTTCATCAGTGCCCACAATTTCAATGAAATGACCAAACTACGAGATGAAAGGCATGAAAATTCAAAAGTAACACATTAAATAGACTAGTATTTAACTGTGATTAATTGAAATTAAAATTAATAATAAACATAGTATTATATTAAATTGTATTTTTTTATTTTCCTAATTTGAAATCTCTAGCACAATACTTTTTTTGTGGTCTAAAGCAACTCAAAGCTTTTCTAAGGCCTATAATTACAAGTCTCCATGGTACAGTTTCATTAAAAACTTTCATTAAACAACAGCTGCCCTTGTATATGGTCTTCTAATCAATTTGGTCAAACAGAATGACTTCTAATCAGCTGTTGATAAAAATAGAAGATGAAATTTTAATTCTAATAGATTAACCACAAACTCAAGACAGTCTTCAAAATCCATCTAGCTCTATTCTCCAGTGGATTTAATGACTATTCAGCAACTCATTACTAAATAGAACAAGATGAACATTTTCCAGTTCATTAAAGAAATGTACTATGTATTTTTGCATTGTCCTCATGATTCGTTACAGGGAGTCTTAATTACAAGATAATGGATAATGGTTATTAAATGCAGACTGCAGTAATGAAGCTCTATTCATTTGCGAACCTCAGAGACTGCAAAGAGAAGAAAATAAAATTACTAGCTTCAAAAGATTAACGGATCAAATTATTATTCAATTTTGAAAATCTCATTCAGACTTCACAGAAACAAGAAGAGATTAAAAACTAGTATTAAGACCAAAGTAGTACATTTAAAAAAAAATAATATCTTAAGGCTATTACTGCATAATAAGCTTCACATGTGATTATTAGAAAAACATATAGCTAACAATGGGAAAACATACATTTTTATTTCCTGAACTAATCTTATTTATGAGATAGGAAGTTACGAGTAGGATCATAAAGAGTCTTGGTGAATATGAAAGATACATGCTACCTTGCTACAGAAGAACAGCACAACGGAAGGTACTATTAACATTTTATACTTCACTAATGAAAAATAGGATTTAAAATCAACTGCTGCTTGAGCAAGCTTGTCATTAAGTGGAAGTCATGCCAACCCCATAATAAGAGCTTCTGGGCACATTATTCATTAGCACCATGTTTTCTATCACTCTCTCAGAAATTATCGATTAAAGTTAGCAAGAGAGTTTTGTATGGTAATTCTGACACTAATTTATACTTGCAATCTGCAATGAGAAATTTTTTTTAACAAATACACTGCACAAAAATATGAAGCCCCAAATTAAGACATTTTCTTTGATACCGTATTCTTTCACTCTACACAGCCTTGAAAATAATTTCGGGCAGGATATAAAGATCTACTGTTATGGCTGAAGAACTGGCCAGAGTAAAGATGGAAGCCGAAGGCCCCTGTGGAGGTATCGATATGGTGCTAATACTTAATCTGGAGACCATTATATCACAAATATATCCTTACATGATTCAGGGATAACAGCTAACGTTGTGAAAAGGGGGGAAAATGTTTTCTAAAAGAGAGAGAAAAAGCCTAAGAAGGAAATAAATAAAAACACCTGCTCTCTCAGTTCTTTCCTTCGATCTGAACAGTGAGCTCTGGAAGTACTCTTCCACTGGTCCAGTCCATCACACGAGAAAGGCAAATGAGCACCATAATTAAGCAGGAAGGCATGTTCGAGCAGAATGGTAATCAGAAAGCAATCACAATCTCAGAGTTAGAAAATATCTCACATACCCCAAGGGTAAGATTAGCTCATGATAACCACATTCCTTGCAGTTACGTTCCCCTCAATAAAAATAAAAATGTGGCCATTTAAAATAATGCAAAACAGTGTGATTCAAACGGAATACAAGGTGGGGACTCTGACTATATAATCCTTAGTAATTGACAGTAATGTGCCTTGGAGAATATTCTAAACAATTATCCTAATCATACAAAGATATGTGGTAGAATTGCTTGACATAAACAAGAGTCCTTGACTTATGTCTAATATGCCAGAAGTTTCCTTTCACTTCTAAAACTTACCTTATTTGAAATGACTTTCAGAATTGTAATAATGCTAGAGATGCAAATGACATCTATTTTAGGGTGGGTTTAAATTGTTTAAACTTTCAAACAACTCTAAATTTTTTTCTTTTACAAATTTGGAAAAAGAAAAAGATTACTTAACTGAAATGTTTACAAGGCTATACTGTCAGCATTTTGGACCAATAGTCAAACTGAGAACAAGAGAATGTCTCCTAAACCAAGCTCTATACCTCCTCTAATGTTTTAATATTATATTAGGGCTCCTGGGGATGTTTGCAAATATCTACATAGAGTTAACAGTCCAGAAATGGGCTCCCAAAAAATCATGCTGCACTTCTTAGTTCTCACCTCTCCCCCTCCCTCTACCTCTTTTTTTGGTGAGGAAGATTGGCCCTGAGCTAACATCTGTTGCCATTCTTCTTCTTTTTGACTGAGGAAGACTGTCACTGAGCCAAAATCTGTGCCAATCCTCCTCCACTTTGTATGTGGGACGCCGCCACAGCACGGCTTGATGAGTGGTGTGTAGGTTTACACGAACCCTGGGCTGCCAAAGGGTAGCATGCGAACTTAACCACTATGCTGCTGGGCTGGCCCCTTCCCTCGCCCTCTTTTGAGTATCAAGGAGGTTATCAAGGAAGGAGAGTTAGGGGTAAGTGAGTCCTAGAAGACCTGTAATTAAAACAAAAGGTTCTGAAATTAGATAGTGGGGATGGTTGTACAACGTTGTAAATAGACTAAAAATCCCTGAATTGTACACTTTCCAGGGTGAATTTCATCTTACGGGAATTATATCTCAATTTAAATTGAAAAACAAAAGGGTGTATGTTCATGAGGGAGAAGGGGATAAAAAGGAAAACTACTAAAACTAACTCTAAGTAAAATTATCATTTACTTGAAAAATCAAGTATATATAATCACCTGAACCTTCACCTCCTTTCCTGAACTCACGTTTTAAGACTGCTGCTAGTCTTCTCTGGAAGGGGTCTCCCACTCGCTCCCAAGTGTGACATACACAATCAGGCCTCCTCTCTAAACATCATTAACGATTTTAACATAACATTGAGCTGTCACTGGTTTAAAATAGAGTTATCTGTTGATACTGCTTCACTCCGTACATAAGGTTAACAAAATGAATGGCACTCATATTCAAGCATTAAACTACTAAAGCATTACTTTTGAAGAAAAATACTTCAACACATTTATCATTACAGTTCCTTAAAAAGATTTTTAAAGAGTGGTACCAACACTGAGAATTTCATGCTGGCCAAAGAGAGAGAATGTGGATTAAAGGGCCTTTCAGGACCAGCTCAACAATGTCAGCTGGGAGTCACGGACTCTACTCTGTGCACAGTCTAGGGCTGCACTGTCCAACATGGGAGTCACTCCCCAGTGTGACACCTGAGCACTTGACAAGTGGTCAGTCCAAACTCGGATGTGCTATATGTGTAAAATACACGCAGAATTTTGAAGACTTACTATAAAAAATAGACTGTAAATGATCTCACTAGTAATTTTCATATTGATTACCCATTGAAATGATGTATTGTAGATTTATTGGGTTAAATAAAATATATTATTAAATTACTTTCACTTTTTTTTAGACTTTATTAATGCGGCTGTTAAAAAATTTAAAATTACATATCACTATTAGACAGGACTGGTCTAAAGGGCTTCAATGAGACACCAAAATCTGTCATCATCCTGTCTAGAGTACAGTTTGATGTCCTTTTAAGCTAATTTCCTTTAAATGTTGGTTTAAATTTATTTTTTAAAAAAGGCTTAATTCTGCTGAGAGGTAGAGTAAGAAGATCCCTGGTGACAGCATTTAACTGTTCTCTCTTGTCCAAACAATATGGCTTGGCCTCAACATTTCAGGACTTCACTCAGCCAGACAAGAGCTCTGTAGAAAGCAGAGACTATCTGCTTGGAGAACACAAGAGCATGTCCCTAGAACATCTTAGGGACAATCCTAATCACATAGAGTGGAGGAATTCTAGTAAATGCAATTTTCCCTGTCTTGAATATTTTCAGTGGTTTCAATTCGTCTTAGGGATTAGCACCCTAGGAAACTGTCCAGCTGGCTGGCCCCTTAATCCTGTTGGAACTGGCCTTGCTTTCAGTTTATAAGTACACAGGAATAACTGTAAAACCACACTTACCAACTCATGACTGTGTAGGACTTGTGCTCACAGTTCTGTGCTCAATGCAACTACTCTCCTTCCCAACCTTCAACATCCACTCAGCTAATATTTCCTGAGCATCTGCTATGTGCTGGTGTTGTGCAAACAGTCGCGCACAAGACAAAGCTTTCTTAATGAGACTCTGCACTGTTAGAGGCGACATTGACTCAGTTATGTAAGTTGTTTTCTCTTAGTCTGGCTACCTAAAGAAAAAAAATCTTTGCCTCCATCACATTAGCCTGTGTTTTTCAGAGCTGGTGGCATTGCTGGGAAGAAAAAAATAAGATTCATGACATTAGGCCAGTTACCTATGGTCTAAAGAAAATGCCAGAAATACCCATAGGCATTATAATTGTATAGGTATAATAATTTGGATAAAATAGCAAAGTGTTTTAGACTCAATAAAAACATCAATCTGTAAATCAAGTTACCAATGCCAAATGCCTCAGAATCAAAATGCTTTCCTTTTTGGCCAGCCTCTACAGCCCACCTTACTGAGGTAGGGGGATTTGCTACATTAAGCAAATGTCCTCTATTGATATGGTAGTTTTAAGGTCATCTTATCTTAAAATGACACAACCATATCTAATGCGTTCTCTTCTCCTTCACATTTGCTGGGAGGGAGGAGGGAGACGGAACCTCAATACAAGGTAAAATGTGACTTGGTATCGCTATACTTTGGCAAAGAAGGGTAAAATGAAGAAGCGTTTTAACAAAATAACAAGCTAGATATGCTTTAAACAACTGAATTTCATTTTGATTGTGCTTTCCACTGTCACTAGCAAGTTTGGAATATATAGTATATATTAACATTAAAAGTCAGGTATGCTTGTGTGGAATCTATTAACTTGAGAGAAAATTACTCAAATTGAAGAAATAGCTGCTTAAAATGGATTTAGAAATACATTTTACTGAACAAAGCAAGCTAGAAAATTAGGCTACTTTATCAGGATTAGAAAGTGCTATGAATTTTAAACACAAAGCTTTTAAAAACAATGCAGAACATATTTGAGATTATCATGCCTCAATGTCATCATAAATCTTTTTTTTCAACAACTGATGATAAGTACGTAGAGTTACTTTTTACAGTGACCTGTCTTTCACAAAGATGTTGTGTTAATTTTCCTGTGGGGAGTTTTATCTGTAGGTGATTGTTTCATTGTACCTGGAGACCCACAGGCTTCCCATGAGCAGATCTATAGATGGGTGAACCTTGAAAAGGCTCTGAATGGAGAGTATTTACTGTGTGACGCTCCAGGGCAGGCCATCTGGGTCACTGCAGTTACCGCTTACCAACCACTTACAAAGACAATGCTGCCTCTCTCCTACTCTTCACAAACAACTTTCAGGTTACAATTCTGTCTCTACTTTTTAATTAGTCACACCTTCTTTTTTATCCTCATTCCTTTTCACTCAGCCACCACCAGAGACCCTGACTGCTCAACAAAAGAGGTATACGCTGGCAAAGGAGAAAGTGATGGAGCCCAGCGACTCTCATCCATGGGTAAGGATATAATCAGAAAAGGTCACCATAAACTTTGGCCAAGTCACGTGCATCACTGGGATATTGGAATCACTCGCAAATTCCTGAAAACACACGAGGCAAGGAGAAAGGAGGGGAAAAAGAAGTTTGTGAACTCAGCAGGAAGAATGGTGTTGACCTAGACTCTGCAGAAGTCATGAATTAATATAACAAGCCTGCAAGCTGGATCCATTTTGCATATTAACTAGAACTCATCTAGGATCTCCCTGGATGGCACACGTTTTTTTTCAGGGCACTGCCTAGCCAATGAATATATATGCTCATATCCTGTATTTCACTCATAGCAGAAGGGCTATGGGTTCCTGTTCCGAAACTCTTAAATAGAAATTACATACAACCACGGTAATGATGTATATTTCAGACAAATAGCTTACACTACATACTTAATACAGAGCCTTTATCTGTCTCTCACAGAACTTCCTATTACAAAACTAATAGGTTTGATTAAAGGCTATCTGTTTTTAGATTTACCCCCACCAGAAAACAGAATATAAATAGTTTCTTAACATGTATAAGTTAGGTCTTTACCTACCTTCCCTTTAAATCTACATTTCAAATTTTTGACACATATTTAATGTTTTTAATAGTACTTGTATAATTGCTTTGAGTTTGGCATTTATTTTCTCCCCCAAAGTATATGTTATATCGTAGATATAATTTCTCCCAGGTATTTCAAGGGAGTTATTAAATGTCAAAATCCAAAGTGAATACATAGATAACTTAAAAATGTAAAACCTTGGTGAAGAAAAAATTTCAGCTGTTAAGTTTATTACCAAAAATGGGAAATGGGATTCACAATGATAACCCATAAGGTAAAAAGGCATTTAGAAAACTCAGTTAGAGACGGTTAACGGTGTCAACCTATGCTGGAGATCCATTTACTTGTGCTTCTGTCACAAATATCACAAATTTAGCCTTGAGAAAGAAAAAAGTTTTTTGGGTTGACTTGGTCCAGTTTTTTACATTTAATACATGGAAACGAAAGAACACTAACATTTTTAAGTATGAGGAGCTAAAAAGTGTTGAAACATGGAATCAACAGATAAGATGGGTTTGATCATGGCATTTTTCATCTCAAAACCTTAAACTACTTAAAGAATAAATCCCTAAGATTCCTACTCTCCAGGATCTGAATTTAACCTAATATTCCATTGTTCCCTTTGCTACTCGCCCTAAGCATCTTGGACTCTAGCTAATGATGATGATGATGATGATGATATAACAACAACAATAAAAGCAATAGTAGCAGTAGTAGTAGACTAGGTCTCCTTGTCTGAGAACTCACTAGGTACTTGGCTCCAGCTAAACACTTTACAGTCATGTGTCATTTAACGATGGGGATACATTCTGAAAAACACATTGTTAGGCGATTTTGTCCTTGTACAAACATCATAGTGTACTTACACAACCTAGATGGTATAGCCTACTACATACGTAGGCTATAGGGTACTAATCTTATGGGACCACTACCATACGTGCGGTCCGTCATTGACCGAAACACCCTAATGTAGTGCCTGACTGTATATACTGTTCATTCTCATTTAAACCTCACACCACCTTAAAAGACAGATACTCTTTTCATCTCCATTTACAATGAAGAAACAGGGGTAAGAGATACTCAGGAACTCATCTAAGACAACAGTTTCATGAATGGAATTTAACACAGCTTTTTCTAACTCCAGGTTTTTAACTACTACATACTTCTGCCTCCTAAACCAGACTAGTTACTGTTCTGCAGGAATATCCTCTATCTTAATGAACTTTGTATTCTCCATCCGTTCTCTCCCTGTCAAAATCCTGCCTGGCCCAGTTCAACTGTTTCTTTCAATACAAAGTGGCACTGACATTGCTTTCTTCCTATTTTGACTATGAATATGATGACTGGAGCTATGGCAGCCATTTTTCAACCATGAGGGAAATGCCAAGAGAATTACAGAGGTACCAATCCTGACATTAATGATGAACCAACACCAGTGACTGGCTACACCTCCAGACTTCTCCTTATTTATTTAAGCCACTGTTGTCCAGTTCTGTGCTATTTGCAGCCACACTCAGTGTTAACTGATGCAGACCCTGGACCATTTACTTTCACTCTGCTGACCTAGAAATCCAATGGTACACTACATCTGTTAATCTCCCATGGGCATCTCTCCCTGCAACCAGGGACACACAGTATCACCCCCAGACATGCTCTGCTCTGTCTGGCTGAGACCCCTAGGAAACCACCAGCTATGCGTATCCAGGCCCCTAACTCCCCACTCTATCTACACTGACAAATCAGACAGAAGGAGTCAGAGTCCAAATGAATAAAATGTAGAAAGCAAAGCAGCAGGTGAAAGGGGATTCCAGAAAGCTGTTAGGAATGATTAGGAAAAGCTAGAAGTGAAAAGTCACAGAACAGCAGAGATTTCTGTTGGAGAAGCAATCATCTGAGAGACGGCGGAATGAGGCATCCTACGCCCATCTGTCTGAAGGCACAGAGAAGAAGGAACTGTTTTCTCAAAGAATAGGAAATATAAGGAGCTCGAGCAATAGTAGAAAATGGAGGAAGAAACTAAGGCACAAGTCTTAAAAAGCTAATTGGAAAAGATACTGGCCTGAAGAAGGTGAGAAATTTCCATGCGTCTGCCCCTTACTTGTCATCCCAGCGAACTGCATGCTCTTTGATGGCTGTGGCCACCTTATTCATCATCATTATATCGATCACATACAGCTAGCACAGTGGTCTTAGTATAAACCTAATAAATACAAAATCTAAATGAACTCAGTGTTAGGCAAGCCTTAATAAAGTATGATGTCTATACTGAACATAACTGAATTCTTCAACGATTCCGCAGCTGCCGACTTGTATAAATAAATCAGCTTTTATTTAATTAATTCTTTAATAAACAGTTATACAGCATTTACCGCGTGCTGGGCACTGTCTTAAGAGCTTTATCAATAACCTGACAGATCTTTAAAAGAAAAGCAGCTAACTGACACGCAGGCTCCAGCTGAAGCTATCTTGCTGAGAAAGTTTGGGAGTCGCGTAGGGAGAAGATGTATTTTTAAGGCTAAAGTATCCAAGAAGGAATCTGGAGAAATCCTTGAAGGCAGCAGAGGCTTATGCTTCTGGGCTCTAGGGACCTCTCCTCGACCTATTCTGACCCACCTCAAGCCTCTGTGAATGACTGCTGTGTTCCAGGCGGTGGGCTCAGCAATGATTAATAAGCTTTCCTGACTGGAAACTGCTCCATTCTGAGAGAGGCAGATATATGTGCTGTGTGGTGTGCACAATGTGCTGGAGAGGAGAGGGGCAGTTAGGAGGGACAATCAGGGAGCAATGACAGATCTGGAGTCCACAGAGGGTGTGACGTGAGAAAGGGAATGGCTGAGGTTTCTGTCCTCAGCTGGTGGAGTCAGAGGAGCAGTGTACGAAGACAGAGCAATTTACTTCAAGCGCACTCTAAATTGGGGTTGCTCACTCACTCTTTGGTAAAGTTTGGTTCTTGTTTTCCTGATTTTAGTCCTCATTTCGGTTAAACTGAACAAAATTTCTTCTGCTCTGCTTTTTTAAGTTATTTATTTAGTAGCAGCATTAACACAAAATATCTTGATTGGCAGCACTGCTTTCAACCTAAACAGAAAACTTCCTCTTTTCTTGAAGAGTTTCTGATGTTGTTTGGACAAATGTCCTGACTTCTTTTCATGGGCAGGGGGTGGGGTCGGGTGAGGAAGACATTTTAACCTACGTTTTCAACTCAGGGCATATTTTTTAATCAGATACTTCCACCAAGTTCACATCTAGTTATCTTCTCTATCAATTAGTTTTGCACAAGCAACGTTACAGAGTTACTGAGTGTGTTACTTCTTTCAAATGGATTTAAATTTTAACAGGCTTAAACTAAAATATGAGGATCAGACAGTGGAATTTCAGACATTCGCCATAGGAGCAGGGAGAGGGCGGTGTTTAAAGAGATTGCAAGGGAGATTTGATAAAATTGGACCACTTACACTGGAGGCTTATGCTCCTATAGTTATGTGTTCTTTATTATCTCGTCTGCTTAAAAATTTACACTCCCACAGAGCATAATCATCTATGTTTACAGGACCTGACGGAACCTAAGAAGTACTTACCTACTCTTATTCTCTGGTTCAATATTAATAATGATACATGAGAAAAACTTTGCCATACTTAAAAATAAGTTTGGTATGATGGGTTTAAACAAAAACACATCATTTTCCTTTTTGTAAACTTTCAAGGTCTTTTATAAGCAAATGGGTACTGTGAATGGCTTCAGGGGTATAACGTATACAATGTCTCTAAAGTTGTATGACCACGAGACCCCTTCATCAGAGAAGTCTTCACTGAAATAGTGTTTCACAGAACACAATTTAGAAATCATTGTTTTAGCTGAAAATTGTCCCCAAACACACACTCTTTCTTTTCTCATTTGGTTGGAGGCAAGCTGATCTTTAGAATAACCTTTTCAATTCTGACACTACTTTTCCGGTACTTGAAATCATCCAAGGGCATGTGTTCTTGGGTTCCTTAAGTTGAGCAGCTAATGAAAATGTGTTATGAAAGTAGACTGCATGAAAAGAAAAAAAAAAATCCTTTAAACTTCTAAACTGTCTTTCAGCAAATTTAATTTGAACTCTATAGCCTGAAACCAAATCCTCAGTTGTGGTTTCTTCTTTATCTAGCTATTCAGATTCCAATTCTTAAAATAAGTTCATAAATCTCATTAAATTATCAAAAGTTTCTAGCCCCCTGCACAAGAAACACACATATGTAGATGATCCTTATAAATCAATGGTTCCTAACCTTGATTTTAGAAGCTTTTAAAGTATCTCTATCTTAATTTATAGTAGGATTTCTTTACTTCTTAAAAAAAACTAATAAACATAATCCATGTTAATTTTTGAAAAAAAGAATGTAACAAAGAACCAAAGCTCCATGCCTTCATTTGTTCCCATTGTACACAGGATATATTTGCAAACACCCTCTTGTTTTTAAGGAGAGCATACAATTTAATAAGTTAAAGTGATTACTAACAAAAATTTAGGAAGATGGCCAGTCTCTTTTTTTCTTCTTACTTCAGAAATTACTGTTCCCCTTTTCTTCATTAGCCTCAATGATTTCTTTCAATGCATTAACAGAAATTGAGAATTGTTGCATTTAAAAGTAATCTTTTATTATGGATTCCAGAAAGCATGAGATTTCTAAATTCACAAACTAAAGGAAAGAAACAAGATTTGGTGGGGGAATAAGGTTGTTAGGGAGCAGTTAAGGCTTTTTTGGTTTGGTTTGGTTTAGTGTCTGGGGGAATTACGTGTGCTTTTTATTTCCTATCTGCGTCTATTTATATTCTGAATACTTAGTTTTAGATTCAGATTTAAATAATCTGCATATATTAAACTGCTAGTTGACTACACAGATAAACCAATTCCATTTTTCTACCTTTAATTATTAAATTGAGCAGTTTAATATGCAATTCTCCAATCTAGAAATGGATTGCACACCAAAAGTTTGTAAATTCATGGCTGGCTAGAAATCAAAACGTACTTCTCCAGATAAACAACATTTCACCTGGTAATAAGTGCCAGGTGAGGCCAGAAAACCATATTTTATCTTTATGGAACCTAAGTCCTATTAACTCCTCCTAAGCATTCTGCATAACAATGTTTTCTCAGGAAGCAGAGGAAAGTCAGACACATCTGACTGTCTACAACCCATTCCCTTGATCGACTGCCAGGTTGAGGAGGAGGTTGCTCTGAGCTTTAACTTACAATGGAGTTTGCATTTGGACACGGAATCTCAAGACGGTGAGGCAGAGAAGGGCTGGGTACCCAGGTTTTGTGGGGAGAGAGTAGTAAGGAATTATTGGAGCTTTGAGTTTCTCAGGCACAAATCACTAGGAATATTTTTACATGCATGAGCACAGGTCCCAGTCACTCGTGCCTCCTGGCACTCCTGCCCACAATCACAGACTCACCTGCTTTTCTTCCATGAGCCATAGTCTTCCCTCGCCACTGCCACTTAGTGGTTGTCTTTAGCTGCTGTGCAACTCACAATGGTAGAGAAAGATAATCTCACCGCTTCTCTCCTACCTAATACAAGCCCTTAGGTACACGAGCAAAATGAACAAAAATGTCCTTCCTAAACTCTAGCTTTGCTTTCCTCATTTAGAACTCATTTGCTATGGGTTGAACTGTGCTCTCCAAAATTCTTACATAGAAGTCCTAACCCCCAGCCCGCTGGAATGTGATTTTATTTGGAGTTAGGGTCACTGCAGATGTCATTAGTAACTAGAGTAAGGTGGGTCCTAATCCAGTATGACCAATGTCCTTATAAAAAGAACGCCATGTGACGAGACACACGCACAGGGAAAACACCACATGCACATCAAGGCAGAGATGGGGGTGATGCTTCTACAAGCCAAGGAACTCCAGCGAACTACCAGAAGCTAGAGGAGAAGCAAGGAACAGATTCCCCTCTTCCGCCCTTAGAAGGAACCACCCTGCTGATATCCTGATCTCAGGTTTCTAGCCTCCCAAACTATGAGACAATACATTTCTCCTGTTTAAACCCCTCAGTCTGTGGTACTGTTATGGCAGCCCTAGGAAAGTGAGAAGAATCCATTAAAGAAAAAAAAAGACATCACATGCATAGGTGTTAAGAGGTGAGTTTTTTTTTAAAGACTCGCACCTGAGCTAACAACTGTTGCCAATCTTCTTTTTTCTGCTTTTTCTCCCCAAATCCCCCCAGTACATAGTTGCATATTTTAGTTGTGGGTCCATACTAATTGTGGCATGTGGGACGCTGCCTCAGCAAGGCCTGATGAGCAGCGCCATGTCTGTGCCCAGGATTCGAACCGGTGAAACCCTGGGCCACTGAAGCAGAGCGGGCGAACTTAACCACTCGGCCAGGGAGCCAGCCCAAGAGGTGAGTTTTGAACAGTTCAAAGATTGAGGTTTGGTCACTTATATTTCAGAACAAACCCAAACTCACCTCTCCAGGGTATTTCATCACAGAGCTGGGCAAGGAAGGAGACTGATAACGAGATGAGAGGAAGGAGGGCATAGCTAAGAAACTAGCACTCGGCCTACCAGAGCAACACTGCAAGGGAAGAGAAGAATGGGCCTGTGGCCCCATTCAAGACAACGTGGTACTTCAGGAGAGGATAAGGAAATAGTCACAGGCAGCAATCAGCTAAGGAAATAAGAGAAGGCAAGAAGGAGGAACCTCCCATAGGGTAGCTCTGAGGAGCAAGGGCATTCCCAAGTTCTCCGCCAATGTTCTTGCTAGTTTCTGCTCATGTATAAGGATCACATAAGGTTATGCATATTGGGTCTTACTTGGTATTTCTTTCTACATCTGTAATTTCTATAGTAAATCATCTAGAGCTTATAACCTTGCTGTTCTATAGTGCCTGGCAGCCATTATTCTAATTTTATTTGATTGGACTTATTTGGGGCACTAAGGAAAGGAATATTTTGTTTGAAAAGTCCACATTAGGATTTCCTTTCTAAGCTCCCGAAGTACCCACACTTTGAAGAAGTTTCTAGCTAATGCCTCCTCCCCCAATGTGTCAGCCATTTCTGACTCTGGGGAGCCGGAGGCAGAGAGCTCATCCTTAATATTCTCCCAACTCATTACCTTGTCCTCCTCAGAAAATTCTTCCTCTGGTTGCACTTTCCCCTCTTACGACTCTACTAACATTGTTACTACCACCTAATAGACATAAATCCAGGCATATCCTCGGAAAACGGTGGGGTCCAGTAATCCCACAGATGTCTAGAACTACTCAAACACTGCATCTAACACAACACCACACAAGACCCTAAGACTACGTCTGCACAAGCATCCGTCTCCCCCTCTCTGTTTCTGAGCATGAATCTCTTTCCAGTCTCAGCGTGAGTCACTCTTTTCTCTTAGGCAACTGTCTTGAATAAAAACCCTGAACTTTTCCAGTCTACCCCTGAAGGAACAACCAAAGAAAACAGTTAGTGGAAAGGAGTGGGTTTAATAGAAAAGGATATTCAATTATAAGGGAGTACCTGATCACCTCGTGGGAGTCTGGATGTTAAAAAGCAAGGCAGGAAGAAACCGAGGATCCGCTCTGCCGGGTGTGTGCTTACGGACAGAAGACGAAAACGAGAAATGCACTTCAAAAACAATTTCAGCAGAAAGATATATTTAATAACCACTCAATTTAGAAAATACCATCTATAATGAAAATGTCTCCAAGCAGTTTTAAGGATTTTTATTTTATATTTTTGAAAGCATTAGGAGAATGAATAGTGTAAAATGACCACGCAAGAAAGGCAGAAGAAAATGTGGTTTTTAATTGTCTAAGGCATCTACAATCCTAGTCAGAAGGCTCCACATCTGTGAATGCAACTATAGGTAACATTATCAACTCCGAGGTAATTTATATGCTTTTTCTTTTTATTAAAAAATAAACAGGAATATTTTAATTATTCACTAGAATGTTAATATCCAACCAGTGTGATAGTAGCTAATGTTCTACAAACAGCCTTGTGCTGGCGTTGTGTGACATGGATGATCTAAATTCTTTCCAATTTCATTGACTATTCAATGCCTCCTCTGTTGTCCCTGCCCAATTTAGCAGCTTTGTAGCATATGAAACTTACTTTCGATGCCCCAGTTGATGATGAATTTTTTACAAAAAGCATACTATTACACTCATTCTTGGGTCACTAGCAAAAGCAAATCATCACCCCGATAATTCAAGTAAAAGCATGAATGTCCTTTTCCTCCCAAATCACTAAAACAACTGTACTAGTTCTCCAGTTTGCTTCACATGCCTTGTCTTGCTAATGTTTTCTAAACAGAAAAATAGCCTCTTTTATCTTCATAGCCTTAATCAGATTTCCTTAAAAACATTAACTATGTTTTTGCTTGTTAGAAAACCAGAAAAGAAGAAGAAAAGTGGGGAGACTATGGTGCGTCCTGCAATAAGCCAACAACAGAAGGGACAGGTGGAGGCCTTATAAAGAGAAGCAGAGGCTTGGGTTCCTGGGTTGGGAAGCCTTGCTTCTCTTGAATTCCCTATCCTGACAAATGGCACCATGAGGAGTTGTTTTGTCCTCTCCCTCCCCTGCTCAGCACACAATCACACACCAAATACTATTCATTCTGCCCCCTTAATATCTCCTGCAGCTGTCCACTCCTCTCCCTCCCCACTGCATTGCCTCAGTTCAGCTCCTCGTCGTGGTCAGCTAGATTGTCACAACAGCTTCCTAATGGGTTCCATGTCTCCAGTCTAAACACACTGACGAAAGGTTATGTTCCTAAAATGAAAATTGGATCATTGCTCCACTCCTACAAAGTGGCTGGAGTGAGGGTGTCTTATTGATCTTTATCCCCAGTGCCCGGCACACAGCAGACTTCAGTTAAGTCCTAGTGAATGAATAAATGGATGGATGAATTACTCAGTCACTCATTTCTCAGGCTAAAAACTTTCAAAGACTAAAAACTTTCCGAACCCACAAACAGGAAACCCAAATTCTTCAGCATGGCATTAAGCCCCAAGCAACTTACCAGCTTCATCCTCCACCTCTCCTGCCATTTCTCCATTTACTCCCCACCCCAACCATACCAGCTTTGTCACCAGGACTGGCTCTTTCAAGCCTCTGTGTATAAAAGAGCACGTGTTCCTCTGCCTGAAATGCCCTTCCTCTATATCTACACCTGAGGGCCCCTATACAGATGCCACTTGTTTTGTGAACCCTTCCATGACTCCTCCAGAGGGGGTCAGCCCTGTTCCCGCAGCACTTGGCATCAGTGTCCCTATGGCCCCTGCATTCCCAACAGGGCAAATCATAAACCCTATTTTTCACTTCCTCACCAGACTGAGAGTTATTGTCAAGGATTAAAGGGAAAGGGCTATGTCTTACTTATTTTTCCCTCCCCCTTCTCTCTACTTATCCTTCTCCAATGCCCAGAATAGCGTCAATGTCCAAATACCGATAAATATTAGATATTCATTAAATACTTGCTGGATGAGCCTATCCAAGGGAAAGAAATGTCCCTAGGCATTAGGATGACAGAGAATCCTAGCCCTTCTCTTCTTGACTAGTCTCCTTTCTTATCCCTCAGTTCCTTAGTCTTCACTATAGTCCTCCCCACCCCTCAGTCCCTCATTTCCTTCCACTCCCCAGCACAGCTTGAAATTGGGGAAATCCCCATTCAAATCCTAAACCTAACATGTTGAAGATGGAAGGAGGAGAAACTCTCATACCACTATCAAGGTGGCGGAAGGATAAAAATTGTTCTCAGAAACCTAATTGGAAATATAAATTCGTGTTCTTTCAAAAAACACCAGTATGTGTGTTGGTTAGGAGTAAAGAACTACTGATGCAGAACTGAATTTCACTTATTCTGTATGCTAAACTTCAGTTAAGTCCTAGTGAATGAATAAATGGATGGATGAATTACTCAGTCATTCATTTCTCAGGCTAAAAACTTTCAAAGACTAAAAACTTTCCGAACCCACAAACAGAGACCAAAGAACCATCTGTTTCTACGGGAATTTAGGTTCAGAGTTCTGAACAAGCAATCTGTATGGTAACTAACTACTAGGACAATCAGTTCGTTAATTGCGGCCTGTCTCTGCTAAAAAACAAAAAACTTTTCCCCCTAGAATTTGGAATTCTCTCTACAAATAATTTCTCAACTACCCGTGTGAGAGGAAAGAACCCTTAACATCAGGGCACCTAGATTCCAGAACAGAGGTTCTCATTCCCACCTACACAGAAGCACCAAGGGAAATTTTAAAAACTACTAATTCTCTTGGCTCCATTCAAGACTAAGTAAAATCAGAACCTCTGGGGATAGGATCTTTTCAACAGTTTATTTAAGAAGTTCTTCAGGAAATTCTAGTGTGTAGCCTGGGTTGAAAACCTCGTTCTAAACTATGTTTTGACCTTAGCTATTTGTCATTAGGCAAATTCCTTGTGAGTCTGACCTTTCTGGATCTCAGTTTTCTCACCTGTAAAATGAAAGCCTTGAGGTTAAGGAAGCTTCTTTATACTTTATAATCCCTTCCAATTTTCAAAGCATTTACAACTTTTATGAGCTAACTTTTGACCGTTGAGTTGCTCTATTTCTCTTGGCTTATCAGACAACGGACAAATCAAGGAAAAACAGACATGAATCTGTAAAGATCTTTCAATGACTCAGACAAAAGGAGGTGCAGGCAAAATTCCACTTTGAAAAGTATGTTTCCCACATACTTAACTAGTTCCTGGGAGGACAAAAGTTACATACACCAGCACTGAATTTCATGGATTTTTTGGAGCCATTATGTTAAAATTTAAAAAAAGGAAAAGCTAAGCAAAAAGTTCCATACTATAATACTTCACTCCCTCAGACGTGTAGTTTCATCATTCTAACGACGACTTTTTTGCATATGCCTCCATTAAAGTCATGACTGCAGAATAAGCTGATGATTTCAAAAACGCCCCCTCACTCCTTAAGTCTTTTTACTGAATAGCTTGCTGAGAAATTTAACACACAGGGTCCCTAGTTTCTTTATTCTAGTGATGGCAATATAACCTTTGTCTTGGTTCAACCAATTTTTCCCTCAGTTAACACATCTTTCCAAGTTTAAAAAACATATTTTTTCATTTACTTGGCTTATAAAGTAAACCTAGAAACCCTCAAATATTTTTTAAAAAGCAAATAAACAAATATTCACCCATGCAGAAGCAAAGAGAACACAGGAGAATCACTTGCTCCATTTTACAATATTATGGTACATTGTGTAGTCTTGTGTCAGTATTTATTATCAGTCATTTAGTTTACGATAGAGAATAACTTTTGATTACTGATGCTTGTAGTATTACTCACTCTGTCTTAGACTGTTTGAAGATCTGTATTTTTATTACAAAGTCCAATAAAAATAAAGTGAAAAACCCATAGGTCCCAAAACTGATTCCTGGCTTGAGCTGTATGTCACTCCTTTCCAATCTAAAAAGTATTTCCTTCTACTGTTAGTCTCTGTCTCTTGCTCATAAGCAAATTTATCTCCTAATGCCTCATTCTTTATTTTAGCCATTAATCTCCCATTGAGAACCTTACCAAATGCTTTTTGCAGATAAAAATATTTAATATCTAGTAGATTTCCCCTATCCACAAAACCATCCAACATTGCTCAGAGGGAAAAATCAATCTTTTGTACCTGAATTTAAGTTTGCTGGTTTGACTCAAAGTATTTTTCTCTAACTTCTTCAGGTCTTTACAGGAGATAACAGAACCACAGTATAAGAACCCTGTTTATCTTTGTTATGAGTTGACTTGCGCCCCCCCTCCCCCAAAAGATATGTCAAAGTTCCAACCCCCAGTACCTCAGAAAGTGACTTACTTGGAAATAAGGTTATTGTAGACATAATTAGTTAAATAAAGATAAGGTCTTGCTAAGTAAGGTGGGCCACTGAATGACTAGTGTCCTTGTAAGAAGAGGAGAAGAGACACAGAAAGACCCAGGAGGAGATGGACGGATGGGAGTGATGACGGAAGCAGAGACTGGAGTGATGCATCTACAAGGCAAGGAATATCAAGTATTGCCAGCACATAGGAGAAGCTGGAAGAGGCAAGGAAATATTCTCCGCAGATTTCATTGGGAGCATGACCCTGCAGATACCTTGCTTTTGAACTTCTACCCTGCAGAATCATAAGCATAAAATTCTGTTGTTTTAAGCCACCAAGTTTAAGGTACTTTGTTACAGAAGCCTTAGGAAAACAGGACATTCCTCTTTTTCCGTAATTTCCATATTTTGGGGCCCTGTCTATAATTGCAATCTACACTGAAATTTCACACACACACACGTGAAAACAAACAGAAAGCATCTCTAATGGTCACTGAGTATCACACATGTAACAGTAGCTCTATCAGGTTGCCAGCCAGCCCATGAACATCTTCTACTTCCTGATGTAGCCCATCCAATTTCTGCACAATCTGGACTGTAACAAAACTCTGCCTTATACCAGGCCAAAATCGATCTTTCTATAACTTCTAAAAGTTGGTCCCAATCCTCCTACCTGGGGGTAACAGAGAACAATCATCCTTTTTCATCTTTGTGTGTGTGTGTGTTCAAGTATTTGAATACAATATCATAAGACAATGATTGTTCTCTTCCTAAATAAGACTTCCACTTTCCTTTCAATCACTCTCCATGCGAAGGTTTCAATTTTCCTCCTCTTACGCTGGGATACCCTTCTACGCCTGCTCCAATACCATTTCCATTCCCCCACACCCTTTTATCTCACATTCTTGGCTCCTTCAGTCTCAGACTACCCTCGGCTTTGACATTTCTCCTCCTCCTTCATTAGGTGGACAAGAGGAAGGTCATGACCCTGCTAATGTTCCAAGTGCATCATTATGGGACCATCAGCAGAGCAGGTAAATATAAAAAAACAGTGGAAGCTGCCTGAGGCGAAGGTGCTCTTGGCATCCTTCCTTTTCATTTCAGCAAGGATTTACTGTGGGCTTCTCATGGGTGGGTCCCTGGGCTTGCTTTCGCTTTTCTCTTTCATGCTTATTTCATGTCCACCACCCCCTATAGTTTTTCTCCAAACACAGTGCCTCTCTATTGTCTTACTTTTCTTGTCCTCAGTAGAAAAGTACAGGGCAACATAAAAATCTCATTCAGTAACTCTAGAAATACATCTGTGCCTCCGAAGGTTAAACACAGCTTATATATATCATCGTAAATTACATACAAATCAATCGCAGGGTGGAGAGCGGGACTGTGCAATAACTAAAGCATGGGATTTGGAGCCAAGAGTCCTTCAGAATTCTGCCACTTTCTCAATGTGTGGCCTTGGTCTAGTCACTTAACTTCTGAACCTCAGGTTTTCATCTACTAAAAGAAGATAAGGTACCACCTCCCCTACTTCCCTCTTAGGACACTTGAAAAAAATTTGTAAACTACTAACTTCACATGATTTATTAACCTTTATTCATTTAATCATTCAACAAATACATGTATCAAGTATCTATCTGGTACAATATACTGAAAGACCTATTCAAGGATTCCAATTTCCCAGCACTTAAGAGTTTGCTAATAGGCGGCACAGATATGAACGAATAAATAACAAAAGCTAATGTGCTAGGGACTAAAGACAAATGAATAACAGAACCTCAGAGACATGAGGCAGTATCTACAGGTCTAACCTCTACATCATGTACCAGAAGTTCACTAAGAAAAGAAAAAGAAATCCTTCAATGTTTCTTTCAATAGGAAAATACAAATTTATTAAAAAATTGAATTTTATATATTTTGTTTACAGATGTATCTACTGATGTCCCTGAACTTATCAACAAGCATTTCATAGCTACTTACTACGTAGCTAGCCAGGGTGCCCATGAATTTTGCTAGGGAAACTTGGTCTAGAGAAGGCACAGTTAGGTGATTTTGGAAGAAGTTGGGCTACAGTTTTAAAAATTTCATAGAGTAAAATTGTACACAGACTAGCATACACCACATAAAAAACTAAGCTTACAAGATTTTATTTCTTTTATTTTGGGTAAGGAAGATTGGCCCTGAGCCAACATCTGTTGCCAATCTTCCTCTTTTTGTTTGAGGAAGATTGTCCCTGAGCTAACACCTGTGCCAGGCTTCCTCGATTTTGTATGTGGGATGCTGTCTCAGCACAGCTTGATGAGCAGTGGGTAGGTCTGCACCCAGGATCCAAACCCATGAACCCTGGATCACCGAAACAGAGCGCACAAACTTAACCACTATGTCACTGGGCCGGCCAAAATTTTCTTTTCATTTTTTTTTTCCCAGAAGCTCAGCCATGGAGAGGCAAAGAAAATGCTTTGTGTTGAAATGTATGTCACAGACTTAACCTTTTCTTTAAAACGATATGCATATACCAAAATGCACCATCAGTAGTTCCTGCCCTGCTGGGAGGCCAGAAAAGAGGAGAACTTCCCTCTTCTGCAGAGCTCTTTATTTTGCACCCAACAAAGAATGGTGAGGGCATGGGTGGGTGGGGATAAACTTTCTGAAATTTTTGCTTGGGTGCCTGAATTTAAATTTAGTCCCTGAATGAGAGGGCAAGTTAACTCATTTTTACCCTGTAAGTGGCTTAATTTTTAGGGCTAGTTAAAAAGAATTGTAAATAAATTTACACTTTAAATCCTTTAACACAATCTAATACACATCTATATTCATATGCTTTCCCCAGTGATGAACTTTCAATTGCAGCATACCTTTTCATAAATTAAATGCTTTTCCTATAAAAGGCAAGATCTTATTTAAAAAAAAAAAAGGCAGGCTGGAACACCACAGGGGTCTGGACTTGCCATCTGGATCCACATTTCTTGAGTATATGAAGATTTGCAGCCCAAGATAAAGGACTTGTGGTGTGACTTGTGACAATCTTTAGAAAAAGAAATCTACACTGTCATTTACTCTACAGTTTGATTCATATTAAATTTCTAAAGATGTTTTAAAAAAAAATCTTAGATGTTAATTGGCTATTAAGGGCAGCATTTTTTTTTAGGGTTTTTGTTTCCTTCAGTTATAGCAAGTTCCCCACACTTTTCCCCCTTTATTTTGTTTTTTTCAATGGCTTCCCTTATATTTTCTTTTCTTTCTCTGCTTCAACTCATTGTTTTATATGACTTTGATCTTATTGGGTTGAATTTCAAATATTCCCTCCCCTGGTTCCTACTTTTTCTTTTGTGATTTCCTATACGTTAAAAAATTCCAGCCAAGTTCAAAACTCATTTTGCATTCCTTCAAGGTCTGCGTTTCTCAAACCCCATATTTTTGTGTTAGTACTCTTTCCACAGATCTTCATCAGCAATTCAAACCTGATGACATTATGATTGCATCTTTAGTGCTTTTCTATTCCAACCTTATTTATCATGCCCGCATTATTTCCAAAGATAAGGTCTAGAATAACTGCAGAGCGGAGCTTGTTAGCTGTTGCGTGCGTGCTAAAAGTCCACCGCTACTGAAAGATAAAGCCACTTTTCTACATCCTGGCATTATTCTTAACGTGTGCGTTTGCTAGGCTGAAATCCCTGAGCAGGAGATTGACCTGCTTTAGGCTTTTCTTTTCTATAAGCATGTTTCTCTTTCTATCTCACTTCCTATCACCTTGTTCTTAGATTGTTTGATGAAAAAAATATGGCTCTCATTTCTCTTCTCTGATTATATTCCCTCCAAATGGTTGACTCCTACCTCATCGCTTCCTTTATTTGTATTTCTCTCACCACATTTCCACTAACGTAAATGGAAGATCCATTTTCTTTGACCAAAAAGCCATGGCAAAAAGTTTTCCTTAGTTCTTCCTTGCCTGTAGAACTACCTCAGAATCCTCACAATACCACTGCTTAGATCACCTAAACAATGCCTGGGATACATAAACTCCTTGTCAAATGTATAAATTATCGATCTGTTTGTTCAATCAAAATAAAAGTTGGTGTCAAAATAACATGTCCAAACTCTATTAGGTTGTGGCACATCTAGAAAGATAAATCTAGATTTTCAAATTTCACTCTTTCTTTCTTATTCATTCATTCCATTCATTCATGTATCTCAAAATATTTTCTTACGCTCTCCCAGATGCCAGGCACGGTAGTAATCACAGGAGAATACAGATAAGTAAGATATAGTCCTTGGCCTCAGGGAGGTTCATAGTTCATGATGATACTGTGTGACAAACGCTACTGGTATTTACAACCGTCCTAGGAGCACAAGAGTATGAACAATTAATTAATTCTGCCTCTCGAGGATCACAGAGACATTTGACACAGTATGGCAATTTTATTTAAATCTTTAAAAAGATTTAAGGGCAAAGGGGAGCAAAGAAGGCTTAAACAGACAGAGGAAATGATATAACAAAGGCAGAAGTAACTGGAATGTTCCCAAATATCAATAATAACCATTTAGAATCGAAGCAAAAATATCCTTTTAATTGACGTTCTTATTTTGCCATAAGAGCACCTCCCTCATAGAGCTGTTGTGAAGATTAAATGTAAATATACACAAAGCCCTTAAAATAGCCCCTGGCATGTAGTAAATGCTCAAGAAATGTTAGCCATTATTATTGCTGTATTATAGATTATATCACATATATTTCATCTATTCAAAATATTTCCTTTTTTAATTTTTTCTGGTCCCTGGTTTGGTTCTGGATCAGTGTTGCAGCTGAATAAGCAATCTCCACTTAAATGACATTTTATTTGGATACACATCAAAGAGCTGTGGTGGCTGCTATAGCTTCTGGAGTAAAAGAATTAGGAGAGATGACAAATAAACGTAGCTGAGAAGTCTACCATATACAGAATTAACTGGACCACATCTAATTGTGATTCTCAACTAATCGGATTCTTTTTACACCTTTTTTAAGACAGAGTCAAAAGGCGGCAAAAGAAATTCATATCTAAGACTTATTAAACAATTCTACTAATATACAGGCATACATCAGATATATTGCAAATCCAGTTACAGACCACCGCAATAAAGCAAATATTGCAATGAAGACACACAAAGTTTTTGGTTTACCAGTGCATATAAAAATTATATTTACACTATACTGTCGTCTATTCAGTGTGCAATAGCATTATGTCTAAAAAGACAATGTATATACCTTAATTAAAAAATACTTTATTGTTAAAAAAAGTTAACCATCATCTGAGCCTTCAGCGAGTCATAATCTTTCTGCTGGTGGAGGGTTTTGCCTCCATGTTGATGGCTGCTGACTGATCAGGGTGGCGGCTGCTGAAGGCTGGGGTGGCTGTGGCAATTGGTTAAAATAAGACAACAATGAAGTTTGCTGCATCGATTGACTCTTCCTTTCACAAACAATTTCTCTGTAGCATGCGATGCTGCTTGATAGTATTTCTACCCACAGTAGAATTGCTTTCAAAATTGCAGTTAATCCTCTCAAACCTTGCCACTGCTTTATCAACTAAGTTTATGGAATATTCTAAATCCTTTGTTGTCATTTCAACAATATTCACAGCATCTTCACCCGCAGTAGATTCCATCTCAAGAAACTACTTTCTTTGCTCATCCATAAAAAGCAACTCTTCATCCCTTAAAGTTTTATCATGAGAGCGCAGCAAGTCAGGCACATCTTCAGGCTCCACCACTAATTCTAGTTCTCTTGCTATTTCCACCACACCTGCAGTTACTTCCTCCACTGAAGTCTTGAACCCCTGGAAGTCACTCACCTTATGGAGATGACTTTTCCCTTAAACCTCATGAACCAACCTCTGCTAGCTTCCAACTTTTCTTCTGCAGCTTCCTCACCTCTCTCAGGCTTCACAGAATTGAAGAGAGTTAGGGCCTCACTCTAGATTAGCCTTTAGCTCAAGGGAATGTTGTGGCTGGTTTGATCTTATATCCAGACCACTAAAAGTTTCTCCACATCAGCAATAAGGCTGTTTCACTTTAACACGCATCTGTTCACTGGAGTACCACTTTTAATTTCCTTCAAGAACTTTTCCTTTGCGGTCACAACTTAGTTAAATGTTTGGCACCAAGAGGCCTAGCTTTCAGCCGATCTCAGCTTTCAACATGCCTTCCTCACTCAGCTTAATCATTGCTAGCTTTCGCTTTAAAGCAAGAAATGTGCAACTCTTCCTTTCTCTCGAACACTTAGAAGCCATCGTAGGGTTATTAATTGGCCTAATTTCAATATTGCTGTGTCTCAGGGAATAGAAAGGCCCAAGAAGAGGGAAAGAGACGAGGGAACGGCTGGCCAGTGAAGAGGTCAGAACACACACACTTATCCATTAAGTTTGCCATCTTATATGGGCGTGGTTCGTGGAGCCCCAAAACGATTACATTAGTAACAAAGATCACGGATCACAAATCACCATAAAAAATATAAGAATAATGAAAAAGTTTGAAATATTGCAAGAATTACCAAACTGTGACACAGAGACACAAAAAGAGCTGTTGGAAAAATGGTTCTCACAGACGTGCTCGATGCAGAGTTGCCACAAACTTTCCATTTGTAAAACATGCAATATCTGCAAAGTGCAATAAAGCAAAAAGCACCATAAATTGAGGTATGCCTGAAGTAAGCTTTGGGATCAGTATAAAATGAAATTCAGCTTAATATCTTATGTCTCCTACAGGTGCACCAAATAGTTTTGAAAAGTGATGTTCTGAATAATGCCTTGTAATAGTCTAGAAAATAAAAGATTCAACTGTATTTCCTCTCTTATTGAGGTAGGATGGGGTAGGAAGGTATACAGATATTTTCTAATAACTTAAAAGTCCTTAGTTTATAGTTATAATGCAGTCATATACATTACTTCATTTGAATTAATAATCAGATTACTTTATTTGCTGAAGGTCACAAAATGTGCAAGATGGAACAAGAGTCCAGGTCTTCTAACTCCTATGACCATGGCTCCTTCCCCTAAGACATTTTGAAAGATTCCTAAACAAGATTAAACCAAAAGTAGGCTACTAATCATTTAGTTGACCAAAAATGCAAATGCCCTGGTTAACTAAGTTTTTACTTACAATTATGTATAACACCAGACCAACAGAGTTCTATATCTCTACCTTACTCTCTCTCCAGAGCATTTCTTTTGCAATAATCTAAATGGCTATCAAAATTACAAGATAAATTATTATTAATGCAAATGAGAAACTCCCTTCCTTTTGAGATTTTGATGATAAATGGGAAAAGAAAAGCAATGAAGAATTCCATATATGACAAGATAAATGTTAGAACGACTTGCTTCCTGCTATAAATAACAATAGAAGTGAACACAATATATAAGGCAACTAACTATTTTCAAGCACTGGAAAACTGACAGCTCAAGACACACCCTGAGGTAATACAGATATATAAATCAGCAGATAAAGGCTTTAAATCAGCTATTATAAATATGTTCAAGGACTTAAAGGAAAATATCATCTGAATGAGTGAAAAAATGGGAAATCTCAGCAGAAAAATAAAAATTATAAAAAAGAGTCAAATGGAAATCAGAAACTAAAAATGTACAATAGCATAAATTTCACTGGATGGGCTTAAAAGCAAATTTGGGACAGACAATGAAGGTCAATGAACTTGAAAAAGATCCACTTAAATTAGCCAATCAGAACAGAGAAGGGAAAAAAAGATTTAAATTAAAATAAACAGGACCTCAGCAACCTATGGGACAATATCTAATACTCATGTACTTGGGGTCCTAGAAGGAAAAGAGAGATGGAATAGGGCAGAAAATATATTTTAAAAAATAATTTTTAAAAAGTTCTAAATTGATTGGAAAACATCCACATACAGATCCCAAAAGTTCAGCTAACCACAAGCAGGAAAATTCAAAGAAAATCATACTTAGGCATATCATGGTCAAATTAGTGAAAAATAAAGATAAAGAGAAAATACTGATTGACTACCACCAGAGTAAGATGAGACATTACTTACAGGAAAACAAGAAGAAATGAAATTCCAAGGAACGGAATGACATGATTAAAGTGCTGAAATAAAAATAAAACTGTCAACCCAGAACTCAGACCTATATATTCAGCAAACTATCCTTGAAACATGGGGGTGAAATAAAGACATTTTCACATGAACAAAACCTGAAGGAATTAATTGCCAGCAGACTGATAGGAAGGAAAAAAGATGGAAATGATATGTATGTGGGAAAATATAAAAAGACTAGCTTCACGTAGTTTTTTCTTTTAATTTCCTTAAAACATAAATGACCATTAAAAACTGCATTATCGTAAGGAGGAGTTTATAACACAGGTAGAGGAACATGATGCTAAAATAATTCAAAGGATTGTTGAGGGTGTAAATGCAACTGTTGTAAGGTTCTTACATTTGTAACATATGAAGTGTAAAGTGGAACAGTATTAATTCTAGGTAGCCTAGATAAGTTAAGGATGCATATCATAATTGCTAGAGCAACCACTAAAAAAATACAAAGAGGAAGTAGATAAAAAGCCAATAGAAAAAATAAAATGAAAGGCTATGAAATATTTGATGAACCCAAAAGGTAGCAAGAAAACAGGAACAAACTATAGGTCAGAACAAACATGAAACAAACTGCAAACAAGATGACAGACTTAAATCCTATGATATTGATAATTAAGTTAAATGTAAATGGACAAAGCATTCCAATTAAAAACCAGAGATTATCACAATGGATAAAAAAAAAAAGACTGCCTACAAGAGAGAAACTTTAAATATATAACCATGGATGGGTTGAAAATAAAAGAATGGAAAAAAGATATATCATGCAAACAGTTAAGCACAAGAAAGCTGGTGTGGCTAGGTTAGTGTCAGACAAAGGGGACATTCAGCCAAAGACTAGCACCAGAGATAAAGAAGGACATGTCATAACAACATGTGTTAATTAACAGGTAAATATAACAATCCTAAAGGCATATATACCTAATAACAGGGCTCCAAAATACATCTAGAATAATATATACTCACATCTGACAGAACTACAGGGATAAGTAGACAAATCCACAATCATATTTGGAGATTTTAATACCCCTCTAAGTAGTAAACAGAACAAGTAGACCAAAACAAAACAAAACCAGATCTGAAAAATGCTATCAACCAACTTGACCTAACTGACATTTACAGAACACTACCACTAATATCTGCAAATACCCAACATTCTTTTCAACTGCACTTGAAGCATATACCTAAATATATCATAAAATGGGCTACAAAAGAAGTCATTAATTTCAAAAGACAAAAGATTCTTACAATGGATATTCTCTGAGAGTGACAGGTTTTTAAATTTTAAGTCAAAAACAATAAGATATCCAGAAAGGCACAAAATATTTGGAAATTAAACATTTCAATCTAAAAACACTCAAATGACATTCTAAATAATATAAGAAATTCAAGGGAAATTACAAAAATATATATATATATTTATACATACATATGTTTTTGCTAAGGACGGACCCAGGGTGCCAAAGCAGAGCATGCCAAACTTAACCACTAGGCCATGGGGCCAGCTTCAGAAAATATTTTTAACTGAATGATAATGAAAAAACAACAAAGCAAAAAAATTGGCTCTTTGAAAAGATTAATAAAATTTGCAGACCCCTAGACTCTTTTTCTACCAAAAAAGAGCTAGACTCTTTTTCTACCAAAAAAAAGAATAACAACAACAATAGGAAAGAAAACAAAAATGACCAATATCAGGAATAAAAAAGAGATAAAACTACAGACCCTATAGACAGCAGACTAATAAAAGAATATTAGAAACAACTTTATACCAATAAATTTAGCAACCCAGTATATTTGTATAATGGAATATTTCTAAGCAAAATCCATGTACACAGAACAACATGAATAGATCTCACGGCTATTATGCTTGGGGCGGGACAAGCACAAAATCGTACATAAGATAGAATTACACGATATTCTAAAACTGGCAAAGCTAATCTATGGTGATAAAACTCAGATCAGTGGTTGCATCTGGGGCAGAGGGTGAGACAAGTGGAACTCACTGCAAAGGGGTGCAGATGATATTTCTGGGATGATGGAGCACACGAACTGTCAAAATTCATCCATCACATGGTACACTTAACACCTGGACTTTACTGAATGCAAATTTACCTCAATGAAGTTGATTTTTAAGAAAAAAGCAATAAAACAATACCATAGAAATAAGAAGCAATGTGAATTTAGTGTGAAACTTTTAAGAATTTTAAAAGTTCTTCAAAAATTACTTCACTTCTATTATACACTTTTTTTAAATTATCTTTTATTTATTTATTTTTTGAGGAAGATTAGCCCTGAGCTAACTGCTGCTAATCCTCCTCTTTTTGCTGAGGAAGTCTGGCCCTGAGCTAACATCCGTGCCCATCTTCCTCTGCTTTATATGTGGGACGCCTGCCACAGCACGGCCTGCCAAGCGGTGCCATGTCTGCACCTGGATCCAAACCGGCATACCGTGGGCCGCCAAAGCGGAACGTGTGCACTTAACCACTGCACCACCGGGCCGGCCCCTCTATTATATACCTTCTTAATGGAATAAGAAACATAAACTATGAGCCAGGAAGTGCGCTAGATGCTTTCATTTAATGATATCTCACAAAAATTATATTTTTAATTCGTAAGATCTAGCATGGTGCCTTGGGAGACAGCTGTGTTACAACTGAAAAAGCAATAAACCTGGGGCCAGAAGACCTGGGTACAAATGATGACTATATTTGATCTACTAGCTTTGTGACCTTAGACAAGTCACTGTTTAAGTGTCTTCATCAACCACAGGGCCGATGTGAAGACCAGGGAATATTATTTTAAAGTATCTGGTAAAGCACACCACAAATGCAAGTTACATTACTCAGCGTAAGTGCTCAATAGACACTGATTAAATGAAGAAACAAAAGAGAGAAACAACAACATGGACAGGGACACAAGCAGACAGGAAGAGAAGGGGGAAAGCATGCTTCTAGTCCCATTCTTTTCTATGTTTGGGTGGGGTGGAGGGAGGAACAGAGACTTCCAAGCATGAAGACCTGATACCATGTTCCTATCATGAGCAGGAGGTGCTATGATTAGGATACGGTTGGTTGACCTCCCAAAATGAATATACTTTCCTTGTGACCTGGATCACAGCATTCTGGGCTAACAATGTCTTGTCCTAGCAAGAGGCGTGAAAAGGGAGGCTACTTGTCTACCTGAG
The DNA here is from genome assembly GCF_021613505.1 of Equus quagga. Lineage (NCBI taxonomy): Eukaryota > Metazoa > Chordata > Mammalia > Perissodactyla > Equidae > Equus > Equus quagga. The sequence goes on from NC_060267.1 coordinate 42,202,184, forward strand.
ACTTGAAGGGGCTTTACCCAAGTTCCTGAGTTACAATGAGTCTTCTGTTACTGTGACCTTTGAAATGCCAACCGATGACCCACTCTTTAGAGTTTTCCAATCCTCCTAATCCTTAGGTTTTCAGCGATTTTCTCTAAATGAGACAACCAGAGCAGAGATCTTCTGGATACAGTAGCAGTGATGAAAGCAATAGCATCATTAATGCCTAGTGGGCTGATTTTCAGTAGAATTCCAGGGACTGATGCTAGATTTGACAGAGTATTCAGAAAATACACAGAGTATAAAAATCTAAAGGGTGACTACAATAGAGTGCCAGATTTAACCTAAGAAGTCATACATCCTCAACCAAATATGGAGCCCCTAGTAGGGCACCCAGAAATTCAATCCTCAATCACAGTCTAGTGTGATAAGCTATCTGAAAGAGGCTTTAACAGAATGCTACAGGGGCGCACAGAGGAGATAACGAACCAAGTGGTGAGAGAGGAGGCAGCGTAAGGGAAACAGTCTTGAAAAGAGTGACACTTGTGTTGAATCCAAAGATGTTACGGAGTTATTTGGGCAAAGGCATTCAAGGCAGAGGGCAGAGCATGTACAGAAACTCAGGAGGGTTGGATGGTGCCATCTGCAGAGGGCTACACGTAATTTCACATAGCGGGAGCATATGGTGCGAAGGGAAAATGAGGAGATGGCAGAGGCACAGGCAGGGTCTTGGGGAGGACCTTTGTAAAATCACGCTGAAGGAATTTACATTTTACCTTGAAGATGAAGGGAAGCCACTGAAGGATTTTAAGCAAGCGATACCACAATCAAATTAGCATTTTAAGAGAGCATTCTGGCAACAGCGTGGAGAACAGATTGGAAGGGGACGAGAGTAGAGACAGACAGTAGGGACTAGTTAGGAGACTGCTGACGTGATCCATGTGGGCAATGACAGTGGCCGGAGACAGCAGCACCCACAGTGGCGAGAAGATCTATCAGATGTGGGGAAGAGGTAGAATTCTCAAGACTCATTCACTGACTCATGTGAAGGTGAGAAAAAGGTGGGATCAAGCATGACACCCAGATTCAAGCTTGGACGTACGAATAGACAGACAGCTGTTCATGGAGATAAAGAATAAGTCAACCTACCTTTCAAAGTATAACAAACAATGATACTGCATTACATTTAAAAAGAAAAAAACACAAACAAAAGCACAGGCTGCCTTGGACAGTATGGATATACATCTCTGAGAAAAATCAAATGCTTAAATTCACAGAGAAGAATAAGTCAGAGTTAAAGAAATTCCTGTCTAACATATGTTGATGAATGAATAATCAAAGAATAACACAGAAGGCAATTCACTAACAAGAGAGCCATCTACTGCTTTACAAGGATACTGCAGCAATGAAATGCCACAAAAAAAAATGTGGAAGAAAGCCGAGAGTTTTTGACCACTTCATATTGTACACATATTCACAAAATATCTGACCCCTCCTACAAAAAATTCCAAGTGGTTAGCAGTTTTAGCTAAGAGCCAAATGCTTTCACTTACTTATTTCTCCTAAAAACATCAATTCACTATATATCATCATTTGAATATTAAAAAACTGCTTACCTGCCATCATTGCTATCATACTGGCTTTATAGACATTAGTAAGAGATCCAAGTTCTCCTGTTGCTAAGATGGTTTTGAGATGAGCCTCCCCACAGGCCTTGCGAAACTGACGGATCTCATCATACAGGGCTGGGGAAGGAAATAATTGAGGCAGTTACAAAAGCAGGCAAGTGATAACATAACTTGGCAGCCATTTAGAACGGGTAGAACCCATCTCAGATTTAGGAAACATGAAACATTTGTCACTTTCTAAAAATCACCCCCAATTTAATATCGCCTAGAGCATTCTGTTGCAGTTCACATCCTGTTACAAGGAATGCTTAGTTTGCTAGCATGAAACTCGTTCTAAGCCTTGGCCCGAGGTCCAGAGTCATAGAGCTTTTTAAAATATCATTATAATGACATGCAAATTACAAATAATTTCTACCTCTTCCACACGATGGTTACTTATAAGAAAAAAGAAATTGATCTACCATACATACAGGGGTGGACGACTTCGCAAACTAAAAAAAAACAGAATCCTCAGGTCCTTATTAATTCTTCTATTCACACATAATAGGTTCTCTTGTTGGAATACAAAGCAGGACTTTCCTGAGAGCTCTGCTAATGACAATAAAGACATAACAGCTTGCTCCACTATCTGCCGGGGTATGTGTCTATACAGCTGACTAAAAAGTGTTGAGCCTGTCCGGGTAGGGTTGGATGTATGTGGACACAGTCAGCTGCAGAGGGATTCAGAGAAGCAGCCTTGAACCTATTAACACCTGACCCTAGTACCACATCTACCCTTCTGGGGCTCCAAATAGCACCCTGAAAGCAGATTGATTTAAAAAAAAAAAAAAAGTATATATACCAAAAAAAAAAACTTACACATAACAAAACAAAATAAATAAATAAAATGAAGGGAAAACATTTCATATTCAAAGTAGAATTTTAGTAAACAAAATCAGTGTAATGAGTATTAAAGTTGTGAAAAATTATTTAACACAGTCTTTTGTCAATGACCCCAGTGGATTTTGGCTCTTACCCTGCAGTGAGTTGGCCACACTCCTTTCTTGAACTTGGGCTATTGCTACAATATGAGGACTAAGATCAGGGCTTTTTCTTTCCTGTGTATGTGTGTGTGCTTCACAGGAAGTAGTTGTAGGAAAGAAACATTCATAATAAGGATTAGAGTTAGAGTAACCATTTTTTAATGCTAAGAGGAGAGTTCTATAATTCATAGGTTTATGAAAATACATATAAAAGACTAAAAATTGGTCTCATGTCAGCAAACTTAGTCAAAACCATGGAAGTTATAACAAAATGAACAAAATTTGCCTTCCTAGCCCTAGAAAACCTGAGTTTAAAATGAAGCTCAAAAGTGAAAACAGAATACAAATGAAGGCAAATATTTGATTACAAGACACCTGGTAAAGTTTAGAGTTTGTCACTATGGAGAGATGGTACCCTCAGAAGGCTTTTCAAGAAAGGATTGAATATGTTCACACGTCCCTAATAATCGGTAGTTTTCAGATGATCTGAGATGCCATACCCTGCCCATCCTACCTCAAATGTGAGAAAACATCTTACCCATACACCCACTATGACAACACGTGTGAGAATAGGACAAACAGGAGAACACTACATGGCAATAACAATTTATATTCTTTTAACCCAGAGAATGAATCTTGGATGGAATGACATTTCTTGAGTTACTCAATCTAAAAAGAGAAAGTTGTTCTCTTAAGTGACAAGGAAATCTCTTGATCTAAAAATTCAAGAATGCTAATTCACAGTTAACTTCTGATTTAATTAATGATTTTTCTTCCACAGTACAGTGTTGCCATCAAGAGCCAGACAAACGTGGATTTAAAACCCAATTTTATCACTTCCTGTGTGACCTTAGGCAAGTTATTTCTCTCAGCCTCAGTTCCACCCTTAAAGTGTCAATAACAATATTTACTTTATAGGGTTATTACAAGAATTAAAAGGGAGGATGTATACAAAGCACTTTGCACATTGCCTGGCATATTGTAAGTACTCAAAAAGTTGAAACATTACTAAGTTCAGAATTCTAGTAAAATGAGTTTCCATTAAGGGTTGTGTGATAAAAGTCAAATTTTATTTCATATCCTGTCCCAACTCCTTGTACTGCACTGAAATTTTCTATATGGATTGGTGCTTACAATGAGTGAGCATCAAATAAGGCTTGAAAATATTTTATTACAGCATTTGTTAAAGTGCGTCTTGGCCTGTATAACAAAGTTCTTAAAACATCAGTCCTGATCATATTTATGAACAAAACTACTGCCTTTTTTCTAAACAGTATTACCTTTTGCTATCCAGTGAGTTTCTTCACCTACATTTAAAATTAACCAAAAAAACCAGATGTATTTTCTGACTCAATTATCAGCCACCTGGAAGTTATGCTCTTTAATTCAGGATCCAAACAGAGTGGCCCAAAAATGGTCACTTAGAGCTTAACTGAATTTGACAAATTTGAAACCAGTGCCTTCTTGTTAACTGCTAACTTGTCAAATCATTTTACTGACCTATTTCACCACATAACAGGGTCAAGTTTTTCTGAGCAAATATATTAATCCTTAAAGTTCAAAAGTGGGAAAGTTGTCATTTCTTTCTGTCACCATTTGGCCCAGAGTATACCAGAACAATTAAATAAAAAAGAATACCAAATCTGGCCTTTTAAAACATGGCCTGGGCTCCATCAAGTGAATACTTCACCTGGGCCTTTGAATCTTGCTGAGTGATGCAAAGATGAAGGAATAGAGATTTTCACTAGCATTGCAGCATCAGCAATGGCAGATCCAAGAGTCCAGTGGCCCAGCAGCCACCAGGCACCAGCATGGTAGCTGTGCTGGCCAGTGGGAGCGGCACCAGCAGTGGTCCTGTAACCAAACTCTTCCTATGGAACAATCAGGCTGTGTTCTCTGCTTCCCAGTCTTTCATGGTCCTGCTTGTTTTCCAAACCTGTTTCTCCAGGCTTCCTGATTCAGTGAGCTACTCTATATCCTACTAATAAATCCCTTTTCAGTTTAACTGAATCCAAACAGGTTTCTTTAGTTTTCAACTCATACCTCTAATATAACAAGTATTTACTGAGGCAGTCTTATGCATAATGAACAATAACAGTGTGGGTGCCCTGAATGCCTGGGTTCATATCCCAGCTCTAACCCTGACTGGTTGTTTGATTGGGGCAAGTTACTTAACTCTTAATCTTTGTCTCAGTTTCCTCATCTATAATGACATCTCACAGAGTCATTTCAAGCATTACATAGGTGAATACATATAAAGTGCTAAGACAGTATCTGGCACATAGTTAATGCTCAAGGAACGTCAGCTACTCGTTTTCCTGTTGCTAGCAGTGGTGGTGGTACAATTACTATTACTGCTAACTACTTATTAGGTTCAGAGAACAGAGGGACTGAGAAAGCAGGGGACACCACGCTCTACATTTCTTAAAGAACATAAGATACAACCTTTTGTGGGCACTAGAAGAGCAGTCCGGAGGAAAAAAGTTTACTATTTCACAAACAATTTTTTTTCTTAACTCAGAGCCCATGCTCCTTTGGGTAACACAGACTCCTGGGCTAAGCCAGCTCTGGCTACTTGCTAGTTATGAAAACTTGGAGGAATTACTCAATTTTTCTGAGCCCAATTACTTAGGGAGCCTCAGTTTGTTCGCATATTTTTGTAAAGACTAAATAATACATGTGACTAGAACAGCAACAGGCATTTATAGGTGTTTAATCATTCAGTACTAGTTTTCCGTTATTTTTCCTCACCTACTTCCAGAAATGCAAAAACAACTTTAAAAAGCAAAACAAAGCAAGCACTGTCTTAATACTTGTGAAGGCATAATTAGAATTTACAGATCTTACATATAAGAAAAATAGACCGCTTCACTCCAACACAAGCCACAGAAGCCACAAAGAAGCATTATCAGTGTCTAGGTAGTTTTGAGCACCTTTATTCCAATGCTAGACATCTTGGAAACTAGAGAGATGACACATGCACATCCAAGCGATTTGATGGCTGAAACATAACCCAGTCAATCTCAAATCATGATGTCCTTTAACATACTCAACTGTCACTTTACTTCCCATATAAATGAGCAAAACAATGGGAAAACCAATGGGTAGATTTTCCCCGACATTAGCAGGAAAGGATAGCAGCAGGATGTAGATTTATATAATCGCCACTGGATTATACGTGCAGAGGAAATTACAGGTGATGTAAAAAGATCAAGAGATCTCTTGTTTGAAATAATTCTTTATGAGGAATAATTACTCAAAAGAATGAAAAATCCCGTAAGTTTTCAAAGTGTCTTCCTTCAAAGATGCTCAAAGTGTTTCCTACACATCATTTGAACATCCCTTGTGAGGCAGCTGGCAGTCACCTCCACATTTCAGATGTGAAAAGTGAAATGTGGAGAGATTAATGACTTGCCTAAAATTTCATCACTAGTCAGAGGGAGAATAGGGACCAGAATGCATGTCTTCAGAAGTTGAATACTATTTTACTTCCTCAGACTCTTCTGCCTTTATCCCAGCACACACGCACACCTGCAGGTACACACACACTGTAGTTAAAATGCATTCTCAAGGAAGCAAAGTGAAGAACTTTGAGTAATAGAGTACTGAAAGCCCAGAACCTACAGGGATGTCAACTCCCATCTAGTTCAAATTACTAACTCTACAGAGGAGCATTATAATCTGATTTCATTCTTCTAGGAAAAAAAAAGTTGAGTCAAAGGAAAAATTCCAGGGCCCGGCTCCGTGGCCAAGTGGTTAAGTTCACGCGTTCCACTGCGGCGGCCCAGGGTTCAGATCCTGGGCACAAACATGGCACTGCTCGTCAGGCCATGTTGAGGCGGCGTCCCACATCCCACAACTAGAAGGACATACAACTAAGATATACAACTGTGTACGGGGGGGCGGTTTGGGGAGATAAAGCAGAAAAAAAAAAAGGAAAAATTCCATGGTAATTCGGAAACAAAATAATTTTCTATGATTTAATATACTAAAAATAATCTATCAATTGCTCTATTAGGCTTCTGGATGGGATGAGAACAGGCCACTGTGTTGTCATGAAGTTCGCATGTCTGAATCAGGAATTCTCAGCACTGGCTTGCCCATTAATTAGCTGTGTTACTGAGGAAAGTTACTGAACCTCTACAAGCCTCACTTTTTCCCTCAAGATTGGATAAAAGATCTTTGCTTTTACAGTTCAAACTCCTCTCAAGTTCTAGGAATAAACGTAAAAGTAATTCTTCAAATGATTATGAAGATGATTATTTTTCCCTTAGATCCACCGTTAATAATAAGCAGATTTAAAAATAAAGATAAACTTGAGTTACTCTAAAAGCGTAAGCTGTTATAACTGAGACCAAATAGCCTCTTGTTATTCAGAAAGACAATTTTGAACTCTGCTTTGGGGGAGCTCTCAGCCAGAGGGGGGTACAAGGGTGCACTCAGTCGTACATTGCCGTGGAGGTGCAAGGAAGCTGGGGACTGGCATGTCACTGGGGCCTAGGGAAACTGTTGGCTCACACGCTGCCAGATCAAGGCCAGAAATCAAGTGACACCCATACTGGCTGGGAATTCTAGAGGACTTTGGGAGCACAACCAGCCTGAGAATGCGGTACTGGGCCAGGCAGACAGTCCACATGGTCAAGAGACTCTTACATAGGAGGAAACTGATCAAACAGGTAAATATACTGAGGATAATGGGAGCAAGATTTCTCACTAACAAGAAAGAGGGATATAAATATAGCAAGCGAGAGGGTGAGAATAAACCATGTGATGTTGGCTTGTAACGGAAGTTATTAGTGTGGTTCTAATATAGATAGATAAGTAGATATACATGTATATGTTTTTCTACGTTTGCATTGTGTACAGTGAACATTCATCTATGTCCTAGATCTGTCCACTGAGAAGGCCTAGAAATAATAACATCCCTACAGCAATGAGTACACCCAGCACCCACATCGTCCTTTCTAAATAACAGTCTTTGATAAAAGGAAGCAAAACTTTTTGGAAAAATAGTGGATTCCAGGGCTGGGGCAGAGAAAGTCAAAGATAAGCCTGAAATATCTTTTAGAAGAATGCAAGGAAGTTCTCAAAGAATAATGGAAACATGTCAAAAGGACAGAGTAAACAACAAGTGTTGGAGAAGATGTAAAGAAAAGGGAACCCTCATACACTGCTGGTGGGAGTGTAAACTGGTGCAGCCACTATGGAAAACAATATGGAGATTACTCAAAAAATTAAGAATAGAACTAGCAATGATCCAGCTATTCCACTTCTGGGTATTTATACAAAGAACATGAAAATACTAAATCAAAAAGACATTTGCACCCCTGTATTCATTACAGCATTATTCACAATAGCCAGGACTTGGAAAAAACCCAGGTGCCCATCAATGGATGAATGGATAAAGAAGATGTGGTATACATAAACAATGGAATACTACTCAGCCATTAAAAAGATGAAATCTTGCCATTTGCAACAACATGGATGGACAGTGAGGGTATAATGCTAAGTAAAGAAGTCAGACAGAGAAAATCAAATACAGCATGATTTCACTTATAAGTGGAAGATAATAAAACAACAAACAAACAAAGATACAGAGATTAGATTGGTGATTACCAGAGGAGAAGAGGGGAGGGAGGAGAGCAAAAGGGGTGATGGGGAAAATGTATACAATGATGGATGGTAATTAGTCTTTAGGTGGTGAACATGATGTAGTCTACACAGAAATTGAAATATAATGATGTATACCTGTAATTTATGTAATGTTATAAACCAATGTTACCTCAACAAAAATAAATAAATATGGGTTGGTCCTGTGGCCAAGTGGTTAAGTTCACCTGCCCCGCTTCAGCAGGCCCGGGTTTTGCCAGTTTGGATCCTGGGCACAGACATGGCACCACTCATCAGGCCATGCTGAGTCGGCGTACCACAAAGCACAAACAGAGGCACTCACAACTACAATATACAACTATGTCCTGGGGGGCTTTGAGGAGAAAAAGAAGCAGCAAAAAAAAGAAGATTGGCAACAGATGCTAGCTCAGGTGCCAATCTATAAAATAAATAAATAAATAGACAACCAAAAAAAGAGAAAGATAAAAATGATAGAGGAAGCAGTCTGACGCAGCTCCCACTTGGCAAATCTAGGGCAACTTGAGTAACAAAATAAATCATGAATAGTAATGGGTTATAACCAATTGAGTAAAATAAGAATCCATGAGTTCTTACAAACAGAAAGGAAGAAAGGGAGGGAAGGGAAGTTAATGCCAACTAAGAAGTATAAAAGAAATGATGGAATTAGAAAATCATGGGGCCGGCCCTGTGGCGCACCGGTTAAGTTCGCACATACCGCTTCTCGGCAGCCCAGGGTTCACCGGTTCAGACCCGGGTATAGACACGGCATTGCTTGGCAAAAGCCATGCTGTGGCAGGCATCCCACGAATAAAGTAGAGGAAGATGGGCATGGATGTTAGCTCAGGGCCAGTCTTCCTCAGCAAAAAGAGGAGGATTGGCAGTAGTTAGCTCAGGGCTAATCTTCCTCAAAAAAAAAAAAAGAAAAAAGGAAATCACCATTTGGCAACTATCAGTAACAACTGAAGAATTATCAATGAATGTTAAAACTACTAAATAAAAGCTAGATGAGGAACAGGATAGTAACATAGTCTCAAAATATCTCCATTCATAATCTACATTATTTATTAAAATACAAAATATTTAGTAACTTTACAATAGAGAAACTTGGCAGAAACCATCTTAGCCAAGTAAAAAAGTAACATCATCAATAATGGGACACATCAACATCTTAAGACTTCTGAAATAATGCACTGAGAAGAATAGAGCAAAATTTCTATGGTATTTCTGCCAAAAATATATAACTTGAATTGAATCATGAGAAAACATCAAACAAACCCAAACTAAATATAAATAAATATATTTAACAAAATAATAGGTGTCTATTCTGCAAACCCAAGGAAAGATTGAGGACTGTCCCAGATTGAAGAAGACTAAAGAGACGTACAATTGGTTCCAGACCCAATAAAGAACATTATTGAGACAATCTGCAAAATTTGAACAAAATCTGTGGATTTAACAGAAGTATGATATCAATGTTAATTTCCTAATTTTGATGGAGTGCTGTGGCATGTACAAGAGTATCCTTGTTTTTAGAAAATACACTCTGAAGTATTTACGAGCAATAGATCAACAGGTCTGCAACTTAATTTAAATAATTCAGAAAATTATACATATATATATATGCATACACACACACAAATACAGAGAATAGAAAGAGAGAGAATGAGAATGATAAGGCAAAAAGATAAATGGGGTAGAATTTTATAACTGGAGAATCTGAGTGAAGAGTAAACAGTTCTGTGTACTATTTTTGCAACTTTTCCGTAAGTTTAAAACTATTCAAAAATAAAAGTTAAAGAGACACGTTTGATATGTTGCTGTAATTTATTTAGCATCTAGGTATTTTCCTTTTGGGAGGGCTTTGACGTTATGAACCATTCTATGGTGTTTAAAAAAAAAGAAACGTGATTATAAATGGTATATATTATTTTATAACCTGCTTTTTTCCACTCAATATATTACAGACATCTTTCCATATTAATAAATATTGGTCTGCAGCACTTGTTTTTAGCTTGTTAGAAAAACCTTTTTCTTTTGAGGTAACACTGGTTTACAACATTATATAAATTTCAAGCGTACATCACTGTATTTCAACTTCTGTATACATTGCATTATGTTTACCACCAAAAATCTAGTTGCCATCTGTCACTATACACATGTGCAGCACAGTTTTTAATGGCTGCACAATGTTCCATTGCATGGTCATAAATAATTTATTCAATCATTTTTCTATTATTGGATACTTAAGTTCAGAGTTTTTGCTATACTGCAGTAAACGTCCTTATGGTTAAATCTTTGCATATACCATGACCTTATTCTCTAGAGCCTTTTAATTTTCTGCTCACACACTCACATGTAACACATGTTCGCTGTTAAAAATTACAGAAACTGAAAATTCCCCATTTAAAAAAAGAAAGAAAGAATAATTCTTGCACATACTTGAAAAATAATAATTTGGAAGGCTATTATAAAAGATGACTGACAAATAAAAATGGAATTCAAACTCCACAACTGCAAGTTAGTCAGAATAATGCAAAATTTAACAAGACACATACACCAGAGAAGTGGGTGGCATGGTGATGTCACATTAAAAACCTGATAACAAATGTTTTGACTTATAATGAGGTTTTCAGAAGTAGCGAAAGTGGGTGTACCAGAAACCCAGGATATATTACATGGTAGATGCTTAATCAATATAGTGGCACAAGCAGCAGAGGAGTTGTCTCCTGTCTGTTCCCCCTCATCCCTCCTGCCACTGCCACAGTGATGAGGAGAAATGGAGGTCATGACCTGACCTTCTGCTCATCATTCCCAACCGAAAAACAAGTGAGGCTGTGCCGGTGGAGTGTTCCCTGACAGGAATCAGAGAACACAGCCACACTGGGAAAGGCCTGTGTGCATGAGAATGTAGATCCAAGGAGGGGAGGGGGTTGTACTGCATCTGTTTCAAACCAGCGGCCAAAACAGGCTGACAACTGGCTGTTCCTTCTGCCTCCCCATGTCAGCAGGAACTTGTATTTATAGCATTTTACTTCTATTTAAAATGATTTTATTTCTCTCCAGCTTCTACCTAAAAGGAAAGTATATTCTTAATCTTAAAAGTATATTCCTTTTTTTTATTGTTTTTCCCCAAAAACAAAAGCCCCAAAGCCCCCCAGTACACAGTTGTATATTTTAGTCGTGAGCCCTTCTAGTTGTGGCATGTGGGACGCCGCCTCAGCGTGGCTTGATGAGCAGCACCAGGATTTGAACCAGTGAAACCCTGGGCCACCAAAGCAGAGCACGCAAACCCAACCACTTGGCCATGGGGCCGGTCCCTCGAAAGTATATTCTTAATTGCTATCTGTTAAGTTTTCTGGAAAAACACTGCTATAGACATAGAAAACTACATTAGTAAAGCTTTCATGCTTAGAAATTATGATTTAAGAGAGAATCCAAAGTGTTTAAAGACTATGTTTCCTATCTAAAAGTCATAAAGTAGGTTTCCTTTTATATTTCATGCTATTCAAAGGCACTTAAAAAATAATTGTTAACGAACATATCTAAGCAATTATTTCTTGAGTACCGGAAAGATATTCAACACTGTACAAGAATGGCCTGAAAATAACTCTCAAGATAATTATATGTACAATAAAACACTTAATATAAAATCACACAGAACCTTTTAAACTAAAAAAGTCACAAAATGTTCAAGAACAATTTTCACCCACCCAAGGCAACTAATTAATCCTGTAAGACTAAAACAGAGATGAGCTAAAACACCAGGTAGTAAAATGACTTACAGGAGATAAAACACATACATTTTGTCAATAGTATTTGAAGTTTTGAAGAATCATAGCATAAAAACAAAAACCATAAAAGCATACAGCTGCCATAAGTATCTCCAGAATTTTTCTGTTATAAACAACCCCCAAAACTGAGAAAGCACAGTTTATGGATTATGTGATTCCTTCCCCAAAAAGTGTCTATATATTTAGAGATTGCTCTTCTCATAAGATATTATGATGAACAGCTCTACAAAACAAAGAAAAATACCAATTTCTTTTAAGACTCTTTCCACCATCCTTGTGTAAAAATAAGCAAATAAGAAAAATAAATTGTTGCTCAGATTCAAGATTTTCAGGATCCACTTGCATAAAAGATGCTGATAGACACTGTGGTTTTGGCCCAAATATTACATTCTCTCACCCTAAAATTCCTGCTAGCCATGAGGCATGTATTGCATAAAGGAAGTTTAGGAGAGCAACTCAAGGCTGAAGAAATGAAGGAGGTGAAAGGTACATGAGACTCTGGATACAGGAGACAGTACTTCCAATTGCTACAATGAACACACTATCCTGGAAAAATATCACAGAAGAAGCCACCTTTGGAGTCATGTCTGCTGGTGATCAAGTGTAGAATGGGTTTCCAAAAACTAGTAAAGCCAGCTCTAGGTCCTGAGCTCAAGGAACTGGAAGATTCCTGAACGAGGCAGAATCTGATAACATTTTGATGTCACTGGTAATATATCAGGTAAATATATGCAGCAGAGAGAGGTCATAAAAAGTAGAAAATGAACACCCCTGTATATTTACAGAGCATGGAACGCATTCAATTTCCAAAACCTGCTCAGTAAGATTTACAAGATGATGAGCCCATTCTAGTGAATGCTTTCTGCAAAGAACTGTTTAAGGAATGCAACTTAGATGTCAACTTCAATTATCATCATTAAAAAATACTGTATTACAAGTACTTAAGCATGGGAATAACACTCACAGACAATGAAAACACCAAATATAAAATCACAGGCCATAACAGCTCTAAAGGAGTGCAGAAATCTTTAAGTCTTAGCCCCTCATGGGTAGCTTATTTAAATGGAGGCAGAGAGAAGTGAAATTTGCCCAAGGTCTAGATGTAAATTAACAAAATTACAAAGACTAAAACCCAAGTCTTTAGAGTTCCACTTCATTTCCTCAATACACGTGCTATATGGTTACTTCTCTTGACAACATACTATCATCACCAGGAGGAGGAAGGAAAAGAGAAGAAATGGCAGTTGGCATGTAGGGATTCATCTGGACCAAGCAATAGGATGATCAGTTTACATGCATTATCTAATTTAATCCCTACTACAACTCCATGAAGTAGATGCCATTATTCCTACTTTACAGAGAAGGAACAGAAGGCACAAAAGTTAAGTAACTTGTCCAAGAGCAAGTGAAATTGCTGTGAAAATCACTTATGTTACTTATTAATGGTAGCACCAGGATTCCAACCAAGGTCTGTCTAATGCAAAGACTCTGCTCTCAACTATTCCTGGTCTCCCGGGGCTATCCTCCCTTGTTAGTCCTCAGTGTATTCATTCCGAGTAAGTTCTGGGTCTGACTGACTCCAATGATGATTGGCCTATCTGGCTGGCTGGCTGGGTAGGTGCCTGCACCTCTCTCTCAGTCCAGCACAGCACCGCCCCTCAAGCTGCTATCTTCATCCCAAGCACAGCCTTCCCAGGGAGAGGAGAAGCGACCTTTTCCCAGAGCACAGAGATAGATGTACTTTGCAGCTAAACTCACCAGGGTAAGTTTATTCCTTAAGCCGCCTGTTGCAGCTAACTGCAGATATAGGCTAAATAAATAGAAACACATGGGAAACAGAATTTGTACTAACTAATTGATACGTAAATTCAACAATGCTTCAATTGTCCCGCACCTAAACAAGTACTAGAAGTATGTTTAAAAAAAAATGGTGCTCCAAGTTGGTGCTTCTCTACAGCTCTAGGTGATGGTGGGGGGTGAGGGTGATATCAACACCACCTGGGACAATTTTCACAGTGTATGAGCCTATCTTTCCCTCATACCCAACCCCCAATTCTGAGATTACACTTACTCAAGGCAATGTGCTAGATTCTGTGAGGAGAGGAGGTGGGGCAAGTAATTTGAAAATGTTTTTCAGGTAATTCTGAGAACCAGCAACACATTTCACACCCTATCCAGTTAAAATTACTGTCCTGATGGGGCCGGCCCGATGGCCCAGAGGTTAAGTTTGCACATTCCGCTTCTCGGTGGCCCGGGGTTCACTGGTTCAGATCCCGGGTGCAGACATGGCATGGCTTCACAAGCCATGCTGTGGTAGGCATCCCACATATAAAGTAGAGGAAGATGGGCACGGATGTTAGCTCAGGGCCAGTCTTCCTCAGCAAAAAGAGGAGGATTGGCAGTAGTTAGCTCAGGGCTAATCTTCCTCAAAAAAACAAAAAATTACTGTCCTGAAGTTAGATGATGTACATTTCTATGCCAAGATTGAAAGGAGTGAGGGAAGTACCGGCAGGGAAGGACAGGGTGCCATAACCACCTAAACAGGATCTGACAGTAAAAAGCTTAACAGCAAAGGACCAGGCAAAACAACAACCAAAATGTTTAAATAAATGAAAAGATATGTGAAGCCAAAAAGCACAGCAATCTGGACTGTTAGCTATGGGGCAAGTCATTTTAGAGATTTCAGTAGCTCCTGAGAGCATCACCTTATTCCACGATAATACAAGCACTGACACAACAGTCCTGAATGATCTAGAAAAAATTAAATACTATATAATAGAAAGTGTTAATAAAGTCAAGGAAATGTAAATATTTTTTAATGGATTTCTTGCTAAAATGGCAAGATTCTCTGATTTGGTCAAGATTTGCTGATTCTGAATGTCTACTTATATGAAAATGATTGATGAAAATCAACATGGTTTAGTTGGGAAAGGGAACACTTGTTCTGGAGTCAGGCAGAGGCAGATGCCTGCGTTCAGGAGGTCTGGTAGCCTTCAGTATAGGGAACAGAGCTGAAATCAGCGAGACAAGGTTTCCAAGGGAAAGTGGGCAGAGCTTGAGGAGAAGTTTGAGAGTTTCTTGGGAGAGAACCTGAAGACCACTAACACTTCAGGGATGACAGAGGAGCTTGCAAACAAGATGCAGGAGTCACCAGAAATATGGAGGAAAAGCTGAAGAATGTAGGGTCACCAAGGCCATAACAAGAGAGTGTTTCCAGAAGGAGGAAATGGTCCACTGTGTCAAATGCTGCTGAACAGTAAAGTTAAATAAACAACTAAACAGTATCCTCTGGTCATGGTGAAATGAGTGGCCATTAATATCTTGGTTAGAATGGATTCAAGTGAAACAAGTACAGAGAACTCTTAAGAACAGGAAAAAAGGCTTAACTGGGGATGAGGGGGAATGCTGGCATGTGAGCTTTTTTAAATGGATAAGAAAAGCTTAAGTTTGTTTAGATGCTGATGGGAACTAGCTGCTAGAGAGGCAGGCTGAAGATACAAGAGAAAAAAATGGCCAATAAGTGGAGCAACGCCTCTGAAAATGTGGGAGAAGACAAGAGCACAGCATAGCGGAGGGACTCGACTTAGGACAAGGAGAAAAGGAAGCAGCAAAGGAAAGCAGATCTGATGCAAGAACCTGGAGGGAGTTCCTGTCTAATGGTTTCTATTTTCTCTGCAAAGTAGCAGGTAGGTTGTCTGCTGAGAGAGAAGGAGTCTCAAGTGGGTGGAAGAGTTATAAGTTCGAGGAGAGTCAAGATTTTAAATCATCCCCAAGGAGAACCCAAGAAGAAGAATACAAGCCCTCTCCAGTCTCCTCTTTGGGTTCACACTCTAACCTGTGAGCCTTGTGACCAGGAGAAATGGTGAGGATGCACTCTGAATGGCCAGGTTAAAAAATGGGGTTCTGTGTGCTTTAACCAGTGTTACACACCTCAGTGCACAGAGCAGAGGGACCTGGATTTGAATGGGTAACAGCCTAACAGACATTTCCATCAGCAAATACCAAGAAATCAATTTTAGACTCTTATTTTAGTCAACAGCTAATATTAAAATATGACACTGATAAATACAATACGTAATCAGATTGAGAGCTAAAATTAAGACAACCTACTGCAGCGGAAAATGTCCTATGTCATTAAAGGTTTCTATTTAGAATTAAATTTCTAGTATTAAATGGCCCTTTTCAGTTTGTTTTGGGTAGAGAAGTTATTAACACCATAAAAAAGAGTTAATAGAAAAGTATGGTCTAGGACAAAGATGTGTTATTATATTTTGCATGAATGCCTGTTTTGGGGAAATTATCAGTTCTTAAAGACAACCATTAGGGATTGCCAATTACATCAAAACTCATCTCCTATTATATGGTATTTTCCAATTAGTAGTATATTAGTAGTATTCTAAAGACAAGAGTACAAGTTATAAAATAAAATATAGTTCTACAACTGCTTAATAAAAGACATCAAGGGCATATAGTTTTTTATCCAACTAAATCACATAGAGTTCATTTCTAGATTTGTTTTAAATATTATGCCTACTCATTTTTTTCTTACTCTAGCTGTAAATCTTAAGTTAAATCTGTGACTAGAAGCAGACGAGCAGAATTAATATATAGGGACAAGGAATATCTATTTAAAATAAACCTTTTAAGAACGATTGCAATTGGCCAAAACACATACAGACCATAAGGAACAAAAATTAAAAGCACAAAAAGATATTTGTGGACTGTCAACAATTTAAACCTAGGAAGGATTAAAAATGTTGATGAGCACTGATGGTGTAAGGCAATGAGAATGGCCTTACGTTTTTTCTAGATCAATCAGAACTGCTGTGTCAGTGATTGTATTATCACATTATACATGAGGTGATGCTCTCAGGAGCTACTGAAATCTCAGATGACTTGCCCCACAGCTTACGTCCAGACTGCTGTGCTTTTTTATTTTGCATATCTTTTTATTTAAACATTTTTGTCATTGCTGTTTTGCCTGGCCCTTTGCTGTTTAGCTTTTTACTGTCAGATCCTGTTTAGCTCATTATGGCACACTGTTCTTCCCTGCCTGTATTCTTCCCTCATTCCTTTCCATCTAGGCATAGAAATGTATACCATCTAACTCATTAATAATAGATGAGAATGGAGCTAATACTCCAAGCTAAAAGACTACACTTTCCAGCTTCACTTGCAGCCAAGTATGGCCATGTAACTCAGTTTGGGCTAATGAGATGTAAGCAAAATCCTTGTGTGAGATTTTGGGATAGGACGAGCCCTTCTGTCCTGCTGTCTACAATATTAGTGTAAAGGCTGGAGCTTCAGAAGCCATCTTAGACGATGGAGTGCCCTTGATGGAGTGCCGGCTCTGGAAGTGGAAGATAAAAGTAGCCTGGAAGAACTTTGTGGGGCTGCACAACACCCCCTGAACACAGCTACTTCCAGACTTTATATAAGAGAGTTAATCCTTCAGTAATTAAACCACTGACTGAATCTTTGCTACTCTATCACTGAAAGCAATTCTTTTTTTTGCTTTGTTTTTTAATTTTTTATTTTTTTAATTGCAGTAACATTGGATTATAACATTATATAGCTTTCAGATGTACATCGTAATATATTTCAAATTCCGCATAGATTACACCATGTTCACCACCCAAAAACTAATTATAGTCCATCCCCTCACATGTGAGCTCAATCACCACTTTTGCCCTACCCGCCTTTCCCTATAGTAACCACCAATCCAATCTCCAGTGCTATGTGTTTGTCGTTGTTTTTATCTCCTACTTATGAGCGAGATCATACAGTATTTGACTTTCTCCCTCGACTAATTTCACTCAGCATAATACCCTCAAGGACCATCCAAGTTGTCACAAATGGCCAGATTTCATTTCTTATGGCTGAGTAGTATTCCATTGTGTACAAATACCACATCTCTATCCATTCATCCCTTGATGAAAGCAATTCTTAATGGATAAACAAATGAAATCAGGATTTAAAGACAATAGGGTTGATTGAATGATGGATAGAAAGAGTCACAGCAAGAGATATTGGCAAGTCCAACAAGTAGGTTAAGGAAAAATACGTTAAATATAATCCTATTTTTTATTTAAACTTTTAAAAAGGCTGGGAGTTGTAGTTGTGTTTATATGAAGAGAGAAAAGTCTGGAAAGTTGTGCATTCACTGTTATTAGGAGTTATTTCTAGGGAGTGAGATTACGTGGAACATCCACATCCTTTATTACTAATTGGAATCTTTGTTTTTAACAGTGAGCAGATATAACCTCCATAATTAGAATAAAATATGCCTTTTATTTGATATTCACACATCTAAAGAGACAATTTAATAGTCTGGCTTTATCTTATAGTTTTGTTAGAAATTTTTAAACTACCTACAATGATTTTTTTTAAATAGAGAGTTCTACTTATTTTAGCTATCAATGATCTCTCATACACAAAATATATTTAAGACAGACATAAAATCTATTTCTTTAATATCCAATTATAAAAACAACACCTTGTTACCAGAATGGGCAATGCCTTATTGTAATCAGTGTGATAGTAAAACATAAATCTCAAAGGCAAATATGAAATAATATTCACAGGAGCTATGTACAAGAATAATAGGAGTGAAAACAGACTTAGCAGACTGATTAATAATCCCACATCCTCAAAAACCACAAAGATGAATATTGAAAAGGGAAATTTCCTCCATCATATGTATTGAGGATTGATTTATGTATTGACTAACAAAACAGTATAAAATAGAATAAAAGTTAATAACCTACTGCATGGAAATAACCATTCACCTGAGCACTCAAATGGATCTAAAAAGTTCATGCAGGTAGGCAACTTCCTAGATTTACGAGGGGCACTAAGATAAACAATCTTCACCATGTTTTCTTCTAGACTCACCCATTGATCTAGTGACTTGTAATCTAGAGCAGTGACTTCCAAAACATTCTGCCTCTTACCAGATCCTCCTTTGATTCACCAGGGAAGAACTGTGTCTCCCTTATAAGTAAGGACATGCACCTACCTTCCCACTGGCCTGTCAGCACCAAGGACCTGTTAATTACTACATCGATTTCGGTAGCTCCGTCTTCCACAGCCAATCTGATCTCTTCTAATCTTGTTTTTAAATGAGTCTGTCCAGCTGGAAAGCCAGTGGCCACTAGTAGAAAGAGTGAAAAAAGGAAGGAAGACAAATTTCAATTGGTCAATATCTCAACAAACAATTTCAGACCAAAAAGTCACCATTTAGACCAAAGCATTAATTACTTAAGAATTTCATGCATATCCTGCAAAGTGAAGTCTGAAGAGACAAAATGTTATCTCGTATATTCTTGGCATTAGGATAGATATTAGTATTATATCCTCTGGAAGACCTGAAATTAAGTTGCTGCAGAGATGCTCATGAGGGTACTTTAAGTAAATAGCAATTAAGAAAATATATTATTATCACACCGATAGTCATAAAATAGTCGCTGTAGCCCTGTCTTGATGCACACAAATTAATTGTGGGTCCTACTCTTGATCAAGTTGGCCATCAGTGTATTCTTGATTTACCATACACATTTTTAGCTGTTGTACTCAAATTGTAATACAGGTTTCTCCCACTGTGCATCTTAAAACAACCAGCCAAGCAGATGGGAATAAAGGGAAGAGAATGCAGGAAGAAAAGCACCTAATTAGTTCACAAAATTGGGGCAGGGGCAGAGTTGAGAAGAGCAGGGCCAAACATAAATAAAAAGAAATTGAAAATACAACTACACTTTTTAAAAAGTATTAACATTTTTACGTGTGCATCGATTCCATTCCCGTGTCTAAAGATAACTTTTGTGTTTCCTTGATGTTATTAAATTCCTTGGGTCCACTACCTTAGAGGAAAGCGCATTTCCCTGTTGTATAAGGAAAAAGCTGAATAACTGAGGCTGATTAAAAATTGAGGTCGATAAAGGTGTAGCTGTCAAATACTTTGGGAATGTTCACAAACAGGTTGTACATAAATACTGTATAATATGTTTCTTTTGATGTATCCCTAATAAAATAAATTAATGATCTTTATAGACTCCTTTTTTAAAGCACCAAGATATTCCTCTAACATCTTTTAAAAGTAGAATCTAATTTGAATCTAATTTTATATCTATCTATCCAACCATACACACACACACACAGACACATAGCTACACAGAAGCTTTTAAGACTTTCTTTCCCTCATGCCAAGGCCTACTGAGTCTACATTAAGTCAATAACTCTTGAACATAGCCTTTCTTCTTTAACTTCCAGGCTTTTAGGGGGGCTCTCATCATCTCCCACATGGACCATGATAAGTCTCCCTAACTCCATTTCACTCCTCTCTAATTTGTCCACTACCATCCCCTCACGTACTATGTGACAGAGCTGATCATAAAATGCCTTTGCTTAAAGCCTTTCAGCATCTTCCCCATGACCAGAACAAAGCCCAGATGCCCAGCTGGGCATGGTTTCCTCTCCAGCTTCAATTCCCAGAGCTCCCCCTTTGTCCTACTTTAGATCCAACAACTGCAAACCACTTTCAGTTCCCTGCACACGCTTCTGTGCCTTCACACATGCTAGGTCCTCTGTCTAAAACGCCATTCCCTATCTTACCAACACTGTAAACTCCTCTTTATCATTTAAGACCCAGTTCACTTCTCTCCTCTATGAAACATTCTCCTACTCTCTGAGTGTCACCAACCCCTGCAGAATAAATCGCTCCCTGCTCAGAGTTACCACTGTACCTTCTGCACATCTTTATTATCACACCTTACATACATATAATACTACAGATCCCACATTATGATTTTTTAACTTGCCCATAGCTCCTAAACAACTAAGTTTCCTTAAGGACAAGGATACAGTTCTGTATTCTTGGGAATTAATATAATGCCTGCTACTTAGAAGACTATTAATAATCATTAAAAGAATGAATAAATACAAGCAATTAAATACATAAAACTAATTAAAATCATAGTATAAAACTATATATAATACCCCAAGGTGTCTGAGTTGAAGAATTGGAAACACTGAAAAATAACAATAAATGCCACAACAAATTTTACCTGATGCCACCGGAATATTACAGCCTGCAGCCTTCAGTGCTCTTACTGCATCACACACCCGGGCGGGATAAACACAAACGGCAGCTGTAGTAATGTCTATGAAGAAAGAAATCACAACAGCCTACTTTATGTGAAGTTCAATTCGCACAATATGTTTTAATTATTATTTACACTACAACATTGGCAGAAATCAAAATGAGAGAAAAAATAATTCCCCTAAAATGCTGCAACAAATTGAAAGATTTTTACTTTGCATATTCCCTTCCAGTTCTTGACAACACGGATCATTTCTCATCGTTACAGTCAGAATAAAACTGTGACACGCTGTTCTTTGCAGTTAACATAATATCACTTTTTAAAAATTCCTAAATAGTAAACCTGGTGGCCTTGACTCAATGAAAATATTTTATTTCATGTAGATAACAAAATCCAGATTTGTACAGCATTCAAACAGACAGCAGATGAAGCAAAATGTAAGTGAAGTTTACAGGGTAGTGTAGCAAAATGACAATTAACTAATCCTATTCTCTCTTTTACAAGAAATAATAAAATCTGAATCTGGAGCCCTCATTTGAGGAATAATCTCTTAAGTTTAAAAAAATAAAAACTAAAAATCAAATAGATACTATCAAACAAAGCAATAACATAAGACTCCTACTGCAAAATTGTTTTTTCAGCCTGCTCCCCCAAAGCTGTTACTTTTAAGTATCACAGATAGGTGGTGTTTTTACTATCAACTCCAAAGAAACACAATAAAAATTTTTCAAAAACTGCAGAATTTTTAGGTCTATAAATTATCTACAATTTATTTGGGCTAAAATACTGCATTGGGCCAACACAACATATCTAGCTGCACTCATTAGAAACAGGCACTCAGGAACCATGAAGCATCTCTTCATGGAAAGATCTGGCTCCTAAAACCAGTGAGTAACAAGGCAAGTCGCCTTGGAAATACCATTTAGCCTTCCACGTCTCAGTTTCCTCATTTAAAAATAAAGGGATCGACTCTTAAAGATGTCCTCCATTTCTAAAATGTTAAGGTTCTAAACTTACAGCAACTTTAGAAAGTCCTTTCTTTCATGTATACTAAGCGAGTAGAACTTTTTCAAAAGATCTAACCTAAGATACAAGTATGCAATACTTCCCATTTGCATTTTATTCTCAAAAGTATTTCATTTACTCACAGAAAATACTTTATGTATGAGATGTGATTATTAAGTAATGAGACTGGCTTTTTCACATGTGGCTAGGGAATCAGAATCAGTATTTGAGAGTCGCTAGATAGAAAATTTCCAAAACTGAAGAACTAGAAAGAAAAAGCAAGAAACTCTCTACCAGCAACTTTAATCCACGATGGAAAGACATGGCCTAATAATGAGACTCAGATTCTCTTTCTGCTGTTCTTCACAGAAGAATCTCAATCATTTGTCTACGTACACAATTCTATCATGGATTTTATTGCTGCTATTAATTCAGCAGCTGAATCTTGTCTTAAGTCTTCTTAGATTTAGTAATTAATACCGTAAGAAGGTAAACACCAGATAGATTATACACAACAACATTACCTTTATCATGCATATTTAAAGCTTTTAAGAGGTCTTCCCGGATGGGATACTTGGCTTTATAACAGAGCCTCTGAACGTTGGAAGATGTGTCATCACCTGAAAGTGTAGTAAGGTCTATAAAGGTCACAGCTTTCAGGAGCCAAGCAGCCTGGTTCAAAGAAAAGTAAAAGCAAAGTTAAAAAAACATTACTCTCCAACCCAGTTAGTAGAAAAATCATTCAACAAACGTGTGCTAAAATCTAACATATATACTGATCTGAGGCATATTATTTTGATTATGATAGAAACATTGCTCAAGAGTGACCAAGACGAACATTACAAAGAATAAAACAAAAGGGGGGAGAGTAGTCTTAAAAAATTTTTTTCTCATAGATATCTCAAATTAAAACTTTTAATAGATCAAGTCTCCCCATGTCTGACTTCATCTCCTCCACAAGGAGCCCGATGGCTACCCTGATAGGAGAGAACTCAGAAGAGGGTTGCTATCTTACCTTCTATCTCCAGCCATGGGATCTGGGATAAGACATTATAAAAAGAGTCTCTAACTTCTTTCTTTGTTCCCATTGAATCCAATTCCATTTTTAAAACAATATTCATATTTCACAACTCATTCTGATGAATTTTCTTTTATCTTTTCAATCAGAATATTTCCAAGGATGAGTAAAATGTGAAATGTCACCCTAAAGGATCTAATCAAAATATTTTGCCTCACTTGTGAAATGAACTCTGAATTCCTTTTAGTCCTGCAAGGCATAGCACGTTTTTGGTTAGCATACACTGAAGAATATGCTGACCACAAGTACGCTAAAAACATCGTTTGAAAAATAATTTATGAAAATTAATAGTAAGGTAAACATGATGGTCAAAGAAGGTCAACTCTTATACCTAAGGGCCTCACCAGCGGACACACCAGGTTTACATGTCACGGTTTTAAAATTAAAAAAGAAGACAATCCAAGAAGGTATGTCTAAGAAACTGAATAAATGTGTTGAGAAAATCCACCATTTAATTCACTCATGAATAAAGATGGCTCAAATTCATTTGCGGCTTTGCCACTCAAGAGTGATAAGATTTTTAACTTGTTTGGATAAATGTGTTATCTTTCTCCCACCCATCACCATCATATATGAATTATTAAAATAAGTCATGGATAGCTGCAATCTTTTAAGTTTAGATGCATCTTGAGCGAAATTCAATATTGTGGCCTTGAGGGAAGAGACCAGGCACTGGAAAATACAGGAACAGAATGCTCAAGAAGAACCCTTACTTGCCACTCCTTTTTCACGGTTCTGCGAGCCTGGACTTGCTGTGCTCGCCTCAGAACTGCTGGGTGATTCACTTGTACTTTGGAGATCCAGCTAAGGTCTAAAGGTGAAAGAAGACACTTTTTAGATTTTTTTAAATAAATTCACCTATTTTTTAATGTGGTCCTTGAAAGGATATATTCATCATTTGGCATCAAAGCTCTTTCAGAGCTTACATTTTCTTTTTCGTACAACTACAAACAAATAAGCTTGTTGACGGAAGCCTAATCAAGAAAAGGCACACTTCAAGCAAAATCAAGTACCTTTGGAACTAGAAGAGCTTGTATTGATTCATTTCACAGATATATCTAACAATAGGGGAAGAAAGTATTGTGTTACCCACACCACGTGCCTCACTTCTGACAGCAACACTTATTTGTGAGTGCCCAGTCCAGAAGAACAAATGATTCATAAATACTTAAGTGAATTAATGTTGGGGCTTAAAGGAATCCTTGATCACTACCCCCTTACTGACAAGATTAATATCTACTAGATGCTACACAGACGCTGATATGATACAGTTCATTCTTTCCTCAAAGGAGAGTTTTTCAAAATGCATTACAAATTCCAACAGTGACATAACAAAAGTTAGAAAAAGAGAAAGAAAAAACAAGCCATCTAAAATTCTGGGAGACACCTCTGTTGCTTCTATTTTGAAATGCTCTCTCTTCTACCTCGATCTCACCGTCCGTTCTCTTCCGGTTGACAATAATTTCTACTTTAAGACCCAGCCTAAATGTTAGCATTTATGAAAACAATGCCAACTCCCCAGACAGAGCTGACATTTGGATATACCTCTACTAAAGAACTTGTATTTAGTTCATCAAGGAGTCATGGTAAAATTGTCCCTTGTACTATTTTGTGAGTAGTCATGATCTTATTCATCTTTGAGTGTCTAACACCAAACATTGTGTCTGGTGCACATGTATTTCAATTTCATCCAGTGACACTCTATAACATAGATGGTCTCACAGTAAATTGAACACACACCCATTTACCTTCTATAACTAACCTCATTTCTCTATCCCTTTAGCAACCTCATGTTTTTGAAGAATCACCTTCTTAAAAGAGCCTTCAAAGACTACCGTGGAAAAGGCTATGCATTAGGAAATATGTCACAATTACACAATTATTTATAATCTGATGGGGAAAACTGATGATTGCATACTGTATTATGTAACACCACAAATAGTAACGATAATAAAGAATTTGCGTCCACCACAAAGAAAGATAAGACCATCAAGAAAACCGGTTTCTATAAAAGACATTCTCTCTCTCTCATTTCCATTTGATTCTTTTTATCAATATTAATGGTGTAGAAATTCCAAGTTAGCATTTGAGTGATTAATAATGATATTCTTATTTAAATATCACTGACGAAGTAGCGGGAGTTTGTGTGCTTTTTTTTCCCTAATTAAATTATCTTGTTAGCCGAAATCATTTAACAAAACAGATTTTTAACATTTCAGTCCATCTGCTCCTCAAAGGCATTGTATGTTTTCCTGCTTGTCTGCCAAGCCAACGTCACAGAGAAAACGGGAGTGTAAGGTCAGGCAAATGAATTCTGCCTCTTCTTCCCCACCCAAAGACTGATTTGGTTCTTGGTAGAGCCCAAGGGAAGGAGATCAGACAGACATGCCAGGCTCCCAGCTTATCTAAGACCTCTAAGAACCTCTCTCTACCAAAAGGTAGGGAAGGCTTTTTCTTTTCTTTTTTTTTAACTCCTAATAATGGTGATTAGTTCATGGTAAAGATTGTTTTGGGTAGAGAGTAAAAATGAGTGAAGCAAGGAGTTGTGTGAAAGACAACGCTCACCACCAGGCACTGTTGACAGTAGCCAAAAGAGGGAAGCCTAGGCCAGTGGGACAAAGCTTTCAGGGGCTGTCTTTTATCAGTCATATGACACTTCCTGGAAACTCTTCCCCTCCTCTCCTCTCCTCCACACCCACTACCTCCACCACTGGAAGTACCACTGCTGGAGAGAGGTCTTAAGCAATCCCGGTCTTCACGATCTGGCTCCTTCCTCCTTCTCAGGCCCCATCTTCTCCCCCTCTGCCCCTCCAACCCTCTGGCACAGCCTTCTAAACTACTAGGAGTTCACTGACACCTTACAGTTCCTTGTTCCTTGTGCCCAGAACGCCCTTCCTTATCTTGCCTGTATAGTAAACTCCTACTCAAACTTTAAGACCCAGTTCAAATGTCACCTTCTCTGTGAGCCTTCTCTGAACCACACACAACAATCTACAGTTAGCGCAGTCCCTTTTATTCTGAATGGTAACGATTTGTCTACATGTTTGTATTCGTAACAGATTTTTGAAACTCCAGGCAAAGTACCTGATACCTAAGTGGCATTCAATAAATAAACTGAATGGTTCCCAAACACTAGAAATTATCTAATTTTAGGCAATATCTTTCCCAAGTGCTTCTTTTTAAAAAAAATTTTTAGTGTTTTATTTTTCCAGCTTTCTGAGGTATAACTGTTAAAAACTGAATATGTTTAGGGTGTACCACTTGATGTTTTGATGTACATATACACTGTGAAGAAATCACCACAATCAAGCTAATTGACGTATCTCTCACTTAATGCATTTGCCATTTTCTTTTTTCTTTGGGAGGGGGGTTGCTGAGAACATTTAAGATCTACTCAATTAACGAATTTCAACTATACAAATACAGTATTCTTGATATAGCCACATTGCTACTCAATAGATCTCTAGACCTTATTCATCTTGTATAACAAAACTTTGTACCTCAATTGCTTCTGATAAAAGGACTTTTGGATCTCCACAAGAGAAGTTGGGACTGGAGCATGAATGGAATATCTTGACGACATTCACTTTAAAAACTAATTTTCAGTACAATTCCCCATCAAAGGTTAGAACCTGCAAGTCCTGCTCTCATGCTTCTCAGACACCACTTGCCAGAGGTCCCTGCAAACCATCTACTGAAGAATGTAATAGGATTACTTCCCTCACAATATCAGCCTCCACTGCTAAAAATATCATCATTAGTGGTCATAAAATTATCCAGCCCCGTATTTAATCCAGCTACAGAATTTGGCTCTGTGACCTCCCATGGTAATGAATTATATAAGTGACTATCTCATTTTATTAGCACTTAATTTGGTACTCTTTAATTTCATCAAATAACCCTTGTTCTCCTATTACGGGGTCTAGGGAAAAGAAAGGACTGACTGGCCTTTGTTATGTCCTTCATAATTTTTAATATTTCATTCGAGTACCCTTTAGTGTCTCCTTTCCAGGAGAAGTGATTCTAATGCACACAATCTCATCAGGACCATAGAATCTTCTGTTATGGGGCCAGGAGGGGTTTCAAGTACATGTGCCTTTGGGGAGAAAAGACATGAAACCATAATTGGAAGGTGATAATACTCTTTTCTTAAAACTCTCCCATGAGAAAAATCCCACTGTTTCTCTTAGTATGTCATTTTGGTGGCTTTCAGGCCCTTCTGTCAGTTATAAATTTGTTCTCAAATACTCTTTTCACAATTTTTTATTATTATTATTTTTCCTGTTTAAGTCTCAGTGGAAACAGAGATCATTTTCCCTGCAAATCTACTTTGTAGCCTTTCCATCACTTGCATTTGTGCTTCTATGGGTATTCTTGTATCTCTTCCCAATTCCTAACACGTAAAACTAAATGATAATGCTACGAAAGGAGGTTTATTTTGACTTTACCTTTGTTGTTCCTAATGGATAAAAATAAATTGCGATACTTTACTAGAGACATTTTTTCCTAAAAACTTGGGAAAAGTTAGAAAGATTAAATTTCCTATGTTTTCTTTTTTCATTCTTTCTGGGTTTTTATATTTAATTGTACCACCCAAATTCATTCCCTAGTGTTGTCTCCAGTTGTTTCCTGATATACAATTGTGTTTTGTTTTTTGGGGGTTTTCTTGTTGTTGTTGAGGAAGATTGGCCCTTAGCTAACATCTATTGCCAATCTTCCTTTCTTTTTCTTTTTCTCCCCAAAGCCCCAGTACATAGTTGTATATCCTAGTTGCAAGTCATTCTAGTCCCTCTATGTGGGATGTCTGCCACAGCATGGCTTGATGAGCAGTGCGTAGGTCCACACCCAGGATCCGAACTGGTGAAGGCCAGGCCGCCAAGGTGGAGTGTACAAACCTAACCACTCGGCCATGGGGCCAGCCCCAGATATGCACTTGTATAGTATAGTTTTAATCCCAGATTCTATTACTGAGTAGCTCTTCTTATTGTAGTCACCTAATTATCGTCTATTATTGTGTTGTTTATTTTCAATTCTAATTTGCAACTTCCCAGGAATCAGTCACACCTTCTCATATATGCAAGTGCCCAGCATAGAAACAGCTGCTCAATAAGCCCCTTGTATCACAGTAGATTTATTTTTTCCCTCAGATGCTGAAACTAGTGAAATATCAACTTAATCATGCCTAGTCTTTCAACCTTAGCCTTGAAAGGGTTAGCTTGGATAGAAAAAAGGCCGACAAGATAGTCAATTTATATAAATGAGCAGACTTAGCCCTGGTTAATCCAGACACTGAAAGGAGAACCTAGTTACTTATTCTGGCATCTAAAACACTGTCTGGTACAGTTCTCAGGTTGGCTATTTCAGTTCTACCTGTTCCCAGGATGCCTAGAATCACGCAGTTATCAGCCCCAATCCAGCAGCAGTTGGTGACTGCAGTTATGAAGATAGGTACCCCCATTCCTTAGTGGAATGAAGCAGCCACGTGCAAATCCTCATATCTCTATTAGACAGCACTGGCCTAGACTTTATCCTACAGGTGATCAGGAGCAACTGAAGATTTCCAAAGTGGGCTGTAACAGAATTAAAGAATATTTTTAAAAAACAATTAGCATACCAAATATGTCTCATAGAAGTGCTTACACAAGTATGTAAATACAAATATAAAAAGGTATTTACGGTAACATTGTTGAAAATGATGCCATAATTGGTTTAATGAAATACAACAAATCTATAATAAAGAATATGATTCAGTCATTAAAAAGAATGAGGTTGATCCGTAAGTACTGTCATAGAAAACTGATTACGACCCATTACCCAGTGAAAATAAGTAACCTATACGGCACTGATATTTCAAAACAAAAATGTTTATAAAAACAAAAATACAAAACATATATCTGTTGGTATGTGTGCAAAAATAATAATAGAATATGTACCAAATTGATAGAAGTGTTTCTCTTCAGAGGAGATTTCTACTTTCTCATGTTACATATTTCCATAATACTTAAAATTTTTACAAAAAGCATGCATTACCTTATTGAGCAGTAAAACCAAAATATATTTAACTCTTTTGAATTAAGAGGCATTGCCAGGCAGGAGTGTGTAGGACAGAAGGAAAGAGAGGGAGACTAGACTAGGTAAACCAGTAAGACAACTGTTGCTGTGGTCCAGGCACCAGCATTGTATGCCTCCGTGGGACATTTCACTACACTAGACCTTTCATGACCAATCCTCGGCCACCAAGCTCTTCCACAAAGCCAGCCTGATAAAGCTGCCTGATGCCAGGCAGAAATGATAACGACAGAACGCCACTGTTACTGCACCCATAGAAAAGATCACCAAAACATTAGCAGCCTGGGCCACCAGACAGAATCTGATTATTATATCCCTCCCACGTGTTACCAACATCCCACCCGGGTGAGATGGGCCCACACTTTAGAGAGCCTGCTCTGGCCCACCCACAGCTATGCCCTTCCCCATAGGTAAGGAATCTGTGGGGATAAGGCAACAGACCACTTTCCCCAAGACCACAATCCCCCTCTAGTCCACGTTCAAGGTGCACAGGAGCCCAGAATTCCTAGATCCAATGGCACTAGGCCTGCTTAGAGTTTACAGAGATTGCCACCCCAAACTAATAGCTGAAACTTAAAATATGAGAGAGATAAGGTAAGGAAAACCTCCTGGAAAGTTGGATAAATGCAATTCTGACTATGAATTACATGTATGCATTCCTTCAACTAATATAAAAAAGGTACCCATGATGGTGCCAGCACTGCTGTAGGCTCTGCAGATTCATCAGTGCATGAAAAAACAAAATCCTTCCTCTCACAGAGCTTTCTCTAATGAGACAGATAAACATATAAGTATATATTGAATATATTAGATGATATATATGCGCTACAATGAAACGTTATATAGGATAAGAAGATGGAGAATGCAGGGATGGGCATGGTCAGGGGAAGTCTCTGGTAAGTGCCCCATATGAAATAAGGAGGTAAGCAATGAGGCCACGTCTATGGAAATTGTTCTGGGTGGACAGAAAAGCAAATGCCAAGGCCCTAAGACAACAGTGAACTTGTCACATCTGAGGCAAAGCAGGGACATGGGTGTAACTGGAGGGGGGTCAACAACGGTGGCAAGGAGTGGCAGAGATATAGTCAAGGAGGTAGACAAGGGCCAGATCGTATAGCAAAATGTTTTCCAAACTGAGGGTCATGACCCACGGACATGTCAGGAAATTAACTTTGTCCATTGCAAATAGCATCTATAAAAAGAAGAAAGAGGGGTCGGCTCCGTGACCGAGTGGTTAAGTTCACATGCTCCGCTTTGGCAGCCCAGGGTTTCACCAGTTCGGATCCTGGGTGTGGACCTAGCACCGCTCATCAGGCTATGCTGAGGCAGCGTCGTGCATGCCACAGCTAGAAGGACCTACAACTAGAATATACAACTATGTACTGGAAGGCTTTGGGGAAAAGGAAAAATAATTTTTTTTTTTTTTTAAAAAGCCTTTAAAAAAAAGAAGAAAGAGCAAAATCAAAAATATCCGGGTACATTGCATGTAATACAGGTAAGGGTTGCTGATGGAAGTTTTCTTTCAGTTACTGGTAGGCATGTACTGTGTGGCAATATAAAACAAACTGCCTATTGTGAGGCATGGCCAATAAGGTTTGAACGTCCCTGAAGTGAGACTTTTTCAGCATGGAAAGGAGTAAGATAGGAAAATGATCGGATTTACATTTTAAAAGAATCCTTCTGGCTGCTGTGGGGAAGCCAATTAGGAGCCTCAAACAAGAGCAGGTGGTAGCTTGAACCAGAACTTTAGCAGCGGTGTGCAGAGAGTGGTCAAAATCCCATCAGTCCACTGACTCTAGCATTTCTATTCCGTCTTTAAAATTTGCCTTCAAACAAATAAGAGCTACTCATCCTCTGGTGCTATTATTACCATCTGGAGAGCAAACAGTCCAGGAAAAGTTGATAATCCAGAAGCAACTCCCAGGTTCACAAAGCACAAAATTCAAGTTTCTTCTGCTCACTACCCAGAAATACCCTCAGATAAGTCTCTGTATGGAAGAGTTCACAGATTAGAACACATGTCAGAGCTAATCTTGCTGACTTCTCTCCCATCCACTCCAGGCTCTAAGTGACTACTGGAGTAAAATTCAACTACTCTTCCCAATACAGTCCATTTAGTGAGCTTTTGGTCCTCCCTAGGGTGACCACATCGTGCTGGTCTGCCCATGACATGCCCAGTTTACACCCATCCCATCTGGTTTAGCATTTGCCTTTTACATTCATTTTGTTAACAAACAAAATAAACCAGGATGGGTTTGGCCGACTCCAGCTTCTACCATGGTCTCCAGTAGTAATAGTGTGCAAAGCAAGTGCAAGAGATCTCACTTGAACATGTGGTTCACTCAGTAAGGAGTCCAAAACGTGACTCTTTGCCCCACCCTCCCAGATCTAACAATACTAACACTCCCAGCATGCAGGGTATTCACTGAGGATCCTCAGAATATTTGTGGCTAGCAACAGCTAACTCCATCCAGTACTGGGTGGAGGCAGAAGTACCCAACGCTGTTCTGTATCTGCAGCCATCTGAATACACCAGCTGGTTGTGCCCTGACCTGAGCCCAAGACTGCAAGAGACACAGACACACCATGCCCCAGTGATCTGGGTATGAGACATGTGAAAGCCTGTAGGAAAGGTGAACATGGCATATGTATAGGCAATCTCCAGCTTCTTTGAGGAGAGTATACTGAAGGCAATGCTTTTGTCATTTTTATATTCTGTAAATCGAAACCTATTTATTTAGGGTTAGGCTTCTTTGATTTGCAAAAAAAAAAAATCTATTAGCAACAAGGAGCCCAAAAAAACTATGTTTAATGAAAAATTCTGAATGTCCATTTTTTAGAAAAGTTGGTGATCTGTAATTTGCACAAAATGCTTTTGAACATTTATCACGTCCCAACATATCTCTACAGAGATACCAGTGACTCAAGACCCAACAGAAATATACTTGGACCTGGTTGTGAGAGAGACATAATTTATAATTTCATCCAAATAAGCTTCCCTATTCTAACAATCAAAGTACAAGCTACAGCTGCCAAATTTTAAATATTTTATATATACACAGAATAAGTGAACTACCTGATCTTTGAGAGAAAGCCGATGCTTAATTAAAAATAAGTCCTTCTTCCTAGCAGTGCACACCATCTCTCTGCTGGTCATCATCTGTTGAATATTAGAAACATTTGACTCTTTGAAGAGTAAGAACCATTTTGTCAATCAATCTAAGCTGATACACACTGGTCTTGAACTATTTCATAAAAAGGACCTTTAAATGTAGGATTTATTTTTCTTCAAAATCGGTTGAAAAATTTTTTTTAAGAAAAACCTATTAAGTAAATAAAACACCAAAAGCCTCCAGCTTTTGAAACACAGTGAACTACAACTATTGATGACAACTGTTTGTAAATACAGTTTGAAAAACTGTTTGTAAAAACTGTTTGCAGAAGCAGGAAGACACTGAAATTTAACCCTCTATGAAAGAAAGGATTTGAACAAATTAAATGAGATTTCAACTAGCCTACAAGGCTTATTTTTAAAAATTCTAAAATTGCATTAAATTCTAAAGTTGGAATATCTTAACTTATCTGTTTTGATGATTACCTATTGGTATATAACAAAACACCACAAACTGTCATGGCTAAAAACAGCAACCCTGTTACTATTGCTCCCGATTCTGTGGGTTGACTGGGGCTCAGCTGAGCAATTCTGCTGCGGCTCTCACTTGAGATCTCTTGCGTGGCTGCAGTCAGATGATGACTGGGGCTGGAACATACACGACAGCTTCACGCACATGTCCGGTGCCTTAAAGGGAGCAACTAAAAGACCCGGCTCTGCTGGGACACTAGGTGTCCTTCTCTCTCTCCACATAGGCCTAGAATCTCCCCTTCTTCCAGTGCCTACTCCAACAAGGTAGCTGAAGCTCTTACAAGGCAGCTCAGGGCTCCGCAAATCATCAAAGCAGCTATGAGAGCAACACTCTGTCACATTCTATTGGTTAAAGTGAGTCACAGAGCCAGCCTCAATCAATGTAGTAGGGGACTACACAAAAGACATGAATCCTGGAGACCTGGTCCATCTTTGGAGACTAGCTACCACAAGCGCCTATTTTAAAATGCATACATTTATATTCTGTACTGGAAAGAAATTAAGGGTTCTGCACCCAATTCCAGGGTGGGGGAGGAGTTTCCCACACCACCAAGCAATGCTCTGGACACCAGCTGGGTGTCCCACAATTCAGCTCAATTGTGATACTACCTACCCAGAGATATCATCAGATTCCCCAGATTAAGGGCTCAGTCCTACAAGACTGCCTCTCCCCCCCGACTTCAGATGCCAGTCACAAGTCTAGGTTGTCACCTGTGCTTCCGACCTCCTGGCTATAAACTGGAAGTTCCAATAACCCCTTTCTTGGGTCCAATTAATTTGCTAGAGCAGTTCATAGGACTCAGAGAAACATTTTACTTACTAGATTACCAGTTTATTAAAAAAGGATGTTAACACAGGAATAGCCTGAAGAGATGCATGGGGAAAGGGCATGGAGCTCCCACGTCTTCACCAAGTCCACCACTCTCCCTAAATCTCCCTGTATTCACCAACCTGCAAACTCCCCAAACCCTGTTCTTTTGGGTTTCTATGGAGGCTTCATTACAGAGGCGCAACTGATTAAATCATTGGTGATTGAACTCAACCTCCAGCCCCTCTCCCATCCCAAGTTGGGGGTAGGATGGAGGGGTGGGACTGAAAATTCCAACCCTCTAATCACATGGTTAGTTCTGCGGCAATCAGCTCCCATATTTAGGTGAGGTCCAAAAGTTGCCTCATTAACACAACAAGATAGCTTCATTGTGCTCATCACTTAGGAAATTTGAAGGGTTTTAGGAGCTCTGTGCTAGGAAGTGTGGATGAAAACCAAATATATATTTCTTATTATAAATCACAATATCACAGAAATGAAATTGAGAAGGCTTATGATTTTACAGTATATAAATTTAGCAAAACATTCAAAAGAATCACAGAGACATCTTATTTGACAAGTTTTGTCTTATAAAACTATATATTATGGGGCTGGCCCTGTGGCCGAGTGGTTAAGTTCATGCGCTCCGCTGCAGGCGGCCCAGTGTTTCTTTGGTTCAAATCCTGGGCGCGGACATGGCATTGCTCATCAAACCACACTGAGGCAGCGTCCCACATGCCACAACTAGAAGGACCCATAACGGAGAATATACAACTATGTACGGGGGGACTTTGGGGAGAAAAAGGAAAAAAATAAAAAAATCTTTAAAAAAAATAAATAAAAAATAAATAAATAAAACTATATATTATTTTGCCTCAGGATGGAGGCAAAAATACATTAGTTGTGAAACCATATGAGCTAAACTATTTACACATTTCAAATTTAAAAAGATGAGAATTGAGAAAATCCTCCATTTATAGAATTTGTTGTAAGATTACCAAGTACCTCAGCATCTGTATAGAGAATATATTTTCTCAATTAAAAATATTATGAGGGGGGCGGCCCAAGGGTGTAGTGGTTAAACTTTGGCAGCCCAGGGTTTGCAAGTTCGGATCCCAGGCATGGACCTACACACCGCTCATCAAGCCATGCCGTGGCGATGTCCCACATATAAAATAGAGGAAGATTGGCACAAATGGTAGCTCAAGGACAATCTTCCTCCAGCAAAAAGAGGAGGATTGGCAACAGATGTTACCTCAGGGCCAATCTTCCTCAAAGAAAAAAAGATAGGAATGCACACTTCCCCTCCTACTCCTACACCCATCAGTAGTGGTAACTCCCGTATTAGTACTCCCGAAGATAAATTCCCTTTCCCAAACTTCAGGGTCCTGTTGACCTGCTAACTTGCAACTGAATACCTCTTTGAAACTTTGATGAGTATGTATCCTGGGTGAGTTTACTGTATGTTCTTTGTTCTTAAAAGCTATAAAAGTGTACTGAAACCATGCTTTGCCAGAACACTTTCTTCCTTTGTAGAAAATGCCTTTCTGGGTTATAATCCTCAGCTTGGCTCAAGTAAAATTCACCTTATCTCTCTCATCTATAGAATGGTTATTATTTATTTTGCATTGACAATATCTGTATCTATCTATATATCTACCTCTGATTCCGCTTCTCTAGAGAACCCAGACTAATAAAGATATAACTTCCAAATTAAAGGAAATAGAAAAGACAGAGAAATAAGTTAAATGACATCATCAGACAAATCCCAAAGTTGGGGCAATCTACTGGTCAGATAACCCAACATCATCAAACTCATGGCAGTAAAAGAAAGGGATGCCGTTCTAGATTAAGAGAGACATACAACAGTTGAATATAATGCACGGCCCTTATTTGGATCCTGGCTTAATAAACCAGCTATAAAATACATTTTGGGGACACGTGGAGAAATTTAAATAAGGACTTGGTATTAGATGATATCAAGGAATTATTTCTAATTTGGTTTGAGACAATATCAGGGTATTGTAAGAAAATATCTTTATTCCTTACAGAAGCAAACATTTATGAGTGAAATGTCATCATGTAATTTTAATTTAAAATATTTCAGAAAAAAATTGCCAAAGCAAATAGTAAATTATTAACAACTGTGAAGTCTAGGTGATTGGGATATATGAGTTTTTATATTAGTCCTTTCACTTTTCCGAATGTTTGAAATCTTTAGTAATAAAAAGAAACTATATATAAAAGCAAGCTAAAATAAATAACATAATGAATAGGGGAAACCATGGTAGTCAGCCTCCAAAATTGCCCTGAGTGATTCTCATCCCCTGGTATTCATCTCCTTCCACAATGAATAAGACTGACCTATGTGACCAATACCATATTGTGGAAATATCAGTGTGTGACTTCCAACATTTGTTAATAAAAGACACTGTACCTTCTGCCTTATCACCTTGGATCCCTCTCTCTGGAAGAAGCCAGTGCCATGTCATAAGGACACTCAAGCAGCCCTAGGGCAATGTCCATGTAGCGAAGAGCTGAGACTCCAGTTGCCAGCACTAAACTGCCAACCATGTGAGGGAGCCACATGGGGAGTGGATCTCAGCTCCAGTCAAGGCTTCGGGTGACTGACTGCAGCCTGGGCTGAGAATTCGACTGTAACCTCATGAGAGACCCCAAGCCAGAACCACATGGCTAAACCACTCTAAAATTTCTGACCCACAGAGACTGTGGGAGATAACAAATGTTTATTGTTGTTTTAGGTCGCTAGGCTTTGGAGCGATTTACTTCATAGCAATACATAACATACAAAAACCAATATGGAGAGCTTCCAACAGCAAACTGCTTCACAAGTATAAGATGGCAGGCTAGGAGTTATTTTATTTTTTCTTTCCAAACTTTAA
Source organism: Equus quagga (assembly GCF_021613505.1). NCBI lineage: Eukaryota > Metazoa > Chordata > Mammalia > Perissodactyla > Equidae > Equus > Equus quagga. The sequence goes on from NC_060267.1 coordinate 42,238,839, forward strand.
AAATGTATATACTTAACACTCCACTAATACAAATGTATAAATCAAATTACACTAAGACTCATTTGTACAGCTGTGGAAAAACTAAACTATACATTTAATACTGGCATACTTTACAGTATATATTTTACCTTGCTTTGGTCTGCATGTTTGGGGCCTCCCAAAATTTGTATGTTGAAATCTAATCCCCAGTGTGATGGTATCTAGAGGTGAGGCCTTTAGGAGGCCCCAGAGAGATCCCTCATCCCTTTGGCATGTGAGGTTCCAGCAAAAAGGTGGCAGTCAATGCAGAAGTGGACCCTCTCCAGACACTGAAGCTGCCAGTGCCCTAATCTTGAACTTCCCAGCCTCCAGAACTGTGAGAAATACATTTCTGTTGTTTATAAGCTCTACAGTCTATGGTATTTCTGTTACAGTTGCCTGAACAAACTAAGACATACCCCAATTAAATTTCTTTTAAAAAATTAAAGTGAAACTCTGTAAGTTAAAAGATCATAGCAATAGATGCCCATGTTTTTAAATTCAGTTCAATTTATTTATAAAGCTTACATATTTTGAGGTTTTCAAAATATCTTTAACTTGTTGTCCATCGATTGTTTTTCTAAACTCTCCTCCAGAGAGTTCTGTTAGCATTGAAAATATCATTTGCCGTAATAAAACTGGTGTCGACCAATGACTGACCTCTCTGGGGAATGGACAGTAGCTTTTCTCTTCTACTCTTTTTTGTTATTGTTTAAATATGTTTAAATCTATGAAAAAAACAATACATTTTACTCTGTTGGCATTTTTCTCCAACTGTTAGGGGAAGCATTATCAAAAGGCTTTTCAGAAACTAAGTATTTCTACCAGGTTCCCAGTATGAGACATTTTATTAACTATTTCAAAGAACTCTTAACCTGCCAGGTTGGGACTATATAGTTTTCTTCAGCAATCCATATATCAAAGCTGTTTGAGAAATGTACTCTTGGTTTGAATCAAGAAGTCAAAGAAAGGGGCAGTTGAAATATCCAATAGTTTCCCACCCATTTCGTTTTTAATATACTAGAGTTCCAAGTGAGTTTATCGTAAAACTTTAACAGCACGTTGGTAACACATCCAAACCCACAAGGCCATCTACTCAGGCCTTGTACTGGACTGCCAAGGATGCAGATGCACAGGAGCATGCAGGGCACCAGCTCTGGGTGTGTAGTACTGCCCTGGAAAAAAGGAATTTTAGGTTCTGGTTCTGTGATATGGATCATCACTGGATTTGGAGAAAACCATGGACAACTGTTTATGGAGCACTGACTCTGTGGTGGGCACTCAGCTGTCTTACAAGGTTTTATCACAGTACAGCTGGTTTGATGACATAGGTCGTCTCTGATTAACTTAACCACAGGGTGAGAAAGCCATCAGCGACAAGGAGGAAAGAACCAGACAACTAGGTGTGACAGTCACCATTCAATCGATCTCAGCAGTGGTGCTAAACAAAGGACATGACAGTGTAGAAGAAGGCAGGAGATTGAGTTCCAGCTCCAACTCAGTCACTATGAAAAGACTAGGCTGGCCAGAGAAGGTTTCAACAAGCCTACTCACCATGATAAATTAATAAAAATTAACAAGTCAAGGAGAGACAAGACATTTCAAATACTGGGTATAGTATGAATGAAGACCAATTTGAGAATGGTTACGGCATGTTCCCAGAACAATAACAATGGCAAAAAGTTGTGTTTGAGAGTAAAGATATGGTTGCATAGGTAAGGTAGTATCAGGTCATGGAGAATCTCGAAATTTAGACAGAAGACTCTAGACCTGAAATACTGGAAGGACTACCATTAATTTATTTGGTCATTTGGTGGATAAGATGGAACGGAAAGAGGGGAAAACTACAGTCAAGTTTCTGCTAATTTTGTACAACAAACATTCACTTCTTTGAAAATAAAAATAGCTCCAAACGGGTAGGCTCTTTTGCTTTTTTGTTTTTGTTTTTGTTTTGTTTGTTTGTTTTTGTTTTTTTTTGTTTTGGAGGAAATTAGCCCTCAGCTAACTACTGCCAGTCCTGCTCTTTTTGCTGAGGAAGCCTGGCTCTGAGCTAACATCCGTGCCCATCTTCCTCTAGTTTATACGTGGGACGCCTACCACAGCATGGCTGCCAAGCAGTGATATCAAATTACAATGTCAAACGGAAATGTAAATAAAATGTGGGTATTATGAAGGGATATTTAGAACAAGGATAACTTAGATCATTTATATGCATTCTCTAGGGTGGGCTGAGCTCACTTAAAGAAAAAAGATCACAAAGGAAAAAAATAACCAGGAATCTGAATTCAAATTTAAACAAATCCTACAACAAGTCCTAAAACAAATTTAAAACAAATTTAACAAGTCCTATCACCCTAGGTGCCAAAATAAGTTAGAAAACTTGCAACCTAGGGTTGTGAAAATAAGAGTAGAAATAAGGACCCTTATGCTTTCCTCTGCCTTTTCTTTTTCTTTTTCTGCCTTTTTAATGAGAAAACACAGTAAATGAGGTGCACAACGCTATGGAAGTTTAAGAGAAAGAGAGTGTGCCTGATGGGGGAAGTGAAAAAAAAACCAAATGCCATGTTGGAAGAGCTATGCCACCAGCTGTGAGGAAGAGGTAGAGATTGGGGACAGGGGTAGCCGGGAAAGCGAAGATCAGCATTGCAAGCAAGATCCTGAGGTGGAAAGACTCAAATTTAGTTCAGGAAGAACCAAGTTTAGGGTTTTTTTCCCCTGAAGAATCAAGTACATATCAGAGAGAAGCAGAAACAAAGCCTGAAAGACAGGCCAGGAAGCTGTGAAAGGCGAAGACTGGTAGATGGAGACTATTCAATCTAATTCAATAGACAAATGGAAGACGCCGAGAGTTTTAGACCCAGGAAGTGCAAGTATAGTCTGCCTTAGTGTCCTAGAAGGCAAGTGCAAAACTTCTCCAAACCATTCATTTGCCATCTAAATTCTCAGATATAAGCAACAGCTAATCTAAATTTCATTTTAGTATCTATGCACTTAAAACGACTCTCATTGGTGATATTGGAATTACGAAAAAAAAAACCAAACCTCAAAAGATAGCTGGAAGGCAAAGTCAACAAAGAACTTGAAGACAAATTAAGAAAATTTATGACGAATGTAAGCATTCCACTCTTCGTAAAGTCAACCTTCTCATACTCAACGTGATTAAGTTTAAATCCTGACTCAAGCAAAAATTTCTTTTAGAATCTTACTGCCCTTATTCACATATCTGAAAAAGACATGGTATTAGTTAACGTAATTAAACAGCAACAGAAGTTCTGCCTTCATTCTACAAAGTGCCTTTGATATTATATTCCTGGTGCTATTTTTTTGATTATGTGGACCATTTTAACAAACTGACACCTTCCTTGCTCCACTTCCCCAAATAGGACTGACACATCTACTCAAATAAATGTATAAGCCCTAGCCTAGAATACTATTCCCTCCATTCTCACCCGGCTAGACCCCTCTCATCCATCCTTCAGGTATCAGTTTAAACCTTCTTTATGAAGCTTTCCCTGATGCCCAATAGACAGTAGGTGCCCCTGCTAATGTGCTCCCTCAACACCCTGTACTACTTCTGCTGTCAAGATAATCATAGAAAAAAATAGAAGGAATAAGTCAAAGTCAATATGCAGTGCTCCTACCAGCTTCCCTCCCCTACTCTACTCTGAGTCAGGCTTATGTTCCCCCAGGCAAAAGAGTGGAGGATTCATCTCTGCAGAAAGCAACCAGGCCAAGAAAAAAGACCCACAGTTACTGATTAACTGGGAGTCTTTCAATGAAATGGCCCATCGAAATGATCTTATGCTTGATAAGCCCCATCCATGCCCAGAAATCTTCTAAAGAGCTTTTTACTGCTAAAAAGTTTGGAGGAAGTCCACAAGACAACCCCAACTTCTGACAGCAATAACAAGTTTGGGAGGGTATTCCCATGACCACGGTCAGTTTCAATAATTTACTAGGACTTACAAAACTCACTGAAAGCTAGAGCTGTTATACTCACAGTTATGGTTTATCACAGCAAAAGGATACAGAATAAAATCAGCCAAGGGAAGAGACATATGAGGCAAAGTCCAGGAGAATTCCAAACACAGAGCTTCCAGTTGTCCTCTGTCAGTGGAGCAATGGACACTGTTAACTACTCCTGGTAGGGATGTGATACAATATGCACAGAGTACCGCCAACCAAGGAAGCTCCCCAAGGCTTGATGTCCAGAGTTTTTTCTGGGGCTTGGTCACAAAGACATGGCTAACCCCCAAGTGGCTGACCTCAGTCTCCAGCCCCACTAGACTTCCAGCTGGTACCCATGATCCAAAGCATTCACCATGAACCACACTGTTTTAACTATCTAGTGAGGCCCAAAGCCCCCAGGTAAACAAAGACACTCTTACCAGGCAGGAGATTCGAAGGGCTTAGAGACTACCTCCCAGGAGCCGAGGGCAAGAGCTGGACCTCTCTCTGGGCAAGGCTAAATTCTATACTATACAAGCATATACCATGTTTTCTAAACTAATACGTACAGAGTCATAATAAAAATATGGAAAATTTATCTAACTAAAATTACATTACTACAATGAGAAGACGGAAGAGGGGATGTAGGAGAGGAAGGAGGGAGAGAAAGTACGAGAGCTAAATCTTTTATCTTCCATAGGAGAAAGTCAAGGAATAAAATTTAAAACTAAAAAATTAAGAAGAACAGTAAATGAATGTTATTTTAAAATATGGAGAGCACTACAAGAAGAAAAGGTTGCTTCTGAGGAGTGGGAATTATGGATGTAGCAGAGTGGGACAGGAATTTGCTGTATTAACTATTGTAGACATGTCTTTTTAAAGCATATATATACACATATTGTCAATAAAAATTAAAATACCATTTAAGAGAGGACTGAGCATTTTACAACTAATCAGGACGAATACCAGCAGGCCTTAAGCTGTACAATAAAAGGGCATGGGGGGTACTACTTACATTTCTTTGTTTTCTCAAAAGATCAGCTGGCCAAAAAACTCAGTTAGGAGTCAGAGTTTGAACCTAACCTAGGATTGAACCTAAAAAGCCAACTTCACAGCAGTGTTTATAAACTTTTTGACACTTGTGAACTACTTTATTGTTCTAACAATTCTCCCAAGAGATTTGATGCCAGACATACACCCAACCTTAAGGGTCACTGATTATCTCCCAATAATTCTCTAAGTTCTATCCTGCTATTTCACTTCCTTCTATTTCAGAAGTGCCATTAGGAAGTTTATCATTATACTCCTAAAAGATGCAATGTCTCCTTTCTCATAGACCACTAGGACTTACATTATGACTGAAATCTCACTGATCCCAGAAATTTTGCTTTGTAAGGATAGGAGAAAATATCTGAGAGAGAACAGACAAAAAGTCCTTCACAGTTTCTTTTACACTCTACTTGGCCTGTCCTTCACCTTTATGAAATGGACTCGTTCTACCAGTCTAAATCAAGTATTGGTTCTCCAGCCTCTGTCTATGCCCGTTACTGTGCCAGGTAAAGCAAGTTAGGGATCTACATGGGTTTATACATACTTAGCTCTGGAAAACACATAAATACACACACACACACACACACTCTTACATACCAAAAAACGTTGTGGATTAATCCTTAAACTGACAATATGCTTCGAACACTGTCATCTAAAAATCAGTCCTCTTTCATGCTTTTCAAATTAACAGCTTAAATAAATTTGCTAATAGACAAAATGTCCCATATCACAAGACATTTCACTGCCAAGTAAAACCACGGTTTTACTACTATACACTCTCATAACGATACTCCATAAGACTTACTAAACCATATTTGGATTTCCAAATACACGTCTTTCAATTTAATGTACTCTGGGAAAACTTCTGATGGGAGTTTCTCCAAGCCCCTAAATGTGCCTGGTGTTCAGAAAGAATCATTAGACCTTACAGAAATTCATCAAGGAGCTGGAAAACTTTGGCCCCCTGTTGGGTAAAGATCCAACGCTCAGTCCTTTGAGGAGATTTGATCAATTATTTTAAGAGCTGAGAGCTTCAGAGAAAATCTATTTAACTCTTCCCTCTCTATGAAAGACTTGGTGATGGAATTGCATAAATTAAAGTTTGCAAATGTCCCCAAATACCCTGTTATTTATTGAATTCATACCATACGTCAATAGAAAATATTATTCATAAAGCTGCTAGCTGTGCTGGATGTTGTGCTAGTCACACAACTTAGAGTGTGCAAGGATACTTACATGCTTAAACACACGTGCACACAATTAATCCTGTCACAATATCAGAAACGCAATTTAAATGCTACAGAACAGAGCTAAAAATCATAATAAAAACTATTTCATTTAAATTTAAATAAGTACGTTAAGCTCCAGAAAAAAAAGAATAAATATGTGAATGAAACCTAAAGGTTATATAAAATCTGTACTTATTTTTCCTGAAACCAATTACCCCATTACCATGGTCAATGTCCTCGGCTCTCACCACACACCGTCCCACTTAAATCTCATTTCAGGAAAACTCTATTATTGGTCATTTGTACTTTACTCATGAATTTAAGGTAATATATTACCCCTCCCAGGAACATTTACTTTTAAATTTTACCTTTAAAGTAAGATACAGTAAATTATGAATGACATTTTATGAAGGATATTGTGTTAAGAACTTATTTCCTAAAGTTTGTGAGTTCATATTATTCCTGATACTTAATCTTTTAGGCAAGTATTTTTTAAATGACCTACTGAGAAGCACAATTTTTAATTAAAATTTTTATATTTGAATATTAAAACCAATGTCTACTTTTACCCCAAAATACTGCCATTCTCAAGTAATAGCATACGAGTACCTGTCTAGGATTTTTTATCTAAAATAGACATAGGGTGGCAACTAAGATTTATCAAATGAGAACTTACTCTATAATCTGGGTATTGATCAATTTTCAAAGACGCTGATCACACGAAAAAAAAAAAAGAAAGAAAAGGACACGACCTGGGATGGATAAGTTTACATCTGGGGGAAAAAATACCCCAGTGATAACTACCTTTTATCTATTTCCATTTGAAGGAAAGCAAATCACTACGAAAGTATTGAGTACATGTCTAGTTTCAACTCCCACTGCATCCCAGTATACACTGGGGCTCCAACTGCACAGGCCTTCTCCCTCACGACCTCAGCTATAGTCCACTCAGCAAATACCTTTGTTCACAATCAGTTATTCTTTCGCTTTAAGGTCAGAACTTTCCAACAGTCTTATTATATCTTGGGTAAAAGGAAAGGTAAATAACTCTCACTGCGGCTCACTACATTCCAGGCACCATGCCACTTGCTCTATATGTAATACCTCATTTAATCCTCACGATTACTCTGTGATGTAGTTTTTATTCACTACATTTCTAGGTGTGAAAACTCAAAAAGCATAAGTAGAAGAATCAAGGTTTGAATCCCAGGCAGTCTGACTTCAAAGTTCAATTTCCTTTCAAAAAAGCTTTACTTAATTAAATAGGTAACCATCTCAACACATATATTTATTAACAGAAAGTTTTAATCTGGGTAGTCTAGAACTACATAACCAAATTCTCAAACTGGGACAAGAGATCATCCTTTGAAACCAAAGCGAACTAGTTTTGAAAGAAAGATGAAAATAAGAAACATTTATTGTGCAGCTACTTTATGCATTACACATGCCTTCCATCACCTTCATACGACCCTTTGATTTCCAGAAAATATCAAATGCTTTGCAGGTCCCTACTTTCCACAGGCTCCCCAGAAATGCCTTTATCTGTGTTTAAATATATATTTAAACAAACACAGAAGGAGCTTGGAATGTAGGTGTACCCCTTAAACAGCAGGGTCTAACATGTTCTAAAATACCCTGACTGCAAGCAGACAGGGTTTGAGTTGATATTGTCTCCTAAAACAAACAAACAAACCCCCGCTACATTATGGAGCACAATGGTTGCCAACACTGTCTGGGAATATCTGTTCAAGACTGAATTAGAGTGGAAATCACCACCTGCTGGGTGTTGATTCCAAACACCGCTTCCCACAGCACCTGATCTCCTGCGATTTCTCCTCAGGAAGAAGTTCTTTTGTGCCATCGGTTTTGACAAGGTGGCTGGTTTTCCCAGTGCTTTCAGATGCTCTGTGACAAGTCATCAAAAACTTTAAAGCACCACCACCCCTTCTTCTAAAAAGAAGTCATTAGATGTGCCAACTCAGAGGTTCTTCTGAGTTAGCTCGACAACAACTCCGCGGCCTCATTCTTCTGGAAGCATTCCCCCTTGTGGTGCACCACAGGAACACAGGCTTCCCACAGTCTGCCGCACCGGGCCAGGTGAACCTGAAGCAGCTGTGGAAGTCACGTGACTGAGTCAGCTTTCTAAAGGAGCTGGGTCTGGTCCAATTTTCAGAGAGAAGGCAACTCCTGTCTTCAGGGTAGGATTTAACAGCTACAGATCGAGAAGGGTGAGGACTTATTTAAGATCAACTATACAAGACAGAGTGGACAGAAGTCAAAAGGGGAAGATTTCAAGAATAGCAAGAAGGCTCTCCGCAAAAATATTCCCTATGGTTAAATATTTCAAATTGCACAATTAAAGTGTCATTCCTTGGTACTTATGAAAGTTACTGTTCCCAGGATAAAGGAGCTCTTTACACCATCAATCTCTCACATTAACATGTAGGAAGTGAATTTTCTGTTCTTCTCCCAGACAGCATTTAAACAAGAGGAAAGGCACCCTCAAAGGGGTGGGGAAAGTGTGCAGCAAGAGGCTGGTGCATCCAGAGGCAAAATTCCCCATCTCATAAAGCGTACCCCTGACATCAGCTGACTCCCAATCACTCAGGGCTTAATGATCCAAACAGGTTGATCTAGGCCCCTGGTCTTTTCCTGTTCTTATCGCTTGCCCATGGCATATATACCATATATTCCAAAATGCAAATATATACAGTTTAAAATAATAATTTTTATTTTATTTTATTTATTTTTTGAGGAAGATTAGCCCTGAGCTAGCTACTGCCAATCCTCCTCTTTTTGCTGAGGAAGACTGGACCTGAGCTAACATCCGTACCCATCTTCCTCTACTTTCTATGTGAGATGCCTGCCACAGCATGGCTTGACAATTGGTGTGTAGGTCCACACCCAGGATCCGAACCAGCAAACCCCAGGCCACTGAAGCAGAACATGTGAACTTAACCACTGCTCCACTGGCCCAGCCTATAATTTTTATTTTAAAATCCCTATAAGAGGAATAATGAACAAGAAATTTAAAAATCATTAATACAAATAAGACTTGGAGATTATCTACAGATTTCCTATCTACCTTCATTTTGGGTTTCCAATTAAGACAGGTAATTAGCAGTTGGTCCTATATGGAATGTGAGGTTATATGAATAATAAAAATGTAAGTTTGTAAAGAGGCAGTGTAGTTTTCAGATTAAGCACAGTCTCTCGAGTCGCACAGACCAGGGCTGAGCCCCAAGTCAACACCCCCTTGCTAGCTGTATGACCACAGGCAAGATGCCTCATCTCTCAAAATTCAGCCCCCCCACCTGTAAAATCAGGATAAAAACAGTTTTGACTACATAACGTTGTCAGGAGGAGTGAAGTACAAGCTAATGCATGTACTGTGCACAATACCTTGCATACTGTAGAGATTCAATAAATATTAACTTTTATTACAATATTCGCATTACCATCTTCATGAAGAGAAGAGTATCTCCCTTAAAAATTTTTTAAGTAAATCAATCTTAATTTTGTTAGCATGGTAACAATCAAGTAGTTTGTAACAATATAATGCTTTTATAGAGAAATATATCAAAGTAGGAGGGATAAAATGGCATGATGTCACTTTGGATTTACTTTAGAAGACTACAGTTAAAAGGAGGGCTAGCAAAGCAAGGGACATATTTGATAACTGCTGAAGCTGGGGACCAGGAACATCGTAGTAATCTCTCAACTTCTGTGAGTGTTTCAAAACCTCCATAATTAAAAGGTTAAAAAGAATCAACTGGCCTAACAATATATATTTATTAAGAACCCTCCAGGAGCCCACTACAGTGCCATGAGATAACAGTCAACCATTGTTCAAAAAACAAAAGCCAAGGAGGCATTAAATCTGACCTTTCTGACATATTGACAAGAACCAAAAAATAAGAAAGAAAAGGGGATTTTGAGATTTTACAGCATCACAGATGCATTTGTGCACATGACTCATCACAAGGGCCCCAGCAGTCTTTCTCAACCAGGGTTCCTCATCTGAACCAGAGAGCAAAAGAAGACTTGAACAACTATTTTCTCATTCCTCCCAATGGAGAACTAGTCTGCTTCCAGACACATGAGAGAGAAACTCACTCATTGTATATAATGGATGCTTAGGGCCTTAAGGCTGAATTCCCTCTCTCGCAGAGCCCCAAATGTGGGGAAGGCAGCGCTACAAGCTCCACTCAGAACCCTCTGGCTCTTAGTTGACTCACAATTCTAGCAACCTCGATTCTCTTGTTTCTAGCCTCGTGCATATTCGAAACAGCACATCAGAAGGTGGGGATCTCAATAGCAGAAGAGTGACATCCTAATCACAGAAGAGGAATCAAAAAATGTATTCAAAACACACTCAGTGAACCAGCAAAGCAGAGCGGCCCACTTCATTAGAGGAAAGTGGCTCTAAAAGCCTCAGGAGTCCATTTATATCTTTTATTACTAAAAGTTAATATTTATTGAGTACTTATGATACTGAGTGCTTACAGGGAGTCATATGTCTGTAACAACGATCCTCCAAGTCACCAAAAACAATTAAACTCTACCCTACTGACTCAACCTCAGACAGGAACTAAGAGTTCTACTTCTCCGGGGGAAGAGACTGGGCAATTTTAACTTCCTTCTCTGTATTTAAGAGTTTTTAAAAATTTCTATGATGGCCACGCATTACTTTTATAATTAGGCAAAAATATTTTCTTAAAGGTACTTAATTTTAAGAACATTTCATCCCAAACGGCGTAAGTTTAAACCTTTTTTTCAGACTTAAGACAGTAAAACCTTCACACTGATTCATTCTCCAGTTTGCAGATAGGTACGCCTCTCACGCAGCAGTGATCGTCCTTCGTGTTAAGGAACATGTAATCAAAATGATAAGAAGAAAACTTACAGAGAATAAAAACCAAAATAATGAAGTGTTTAAAGGCATCTGCTAAACTGAGGAAGAAGAGAAGGTTTCATGAGAGTGGAGGGCTTTCAGCTTGACCTCCGAGGGCGGTGGGGGCAGTTGGGGATGATGTAGCAGGAACGGGCTGAATGACCCAGAAGCCTCAAAGAGAGAGAGCAAAACATCTGAGCCTGGCACGCCAAGCAGTAAAAAGCCACTGTAAGTTCCTGGAAAAGGCAGTAATGCTTCTTTATTCCTTCATTTAACAAACTAATAAAAACAACCACATACATCATGAAAAGTACTGCTGTAAGTGATATGAGGGATACAGAGACCTAACAAACACAGATCCTGCCCTCAAGCAGCTTATTAATAAAGCATCACGACGGCACACAAACACAAGACTGGCAGTGGTAGGTCCCATAAGAGAAGGCAAAGAACCTCAGGAGGTGAGTGGTGAACAGTCTGGCAGAGGAGACGACGTAAGCTTTCCCAGAGTGGGTGAAACAATGAATGTCATACTTTCAGGCCAGAGGCCAGAGGTAGAGAAATCAGCTACATATGAGGACACTATTGTGATTTAGGCATGTGACAGAAGGAGCCAAGGGTAGGAACAGAAGAAAAGAGGAGGAGGTGAATCCACAAGATATTTTTTACAGAAGAAACAGTAAGACCATAATACTCTGCCATAGAAAGAATGAATACAAAATAAAGGCTCTGCTTACATAAAGATTTATGAAGTCAAGATGTACATTCATAAAATATCTAGAGAGAGAGAAAATATATAATAATGTGTTTGATCATGTTCAGTCATCTCAGAAAGGGGGGAAATGTACATTGACCACTGGGACTTAGAGCCTTGAAAGTCAGAGGACCGTGATGGCCAAAGAAGGAAGGAGAAGGTATGAATCCCAAGCACAGGGACCATCACAGACCAACAATTCCACAGAATGGTAATGATAAGTAATGATCAGAAGACAAAGCAGTTCAGAACTAAAAGGATTCTCAGAGATCACACGTCTGTTTTTTGTTTTATTTTTCAAATAGACTTCACTTTTTAGAGAAGTTTTAGGTTCCTAAAAAAATTGAGAGGAAGGTACAGAGATTTCCCATATAAACCCTGCCCCCTCACACGCATAGCCTCCCCCATTATCAGCATCCCCCACCAGAGGGGTACATTTGTTACAACAGATGAACCTACACTGTCATGCATCTGTTTCACAGATATGGAAAGTACAAGCCAGTGCAGTGAAGTCCCCTACCCAAGGTCACATGGCCAGATGCTATCAGGGCTAGGACCAGAATGCCTGGGTCCCAATCCTGTATCGTTCCCAGATAAACCACAATGCATTGAGTGAAGCATACATGGCCAAGTACAGATTCCCTGACACTCACTCCATAGGATGCCTAATTTCAATTTGATCTGTAAAAGTACTCTTGTCAAGCACCAAAACACTTAACTTTCTTTAGGATGTAGAGAGAACTCTGCTTTTCTCTGAGACATCTTCAGTCTCAGCCTACTAGACCAATACCTACTGTCTGGACTCTACATGCTAATTACCATGTCCCACAGCTTCCCTATATTATGTAGTAACTAATGTAAAACTTCAACCAGTGAGAGAGAGTATTCCTCTGCAGACTGAAATTGTAACTATTTTCTTCGTAGAGCGAGATCCATGGAGGTGTTTTCACTGATAAAAACCCATATTCCATCTTTGCCTAGCTCAAGAGATTTCCCACAGTATTTTTAAATGATTATCCAAAGGTTAACAATAAACACCACGTTGGCTGGCTCATCACTGGAAACAGCGCAACTCCATATCCTAATGAGGAGCAAAGTTTGCTTTCCTTGAGAAGAGTAAAGCGTTGTGCTTTCCCAGTGATGTTCTAAAGTTCAATGAAGGCAAGTTTCTCAGGGGCAGGGCCACCCAACTTCTACTGCTCTTGTCTCTTTCACAAAGACATGGAGAGTGCTGAGGACACAGCAGGTACTCTGCATCTATGTGTTGAATGGAAGAGTGTGGGAGTATAACAACAACTGCCGCCTGAAGAACCAAAATCTTAAAAAAAAGGAAAATAAATTCAGCTTATAAACATAGAGGACTAAAATAAGTTTCTTATTTCTTCTCTGGAAAATTATTAGAAGCATTTAAGTTTCACCCTTCATACTGAAGGAAAAAAATAATTTCTCTCAAAACACCACCACAGACAGAGCTTGAGCTATTTCACCAGATTGTCACAACCCACCTTCCTCTCTGAGTCCACAATACAAACTTAATTAATACTCTCCAAGGAAACACGAATATGTTCTTTCCTCCACCAGAAAATTAACAAAATTACACTTTCTGGGAGACAATCTCACATCTTCAGGGTTTGGGAGAGCTTTAGGATTTGTCTCCTCCAGTCTCTGAGAGCATGGAGAAGACAAGCTCATGTCAATTTCTAAAAAAAAAACCATCATTAAGAGCACTGTTTGAGTATATCTTTCCATTGGCAGTATTTGAATAAAAAACGCTGTTTTTCAGACACAATGCACTCTTCAGATATATGCATCTACATAACTGCTTTACCCTCCTGATTTTTCTGATATGTCTTTATACCCATTTTAACACATTTCTTCACTTATTTCAACCAGAAAATAAGTTTAATTTCTCCCCAAATTTGCTTCCAGAAATTTGCTAACCAAATATAAAAAATATGATATATAAAGATATTAATATAAAGGTAAAAGTGACACAGAAATGATTTGTCAAAAAATACTGGATAGTAATCGAACATTCTCTGAACCTCTAATTAATCTGGGTCACTCTACAGCTTCCTGCAGGGTTCTAATCTGCAGTGTTCATAAGAATACTCCGGGGCGGTGTGAAAATGCAGATTCCCGGGCTCCTCCCCTAATATGGCTAGTGCTACTGTGGGGCTCAGGAATCTGCATTTTTAATAAGTATCTCAAGAGATTCTGATTCAGGGCCACAACCCAGCTCCTAGAAAGCTAATTAATGGCAAGGGGAGTAATGCAATGTTGGCATAAATCAGCATAGGGACAGCCTGAGTTTCACTTCCAGGCCTGCCTCTAACCAGCCATGTGACCAAGGTTTAACTTCCCTAGGCCCCCGTTTGTTCGTCTGTACAGAACAGTGTTGGACAGATAGCTATGGTGCCTTCCTGCTATGAAACTGTGACATGTCCAAAAAAAAAAAAGGTAGCTATATAAATGTGGACGCTACAATTTTCCCAGAAAACAGTCTTTAAAATATTCTTAAGTAATGTTTATCCAAGGATCTCTACATCAGGAGACAAGAAATCTCTATACCTTAAATATGTCAGATACCCAGTTCAACGTCAAATGTTAGACATTTGAATGAAATCACACACTTGTACACACACATATATGCCTACTTTGTGGCGTAAGGCAGGAGTGTGTCCACTAGGTGTTCAGTTGAAAAGCTCACCTGAATCTGGATTATAAGAGCAGTTAATTTGCATAAAAATTTTTACCAGATATCAAAGACCACAATCTTGACATCATTAACCACATTCCAAAAGAAGCAAGGTACCAGTTAAGCGGCATCTTTTTAGGAAGTAATTATGAGAAGCTACTCTTCTCTCAGACGCTGCTTTAGGGGAGGAAGGGCTGACTGTACAAAGACAGAAGTTGCGGCTGGAGTGTCTCAGCATTTAAAAATCTGTAGAGTTTGCTGGAGCTGAGATGAAACATTTATCCTTCTCTTGCAACCACTTTGGTTTCTAGGGAACTGCCTGTTCCGGCGGAGGCAGGCTAGGAGAGCTACATCCAGAGACACACAGACAACACACACCAAAGTTAACTGGAAAATTTCAAAGTGCCTTTTTATGCCTTTAACTCAAAGATGAACACATTTCAAGGTGACCCAATCCTCAAGTGACAGGCAGTGTTTTAAAAGGGCCAGAGCTCTCCACTTAAACAATTTCTAGTGACATGTTTAAATCGCATCCTCAAGGGCTCTATCTGCTGTCTCATTTACTGGTCTTTCTTTCCTGGCAGAGGCGTCCCATTTTAAACGAGCACTTGAAGTTCGTCTTCCTTCCTAACAATTAAAATCCACAGGGCTTAGACGCTTAAAAAAAATTTTTTTTTTTTAACTTAGCAGGTACCATAGAGGACTTTTAATTATTTAATTAAACAACAAACCCAAATTACTACTTTACAGTTTTTCCTATTCATCATAACAGTATCAGAATAATAAAAGACAGCCTCATCACTCATGCTTCTCAGCAAACTGTAAAAGACTTCTAGGATAAAATCAAAGTTCACGTTCATAAAAGGATGCCCAATTTAAAATCTAAAAACGTACGTAATCATTATATTGACTCTGTGTATGTATTTCACACCCAGAATACAAAGGAGTTTTCTTCTTTCTTCACTAAAATATTACTCCTAGTCATTATAGTAGAATGAGAAGATTACACTACAAATCTGAAAATTGGGTTCCTATAGCTAATGAAATACACCAGGCTGGTTTTGCTCAGTTCCTTTGCAGAAACTACTCCCTAGCAAAAATAGCCTTTCCCGAAAAAGCTCCCCTGGACTGTCTGTGGAACCCTCCGTATCTCTCCAATCTGACCACTCCTCCATCCTCACTCTGATCTCACTGTCATCATTTACAGGCCTTCTCCCTTAGCTGACTGCGAGCTCCACGAGAGCAGAGACCAGGCTATGTTCACTCTGGTCTCCCAGCCGTTACCATGAGCAACAAGTAACAAGTGCCAGGAACACTGGGCACGCGACATCAGTTTCTTTAAATATATATATAGGGGGCCCGGCTGCATCGCTGAGTAGTTAAGTTCGTGCGCTCCGCTTCAGCGGCCCAGGATTTCGCCTGTTCAGATCCTGGGTGCAGACATGCCACTGCTCATCAAGCCATGCTGAGGCAGCGCCCCACATGCCACAACTAAAAGGACCCACAACTAAAAATACACAACTATGTACTGGGGAGCTTTGTGGAAAAAAAGGAAAAATAAAATCTTTAAAAAAATATATGTATATAGGTATAAATTTATAACATATAAAAATAAATTTAAAAAATTTATTCTGCTCCCCTTCCCCTTCCCTTGCTTAACAATTGTCTAAATGGGAAGGGAAGTGGGAGGTTGAGCAAGGTAAATATTTGAGTCAGGTCAGGAGGGGGAGCCGGTGTAGCCCAGAGCGGCGTCTGGGAGCCCAAACAAGTGAGAGGGGCAGTCATGCACAGGGGGAGCCCAATTACAACATGGACTGTATCTGCATGAAGGGGCAGCCAGACATGAGAAGTCAAGACAAGCAGGGGAAGGAAGCTATCTACATGAAGGGGGGCCTGGCACAGATGCCACCGACCCCCTGGGGTATCAATGCAGGCAGCAGCCTGATGCAGGGTGTTGGAGCCCAAGTAGGACAAGGAAGGTGTCCAGCTTAGGGTGTCAGAGCCTGAGAAAGTCGAGAAGAATGTCTCCTGGGAGCGTGGTACGTACAGCTTAGCATGTGGAATGTTTCAAATATGGAAAGGGAAAAAACTGGAATAAATCCTGTAGTGTTGGACTGGAACTAGAAGTAACAGTGTGAACTTGTGGTTTTCCCTATACAGAGAGATGGAGATAGATGATAACCAGATTAATACAAAAGTAAGCATGTGTGGTACATACATTCTCCAGATCTGCCAAGTGAAGAGCTTGGGAACAGAAACACCCAGTTACCATGAACATACCTACTGCCCAGATCTTGGCTTCTAAACACCATTATCTACTGAAAGGAATGCTCCCTGGAGAAATAGCTGACTCCAATACAGTGGCAGGGAAAGTATAAAATAAGCCTTGATACCTTGTTAAGCCAGAAAACACAAAAGTACTTAAAAAATGGGGCAAATCAAAATGAGAGAAGTCAGGCGGAAGGGGCTCCCATTAGCAAAATCTGAAACAATTTGAATATTAAGTAATAATAGTAATAATTATAACCCATTGGGAAAATAGGAAACCTCAAATACATACTAATATAAATAAACATAAATAAATTGGAAGTTTGCAGAGGAACAGGATACTTAAATAGTTTCAAAGCACCACCCTACAAAACACATAGTAATTACAAAGGTTAAAAAGTAACTTTACAGTGGTGAAAGCTGGCAGATACCACCTTAATCGA
Source organism: Equus quagga (assembly GCF_021613505.1). Lineage (NCBI taxonomy): Eukaryota > Metazoa > Chordata > Mammalia > Perissodactyla > Equidae > Equus > Equus quagga. Next base: position 42,256,138 of record NC_060267.1, read on the forward strand.
GTGATCAAAATGAACATCATTGATAATGAGACAAATCAAAATCATGCTACCTAATAGGATGCAATGAGAAGAACACAGCATCATTTCTGTGGTATTCCAGCCAAAGATGCGTAACCCAAATCCAACATCAAAAAAAACACTGCAAACACAAACCAAGGAAGAACATTCTACAAAATAACTGGCCTGTGTCCTGCAAAAGTGTGAAGGTCCCGGAAGTCAATGAAAGAATGAGCAATTATTCCACACTGAAGAAGCCTAAAGCGATTTGACAAACAAAGGCAACATGTGATTCTGAACTGCATCTTTTTGAAATAAAGGACATTATTTGGGGTCAGCCTGGTGATACTGTGGTTAAGTTTGTGCACTCTGCTTCAGCAGCCCGGGGTTTGCAGGTTCGACTCCCAGGCAGTGATGCAGCACCACCCGTCAAGCCATGCTAGCACTGCTCCTCAAGCCATGCTGTGGCAGCATCCCACATAAAACAGAGGAAGATGGGCACAGATGTTAGCTCAGCGACACTCTTCCTCAAGCAAAAAGAGGAAAGCCGGCAACAGATGTTAATTCAGGGCAAATCTTCCTCACAAAAAATGACATTATTTGGACAACTGGCTAAACTTGAATGAAGTTCCTGGACTAGCTGGTAACAACGTATTAACTTAAACATTCTCATTTTGATGGCTGCAGTGCTGAGGCTGTTGAGGAAAATATCCTTGCACATAGGAAATGTTCAAATATCCAGGAGTGGTGATGCATCCATCATGTCAGTCAACAATTTTCCTCAAATGGTTCAGAGGAAAGTTCTTTCTACTGCACTTACAACTTTCCTAAAAGCTTGAGATAGTTTTAAAGTTTAAAAAGAGCAAAGTATAGCAAAAAAATTTTGTTATTCTGGTTTATGATCAATACTGATTGGGAGGATAATCCATCATTACCAATATCATAATTACATAAAAATAACTACTTTCATCTGGATTTGAATCTTACTGACGGTGAGACATTAAACAAGTTACTATGCCCTCAGAGCCTTAGTTTTCTCACCTCTGAAATGAGAATAATAATATCTACCACAAAGGATTACTGGAAGAATTAAGAGAGATAACATTTGTAAAAGTACCCCATTAAGCATAAAAAAATATACATATGTTAAGTATTAAGGAGAAAAAATATTGGATTCAGATATAAAATCCACACTATCTTAAAATATTGCACAAATCAATTTTACTGTCAAAATAAAATCTCAAGTTAACTTCACTTGGGAAATTCCCTGAAGAAATCTCAAAATTTTTTAAATCTATTCTTTCCTAATCTAAGCTACAGTCAAATTTTCACATGCTGGGCTGGTGCAGTGGCATAGTGGGTGGGTTCACAGGTTCACATCCTGGGCGCAGACCTACACACCACTCATCAAGCCATGCTGTGGCAGCATCCCACATACAAAACAGAGGAAGACTGGCAACAGATGTTAGCTCAGGGCCAATCCTCTCCACAAAAAAAAAAAAATTTCAGGGGGCCAGCCTGGTGGCACAGCAGTTAAGTTCACACATTCCGCTTCTTGGCGGCCCAGGGTCCACCAGTTCGGATCCTGGGTGCGGACATGGCACCACTTGGCACGCCATGCTGTGGTAGGTGTCCCACATATAAAGTAGAGGAAGATGGGCACAGATGTTAGCTCAGCGCCAGCCTTCCTCAGCAAAAAGAGGAGGACAGGCAGTAGTTAGCTCACGGCTAATCTTCCTAAAAAAAAAAAAAAAAAATTCACATGCCACTTAGTAAAGAATATGCTACCTTATGTTTTCTTTTTAAGCAGAGATTGACTTTTCTACCACAAAGACAAACTTTAATGCTTTTCTGTCTCACTAAAAAAAATAAATAAATAATAGAGATTCTTGAAAAGTGATTTAGATTATTTCTCACCTAAAATCTATACTCTTTAAACTATTGCATTGTTTATAACTAAAGAGATTCTAGTCCTCAGGAAACTATAAAAGAGAGGGTCCAGATTTAGAAATCCAAAAAACAAAAATAAAAGAAGACCAAAAAAAAGCCATCTCAAATCAACAAAACAAAATTATAAGAATTTTTCAGTATTTCTTTTCTTTCTTTCTTTCTTTTTACCTAAAGATCACACCAAGAGATGGGACTGGTTTCTAAACCCAGGAAGCCAATGTAAACCCAAAGACAGGAGTATAAGAGCTGGGATTTTACAAAAAGGCAAAAAACAGGCGGGGGGGGGGGGGGGGGGGGCGGGGCTGGTTTCCTCTGATCCCTTGGCCATCACTCCCAGCTCCTGACCCCGTGATGCTCCGACTGAGGTACATGGGCACATCTACACGTAGGATTCCCAGAGGAAGGCTGGTTTTAACATTTCTTCTTCAGTAACATCTAAACCCACTCTCATAATCCACCAAAGTTTGGATATTTCCAGTCTCCCTCAGGATAAGCTACATCTTCTCAGAAACCAATTGCAATGGTTAAAACGTGGTTATGGTAATTAAAAAAACCTTTCACATAGACATAGGCAAATCATTCCTAAAAGAGTCACAGTAAAATGATTCACCAGCTATCCACTTGTCTTTTCTTGCATAACAGACTGAGTGCCCTAGTTAGCACCAACAGACACAGCATAGTGGTTAAGCATGCGGCATCAGCACCAAACCACCTAGGTTTGAATTCTGGCTCTGCCACTTCAGCTCTGCCTAACGGGCATTTGGCAAGCTACTTACAACTCTCTGTACCTCAGTTTGCTCATCTGTAAAATGAGGATCATAACATCATCTTCTTCACAAGGCTGCTGTGAAGGCTACATGAGATGATTAAAAAAAGCATTTACAAGCCAGCCCTATGGTGTAGTGGTTAAGTTCGTGCAGTCCACTTTGGTGGCCCAGGGTTCACAGATTGATCCCTGGCACAGACCTATGCACTGCTCATCAAGCCATGCTGTGGCAGTGTCCCACATACAAAATAGAGGAAGACTGGTTAGCTCAGGGACAATCTTCCTCAGGCAAAAAGAGGAAGACTGACAATGGATTTTAGCTCAGGGCAAATCTTCCTCACCCAAAAAAAAAACGCATTTAGCATAGTGGCTGGAATATCACTAGAGCTCTATGTTCACCATTACCATCATACCTAGCATCTAGGCACAGTGTCTAGCACATAACAGGTGAGAAATAATTACTGTGCAAGCATCTTGTACTTTGCCTAACTTTAAGATTAAATTCCTGAAACTTAAAAAAAAAAAAAAGATAACTTTGCAGTGGAAAATCACCGTCATCAAAATCAGCAGCATTCTCTACCAAAGTTAGGCCTTAGGACTGGCAGAAATGAGCTCCCTACTTCCCTGATTCTTATCGAGATTCTCAAAGGGAAAATAAAAATTATAATGCAAGATGGTCAGAACACTCAGTTATCATGACCCACTTAAGGGGCAGCTTGGGTACATCTAATTTCTTAACTAGACAAAAATAAATGGAAAATAACTGCATATCACATTTGCAATTATTTTAATTGTAGCTTTGGCATGATGCCCAGTTTCTGAACCAGACCTGGCTCTCTGAAAGCAAGGACTACCCTTGTCCGTCTCATATCCCAGAGCCCAGGGTAATACTACCCAGTATAACAACGGTATTCAGCAACTACTTGTTGAATGAATAAGTGCTCTTCATAAAAAACAAAATCGCATGAAGTTTCTTCATTGAACAACTAGCTAAAGCTGATCTCTTTTATCCATGTTTAAAACAAACAAACTCCTCAGTAATCATGGTCCCTGATGATTCCGACTGTGGACATATGCCTAAAACAATCTCTTGTTAACACAACACGGAACCCTACAGAACTGTCCCCAAACCTCCCCAATTAAAAATCAGTAGTCAAGTACTTTTTTCTGTTGTTTTTCAGATATCTTTGATATTTTCCTTTTTGTACACAAGTGTCTACAGATATACAGACATAGAGAAGGGAGATCCTTAGAAGTTACTTTATACAATACCCCACGTTACAGGTGCCTCCAAAGAAAATCACATTTGAAAGGAAGCCACACTGTCAACATCCTTTATAAGCCTCTTGAGATATCTTTAAAGACAGCAGTAATGAAACTGAATTTTAAGGATACTCAGAAAAGAGGAAGATAGATGTCCCAGTTGCCCAAGCAAGGAGTAGGTCTAAATCCATTCCTTCATTCAACAGACACGATTGAGGGTCTGCTATGTGTCACTCTACTCTAGGCGCCTGAGACACATCGTGAACAAAAGAAAGATCTTCAATCTAGGGAACATTCCTTTATTACTAAAGTCCACATTCCAGAGACAGAACTAGAGTTTAAAAACATAAACTTGCTCAAAGGCAGTGACTAAAAGGGAACCAATTTGGGAGGGGGTTGCAGCAATCAACTGTCTTTATAAACACATCCTCTTACCATTCAGCAAAAGTTCTGGAACACCTCTTGAAGTCTAGACTTTAATTAAAACAATCACGTTTAAAGAAAAAACGTACCTATACGTGTTACGTATAATTTACGGCTAGTATTCTCAAAATTAGCCCCCCAAACAGAATTCTATATAATACTATTATTTCCTAACACATAAAATCATACACCATTTACCATAAATTATGTAGTACGGACACCTGACAAGTGTTCCGCCAGCACGACCACTTTGGGGATACATCTGCGTTAAAAACTATCTATAGAAAGAAATCCACCATTCAATCGCACAGGGTCTGTTAAGAGTGGGTAAGGAAGGTTTTTATCTGGTTTGATTTATTTGGGGTCTTTTGGGTTGGTTTTTGTTCTTTGCAACCAGGGAGCTAGAAGAGGAACGCGTGCGTTAGAAGACGAGAGTGGGATCCTCTCCGCTTCCCTTGGCTTTAAGCCGAGGGCCCGGGGGCGCGCGGGCGGCGGGGTCACGCGCCGAGGAGGGAGCCTCCGGCCTCCGCTTAGGGCGGCGGCGGCCCGGCGGCCCTGGCCGCGCGGCGAGCACCCCGGGGCCCCAGGCCAGGCCAGCGGCGGTGGCCGGCGCGCGGCGATGGGCAGGGGCGCGGCCCGCGGTCCTTACCCAGCTCGGTGCCCAGGTTGTGCGCCGCCATGGCGCGGTCCCCGGCGCCTGCCCTTCCTCCTTCCTGGCCGCCGCGGCCCCGGCGCGCTCGCCCCGCCCCGGCCCGCTGGGGGCGGAGCCAGGCCCGCGGCCCTGCGAGGATGCTCTCGGTGCTCCCGGCGAGGCGCGGACGTCGAGCACCAGCTGCAAAACCCGTCTTACAATCCTTGAGTTGCCGGCTGCGCCGAATAGAAACTTTTAGAAACTTTGAACTGTAAGATTGCGTCACCAGAGGGGAGGGGACCCCTCTCCATGACTGGGTGCAGAGCGCTGCAGCCCCAACCCCAAAATGGCAGCAGGGATCCCTCAGCCTTGGAAAGGAGGTCAAGGAGCAAACCAGGCCCCCGAGCGCACTGTTACTTCTAATCTGGACTTCGTGACCAGAAGGAGCGCCAGGACCTGAGACACGAAGGGACCTAGGAGAGAGAAGACCTGGTTTCTTAGCCCAGCTCTGACAGTAATTCAGTGTGACACTGGCACAACTGCCTTTCTCAGCTTCATTTTCCTCATCTGGAAGAAACGGCCTCAGCAATATTGTGGAGCTCTAAAACCCTGATTCTGTGATACCAAGATTTTTTTCAGCCTGACTTTTCTGTAACTAGGAGGTTAAAATCGTCTGGAGTCACTCAACATAGGCTACCAGTCAACTAACTTATCTGTACCCACAATGAGACCCCACCACTCTGCTGAAAGAAAGAAAACTCTCCAGTTAACTTGTCTCCAGTGAGCCAGTTACTGTGCTAGGCGCTGTCAGATGTATGAGAGCATGTGAGTCTCAGAACAGTCCCTCCAGGTATACCTTACATCTCCGTTGCTACGCCTACAGACACCAAAGTTGGGAGAGGAATCCGGGTATAGTAGAAATTGTGTAGGCTCCCAATGCGTTGAACTCTTCCTTAATCTACCAGCAATTCCACTTAATAACCAGGTGGTTCTAGGAATGTTACTTATTGTCTACTTATCTGTAAAGTGGGCTGATCAAAATATATTTGCCTCACGAAGTTGTGTTATGTGTGTAGAGCCCCTAGGACACGTCATGGCAGACAGAAGGTGCTCAACAAATGGAAGCTCTTATTGTCAGGTTCACACAGCAATTTTGAGGCTAAACAGGAAAAGTAATGCTAGTCTCATTCCTCTACACTGAGCCACCTCTTAGCCTCATCAACACGTAGCTATTGCTGAATATTTTGGATGTGTCTAGATCCTATTCATACATAGACAGTCGACCCTCGCTATCTGCAAGGGCATTGGTTCCCAGACCACCCCCCCTACCAACACCATCAAAATCTGTGGATGCTCAAGTCCCTTACACTATAAAATGGTGTGATATTCACATATAACCCACCCACATCCTCCTGTATACTTGAAGTCATCTCTAGATTACTTATAATAGCCAAGACAATTTAAATGCTATGTAAATAGTTATACTGTATCGTTTAGAGAATAATGACAAGAAAAAAAGTCCGTATATGTTCTGTACAGAGGCAACCATCGTAGGCCTTTCAATCAGCAGTTAGTTGAATCCATGGATGCAGAACCCAATTAGTGGATGAGAGCCAACTGTACAATAGCCTTTTACCTTTATTTTTATTTTACCCCAAAAAAGAAAAGCAAGCCCTGGAAGCCTGGAGCTGACCTGGCACTCACAGCTTAGCTGTCATGCGCCCTGGTAAAACATAAACAATTTCACAGAACACCAACATCAGCTAAGGCCACTGTGACCAGGAGGAATAAACAAAAACAAAACCACTGGTAATCATGTGTGAACACAGAAAAAACATGAATGCTGTCCAAACCAAAAAAATGACCAAACAGCCCTCTATAATATAAGATAGCAGTTAATATAAGTTAATATAAGTGACTTCACTTCTTTCCCCATCAGTTTTAACCTCACTCCATTCTTCTTGTGTTTTAGATGAGAATTGAGATGCCCTGTCATAGAATTATCACCACTTCCTGCCAGCATCTAATCCAGAGCCATGGCTGGCTTCCTTGAACCTTCCCCAAAGCACTGACCATAAGCCCAGCTTCTATGTCATTTGTAACACCCCCTTACTGAGACACCTCACAGTTTCCCATGCACAGCATTCTCCCTTGTTGCAGCAAGTCAATAAAACCAAATTTATCCAACTACAAGTGTGTTCCTGGTGGTCTTCAGCTGGAGAGTGCTGACATTCCTAAAAGGTACAAAGACAATAAATGGACTTCTATTTGTAGGGGCAGATACAACTCAAAGCCAGATTCCAAGCCATTCCTTATACATTCACGTATAGTGTAAGTTTATTACAAAAAGAAAAAAGCTGTGAGATCCTAACTCAGCTAAAAAATATGGTTTAATATAAGTTGCCCAAAATCAGGGCAGCCTTCTACGGCAAACATTTTAGCAATATATCTGACAAGAATTTCTCAAGGACTTTTTCTAAAACTGACCTATTGCACAGTACTAATCTGGAATTAATTTCCACAGTTTGAGAGTATGTTAAATTGGCAGCATTCAAGGAGATAGTGAGGATGGAGTGCAAAAAACAAGTTTCTTTAACGGGAAAAAGTTGCCAAGTTTCACTTTGTGATGGTCCCTTTTAAATTTATTGCCTTCTGAAATTTCTAAAGTATCCCTAAGGCAAGGCCTCTCAAAGAAAGATCTATAGACTAGCACCACTATATTGGAATCTCCCAAGAGCTTTTTTCTAAAGCAGATTCTAGGTTCACCACAGCCCTACTGAATCCGAATCTCTAGGATCCTGGAATCTGTATTTTTAACAAGTTCCCTCAAATGATGTTTATGCAAGCTAAATGTAAAGAATTATCAGCCTAAAGGCAGAGGAGAGTAAATATGCTTGCCGATCTGGAGCCACAGCCCACACGGATTCTTACAGGACTGAAACTGTCTTTAAAGTATACAGTATTGTATTTTTTTAGTCAATGCAAATTTTTCATGCTATTCCTTTTTATGAATACATTTTTTAATATAAGTTTTAAAGTGCCAGATAAATTACTAGTCTTCCCAGCCCCAATCCTTCTGTCAATTACATTTAAAGCTCTAGGAGTATGTCATATTTATCTTGAAGCCTCCTGAAGTTCCCAGCCCTGGGAGATAGTAGTAGTTCCAAAAGGCACAGACCACTTGTATTTGGTTCATCCTATGCCTAGGGTCTAGCTGAGGACTCAGCATACAGCAGGCTGTGAATAATTGTTAGCTGAATGATTGTACATTACTGTCCGTATTTTCTTACAGTGCCCATTGTTTTATCCAGTCCAATTTCATTTGACTGTAGTCTCTAATTCTGTATTTCTAAGAGCAATCATTCACAGGTTCCTTAGGCAAATATCCACTTAGACTATGGACTACCAACCAGTATTTCTAAGTAAGATGGGGGAAAGTATAGAAGCAGGGAGGACTAGAGTATGAAGATTAGAATCGAAATATTTCAGAACTGGAAGGAGACACAGAATATCTAATTCCTACTTCATGGAGAAATAAGAAAAATAAGAATTATATTGAGTCTTTTATGAAGTTAAATCTATTCAATTTAAAGAACAGTCTTTCATTCTGAGACTGTGTTGTTCACTACCAACTTAGATTTAAAAACGTTCTTTCTTTTATGAACATTGTGGTGGTAGATAATTTTTTTTAACAGCCTCACCGGGCAAGATTAGAAGCAGACCATTTGATCTTGCCCACTCTCCTTTTTTTTCTTCCATCTATTGGTCCACGAAATTCCAGAGTCAGGGAATCACTGTAAGAAGAAATATACACTAGCTAATATTCAGTGTTTCCTGACTTAAGCCCTTTACATCAATTATTTGATATTTCAAAAAAATCTATGTGTTAGATGATATTTCCAAAAAATAATCTGTGTAAAAACTGTCATCTCCCTTTACAGATAAAGAAACTAAGGCTCAGAGAGCTTAGACTGTAAGTGCTAGAGGATGGTTTAAGACCCAGGCAATATAACCTATAGACCACACATTGAAACTAGTCCTACTATCTTAGAAACCAAATTCATTAGACAAGCCTTTTAACCTCTCTGAAATCATTTCCCGTATTTAAAATGGGGATATTACCTACCTCATTGGGTTATTACCTACCTCACTGAGTTATTGGAAATATTAAAAAGTAACAATATTTAAAAACCAAGCAGAAAATCTAACATAAGGCACTTAATAAATACTATTTCCATACTTAAACTAAAATCAGTTATTTTCCACTTGACCAAGTTCCATTCTCTCATTAATTATATAAAGTGATTCAACCTATAAAGTATTATTACTGTTCATTAGCTATCATTTAGATGCACACATCGGCCATGATGCCACAGGTAAATTTGTTAGATGCCTCATTTGTTTCTTCAGGAATTCTATTGATTTTTAAAGTCACACTGGTCTAGGTGACACTATGTCATACTGGCAATTGTGCATTCTTATAGATAAGCAAGCTAAGCCTCCCAAGAAGGTTCTTGCTCCCGTAATCGTTTTTTCTCAGGAATCCTCCTAGGATAAGAGACCAACATGTACAGTAACTTATATGGTCACCCAATAGGCATCATTTTTTGTTTCAAAATATTAATCCTCCAGGTGTAAAATATAAGGTACCTACAAAGGGAAAAATTTCCCCCAGTCTGTTCTCAATTCCCCATTTTGTTGTTGCTCCCTACTGAAAAATTACATCCATTTCCCACCCCCCCCATTTTAGTATCAAAGAAGAAAAGGCTGCTAAATTAATAATTCCATTGAATTTAAACTACTAAAAGTGTAACTCATAAATTATTATAAATTAAGGTACATCTTTACTGTACTATTTTGTAGCCATTAAAAAGGACAGGTTGAACTTTACCTACTGAGAGGAGAAATTCACAAGAGAATTGACTGACCACACTCAACCCTGGTTTCTTAGAAGAAACCTCTGGAAGATGCTAAAACTGGGAAGTCCTGATTCATAAGGTAAATTATTAAAAATTAGGTGGGAATTTAGCCTACCATGACCTACTGGCCATTAGGACATTGAGAGGAGGCTGCACAGAAAGAATGGAAGAGGAAGCAGAGTGGATGGAGATGAGGGGACTGTATCACACAAGCTGGACTCCTCCTTCGTAATGGGGCCTCAAGTCAGCCGAGGCTGTACATGGGTTCACTGGAGAGGCAAGGGCTTTGGCTAGGTTTCTGCCATGTCTGACTCTTCAGTGGAGAGGATGGTTAGCTGCATGGGAGATAACTGGAAAATATCTTCCTGGACTGAAAATATTTGGTACTAATTTAAGGACTTGTTTCAACAATATTCAGTACGTAACGACAGAGCAGCCACCTTTCCTGGAAAAGGAATTGGTGAAGATGAAAAACAGACAAGATAATTTCACATAGTGATGATAACTATAAATAAAACAGGGCAAAATAATAAGTGATAAGAGAAGGGATACAGAAGGACTTGAGACCTGAATTACAAGGAATGCTTAGGCATGTAAATATTAGGTAAGAGTGGACCAAGTAGCAGAAACAGCAAGCCAAGTGAAAAGACCTTGAGAGAGAAATGAAGCCACTGTGGCTAGAGAGGAATGCAAATGCAAGCAAGGGGAGAACAAGGTCACAGAAGGCAGGGGTCACATCACAGTTAAAAATCTGGTATAAGGGGAAGTCACTACGGATTTAGACAATGCAGTCACTGGGGCTCTTCAAGTCCGAAAGGGATTAGTTTTCCCACTGTGTAGGGGATGGCCGGAGAGGGCAGGGTGTGGGAGCAGGAGCAAGAGAGAGCAGTTAGGAAGGCACTGCAACAGTCTAAGTGACAAATAAAGATTGCCTAGCCTAGCGAGGCCACACGGAGATGAGGCGAGGTACAGATGCAGAAGAGCCCAGAGGACCTGCACATAGGCTAGAAATGGGGATAAGAGAAAGGACAAGGACTTCTTTTAGTCTGAACAAGTCAGCATTAGGCAGTGCCAGTTACTGGAATGGCTAACAAGTTGAGGGGGAAACAGATCTGGTTGAAAAATTAAGATTTGTTTTAGATAGATGAGTCTAAGATGCTTACTAAGGTGGAACACTCAACTATGCCATAAACTCTGGTGCTCAGGGAGGCAGGCTGGATCTACAAATTTGAAAGATATTAGAAAATAGTGAACTCTGTAATAATGGAATTTTTTTTCCTTTGGAGAGAGCAGAGCTAGCTAGAAAGTACAACCCAGACCTAAGGTCAAGCAGAAAAGGAGGAATTGACAACTACAGGAGCAGTCAGAAAGGTATAAAGAAAACCAGGAGTGTGGTTTCATAAAAGTGAAAAAAATAGTTCAAAAACAAGGAAGCAGAGCCAGCCTGGTGGCGCAGCAGTTAAGTGCACACGTTCTGCTTCGGTGGCCCGGCGTTTGCTGGTTCAGATCCCGAGCGCGGACATGGCACCACTTGGCACGCCATGCTGTGGTAGGCATCCCACGTATTAAAAAAAAGGAAGATGGGCATGGATGTTAGCTCAGGGCCAGTCTTCCTCAGCAAAAAAGAGGAGGATTGGCAGCAGTTAGCTCAGGGCTGATCTTCCTCCAAAAACAAAAAGGAAGCAGACAATTACTGAAGGCTACTAAAGGTTTAGTAAGAGGACAGAAAAGTGACCACTGGGTTAGAAGGATGCAGGACATTCGAGACTTGGACGAATGCAATTTTAGTTGATGTATACTTGAACTTTTTGCTGAAGTAAATTCCACTGTAGGATTCTACCATTATAACATGTGGTAAGCAGACCAATGGTGCCCAAAAGAATGTCCATGTCCTAATCCCCAAACTGTGAATGTTGCCTTATATGTCGAAAGGAACTTTGCAGATGTCATTAAATTAAGGATCTTGAATTGGGGACATTATTCAGGTGAGTCCACTGTAATCACAAATGTCCTTTTAAGTGAAAGAGGGTGGCAGGAGACTCAGAGAGGTGAAGATGTTACGCTGCTGGCTTCGAAGACAGAGGAAGTGACTAGGAGCCAAGGAATGCCAGTGGCCTCTGGAAGCTAGAAAAAGCAAAAGATTTTCTCCAAGTCTGCAGAAGGAATGCAGCTCTGCCAACACCTTGATTTTAGCTCAGTGAGACTCAGTTCTGACTTCCTTAACTGTAAAATAAATTTGTGTTGTTTTAAGCCACAATTTGTGGTAACTTGTTACAGCAACAACAGAAAATACACAAAGGATACCAAGCCCTGGTTGTCCCCACAGTCTGCCAGGTGGTCTGTATACTCAGTATATACACGGCTACAAAGAAAAACAAGGTTACACTTAAGGGTAAACTTTACCCCTAAGAGTTAAACTAGTAAAACCCTTGGAAACACGACCTGTGTTATTAAAACAAATGTAGCTAACAATCATAAGCAACTCTATTAATAATCTGGCCAAAGTTAAAACCTAAAATGACTTAACCAGGTAACCAGTATCTAAAAACATGTGGCAAGCCTAAGGACCTGACAGTTCATACAATACTGTCAACCAGACATCTGAGCAACATGAACATCCTAGTCACACAAGAAGTGTAAGGCATGGTTTGACAGATCTTCAGGGCCTGACACTCTTCTACTTCTAAACTTAACTCCAAACAACTTTGAGATTCCAAGATACACGCCACCCAGTGACGGTGTAAGCATGTATCTGTACAGGGTCTTTAAACTTTTATGAAACCTAAGTAGAGGAAATTCCCTTGGATCATAAATTTCATAAATACCAAGCAATTTCATGATTCTAATCTGGCGCATATAAAGCTCAACTTTATTTAGGGTAAGTCAGACTCTGATTAGAGTCTGAAGAACCCATGGTACATTGACAGTACTGCTGCTGCAAAGCATAAGACCAGGCATGTAGCAAGTTGACACAGAAACACTACCACTCTATGAGTCCCGTGTGGATCATCAGTTGGCTGCCCCTGTGACATAACTCTCTTGACCCTCCAAGGCAGCCATAGCCCACAGTGCTTTCTTCTGGTTACCACAAATCCTCCAACACTTATCTTATTCTCTGGTTGGTTATTTCTTTTAAGGAAAGTTATAAAGGGTCATTCACAAGATGGACAAGGAGAGAGAAAGCAATCTGGCAAAGCAATTTGTTATTCATTGTTCTAAAGTATTTCCAAATTACTAGTTTAATATCCCCTCCATATTTTAAAAAATAAATACATTACAAGTCTAAACTCAGTTGATCCAGTTTATTAGGTTGTTAAAAAGGCTTTCTGAACACCAGCTGAACTTAAAGGATAAAGTAAAATAAACATTGCAGGTCTACAATGATCCCGTTTTTATAAAATCGTTTCTATCTGTACATACACACACAGAGGTATACTAACGTACATTAATTTTCACTCAATTTTAAAAGACTTTTGGGGGTGGTGGAATTTTGAGTGCTATTTCTGCTGTCTTTCTGCTAATTCTGAATTGCTTTATTTTTGCCTTATAACTAGCGTGTGTCATTTAAGTAAGTCACTATTCTGAAACTTTTTTTAAAAGGCAGGTCAAGCATTTCTATCCAATCTAGGAGGAAGGGAGGTAAATGCAACCCCAGCAAAGGACATGAAAATTTCAAAAATTCAGTACAAGGAATTAAATTTCAAAATTAGGAAACAATATGTTTACTACAGATTCTTTAATGAGGTTGTCTTTTGATACAGCTATGATATAGCAAAACTTTCTGGCAATTTCCATTTATAAAACTCAAATCTATCAATTTTTCCCAAGAAACAAACATTGCTTTGTTTTAGAGGCATTTTATTTAGACAACTAAAAACAATTAGATGTTCAGAAGCAGTGTACAATGAAAGAGAAATCAAACCAGTTACTTTATCATGTATTTCCCCTTCTTTACAACTAAAGCAAAAAAAAAAGGCTTTTTGCTTTAAGGGAAAAGTCAGAAAAATAGGCCAATATATTTTTCTTCTCCATAATAACATAAACAGCTACAAGAAATCTAATTGTAATAAAGAGAAATTGGATGTTGGCTTGCACATATTCATTAAAAAGACAAGAGGCCATCGTACTTCAAGAGCATATCTCCACCTGCCTTCATCCGATCCTCTTGCGTTTTCACTTAACAGGTAACACCAAGTTAGTTAGTTCCAGCACTGGAGCTAGTTCATATTCCTCATTATTTACTGCTCATGTTTGCCTTAAGCACAGAGTAACTCTGGAAGGCCGATGCTTTTCTCTGCTTGCTTGTTTCAGTCCGTACATTGTATACTATCTGTGCCACATGCCTGATGCTCAGGCCTTAACTTCAGGAGTTGAACTATAGATGGAATCTGAATTCTCTGAAGCAATTTCTTCTACAATTAAGAATCAAAAAGATCACATTAGTCAACTTAATAAAGGGAAGAAACAAATCTACATTTCTGTGTAATGAAAGAATAAAAAAGTTTTTTAAAAGTGTGCTGGGGAGGGGAAGCAGAAGAGAACAAGTACACGTGCATTAATGATTAGACTACCACTGAAAACACAGTGAAGAAAGAGTTCATGTGTTTTACCCACTGAACTCCGTAACACCGTAACTCAACCTCCAAGGGATCCCTCTTCTCGGCTAAAGATTCAATGACTCTGACTATCTAATAAACACTGAATTAAGGTCTTCTCTTTGAAAGATCTGATCCCTTCTTTATTTATTAGAACTTCAAACAATATTGTATCATCAGGGCATATTACAATTGGTAATTCCAGATTTGGGAAAGAACACTTGGTATGTGGTAAGTGCTTAATAAATGTTAAACAGCAATTAACATTGTAACAATTTATTTTAGTATCTGCCTCCTAAGTTAGACTCTAAGTTCTGTAAAAGTAACCCCACATCAGTCATGTCCCTACTACATCTCCACGCCTTCTACTATGCAGTATTTACATATGTTTTATAAATATATGCATATTTAAACTTTCCATTATTTAACTCTGTTCATACATAATAAATTTCCTTTGTCAACGAGTAAAACTCACATAACGCTTCCATTTTAAATCCCCCGGGACTCTACAAAAGTAATCGCATTAGTATTTACCTAGCTCCTCTTCCGCTGTCTCTGGAAAACTGATCTTCGGCTTTGCCAGCTCACCACTGTCTTCTTCTGTGAAAAGAGGAGCAACGATGATTACATAAATTACAATGGTACCAGTTATTTCTAGTATTTGAGAACAAGAAGAGTACACCAAGACTATTCCAAGCAATGAGCTACAAACGCAATAGGAACAACTCCTTCTTCAATAATTGTGATTCTAAAATAGCCTATCTTTCCTTAAAAATAACTTTTAGGTTCATGCTACAACTACTTTGGGGTCAATAACTAAGTATTTTTATTAAAAATGTCTACCTTATTGGTAAGGATCATGAGCGATACTATTCAGAGATTAAATACATTTATTTATAAATTCTTTACATTGCACTCTAGCAAATTTTGAATTAAGCCCACTCCATTCACCAAATGACCTAATGTAAAAATTCAGATTGTACAGAATAGAGTGTACAACAAAAAATTTAAACAAACAAAAGAACTCAGTGACTAATTCATAATCATGGGCTTCTCTTTGCTTAAACTAGATTATATAATTTACAATATATAGGAGACAGAAACACTGAAATAGATTTAATGATGAAAAATGACATAAAATCATGAAGCTTAATTTGATAACCTTGAATAAAAATTCTTACCAGGAAGCACACATTTCCAAAGGCCGTATGTTTTTCCTACCACAGTTTGCCATAGTCTCAATGTTCCGTCTTCAGAACCACTGGCATAGAGTTCTCCATCAGGACTAAATCTCACACAGTGAATAGGACCAAAGTGTCCTTTGTAGGATTCTGAAATACAAGAAAAGGGTTATTAGATAATTAATACTTAAATATTAAGTATTGATATGCTAAAGAAAATACTGTTTATATTATTGGGAAGATGAAAAATTCCTAAGGGCAAACACAAAGAACTACACCTAATTAAAAATAAAGTGAGTCTCATCACAAACTGGTACCTCATGTCTCCCATTTCTCCAGAAGATTACCCCTTTCCAAGTGTAGCATACAGTATGGTTTCAGATTATCTCTTAAAAAAAAACAATGAGGTTTCATTTCCAAATAAGGATGAAGGAAAGGAGGAAATGAAACCCCTGCTAAATTGTACAGAAAGCAGATGTGAAGTCTATCAGTTCAATCCCAATTTCCATATCCTAAACTCACTGCCTATTTAGCAGGGAACTAATTCTTATAATGACTATAGAAAGCCAGCAGATGGAGCTCTTTTATACACTCTGCCTCTTAATTTCCTACCAGACTAGAGTCTGCTAGTCATTCTATCACAGAACATTAAGATATAGGCTCAACACTAGTGCTTAGATATTTTAATCTATGGAATTTAATGAGAAAATGTACAGATTATTAGCGGTGTTGCTGTTTAGGTCAGATCCTTATTTATGAACTTTTCTCATTTTCTAATGCCTCATCACCTTATCAATTTTCGAAGCTCTCTACCAGAAGAATGTTCTGTCTCCAAGTCTATTCAACTCAAGGACCCTCATGCACCATCTTGCCTCATCTCTGTTCAACCAGAGAATATCACAAAAGTATCATCATGAGAGTAGAAAGGAAATGAGGTTTTGGGAGGAGAATGGCTGGGTCCAAGGTCCGGTACTCTCTTTGACCTCAGATATCAGGCAAATAATTTACTTATTTTTCAAACAGAATAAAACATGTGGCCAAAACATTCTAAAACTTTGAAAACAGACATTAAATAAGAACAATAGAAACGAATCTCTTATTTTAAAAGTCACTTATATTCAAGCAATAAGTTTGAACCATAAGCAATTAAAATAGATTCTATACAGCCATTCATCAAGATTCCAGTTATCCAACCCAAATCCATGAGTTTTCCCCCCAAAAAAACAGAAAAAACTGTCCTTTGCTCTTTGTTTAATTCTAACAAGCTTTAGTTCATTGGGTGGCAGATCAGGACAGCTAAAACAAAGTGGCAGCTTATAGACAAAAGAATTATAAAAATGAAATACACTAGCTCAAAAAGCAAAAACTATTCGGGAAGGCTAAAACTAGAGACTGAGAACCATAACTACGAACTACCTATTCCACCAGATAAATATAAAGTTAGGATGTGCATTAACTTCAAATTAATCCAACAGTCCTTTCCCTTTTCTTTATTAAGAAGTATTATCATGAAAATGAAAGCAAAAATTGGACTCTAACAAAGAATGAAAGCAAAATAAAAAAAAACAAAACACCCTCCAGTTCAGATCCCTAAGGTAACCCTATAATAAGCCACAACCGTTCCCCACCCCACGGGCACTCTCCTCTACACAGCCTTACTGATTCTTATGTTGGTAAAAACAAGGGGAGCCAGGTAGATGGGGCTACAGACCCACACTACACTTCAAAAAGAACAAATCTCCTCGCATCTATTTAACATGACTTTGGCAGAAGACTGCCTTGCCACCTCGCCAATAAATACACTCCACTACTGTACAGAATGTAAGAATATAACGAACTTAATTTAAAAAGAAAGGATAAAACTGAGTTCGGCATACTTTGTTTATAGTTCTATAGATATTTCTACCCAAAGTGGACAAAAATTCTTCATTTTTTCACTTGGAAAAATTTTCTAACTGAGGTGCTAATTACTGAAACCTAACATTTCATAAAGGTAACTACATCATTTTAAGGGAGGAAAGAAAGAGGACAACTCACCTAATTCTTCTCCACTATTATAATCATACTTATAAAGTTTAAAATCTTCACCACCCGCTACAAGAAATTCTTTCTCAGGATGAAGAGATGCAGAATTGATGGTTGCAGGAGCTTCAAAGGATTTAATTGGGTCCAAACTGGAAAAAAATTTATTAATAAATATTTATACATTTTGAATACTGCGTAAATAATATAAGGAAATAACTAGTTACATTTAAACTGTTCCTAAATTCTGAAACCCAAGAAACAGTTAAATATCCATTTAGTCGAACATAAATAGTGATGCTAAAAAAAATAAAAACCTAAATAATAATAGCAAAAAGAGTTCTAAAGGATACCATGCCCAAGTGGAATTCATCCGAGGAATACAAAGACATTTCAATGGAGGGATGTTCACATTCTGTGCAGTGGATGCCTGCTTGGAAATAAGTCTGCTGGCTAATTAAAACAGTATGGCTAAAATATTAGGATTTTGCTTTGAAAAAAATTTAATTCTGTACTGTTTGATTTTTCCACGACAAGCACATATTATCTTTGTAAACAGAAAAAGATTTTACAATAGGTGATATAAAAAATTATTTGTACATTATTCTCAGTTGCTGAGAATTTATAAGCTTCAGCAACAGGATAACCTTCAATGCCATAAAATATAAAACTGCTAAAAGTGGCTCAGTTTGCACTACAAGGCAGTAAAAGAATAAATTTGAGACTATAACTATATAATAAAATTCCATGCAATACAACAGCTTCACCTGAGTATCAGTGAGTTTGGACATGAGTTTTTTCCCAATCCAAACATAAAAATCCTGATAAGCCTTCAACACAAAACATCAGACCATTCCAGCTCCTAACTGTTGTCATCATATTCCCATCATCACACACTACCAAAGCATGAAGAGTAAAGTTAGGTTTGACTGTTGCAGAATCACTGAATAGCAAGTTTCTGGCTCAAATGTTAGAATTATTCAATAGGCCAGCAAACTTCTGCCACCAAAATGGGATTTGAGGCAACGGTGTACAGAAAGGCTGCATGTTCCCCAAATCCAGGAGTGACCAATTAGCAGAGCTGTAAATTTAATGGCTCTGGGCAATAGTATTCTATTATTATCAATTCGCTGTGTGTATGGAGGCCTTTACATTCTTAACTGCACTTCCCCATTTTTACCACCTTCTCTTTCCTTTTGCCCTTCAGTGAAGTTTAGCTCTGCGAGTGGCCCTTTAGCCAAAGGGTTAAAGTACAGGACTGCTGGTCAGAGTATAATACAGTATAATCTTTATGGAAATCAATCCAGTGACATGTATACTGAGAACTTTAAGCACATTTCTTCTACCCTTTGACCTAAACAACTCTACTTATAGGATTCTACTGTAAGGAGAACACTCACAGATGTACCATAAAACTCACCGAAGTGTTAAAATAGGAAAACTGACTCATAATTTAGTACAAACTATAAAGCAATACACCTAGTAAAAACGTTTTCAAAGACTTTTTAATGCTAAGAATATTTTAAAATAAAAAATCAAAATTACACTCATTAGGGCCCTAGCAACTAAAGGAAAAAACACACACAAATATAACACAGAAAAAAGGACTAGCAGGAAACAGCTACCATTCACATTCTGCCATCCATAGTTGTAGGACTATGCATAAATTATATTTTCTAAATTTTCAACAAGAGCATTTACTATACTTACAGTCAAAAAATTAAGTCTGTTTTAAAAAAAATCATTAGGTCTACACATACTTGGGAATAGGAAAAAAAATCACTAGTACTGTCTCTAAAATCTTAAAGTGAAAATTAACAGGAGAATCAAAATCACAGTGGTTTCATATAGTAAAGAACACTAATTACAGCACCAGTCCAGCAATCTTTTTAAGAAAAATGTAATTTAAAAGTTCTTAAATTTTACCAATAAATGTCCTAAATATCTGGAAAGTAATTCCAATAATTCTTCTGATTAAAGTATGCCAAATTCTTAAAAAACACAATAATGAGTATGGAAACATTTCCCTCCCTATAATACAGTATAGGCCAAATCTGCCTTTAAAAGAGTTAAATACCTTTTGCACATGCCTTCCAATTTTTAAGTACCCTAAATTGTCCTTTATTACCAAAAGAAAAAGTGAAGGCATTTCTTGGACATACCTTACTGCACTATGAAAAGCAATAGATCGTCCATAAGTTATTACCAAGATCTCTCCTTCAGGAATATATTCCATGCTGCTAACAGACATATTAAAATTTAGAGATTTCACTTCTGTCATGGTAGCGTGATCCCAAAGGCTGCAAAAAAAAAAAAGAGGAAAATATGGTATTTACTCATTTAAGAAAAAAGCTGAAATCCTAATTACATCCGCAGATTGACCAATGAAAAGAATAATCACAACTGTAGTAAAACAACCTCCACTCCAACTCATAAATTACAGATGATACAGAGTTTTGGGTTGTTGCACAACGTCACATTATTTGGTAGCTTGTTAGTGAGGTAACCTTAGTACTTAAATGCACTTGCCAAACAATTTAGCAAAACTATGCTATTAAGACAGTTAAATCCTAATCTAACTAATTTCAATATTGCTCTAAATAATGGTTCTCACACTATCTATTCTTGTGAATTTGATGATAGCTATTTATCTTTCCACAGAAAAATACATCAGGTGTCAGCTCACAAAATTATGTACAGAATTTCAGGGGTTTCATGCACCCCCTATTGCCAGCCTGTCCACTGACCCAGGTTAAGAGCATCTGCTTATAAAGGTGTCAGTAGTTTTAATTAAGTGTTTTATGAATTCTGCTCTATGTTGATAACAGTAAATGGATAGGAAAACTTGATTGAAAAATGTGACCCATGTGCAGCTCAATGTTCAGAGACAATTCTTCCTACATAATAGTTATAAAAAATATTTAAAATATAAGCTCTAAGGTCAAATATTTTTCAAACTTTAAATTATTAAAGAGGGCCGGCCCGGTGGCGCAGTGGTTAAGCGCGCACGTTCCACTTCGGTGGCCCGGGGTTCACAGGTTCGTATCCCGGGTGCAGACGCAGCACCACTTGGCAAGCTACAGGGTGGTAGGCGTCCCACATGTAAAGTGGAGGAAGATGGGCACGGATGTTACCTCAGGGCCAGTCTTCCTCAGCAAAAAGAGGAGGATTGGTGGCTGATGTTAACTCAGGGCTAATCTTCCTCAAAAAAAATTAATTAATTAAATTATTAAGGAAAAAATGACTTACCGGACAGTTTTATCATCAGCTGAAAGAATCTGTTTATCCTCACTGCACCATAGAGCCTTTTTAATACCAGAGGTATGACCACTGATTTCCTTAGGTTCTTAAGATGAAACAATTTAAAATACATTCATTAACATTTGATTTTTAACTGAGCAAAACTGGAACAATTAAATTTGTAAAAGAAGAAAAAGGAAAGAAAATAAAAAATACACTTTAAATTAGACAGCAAATTTTCAAAGCCAGTCACAATTCAAACTTGCTGTTTACACAGAATACATTTAGTTTTTCTATACTGGAACAAAAATTTATCTGCAGGACAAGGAACCAAATAACTATGACAGTATATGTAGCTGGGAGTGAACAGACCACTCCCTCCAGGCTACTTTTCTGTTTTCAAAACAATGCTTTCAAAAGCACTATTGTATTGCAATGAAATAGAAGAATAACTGAGGTGGCATAATTTAAGAAGAATGCAGATGCCGGAACAGACAGCCTGAGCTAATTCTAGTATTATCACTAAGGCTGGGACCCTCATCCAAGCGACTGTTGGTAGGAACTAACAGAAAAAAAGAAGGAAGTAGGGGCTGGAAGGAGAAAAGGGAAATAAGAAGCAATGCAGTAATTCCCAAGGCTATTTCCACACCGAGAAGCAAGGCATCAGAAAAGTAGGAAGCTGTCTGTGTTGGAGACTTTCCCTTCAAAAGATTTTTAAAAAACCAAACACGCTCATTGTTATCTCCGGACAAAAGCAGATGCTAGAGGCAGTGCCATTCAACACTACTTTGACTTTGAGCAACTTGCTTAACCTTTTGAAGACTACATTTCTTCATCTGTAAAATTAACAATCGTCACTAAATCTCATAGCTAGAGTATGAGAATACACATCTGAAGTTTCTAATCTGGTGTCTGACACAGCAAAAGCTCAGTGACTTGCTGTTATTTCTATTGCCAGTACAGCAAAAGACTCACTTTGAAAAAGCAGCTTTGAGAAAGGAAAAAGAAGACAGAAAACGTCCACCTAAGCCCTGAAATGCCTTGCTGAGTCAGACAGGTACACTGACCAAATGAAGTCAGACAACTTCACTAGGTTTTGGCATAAAGTTATCAAAGAGAATGAAGAGAAAAACTCCCAAGTGCCAGGGGAGAATAATCTATCAATGCAGTTTGTTCCCTCACCTTAGAAATGTTTTTAGAAAAGGTTCTCGAGAATAATTGCTTCATTTCCAATGTAGCTTTGCCTTTCTTACAAACTTCTAAAGTTTACTGATTTATGAACAATAAATGCTTATGATACAAAATTTAAGATACCAACTAATATATAATAAATAACACAAAATTCTGCTTATCGTATTTTGGTAGCTTTTAAAATATGTATTATGTGGCTAGAAAAGCATTAAAATATTACAAAATAGAGGTGAATATCTGGACTAGGGAAGAAAAGGTGTCTCTAACACCTCCTGTGCAACAAGAGAAGTCATAAAGCAAGTGATAGATCCCACCACCAAAATTTTTAAAATCTGTATACCATAAACCTTAGTAGGAAAATGTAAAAGCAAACGACAAATCAGAATACAATAAAGACCCTTAAAAACCAGTAAGAAAAAGATGAAAATCACAAGAGATAAATGGGCAAAAGGCACGAAAGGCAATTAGTTCACAAAAGAAATACATTAAAATGGAATTCAACATTATTTTAATCTCATGGATAATTTTTTTAAATTCACATTCCTTTTTCTTCTATTAAACTGGCAAAGATAAAGTTAGTTATCAGTGTTCGCTACAACAGGTTAACTATAGACGTATTTTTATACTTTGCTGGAAGGCACTTTGGTAAATCTATCAATGCCTTCCAAGTGTACCTCCTTCTTGTCCCAACAATTCTATTTTGATGTAGTTATCCTACAGAAACAATTGTGGAAATATCTGCAACTATAAGGATATTAAGTATAACACTGCTTATAATATTTAACATTTGTAAATAATCCAAACAGGCCACAATAGGAGACTGGTTAATTCAACTTGTCCATAGGATGGAGAACCATACGGTCATTAAAAACAGTGGATAGAATATTTGAAGACACGAAAAAATTGCTAATTACAGATTTTAAAAATTCTTCTGAATAGCTAATACAGTCACACTGTTCAAAATCTAAACAATATATGTACACACTGAGAATTCTCACCCTTCTCACCTTCTACAGATAGCCACTCTTTCTTACCAAAAGGTAGTAATACTGTTTATGCACGTTTTTAAACTTAATATCATGATGAAAATTTATCAGGATATATTTTTAAATTGTAAGCAGGCATAATGTAGTAAATAAATTGATACTAAAAAAAGATAGCTGCATTGGGAAAAAAGACTAGAAGAATATGAACCAAAAACTAAAGATACTAACAGTGATTAATACTGGATGATGGATTACATTTTATTTCTTTGTGACTATCTTTATTTTCCAAATTTGAGTACTGAACATGAATTCTTTTAATCAGGAAAATTATCTAAATTAAAAGGAAATAAAACCACAAGCACATATACATTATGCTTACCTGCTTCGGGTTTGTTCAAATCATATATGCGTAACAGTTTATCCTGTCCTCCAGTTAGCAAGTAATTACTATCCTGAAAACATAAACAAGTAAAATGTCACTAGACTGACCATTTTAATAGTTATATCTTTTTGAAACTTCTTCAACACCAAATAAAATCCAAATAAGGCTCACAGACGTCACAGAGATGCAATGCGTACCAATCACTTCTGAGAAGATACTGCAGAGCATTTATCCCCATATTTGCCACAGCCCTTTAAGCTCCCCAGTTCAAACGTGTTACAGTACCTCCCACATGAATTCTGAGTGCGCTCTGAGCCTGCTCCCCTCCCTCCTGGGCAGCACTTCTTTAATGACCTCAAATTTACCCTCTCTCTTCTCAAAGTAGTTGGGAAACATTTGAGCTTTTTAGATGTTTGTTGCTATTGTTGGAGGACTGATATAAGAGTTCCAAGGTATCTTAAAAGCCTCATACGATTAACTAAGAAAAAATAAATTTGCATAGCCTAATCTACAATCAAATTAAACATATACGCGAATATACACCAAACAATCCCCCCAAAAACCAAATACAAATCAAATAGACAAATCAATGAAACATAAGACCATTATCATATCCTATCATAACAGCGATTTAATACTCCCTAAAATAAATTCCATTTTCTTATACCTGCGTAAAATCCACGGTCTTGACAATGTGTTTATGCGCCAGAGTCATCAATTCATCTCCCGAGACAGCATCCCACACTTTGCTAAAAGTAAAAAGTAAAATTAAAAGACAAATATAATGGTAATTTTGATGATTAATTACTAAATAGATCAGATATGTGAAATGTTACATAAATGCTTTAGAAATCTCCATTATCTCTAATATCTCTCACTGTTCAAGTTCATTTGATCAAATATTTAAATGAATCTAAAGGAAAAGAAATTTCTCTGTAAAAGTCATATAACCAATCTAATTTTGATGGTGCAAAAGATTTACAAATTTAAGTAAATGAGATTCATGAACCAACCCATCCTTATTTTCACTTTAGCCTATAGCCGTAACATCCTTTTAGCAAGACTGCGAAACATTTTAACCAACGTTTAGTTTCAACTTTCCCTTTTTTCTCTATTCTCTACTCATATACACGCAAAACAAAAAATGAAAAACATGATATATCCTGAAAAAAGTTCCAGGAGAATGAAAGGCACTGATATAGGTTATTTAAAATTTTAAATCAAGACAGTAGAGAAGAAAAAATTCTCCCTCATTTCTTCCTCAAAGTTGACTCAAATTCTCAAATCCTAGTCCAATTAACTTCCCCCAAACTATCAGCCTTTGATTATATAATGAAACACTGAGGATTTTTTAATCTCTCAACTGTATGTTTCTCTGACCTATCCCAATCCAAAATATATGCGTGGTTGTGTGTTATACACAAATATATGTGTATATATGTCGGGGGGGGGGGTAACAGTTAAATAATACTTTACAAAAACACTCTAACAGATTCCCCAAATAAAAAGACTTAAAGAAGAAGAAGATAAAAAAATTCATTTTATATCAGAAGAGGTGACTGAAAAATAAACAAGAAAACTTTGCATACAGGAAAAAGAACTATTAAGAGTGAACAAGCTCCATAAAGATTTCCATTTTAATGTAAATGACATTTATTTTTAGGAATAAAGTGAACAATTAACAGTAGAGAGAGAAAAAATAAAAGCAAGGGGTATGTTTTCTTCCTTTAATCAATAAACATACAGTAATAGATCAAGTATAATACATCATTCCAGACTTAGTGCTAGGGCACAAAAGGGAAAAAATGAGACCAAAGAAAACTCTCGCCGTAGTAGAGCTTTAGCTGTGGAAAGAAAACATGCATTAAATAACACATTTAATAAATATAATTAAAAGACAAACACATATGATTATAGAAACACAGAAAAAACATGCCACTAATTACGCCAGAAAGTCCAGAAAATCTAAGCAGGGGAGCCAGTTGTCTTAAAAAGAGCAAGTAGAAACAGACCAGGGGGAAGAAAGAGAAACGCTACTGTAGAGAAGCATTAACAGTATGTACAATGGCAAAGAAACATGAATGACCATGTAACAGGAATAAGCGCTGATAATACAATATAAATCTTGCATACTATATATCTGAGTCATATGACTGGCTGAATAAGTATGTTCTGAGGAAATAATGTCAACTATGAATACTACTGATACTAAACTCAAGTATTCATCTCTTCGCACAAGAAACCTGCTCCCATCTCTCTCCCATTTCCAATTTAGCTCTCAGACCCAAACCTACTTTCTCAACTCATTTGGTATTATTTCTCTGAATCTAGTCACATCTGATTAAAAACCATTCCTCAAGCAAGCCATGTATTTTCTTCCAGGTTCCCAAGTCTTTGTTCATACTGTTCTCTTAAGTCTGTCATATTCTTTTGCATTCTCAGCTATCAAAGTTCTCCTCACCCTTAGAGCTCATTTCAAATGCTATCTTTTCATTAAACCTTCTATTCATCTCACCTCCATTAACCATTCCTTTCTGTTCTTTCACAGAACTCAGCTTACACTGATTACTGTTTAATTTTGCTTTGCTTTTACTTTTGTTTACATGTTTACTTTTAATCACAGGGAAATCAGTAATGAGAGTCCACAAAGATTAGGCTTCCAGACTGCTGAGATGACGGGCGTGTCAAAAGTAAAGAAAATATCAAATACACCTGAAATTTCTATCCTAGTTAGTCACCTCATGCCAAGTCTCAAAGGAACTCTGGGCAATGTCCTTTGAAATACTAATTTCAAGTATATTCATTAACCTTCCCAAAACTCCTTAAAATCTTAAGATTCTACTTAGACCATGACCATTGACTGAGGAGGAAAGAATTGACGTGACCGAAGTAGTATCACCCAGCGGGCCAATGTATCCATAGTCTTCTTCCTCCCATTTAGAACACTACTAAAACTGAGGACGACACTGTGACAGAGCGTGTCCCAATTACTTGTACGAAATTTGGCATATTTCCATTATTCACAGTAACAGTCCTAAAAAGAATCTGAAATAACCCAAAGGTTTTCTAATGTATTTTTCAATCTCTAGGCAAGAAACCAGTATAACCAGCCGGCTGCAGGCCTCAGATCAAGACAGTGAAGCATCACTAATGATATCCTTTCATCAGTTAATCCGGCAGCATTTATTTTCTGCACAATTCATGACGGACTTGTTGTCTCCCTAAACTACCAATAGCTCTTATACCCCCAGTTTCCTGCACATAATAATCGATGCTATCTCTTCCCTACATTTCAAATTCTGAGAATGGACTTAACATGAGTCTCAAAAGAGAGGCTGCTTAACTTACTTCTTTAAAGCCGGAACAAAACTATTAAGTTATTTCAGGGGGAAAAAACTGCCTAACTACTTTAACATGCTGACCAAGTCATCAAAAAGGAGACATATTACCTTTGATTTATTGAGAAGCTTATTCAGAGAAAAAGTAATCTTTCTACCAGTTTTTAGAAGAAGGAAAAAGTGATCATACACTTGGGTTATCTACAGATTCCTGGGCCAACCCTGGATCTACCTAAGCACTCTCTGGAACAGAGCACAGGAATCTTCTCTACTTTGGGCACTCTCCCCAGCTGACTTTCATGGGAGGAAAGTGGAGGTGCTGAGAAGAGGATCATGGGAAGTAATGCTAACATCAGCTTTATGAATTAAAAGATGTAAAGAGAGGTCAGCCGCGGTGGCCTAGTGGTTAAGTTCAGCATGCTCCACTTTCATGGCCCAGGTTCGGTCCCTGGGCAAGGACCTACAATGCTCCATTAGTGGCCACGCTGTGCTGGTGGCCCACATACTAAAAGAGAGGAAGATTGGCACAGATGTTAGCTCAGGGAAAATCTTCCTCAGGAAAAAAAAAGATATAAAGAGGATGATGTTTCAGGGGCAGTGTACTCATTGCCTGACCCAACTGCCTGAATTCCCTCAAAACAACATTCTAAGCTGACCCACAGACCAGCTCTGCTGAATATATTTTCTCCACAAGAAAAAGAAATAAAATTCACCTCTAGATAAACATGACATTAATGAACTTCCTGAGAAACATAATAAGGAAAAAAAAAGAACTTCCTAAAAATGATTTATACCAACTATGATTAATCAGCTAAGTTAGGGGAGCTATTCTTTAGCTGGATCAAGTTCCATAACGGCAAACCCCATACAAGTCATTAAAAGAGGAGAATATACACAACAAATGCACATCCTCCCACACCTCACAGACAGGCACAGAACAGATGAGGGGTTAAGTCTCAGCTACCATTTATTGAGCACCTACTATGTACCACACACTATGCTAGACTCCAGGGATGTAAGTGGAGAAAGATCTCTCTGATCCTCCCAATAACCATGTTGGCCTTACTCTCATTCCATGGATATGAATACTGAGGTTTAAGAAGCATCTGATGATCAAACTGGAAATACATAGCATGGCTGGCACAAGAACTCAGGCCTGCCTGACGTGAATGCTTACATCTTTCCCACTAGATCATGGCACCTAAAAACCACAACCGAGGGGGGGGAAGGTATTTCTTCTTGATATTTAAATCTCAAACTTCCTTGCATGAAACCAAAAAGTTTCATGGCTTTGGCCATAGAAGTTTACAATGACATATATGATTGGTCTGGTGGGGGTGGCAGCTATCATTGTTACCTTACACATGTAACACAGAGCTATTAGATTTTAGGCAATGTGTAAATATTAGAAACATATAACTCATTTAACATTCACAACCAACATGTGAAGTAAGCACTATTACTATTCTCATTTTTATAGATGATGAAATTGACAAAAAGAGGGGTTAAATAAAGTTGCCAAGGTCACAGAGCTATTGAATGATGGAGCTGGGATTCAAGTACAGAATCTGGCTCCAGCGTTCATTCTTTTAAAACACTTGTAATCACACACTGAGACTTGAAATGTTAAGAAAGCACTAAAACAACACTGAATACTTATCCACAGGCATGTCCTCAAATGTGTGATTTTGGTTACTAATGCTCTGTAAGTGAGCTAAACAAAGACAAGTGTTCATCTGGCAGCAAGATAAAATCCTGACTACTCTTTTTAAGACTCTGTTAAGTATTTAAACTGCCATATTTTTTCATGCTTTTTTTCTTTCCATTTCAGAGTAATTATCACCTGAACAGTAAGTTCTGTCTAATGCCCTTTATTTCTTCTCCCGAGGACTGGCATTACAATTTGGTCAAATGTACAAACCGAGAGTCTTCACGGATTTTAGACAAGGGCATCCTTCCTAAGCTTTTGCACAGGTCTCAAAGATCACAGCAGGACCATCATGCAGGAGGTGACAAAGCATTTGGCTCAAGTAATTAACACTGTTAGAGCCAGATAACACAGAATTGAAGGTAACAAAAATGGATCTTTCCAGAAGTGCAATTCAAATGCTTGTCTCTGTTAATGCTAATATCTAAAATCTTGTTACATTTATAACTTAATTATATTCAATTTAAAATACCACTTTATTAGCTATTAACTCACCACCACCAGACTGGGACCCAATTTCAATAACGACATTTTAAAAAGCTGCTTACCAAATAGATAAAATCTTGAGTTAATTCCAATTTTCCACCTCTGTCATAAAATCAACGGCATTCATTCCCAATGACAACATTCCTACTAGACTGAGCAAAAAACAAACTTTGGAGGAGTTGAAGGGGGAAAAAAAGCTAAACTCATGGCAATCAGACACTCAGACACAAATGTTCCAGAAACAAAATCAAGATCTGTAATTCATTCATCCTTTATCCTTCTACTTTAGGAAATTTCCTCAAGTTATTTATTCAACAATGTAAGTTATTGAATAAGCCAGGGATACAAAAAATATAAGACATGGCCTCCAACCTCAAGAAGCAATGACACATAAATCAATACGGGCTATAAAAGTTCCAGAAGTTTTCACACTGGGAATGGTGTGAGCACAAAAGAGGGAATGGACACCTTGACCTTCCAGCACTCCTTAAGTCTTCCTTATCTAACAATCACTTTTACTTCCTATTCTCACGTCTCAAAATTAACAATCAAAGGAGTCTCTGTCACATTATAAACATACATCTTGACATCTAAAGCAACATTTGACCTGAAGCTGTTGACATTCAGGCATTATCCTTAGTTTATCAGTATTACATACAGTCACAAGGCACAGCACAATGCCTTACCGTGGTTATGCCAAAGACATAATAGCAAGCTATTCATCGAAGGCACAGAAAAAAGCACAGACTGACATTTATAACTTTTCATTCTGATCTCTCCCCTCTCAAATTTAATCCCATGTAAGCACTACATCTCCTTCTCCTTATTTTAAAATTTTTTTAGTTTATTTTTTAAGTTTATATACAGTAAAATTCACTCTGTAGTATAAAAAGTCTATCAGTTTCAACAAATGGATAGAATCATGTATCTACCTCCACAATCAATCTCTTTTTATTTTTCATAATAAACTTGGGATGTTTAATTTGCTTAAAACCAAAGGAGCAAGACGTTTACAACTGCTTAGTGTGACATTCTGTTTAAAAAAAACAAAATTAACAAGACCACTTTTACTCTCCAGACTCTTAAGTCTAACAAAGTCTATTATATGTATAACAGCTCTTGACAGTGCCTTCATTAGTTTAAACAATTAAGTGTCTGCTAAGTCACAAACACAATTAGGAAGTGGAGATACCAAGATTATATAAAATATGATACACGCCCAGAAGCAGAAAGTGCTTCACTGCAAGTCACTCTAATAACAAATGCAAAAGCCAAAAATCAGAATAGGTAAGACAGATAAGAAGTTTAGTATAGCCAGACTGTAGGGCATACAGTGTACGGTGCCAGATGATGCTGATGAACTAAGATGAGGCCAAATTTTAAAGAGCCAACAACTGAAATTTAACCTTTAGGCCAGTGGTTCTATAGCTGCACATGAGAATCACCTCGAAGAACTTTAAAGAAGAAAAAAAGGTGACGTTAGGGACTCCGTCCCGAGACGCATTACATCAGAATTTCTCGGACACATGCATCTGATTATTTTCAAAGCTCCCCAGGTTATTCTAATGTACACCCAAGGTCAAGAACCACTGAAATAGCAGAGGGAAGACAGGAAGATCATTAGATAGAGAAGTAACGTGAGGAAATTTATTTTTTGGAAGACAACTGGCAACACTATGGAAGGAGAACAGATGGGAAAGGGACTAGCGGCAGGCACCTGAACTAAGACAGTAGCAGAGGCATTAGAAACACTGTACTCAGGAAACATTCTGCTGGTAGGAGTGACAAAGACGATGATAACCTGGACATAAGGGAAAAATCAAGACTGATTCCTATTTCAAGCTTAAAAAACCAGAAAACGAAGAGTAACTGAGTTGTGGACTTTTAAATACATCTAAAGCCAGTTAACAAAAACAGATTGACACTGGGCTAAAAATCTGGGGCCATCAGCACTAGGAAGTTACAGGAGTGTGTGATACCACTCAAGGAGCACATGCGGGGCAGTATTTGACCACCCACATTCACTATCTGGAGTGCTTGTTAATAATGCAGACTCCTGGGTCTCAATCCAGACAGAACACAATAAGTCACTTAAGTCTGAAAATTTTAAGGACCTGTTAAGAGAAAGAAGCAGACAGAACCATGTAGAATTCTGGTGAGAGCAACATCATATACTCTATATCGTAGGCAATGAATCAGGATTTCATGAATAACTGAGGTTGAAGTTTTGATTATTTCAGAACACAATCTACAAAGACCTCCAAAGTTAGCGATCTTGGCTGTGAACTTCACTTACGCTGTGAAATCGGCAGCTGCCGTAGCTGCTTTGGTGGCATCCTTATTCAATGTCGCACCCCATACAGCACCCTTATGACCCAAAAATGTTCCAATCCAGTCTCCTGTATCTCCCTGGCGTAGCATGGGTTTACCGTCTAAAAAATATTTTAAAAGACATGTGATTTAGAAACTCAGATTACTTAAAGCCTAAGATTCAAACATAAAATGATCATGTTGAATAACAAAGCAAAAACTGCTTCTGTTGTCTAACCATTCTCACTCACTGGGGTCACGGAGGAACGCCCAGAAATAAATTAACTGAAGAACTGAGCCAAACATTCTCTCTGGGAAGCATTTGCAATTCGGTGGGAAGAATACCGATAAACGTCAAAACAATACAGATTTGAGTCTTCTTTTGGACAAACTTCTTAACCTAAATCTCTGTTTCCATTTTAAATTGGGGCTAATACCATAAAGGAGTATCCAAGGAGATAACAGGAGTGACAAATCTTTGTAAAATAAGGTATTACTTAACCTGGCCTAGTTTCTCCATTCCCTGAATCCTTGAAAGATATTTAGAGTCTGCTGGCCGGGGCGTCTAGACAGGCGTACAGTCCAGCTTCTCCAGAAATAGCAATAAAAGTAAAGTGAGAGGCCTCGGTTGGGGGTAATACTTAGCCTCGTTAGACACTCACAAGAGCCTCTCTCGGCTCCAGCGGCGGAACCCCTATCACTACCGCCTTCGCCATCAGACCACGGGCGGCTCCAATCCCAAAGGCTGAGATCCCCACAACCCCTTGGGTCCCGCCCCACTCCCACTTGGCCCCGTCCTGGCCGGCAGGGATCTGGATCAGCGGCCCTGCTCACCTTTGCAAGCGCTGATTAAGAAATACCCATAAGGCGTGATGCCACTGAAGGCCAGATCGACCACAGGCCGCGTGTGGCCCGAGCAGGTGAGCGGAGTCTGCCTCATCGCCATGGCGGCGACCAACCGAGCGATCCGGCTGGGGAGCCGAGGGTCGTCTCGTCTTTTCTCTCCTCCGCTGCAGAGCCCCTGGCTCCTCAAGGCCCCCGCCCTGAAACTGGGCCGGGAAAAGGGAAAAGGAGGCCAATCAGGTGGCACCAAGATCAGGAAAGGGACAGGGATGGGTCTGGGAGTCTGCGACCGGCGACCGACAGCCGCCGAGGGAGGGGGAGGGAGGGAGGGAGGAAAGTAGGGGAGGGGGAGAACCGGAGAACCGGAGAACCGGGGGCCACGATCCGCACCGACCACACCGGTAGCGGCAGGAAGTGACGAAACCAATGACGCTGGGCGTCCGCCGGAAGTGACGAACAGCTCCCGTTGGAGGCGGGCTTGCGGGGTAGAAGACACTTAATGAAGGAGAGCGTACGACAGCAGCGCGCAGGCGCGAGGTCCCCGCACGTTGGGCGCGCGTGACGCTGTCCCTGCGCCGGGAGCGCGCGGCGTTGGGAGGCGCTCCGCCTTCGGAAGAGGGGTTGCTGGTGTCGCCCTCCGCCCTGCGGAACCGGCGTTGCTGCTCCCGGACGGAGGTCGCAGGGTGTCAAAGCTGTTTCTGCTTCGCGCAAACGGTGGATCTGGCGGCCTCTGTGGAGTACGCGCCGAGCAGTCCGACCGGTTGGACGGTGCTCTTTATTACAATATGTAGACAGAAAAACCAGACTCGTTCCCAGCAGCTAGCCCAGACCAGAAACATCGTCCAAGAAATTTTTTTTCAATTTTTGTTAACATCTATATACGCAGCTCTTCAATCTACAGATTGAAGATTCAATCTACAGATTGTCTACTGTAAGGCCCTTAAGACAAGCAATTTCCCCAGCCACGCCTGCTGCAATGTAATACTCCTGTGTTGCTAGTGTTTTACGCATGGGTGTCATGTGACTTTAAATACGGTTAAACTCAGATTGCTTTTTCTTTTGACGACTTCGGAGGACTCGAACAATGGTCCCCAAAATTTTTGTTGAAATACATCAGTAAAACTTTAGCGTGCGCTCCCAATGTATGGATAATTTTTAAATTACCGACAAGTGCATTATAATACATAGACGAAAATAGAAATGCCAGAAGAATCTAAAAACTGAATATAAATAGAAGCTCTGGTACCGCTTCGGGTATCGCTGCTCTGTGTAACAACCAGAACTGTTGACTGACTGCTCATAGAAAAGCTTTCCTAAGCGGAAAAGTTCCTACGTCTGGGCAAGTTGTTTCTTTCCTTTGATATTAGAATGTAAGCCAAAAACAGCAGAGGTTTTTGTCACTTCTTCACTACTTTATCCCCAAGGCCATAATGTCTTGGCAAATACCAATAAATATTTAATCAGCATGTTCTGTCTGTGAATGTTTCCTTCTCCATCATCTTTTGGTGATAAACCTGTATTGTCATTCAAAATTTAAGTCTAATGACTTCAGCGGGGATTTGAAGTGCTTTCCCTTTCTATTTCCTTAACATTTTGTTCATTCATTTATAGTGCAGCGCTCACTATGCATGTCTTGCATTATCTTTTGTTCTACTCCCTCTCTGGGCCAGCCTCACCATGTGGTACAACACACAAACACACACACATGCCACACACCACTCACCCACTTAAAGTATGGCAATGGCTGTGGCTTTGGCATCTTTATACTCCAGTACTAGAAGAGTGAACGGCATTTAGTGAATGCTCAACAAATGATTGTTTACTGGTTAAATAAATAACTGTATTACCTATGGAGATAAATACATAAAAGACACAATTAGTAAAGTTTTAACATATGTATATTTGTTGCTCATTGTGTGTAGGTAAGTATATAACTTATAACTACCTTGTCTCTAAAGATTATATACTTCCTGCTCATTTGGATGCTGAGCTCTAAGAGTATTATGTATCACTATCAGTTGTGTGGGCTTCAAAGACAGTTTAATATTAGAAGATAGATTAATGCGATTAATCTAGTTAACCACATGAAAAGACTAATGAGAAAAAATGATATCAATGTATGTGTAAAAAATTTTAGATAGAGTTCAGGATTCAGTCATTCATGATAAAAACTCTTAAATACTAGAAATAGATGGGACCTCCTTAACCTGATAGAATATCTGAAAGAAACATCACACCTAATGATGAAACACTGAAAGAATTTCCTATTAGGTCAGGTATGAGATAGGAATGATTACTACCATCCCTCCAGTACAGCATTGTGCTAGATGTTTAGATAACCCCAAAAGGCATAAATGTTGCAAAGAAAGTTACAAATCTGTGATTATTTAAAGATTATTTATGGAGATCATATATAAAGAAAAACATTTCTAAGGTCTAATATAAATTACTGCAATTAATAAGAGTTTAGCAAAGTTGCTGGATTTTTTAAAAAGTGTAGTGAAAGCAATTGCATTTCTATACACTAGCAACAAACAGAAAATGCGATTTTTAAATGTGCCATATAAAATAGCATCAAAAGATAAAAAATACTTGAGAATAAATCTGACAAGTTCTGTTTCCCAGGAGGAAAAAGCTAACACACTGAAATGTAGAAATTGAGGAGAATTTAATGAATGGATCATTTACTAAGATAAGGTCAGGATTAAAAGCAGCCAACAGGGAATGGTGAAGAAATCCAGGGAGAAAATGGAGAGCTAACCATCGATCTGAATGGACAACTGAAAGGGAGCAGTTGTCTGAACATGAATTCACAGAACTATGGGTTCAGGAAAAAGCTACTGGACAAGAGCTGCAAGACTCAAGAGAGGAGCAGAGCTGTGGCCAACCATCATCAGCCCAGCAGTGGGCAAGAAGTGAGAGAATGAATATCTACTCAGATCTCCTGCCCATGCTTCCCATTGGCCAAACAGATTCAGAGGCCGGAAGGCAAGGGAGCCCTTTGACGGAGCCCGTAGATGTCAGCCTTCTAGAATGTGCACCATAGTGTAGAAGGAAGGAGAGAGAATCTAGGGAAGTAAATTGAGAATATTCAACATAATTTTCAAGACCTCTGTGGAGAATGATAAATTTTGCTGAAAAGCATTAAAGATTACAAAAGTAATAGAGAGATGGATGTATTGTGTTTATGGGTTGGAAGAGTCAATATTGGAAAAATGTCAGTGCTCCCCTGTTGTGAGCTGAATTGTGTCCTCCCCAAATTCATATGTTCAAATCCTAACTACCAGTATCTCAGAATGTGACTGTATTTGGAGACAAGGCTTTTAAAGGGGTAATGAAGGTAAAATGAGATCATGTGGATGGGTCATAATCCAATATAACTGGTGACTTTGTTAGAAGAGGACACAGACAACACAGACCAAGGGATGACCACATGAGGACACAATGAATAGGCAGCCAACTACAAGCCAAGGAGAGAGGCACTGGAAGAAACCAAACCTGCAACACCTTGATCTTGGACTTCGAGCCTCCTGAACTGTGAAAAAATAAATGCCTGCTGTTTAAGCCACCCAATCTGTGGTATTTTGTTTAAAGATTTTATTTTTTCCTTTTTCTCCCCAAAGCCCCCCGGTACATAGTTGTGTATTCTCCGTTGTGGGTTCCTCTAGTTGTGGCATGTGGGACGCTGCCTCAGCGTGGTCTGACGAGCAGTGCCATGTCCGCGCCCAGGATTCGAACCGACGAAACACTGGGCCGCCTGCAGCGGAGCGCGCGAACTTAACCACTCGGCCACGGGGCCAGCCCCCCAATCTGTGGTATTTTGTTATGGCAGCACTAACAAACTGATACATGCCCAAACTGACATGCAAATTCAATACAATTCCAAACAAAGGCCCCAATTGTTTAAAATAAAACTTTACAGGTTAATGTTAATAGTTATATAGACTATCAAAACACCAACAAAAGTAGACACAGTCCAAAAGAGGAAAAACAAGGGGAGAAGACTTCTCTAACTAGATGTCATGAATGTTTTGAAGTTATGATAAACCTTGTGGCAATGGCACAGGGATAAAAATAGAAAAAAGGAACAAAATAACAGTCCATATATATAGAAATCTAATTCATGACAAAGCTGCACTGTGGATCAGTGGGAAAAAGATACTTTCAACAAAGCTCCCGAGGGAGTTTGGGGGTGGATATTTCCCTGATTAAGTCCAGATGTGGACACAGCTGACCAATACCTTGACTTCAGCCTTGTAAAATACTAAGCAGAAGTCCCAGTTAAAGCATACTAGACTCCTGATACACAGAACTGTGGGATAACAAATGTGTGATGTTTTAAGCTGTTAATATTTTTATTGAGGAATAATTAACATATAACATTATATTAATTTCAGGTGTACACCATAATGGCTCAATATTTGTATATATTGCAAAATTATCACCACAATAAGTCTGGTTAATGTTCGTCATCATTTATAGTTACACAATTTTTTTTCTTGTGATGAGAACTTTTAAGATTTATTTTCTTAGCAATTTTCAAATATGCAATGCAGTATTATTAACTATAGTCACCAAGCTTTACATTACATCCCCATGACTTATTTATCTTATAAGTGGAATTTTGTACCTCTGGACCCTCCTCACTCATTTTGCCCACCCACCCTCCCTTCGATCTCTGGCAACCACCAATCTGTTCTCTGTATCAATCAGCTTGGTTTGTTTGTGTGTATGTGTTTTTATTTTATTGAGTTCATAATAGTTTACATCAATGTGAGATTTCACTTGTACTTTATTTCTTGTCTGTCATCACATAAGTGCTCTCCTTCACTCCCTGTGTCAACCCCCCACCCCGCTTCCCCTGGTAACCACTGAACTGTTTTCTTTGTCCACATGTTTGTTTATATTCCACATATGAGTGAAATCATCTGGTGTTTGTCTTTCTCAGTCTGACCTATTTCGTTTAGCATAATTCTCTCCAGGTCCTTCCATGTTATTGCAAATGGGATGAATTTGTCTTTTTTATGGCTGAGTAGTATTCCATGGTATGTATATATATATATATATATATGCCACATCTTCTTTATCCAACCATCAGTGAATGGGCACTTAGATTGTTTCCGTGTCTTTGGTATTGTGAATAGTGCTGCAACGAACATAGGGGTGCATATATTACTTTGGATTGTTGATTTCAAATTATTTGAGTAGATACCCAGTACTGGGATAGAAATAGAACTACCCTGGGTCATATGGTAGTTCTATTTTTAGCTTTTTGAGGAATCTCCATACTGGTTTCCATAGTGGCTGCACCAGTTTGCATTCCCACCAGCAGTGTATGAGAGTTCCCTTTTCTCCAAACCCTTTCCAATATTTCTTATTTTTAGTCTTAGTGATTATAGTCACTTTAACAGGCGTAAAGTGGTATCTTAGTGTAGTTTTGATTTGCATTTCCCTGATGATTAATGATGTTGAACATCTTTTCCTGTGTTTATTGACCATCTGTATATCTTCTTTAGAAAAATATCTGCTCATATCCTCTGCCAATTTTTTGATTGGATTTTTTTTTTTTTTTGCATTGTTCAGTTGTGTGAGTCCCTTAAACGTTACGGAGATTAACCCCTTGTGAAATATATGATTTGCAAATATTTTCTCCCAATTGGTGGATTGTCTCTTTGTTTTGATGCTCGTTTCTTTTGCCTTGCAGAAGCTCTTTAGTCTGATGAACTCCCACTTGTTTATTTTTTCTTTTTTTTCCCTTATCTGTGAAGACACGGTATTCAAAAAGATCCTTTTTAGTTCGATGTCAAAGAGTGTACTACCTATATTATCTTCCAGGAGTTTTATAGTTTCAGGACATATCTTCAAGTCTTTGATCCAGTTTGAGTTTATTTTTGTGTATGGCTTGAGATAATGGTCTACTTCATTCTTTTGCATGTGGCTGTCCAGTTTTCCCAACACCATTTATTGAAGAGACTATCTTTTCTCCATTGTATGCTCTTGGGACCTTTGTTGAAGATTAGCTGTCTGTAGATGTGCAGTTTTATTTCTGGGCTTTCAGTTCTGTTCCATTGATCTGTGTGCTTGTTTTTGTACCAGTACCATGCCTTTTTTTTTTATCACTATTGCTTTGTAGCACATTTTAAAGTCAGGGACTGTGATACCTGTAGCTTTGTTCTTTTTTCTCAGGATTGCCTTAACAATTTGGGGTCTTTGGTTGCCCCATATAAATTTTAGGATTCTTTGCTCTATTTCTATGAAGAATGTCATTGGGATTCTGATTGGGATTGCATTGAATCAGTAGATTGCTTTGGGTAGTACGGATATTTTAACTATGTTTATTCTGCCAATCCATGAGCGAGGAATCTCTTTCCATCTCTTTATATCATTATCAATTTCTTTCAGTAATGTCTTATAGTTTTCATTGTATAAGTCCTTCGCCTCCTTGGTTAAATTTATTCCTAGGTACTTTATTCTTTTAGTTGTGAATGCAAATGGAATTGTATTCTTGAGTTCTCTTTCTGTAAGTTTGTTACTGGAGTATAGAAAAGCAACTGATTTTTGTAAGTTGATACCCTGCAACTTCACTGTAGTTTTTAATTACTTCTATTAGTTTTCCCTTGGATTCTTTGGGGTTTTCTATATATAAGATCATGTTGTCTGCAAACAACGAGAGTTTCACTTCTTCACTCCCTATTTGGATTCCTTTTATTCCTTTCTCTTGCCTATTTGCTCTGGCCAAAACCTCCAGTACTATGTTGAATAAGAGTAGTGATAGTGGGCGTCCTTGTCTTCTTCCTGTTCTCAGGGGTATGGCGTTCAGTTTTGGCCCATTGAGTATGATTTTGGCTGTGGATTTGTCATATATGGCCTTTATTATGTTGAGGTAATTTCCTTCTATCCCCATTTTGTTAAGAGTTTTATCATAAATGGCTGTTAGATCTTGTCAAATGCTTTCTCTGCATCTAATGAGATGATCATGTGGTTTTTATTCCTCAATTTGTTGACGTGGTGTATCACGTTGATTGATTTGCAGATTTTAAACCATCCTTGTGTCCCTGGTATAAATCTCACTTGATCATGATGTATGATCTTTTTGATGTATTGCTGAATTTGGGTTGCCAAAATTTTGTTGAAGATTTTTGCACCTATGTTCATCAACAATATTGGCCTATAGTTTTCCTTTTCTGTGCTGTCCTTGTCAGGCTTTGGTATCAGAGTGATGTTGGCATTATAGAATGTGTTAGGAAGTGTGCCATCCTCCCTAATTTTTTGGAATAGCTTGAGAAGGATAGGTATTAAATCCTCTCTGAAGTTTGGTAGAATTCCCCAGGGAAGCCATCTGGTCCTGGGGTTTTATTCTTTGGGATATTTTTTTTTTACTGTTTCAATCTCTTTCCTTGTGATTGGTCTTTTCAGATTGTCTGTTTCTTCTTGATTCAGCTTTGGGAGGTTGTAAGAGTCTAAGAATTTATCCATTTCCTCTAGATTATCTGTTTTGTTGGCATACAGTTTTTCATAATATTCTCTTATGATCCATTGTATTTCTGTGGCGTCTGTTATTTCTCCTCTTTTATTTCTGATTTTATTTATCTGAGCTTTCTCTCTTTTTTTCTTTGTAAGCCTGGCTAAAGGTTTGTCAAATTTTCTTCTCTTCTCAAAGAACCAGCTCTTTGTTTCATTGATCCTTTCTACTGCCTTTTTTGTTTCAATAGAATTAATTTCTGCTCTGATTTTTATTATTTTTCTCCTTCTGCTGACTTTGGGCTTTGTTTGTTTTTCTTTTTCTAATTCAGTTAGGTGTAATTTGAGATTGCTTATTTGGAATTTTTCTTGTTTATTAAGGTGTGCCTGTATTGTGATGAATTTCCCTCTTAATATGGCTTTTGCTGCATCCCATATGAGTTGGTATAGTATGTTATCATTTTCACTTGTCTCCGGATATTTTTTGAT
This sequence comes from Equus quagga, assembly GCF_021613505.1. NCBI lineage: Eukaryota > Metazoa > Chordata > Mammalia > Perissodactyla > Equidae > Equus > Equus quagga. Next base: position 42,296,319 of record NC_060267.1, read on the forward strand.
TTCTCCTTTAATTTCTTCAATGATCCATTGCTTGTTCAATAGCATGTTGTTTAGTCTCCACATCTTTGTCCGTTTCTCAGCTTTCTTCTTGTAATTAATTTCTAGCTTTATAGCATTATGATCAGAAAAGATGCTTGTTATTATTTCAATTTTATTAAATTTATTGAGGCTTGCTTTGTTTCCCAAAATATGGTCTATCCTTGAGAATGTTCTGTGTGCACTTGAGAAGAATGTGTATTCTGCCATTTTTGGATGGAGTGTTCTATATATGTCTATTAAGTCCAACTGGTTTAGCTTTTCATTTAATTTCACTGTTTCCTTGTTGATTTTCTGCCTGGATGATCTATCCATTGATGTGAGTGGAGTGCTGAGGTTCTCTACTATTATTGTATTATTATTAATATTTTCTTTTAGGTTTGTTAATAGTTGCTTTATGAACTTTGGTGCTCCTGTGTTGGGTGCATAGATATTCAGAAGGATTATTTCTTCTTGATGGAGTGTCCCTTTGATCATTATATACTGCCCCTCTTTGTCTCTCCTTACCTGTCTTATCTTGAAGTCTGCTTTGTCTGACATAAGTATTGTGACACCTGGTTTCTTTTGTTTGCTATTAGCATGGAGTATCATCTTCCACCCTTTCACTCTGAGCCTGTGTTTGTCATTGCAGCTGAGATGTGTTTCCTGGAGGCAGCATATTGTTCGATCTTGTTCCTTAATCCATCTCGCCACTGTGTCTTTTTACTGGAGAATTCAGTCCATTTACGTTTAGGGTGATTATTGATGTATGAGGGCTTAATGCTGTCATTTTATCACTCATTTTCTGGTTTCCCTGCATTTCCTTTGTTTCTCGTCCTGTGTGTTTTAGTCTACCCATTGAATCATGTAGTTTTTTTATCATGTGTTTCTTTGTTTTCTCATTATTTATTCTTTGTTTCTCTCTTCTGGTTTTTTGTTTAGTGGTTACCCTGAGGTTTGTATTCAGAATCTCATGTATAAGATAGTGCATTTCCTGATGGCCTCTTATTTCCTTAGTCTAAACCAATTCAGTCCCGTTCCTCCTCCCCTCCTAAGTTGTTTTTCTCATATCTTATTGCATCTTGTGAGGTGAGTTTGTAGTTAAAATCACAGGATTATCTTTGTTTTTGGTGTTTTCCTTCCCTCTAGCTTAATGCTATAGTTGAATGTTTGCTATCTTATTCTGGTTCTACCTATTTATCTCCTTACTCTGTGTACCCTTTCTCCCTTTTTCTTTTTTTTTTTTTTTAGGTGAGTGCCTTCTTGAGGATTTCTTGTAGGGATAGTCTTGTAGCTACAAAGTCCCTCAGCTTTTGCTTGCCTGGGAAAGGTTTAATTTCTCCCTCATATCTGAAGGATATTTTTGCTGGACAGAGTATTCTTCCTGAAGATTTTTGTCTTCTAAAGATTTGACTATGTTGTTCCATTCTCTCCTAGCTTGTAAGGTTTCTGCAGAGAAATCTGCTGAAAGCCTGATAGGGATTCCTTTTAAGGTTATTTTCTTCTGCCTTGCTGCCCTTAGTATTCTTTCTTTGTCATTCACTTTTTCCAGTTTTACTACTATATACCTTGCAGTAGGTCTTTTTACATTGACAAATCTATGAGATCTGGAAGACTCTTCCACACAGATTTCCCTCTCTTTCCCTAGGTTTGGCAAGTTCTCTGGTATTATTTCTTTGAACACACTTTCTGCTCAATTCTCTTTCTCTTCTCCTTCTTGAATACCTATAATTCTTATGTTGCATTTCCTCATTGAGTCAGATATTTCTCAGAGACTTTATTCATTTCTTCTTAGTCTCAGTTTTCTCTCCTCCTCTATCTGGAGCATCTCAACATGTCTATCTTTAATTATGCTGATATGCTCCTCTGTGATGTCCACTCGAGTGTTCGGGGAATCTATATTTTGTTTTATCTCTTCCATTGTGTCTTTCATCTCTCATATTTCTGATTGATTCTTCTTTATAGTTTCGATCTCTTTTGTGAAGTAGCTCCTGAACTCATTTAATTGTTTCTCTACATTCTCTTTGATCTCATTGAGTTTTTTGATGATAGCTATTTTGAATTCATTTCAATTTAGATTACATATTTCTATGTCCTCAGAACTGAATTCTGAGTGCTTGTCATTTTCTCTCTGGTCTGGAGATTTGGTATAGTGTCTGATGTTGCTAGAGGTAGGTTGGGTCTTCCACATTCTGCTATTATTTGGTTGCAGTTACCGCCTATTGCCACTGGGTGGGGGTCGAGAGCCACGTTTTCTGAGCCCTCTGCCTTAAGCAGATATCCCAGGCCATGGAGCGGCACAGGGCGGGTGGGGGAAGGGGCACTTTCTCCTGCATGTGCTCTGGGCTTTCTTGATCAGCTCTCGCTATCTGGTCTCCTGGGATGTTGGCTTGATGAGGTCACCCCCATGAAAGCTTTCGTCCCATTAGAGGGCTTCCCTCTAGGTTGCAATGGCCCTAGGGAGTCCTTGGTGATCCTGCAAACAAGTGACCCCCTCCTCTGTTCCTTCCCTCACGGAACCTCTTGTGGTTGCAATCCCAGTCTTTAGAGGAGGGAGAGAAGTTCTCTCTTATCCCATTCCAGCTCCTCTGAGGGGGGCTCCAGCCTCTCTGCCTTCTATCATGTGGCTGCATGTCTCTCCAACGTTTTTGTGTTGTTAGGATGTCATCTGTTGGAGTATGGATGCCCCTTTGTGTTGTATGTTGGAGAGGAGAGAGTCCCGGGCTAGTTCACTCTGCCATGATGCTGACATCACTCCAGCTGGTTTGCTTGTTTGTTTAAATTTAGATTCCACGTATAAGTGAGATCATACAGTATTTGTCTTTCTCTCTCCGATTTATTTCATTTAACATAATGCCCTCAAGTTCTATCCATGTTGTTGCAAATGACAAGATTTCATTCCTTTTTATGGCTGAATAATATTTCATTGTACACATACACATTTTCTTTACCCAGTCATCCATCGATGGACACTTAGGTTGTTTCCATATATTGGCTATTGTAAATAATGCTACAACGAACATGGGAGTGCAGATATCTCTTTGAGATACTGATTTCATTTCCTTTGGATATAAACTCAGAAGTGGGATTTGCTGGATCATATGGTAGCTCTATTTTTAATTTTTTAGGAACCTCTATACTGGTTTCCATAGTGGCTGTACCAATTTACATTCCCACCAACAGTGCACAAAGGTTCCCTTATCTCCACATCCTCACCAGCATTTACCTTTTTGATGATAGCCGTTGTAATAGGTGTGAGGTGATACCTGACTGTGGTTTATATTTGCATTTCCTTGATGATTAGTGATGTTGAGCACCTTTTCATGTACCTGTTGGCTGTTTTTCTTTGGAAAAATGTCTATTCAGTTCCTCTGCCCATCTTTAAATTGGGTTGTTTGATTGTTTTTTGCTATTGATTTGTATGAGTTCTTTATACATTTTGGATATTGACCCCTTATCAGATACATGGTTTGCAAATATTTTCTCCCATTCCATAGGTTGTCTTTCCATTTTATTATTTCCATCTATTTGTTTTGCTGTGCAGAAGCTTTTTAGTTTGATTTAGACTCATTAATTTTTGCTTTTGTTGCTTGTACTTTTGGTGTCATATCCAGAAAATTATTGCCAAGACCAAAGTCAAGGAGCTTTGTCCCTGCTTTCTTCTAGAAGTTTTATGGCTTTAGTTCTTACGTTTAAGTCTTTAAACCATCTCAAGTTAATTTTTGTTAGTGGTATAAAATAGGGGTCTAATTTCATTTGTCTGCATGTGGTTATTCAGTTTTCCCATCATTTATTGAAGAGGTTATCCTTTCCCTATTTACTATTCTAGGTTCCTTTGTCAAATATTAGTTGACTGTATATGTGAGGGTTTATTTCTGGCTCTTGATTCTATTCCACTGGTCTATGTGTCTATTTTTATGCTAGTACCATACTGTTTTGATTACTATAGCTTTCTAGAATAGTTTGAAATCAGGAAGTGTGATGCCTCTGGATTTGTTCTTCTTTATCAGGATTATTTTCACTATTTGGGTTTTTTTGTGATTATGTACAAATTTTAGGATTGTTTTTTCTAATTCTATGAAAAATTCCATTGGAATTTTGGTAGAGACTACACTGAATCTATAGATGGCTCTGAGTAGTATGGACATTTTAACAATATTTATTCTTCCAGTCTATGAACATGGAATATCTTTCCACTGGTTTCTCTCTTCTTCAATTTCTTTCATCAAAGTCTTATAGTTTTTAGTGTGTAGATGTTTCACCTCCTAAGTTAAATTTATCCCTAAGTATTTTATTATTTTTGATGCAATTGTAAATGAGATTGTTTTCTTTATTTCTCTTTCAGGTATTTCATTGTTAGTCTATACAAATGCAACTGATTTCCGTATATTTTTATAGAGGGATTGGTGTTAATTCTTCTTTAAATGTTTGGTGTAATTCACCAGTGAAGCCATTTGGCACTGGGCCTTTGGTTGAGAGGTTTTTTGTTTAGGGGGGTTTTTCTGATTTGGAAAGAATTCTTTATTTGATGAAAGGAGTTGGGAGATTTTTGATTACTGATTTAGTCTCCCCACTTGTACAGTCATGTGTCACTTAATTTTGGGATATGTTCTGAAAAATGTGCCACTAGGTAATTTCATGATGTTCTATGTGTGAACATCATAGAGTGTACTGAAGGGGAATAAAATTTGCCATTCCAAAATATGTCTCTTCAACACAAGGATTATTTTAGGCTGACTATTTGTAAGAAACAAACGACTCAGAAAGATTTTCTTGTTGTCTCCCCCTTAACTGCCTAAAAGAACTCGGATGAAAAAACCTGTCTCAGGAAACAAGCTATCACATTAGCATGACATGAACTAGGTGGTAGACAGGGAGAAACCCAGAAAAGCCTGTTTGTTGGACTCCCCTCTGTGTTCTTCTGTTTCTTTGTAGCCAAACACTTGCTTTCCAAATGTTTGCTCCTTTTCACCTACCTATGAATTGCCTTCCTTCCTTTGAAGTCCCTGACCCTCCCTTCCTCCAACATCTTCTTTTGTCCTTAGCTAAGGATGATATTTAAGGTTAGGGTTCAGCCCTTTTGGTGAGATACTTGGTTTTCTCCCATGTACACCTGTTATTAAACTTTTGTTTGATTTTCTCTTCTTAATCTGTGCCATGTCAATTTAATTCTTGGACCAGCCAAAAGAACCCATAAGAGTAGGGGAAAATTTCTTCTTCCCCTACAGTACTTACATAAAACTAGATGGTATAGCTTATTACACACCTAAGCTATAATGGTACTAATCTTATGGGACTGCTGTTATATATTGGTCGTTGACCAATATATCTTTATGTGGTGGCTGACTGTAATTGATCTGTTGCAATTTTCTTTTTCTTCATGATTCAGTCGTGGTAGATTGTATATTTTAGGAATTTACCCATTTCTTCTGGGTTTCCAATTTTTTGTTATATAAATGTTCATAGCAGTCTCTTACGATCCTTTTTATTTCTGTAGTGTCAGTTATAACGTCTCCTCTTCCATTTCTGATTTTCTTTGAGTTTTCTCTTTTTTTTTTTAGTCTATTTAATGTTTGTTGATTTTATCTTTTCCAAAAAACAGTTCTTAGGTTTGTTGATCTTTTCAATTATTTTTCTGGTCATTGTTTTATTTTTGCTCTGATCTTTGTTATTTCCTTCCTTCTGTGAACTTTGGGCTTTATTTGCACATTTTTTTTTGTTCCTTGAGGTATAAAAATTAGGTTGTTTATGTGAGGTCTTTCTTTTCTTAATGTAGGATTTATCGCTACAAACTTCCCTCTTAGAACTGCTTTTGCTGCATCCCATAAGTTTGGTATGTTATGTTTCCATTTTCTTTTGTTTCAAGATTTTTTAAATTTCTTCTTTGATCTATTGGTTATTCAGGAGTATGTTTTTTTAATTTCCACTGATTTGCAAATTTTCCTCCTGTTATTGATTTCCAGTTTCATACCGTTCTGGTCAGAAAAGATACTTGGTATGATTTTAATCTTCTTAAATTTGCTAAGACTTGTTTTGTGACCTATCATATGATCTATCCTGGAGAATGTTTCATGTTTACTTTGGTGCTATTGGATAGAATGTTCCATATACATGTATTAGGTCCATTTGGTCTATAGTATGGTTCAAGTCCAATGATTCCCTGTTGATTCTCTGTCTGGATGATCCATCCTTTGTTGAAAGTAGGATATTGAAGTCTCCTACTATTATTATTTTGTTTTCTATTTCCTTCTACAGATCTGTTAGTATCTGCTTAATATATTTAGGTGTTCCAATTTGGGTGCATATGTATTCACACTTTTGTATCCTCTAGATGAATTGACCCCCTTATCATTATATAATGACCTTCTTTGTCTTTTGTTATCATTTTTGGCCTAAATTCTATTTTGCCTGATATGAGTATAGCTACCTCTGCTTCATTGGTTTTCCCTTGCAGAGAACATATTTTTTGTCCCTTCACTTTAAGCATATGTGTAGGTAAAGATTTACTAATGCCATCTTATTAATTGTTTGGGGCTGTTTTATAATTCCCTTGTTCCTTTCTTCCTCTCGCTGCCTTCCTTTGTCAATTGATGATTTTCTCTGGTGGTTGCTTTGATTCCCTTCTCTGTATCTTTTGTGAATCTACTGTAGCTTTTTGCTTTATTGTTACCATGAGGCTTACATACAACATCTTATAGATATAACCATCTATTTTAAGCTGATAATTTAACTTTGATCACACACAAAAATTCCCCCTTTTTACTATCACCCCACATTTTATGTATTCAATGTCACAATTTACCTCTACTTTATGCTGTGTATCTATTAACAAATTATTGTAGCTATAGTTATTTTTAAAATTCTTGTCCTTTAACCTTTATACCAGGGTTAAGTGGTAAACACTCCATCATGTTACAGTACTAACATAGCTTTACCTGTGTGTTGTATATTTTCATATGTTTTCTTGTTACTAATCAGTATCTTTCATTTGAGCTTGAAAAATTCCTTTAAGCCCTTTTAATAAGGCAAGTCTCGTGACAATAAATTCTCTCACCTTTTGTTTGTCTAGAAAAGTCTTTATCTCTCCTTCATTTCTGAGGGACAACTTTGCTGGGTAAAGCATTCTTGGTTGGTACTTTTTTTCTTTCAGCACTTTTAATATTTCATCCCATTCTCTCCTGGCCTGTAAGTTTTCTTCTGAGAAATCCACTGATAGCTTTATGGGGGTTCCCTTATAAGTTACAATCTTTTTTTTCTCTTGCTGCTTTTAAGATTCTCTCTTTGTCTCTGGTTTTGACAGCTTTCTTATGACGTGTCTTAGTGAGAATCTCTTTCAGTTGATTTTGTTTGGTGACCTATGAGTTCCATGAACTTAGATATCCAAATATTTCCTCATATTTGGAAAGTTCTCATCCATTATTTCTTTAAATGTACTTTCTACACTTTCTCCCACTCTTCTACTTCTGGAATTCCATTTATTCACACATTGGTTCTTTTGCTAGTAACCCATAGATCACATAGTTTTCCTTCACCCTTTTCATTCTTTTTTTCTTTTTGCTACTCTGATTAGATAATTTCAATTGATCTGTTTTTTAGCTGACTTATTCTTTCTTCTCCTTGGTCAAGTCTGTAGTTGAAGCTTTCTATTGAATTCTTCACGTATTTATTCTTCAGCTCTAAAATTTCTGTTTGATTCTTTTAATGTTTTCTGTCTCTTTGTTAACTTCTCATTTTGTTCTTGTATTCTTTTCCTGATATCATTAAATTGTTTATCTGTGCTCTCTTGTTGCTCTCTGAGCATCTTTAGAATAATTATTTTGAATTTTCGTCAGGCAATACTAGATCTTAATTTCTTTGGGACCAGTTACTGGAGGTTTACTGTATTTCTTTGATAAAGTCATGTTTTTCTGAACCCTGTAGCCTTTCATAAGTGTCTGTGTATTTGAAGAAGCAGTCACCTCTCTAGACTTTATGGACGGACTTCAGTAAAGACTTTACTTCACCTGTGGGTGGGTGCACACTGCAGCATGATGCAATCCCACGTCTAGTGGTGCAGGGTGTTAAGTGCAGGGGTTTGTGGCAGCTCAGGTCTGGGAGGGGGGTCATGATGTCTCTTTGGGTCAAGCCATTGGGGTCCAAATCATCAATAACTGTGTGGTCCTTGGGGGGTGCTGTGTGTGGGGGGGGGGGCAGGGGGAGTCTACAGTGTGTACAAAGCTGTTGGAGTCCTCAGTGGTGGCTCTAGGTCCAGCAGCTAGGGACCAGGGCAGGCAGCAGTTGTGATCTTAGCCAGTGGGGTGCACACATTCAGCTACATAGGCCCTTTTCAGGGTCCTATGTAGTGGCAGGGGCTGGTCGCAGATACTCACCTAACGTTGGGGGCCAGGGCATGCAGCAAGAGCCGGGGCCAACTGCAGGTACACAGGTAGCTGCAGTGCCCTGGCTGTTGGTGTGCACTGCTGTGGCTACTTCATCTTGCCACACGTGTATAGCCGTGGTGGCCAATAATGGGGTTTGGGCTGGGGTGTGCAAGTACACACTGGAGGGGCTAGCTGCAGGTCATCACAGTAGTGCTGGCCAGTGACAGAAGACAGGGCCTGACCTAGGCCCACAGGTAGCTATGGGGACCCTGGCTGTCATGCATGCTCTCCCATGGCTACAGTCTTCCCCTGGGTGTGAGCTTATAGTGGAGGCCAGAAACAGACATTAGGCTGGCAACATGCAAGTACACAGCTAGAGGAGCTAGCCTCCAGCATGCACAAAATGGTGGTGGTCAGCTGCAGGGGTTTATGCTGGTGTCTTGCATTCATGCAGCTGCAGAGGCCTGGGTTGGCTGCCAGTGGAGTTCCTGGGCTCCAATGGGAGCAGGGGAAGGGGCATGGGGCAGGGTACTCAGGCAGCTGGTGTCAGAAAACACAAATACTTGTGGGGCAAAAGCTGATGAAATCTGCAGGGGGTCCACAACAGCTTTGTTGGCTGTTGTTTCCTTCGTCAGTAGCCGAAGGTGCTAGGTTTGTCTATAGAGCAGGTCACTGTGCACCATCACTGCTCCTGCTGCGTGGCTGCTGGTGGTGGTCCCTACTTTTCCTCCTTCTCCCTACTTATTTCTATGCATCTCAGCTTTGCCAGTCTGGGTGGAGTGAAATTGAAGCAGGACCTTTTTGTGGTGCCCTAAAAGGCTGGGGAAGCTGGTTGCTCACCTTCCTTTTTCTTTCCTCACTAGGGGAGCTCTTTCTAGCTGGGCAGTTCCCTCTTGGTGCTGAGCAATGCTGGCTTGGGGGATACGACGATGCAGGCAAAACGAAATTGTCTTCCTTCTCTTTTAGGGTAGTTATTCTTGGGTTTTTTGTTCCACGGTGTTGTTTAGGTTTCTTAAGTGGACTACAGAGCTTTCCCATAGCTGTTCTTGTTCATGATAGCTTTCTATCTTGATCTTTTATGAGAGGATGGAGGCTGGGATCTCCTATGCTACCATCTTGGTGATGTTCCCTCCAATAATACTTAAAATAGCTGTTATAACTATGCTTAATGACAAAAAAGAAAGTATGTGCCTATTGAAAGCACCGAGACAAAATCTCAGCAGAGCAATAATAAGAATAAAGTATCAGGAAACCAAATCAAAATTATAAAACTGAAAAATACAATAACTGAATTAAAAAATCACTGGGTGTGTTTATTCAAGTTCTCTGAGAATCAGACACCAAGAAGGAATTCGAAACACAAGAGATAGATATATTGCAGAAAATGCCTATGAATGATGAACGAGAAAGGGAGCAGGAGCAGGCAGGGAGTGTCTTCAAGCTGTAAGGCTGGTCTGACACTTGTGAAAGGAGAGAGGAAAATAAAGAGGGTTGGATAGAAAGATACAGACTGCAATGCAAATCTGAAAAAGTCTTGTCCAGGCAAGTACCTTGCATATCTTGCTTCCTCTCACATTTTATTGGTGAGAATTCAGACACATGGCCACGCATGTAGCCACAAGGTGGTCTGGAAAATATAGTCCAGCTGGGCATCCATGTGCTCAGGAAGACAAGGAGAAAAAGTTTGAGTGTGCCAAAAAGAGGCTCAGATACAGTTCTCTATTTTCATTTGCTTTCTTCCCTTTGAGTTACATCTTTCCTACTGCACTCTGTGTGTTTTTTCTGTTTTGTTGACTCTGTTTTAAGTCAATTCTCTTTCTTACTACTTCAAATGTTATTTTTATATATCATTAATGTTTTGATTGTTTTACTTCAGTTTCTTTCCTTGACTGCCAGCTGCCTTTACATCTCTATTTGTGTTCACTTTTTTTTTTTTTTGGTCTTTTGTTATAGAGACTTCATCTTTTTACTTTTTTAGAAAGTGTAGGAAAATGTTTGCCTAAACATTTCTTCTTTTTTTTTTTCCCCCAGTAATGCTTTGGCTTTTGCATTTGGTTCTTTTCTTTTATTTAAGAACAGTACATTTTTCAATGTGGAGATCCCATATCACTTGTCTTTAAATGATGGCAGTTCTATGAATTTAGTCTTTAGTTATTTGTGCAAGAACAGTTTGTTTTCTTTCTGATTCTCCTCCCTCTTTTGTTGGACAGCATTTTGGTTGCATAAGTAGAACTTTAACTAGAAGAATGAATATGAGCTTACGATCTGGGAATGAAATCAGCTGCTTGTTGGGCGAGAAATCTCAGATTACACATCAAGTAAAGAGAAGGGAGAAATTTAATATAGATACTTTTGGTACTGCTTCTACTGTAGTGTTTTGGAGAAAAAGATTAGCTGTCATCATTTTGTGGATGGAGATAGAAATAGTTTGATGGGATAAAATGAGATTCCCTTCCCCCACCATCACCTAAACTTTTCTGAGAGGAAATACTACATTGTCAGAAAGGATCCATTTGGAATTGGCACCATTTTCCCTAAATGATTCACACACAGTGATTCCAGACTACCGTGATGGTTCTAGTAATATGGATAAGCTTGGGGAAAAGCCCGAAGATCCATATCCAAGAATTCCAGGGTTCTTTTTTCCCAAAAGAGTAGAGTAGAGTCAAAGTCACATCAATATGAAGATTATTCCTCATATAATGCTAAATCATGTCTTGGGAAGAAAATTAACTTAATATGAAGGATGGTCACACAGATAAAATGTGTTAACTACTAAATGGATAAAAGGAGAACTCTAAGGAATCAGAGAAATAGCAGTTTCAGGAAGCAGGTACCAGCCTTAGGCCTGAGGAAACAAAGGGAACAAAGAGAAAAACTTAGAAACTTAGAGAAGGCTGTCTGGGGGGCGGGAACCCAGATCTCTGAGGAGCAGATGCGAGCTAGTTGGTGTTGGTATCTGTGGGGGGTGGTGATGAGGCTGGTTCTGCAAGTGTTGAAAAACTGCAAGTTGGATTCAGCTGCTGCTATGGAAAGAAATAACTGCTACAGGGGTGAAAAAGTGTGGCCAGACTGATTTGTAGTAGAACCACGAGCAGATAGGAAGTCACCAAGAAGCAAAAGGAAAGAGCAAATTACTTCTTCCTCTCCAGTGTTGCAGTGTCCTCTCATGCCCCCTGTTGGCAGAGCCTAGCATCAATGACCTGGAGAAGCAAAAGTGTAGCTTCCGGAGGCCTGTTCCCACCACCACAAAGGAGAGAATGATGGGGTGGGTCGAGCTGAGAAATAATATCCAGCCCAAGGATTTACAATGGGGCAGATGGAAAACATATCTAAGTGTGTTTGTATCATCACTGATGGATCTAAAGGAAAACAGTAGCTGTTTCTTAATTAACATACTCCCTCCCTTCCACACACATGCTAAATCGGCTGTATTTCCTGCTGACACCACCATTTACCAAAGTGCCATTGGAGAGTAATCTTTGCTTCTTTTGTTTTTCATACTCGGTGTTCGATTATCAGTTGTGTCAATTGTGTCAATTCCACCACTTACAAACCTTCTCTTGCATACTGTCACTAACCTAGTTTAGGCATACATCATTTTTTACATGACATAACACAACAGACTTCTAAGTGGTATTTCTGTCTCTAGTTTCATCTCTCTTTAGTCTAGTAATTCTCACCCCGAGCTGTATAATAATGCCATCTGGGAAACTTTTTAAAATATCTCATTCCCAAAGGATCTTGATTTAATTGGTTTGGACTGGAGTCTGGGGATCAGCATTTTTAAAGCTCCTTAGGTAGTTTAAAGTTCAGTTAGCTTTGAGAACCATTATTTTAGTCTGTCCTCCATATTAGTATCAAATTATTTTATCTTCTTTTTTTTTTGAGGAAGATTAGTCCTGAGCTAACATCTGCCACCAATCCTCCTCTTTTCTGCTGAGGAAGACTGGCCCTGAGCTGACATCCATGCCCATCTGCCTCTACTTTATATGTGGAACACCTGCCACAGCATGGCTTGCCAAGTGGTGCGTAGGTCCACACCTGGGATCTCAACCAACAAACCCTGGGCCACCGAAGCAGAATGTGTGAATTTAACTGCTGTGCCACTGGCCAGGCCCCACTTTTATCATTATTTTGTGATGTAGAAATGCAATGATGTCAGTCCATTACCCTAAATTCCTCAATGGTTATCCGTATCAAGAGACGATGTATGTAACTGGCACGCCCATTGTTCTTCTAGGTCTGGTTTCCACATACCTCTCTTACTCCTGTTAATTCTTCTCCCTGACATTCTCACTGCAGTGTCAACGTCTACCTTTATTTTCCAACAATACTGAGCCACTTGCAATTTCCTGAACATAAGATATTCTCTCATTTATCCACGTAGTCGCGTGTTTTATTCCTTCCAGGAAAGAAACCTCACTCACACCACAGCAAATTGTAATCACATGGTTAAAAACACATAATGCAACGTCAATGTTTTAAAGCAATCTTCAAAACAGATTACTTTCTGTGATTTCAATTGTATGAAAAGTTGTGAATGCAGAGAAAAAAATAGTTGAAAGAAATTTATTAAAATGTTAACTGTGGTTGTCTCTAGGTGGCAGGGTTATAGGTTTTATTTTCTTCCGTATACTTTTCTGTAGTTTAGAAATGTTCTATAACGGAATATATTACACTTTTAAAGAGAAAAAATAAAAGTTATTGTCAAAGTTATTTATATATTTAAAAAACAGCAGATGTATTTCTACATCTTTAATCGCCTCAATTCCTGAATTAAAGTAGAAGTGTTTGAGGCTGGCCCGTGGCCGAGTGGCTAAGTTCACCCGCTCTGCTTCAGTGGCCCGGGGTTTCATCAGTTCGGATCCTGGGCGCGGACACAGCACCGCTCACTAGGCCATGCTGAGGCGGCGTCCCACACAGCACAACCAGAGGCACTCACAACTGGAATATACAACTATGTACTGGGGGGATTTGGGGGAGAAGAGGAAGAGGGGGGGGGGGGGGGGGAGAAGACTGGCAACAGTTGTTAGCTCAGGTGCCAATCTTTAAGAAATAAATAAAGTGGAAAAATTTCATTATTAAAATAGGATAGTGAGAAACACTAACATTTGCTTAAGAGTTTTTACCCCTAGTCCTACATACATAAACAAAAATGTACTTTTCTTTAGCCACTAGATGGCAACCTCTTCACATGTATTGCCCCATACATAACCTGCGGAAACACCTTTGTAGGGATTGCACATGGTTTATGTAAATATTTTTCTTTTTCAACTAAGAAATTATAATATATTGTTTATATTTAGAAGATATTTCAATGCACACTAAGAACATTGTTGGGTTTAGTTGTCTCAAATGTAAATCAATTTCCTTATAGGCGTCCGGCATTTATTGGTGTTATCCCGGCCAGTTCTGTTCTAATTAAGCCCCACCTCACTACTTAAAAGGCAGCAGAGGTTGCTTTCCCCCTTGGCTTTTCTTTTGCTTTTATGCTTGATTTAGACCTTTTAGGCTTGTAGATGATACTCACAGGAATTGCTTAGTCTAGCTGGTGTTATTCAAGGTTCAGGAGACTGTCACCCTCCTATGTTATTACCAACTCGGGAATGGCTGAGACCTAAGAATTGGGTCAGATTGAATGAAACTTCCCCGAATCACAGAGTGGTAGAAGGGATATTCCCGTGGGGAACATCCTGATGGCACCTATCTGTGTCAGAATGATTTTCAATCTTACCTGAAACAATGTATTCAGGGAGATTAATGCCTATTCCTAAGATTTTCGAGGACAATAGATCCTCAGGCAAGATTTAAAAAATTAACTATTGCCCTTTTTTCACCACTGTTTGCACATAGCTTATTACAGGCATCAAAGAAATCTCAAATTCTCTCCAGTTGTTTTCTTTTTCTCTATTTCTTTCTTTCCAAAGTCTGATTGCTTGTTGAAAATGATTGCTCGCTGTGTTTCACTTTAGGTGGATGGTGGCTTATCCTCCTGGCACTGCACTTTCAATTTACAATAAACAGTACTCAGGGAGTGAGTCGAATCTGGAGACTCAGAGCTGTATTTCTGCCAAATCAACTGGGTCTTTTTCTTTCAAACACGTGAGGTGCATTTCTAATGTCTAAATTTAAGGGCTGAACATTATATTCAAGGGGAATTGCTACATATTAGAGGAGACTGTATAAGCACGTCGTAATTTTCCATAATTTTCTCTGATTAAAAAATAGGGGTTCTTTATAAAATTTTGAAAGACTCTAAAAGCTCAAAGCAGAAAAATTAAAATCAATCATAATTTCCCCACCAAGGGATCATATCCTATAAGTGGCTATAAAACCAATTATAAGGGTCTGTATTTAGAGAAGTAAATTTAATATCTCTACATGCTCATCATTTTCCCTAGGGAAATTTTATTATTTGGGGTTCTATTGTTATTGTGAATGATTTTAAAGACAGTAGCAAAAAATTCAGCATTTTGGTCTTAAACTAGATGTCAACCTATATTTAAAAACAAACCACTTTGAGTATTTTTCTTAGTTTATGCTAACACTGAGGGCTACAAATGAACTCTGAGGCATGAACTGTAGCTGTTTGACTGAATCGATCTTTCTTAGGATAACAGAAATTCTGAATGCTGTGCTTGCTGTTTCACAATTTTCTGTGGGGCCTCAGCAAGTTAATTATCTTCTTTGTGTGGTTAATCCTCTTAGAGAGCAGCCCTCCTCACTTCTGCAGGCTACGCTATTCTGTGAGAGTGAATGTTGCTCTTTATCCTCTGCATATAGAAACAGAAAAAAAATAAGAGGACAGGGAGCCTACGTTTGGCATCAATCTAGGAAATATGGGTGCAATGTCTAGAGAATTAAAAATGTTTGCTTCAGTCCTTCAGTACATTTCAGAGCATAATTTGACTTGTAAAATAAGAAGATTAGAAGTCAACATTCAAAATGAATATTGGTTTTGTTTCAATTATTTTCCTCATCCATTCAAACAAGCAAACTAAAAAAAACACCATCTGTTCCTATTAGTTACTATTTGGTGTGAGCATAAAGTGAATTTCAAAATAAATGGAACTATAGATTTCTTTTCAAGATATTTCATAGTAATTCATTCAAAGAACATTTGTGGAGCACTGAGATAGATGAATAAGACACAGCTTTCACTTAGAGTCTAGTGAAGGAGTCAGACAAATATAGAATTACAATGTATTATTTATAAAATAATACAAAAAATTATTTATTTCATGCCACTGTGTTCCACGCAATGTCTTAAAGATTGGGGATAGAACAGTGAACAAAACATGCAAACATTCTGCTGTCATGCAGCTTACAGTTAGTTGGGGCAGGCAGAGGAGATAAATAACCAAATAACATAGATGGTGTGGCATATGGTGATGAGCGCTATGGAGAAAAATAACGGGATATAGGGAGAGTCATTGATAAAGTCACATTTTAGCAAAGTCCCAAAAGAACTAAAGAGGTAAGCCATGTGGATATTTGTGGCTATTGCAATAATCCTCAGGAGAGATGATGGAAACCTGTACCAGAGTGGCAGCAGTGGAGGTAATAAACTTGGTCAGATTCTAGATATGTTTTGAAGGAAAAGCTGGCAAAATATGCTGATGGATTGGATGGAGGCTGTGAGAGGGTCAAGTTTTTTTTTTTTAATGAAAATGTGTTGACATTTATTAAATGCCTATATCGTGTTGTATAAATTACAGCTTCTATTCTGCTTTGACTACTGTTTGTTCCAGCCACTTCCCTGAGGTTGATTTTTACTTCTCTGAAACCTACTTTCTTATAATTTTACATGTTTCTTTGTCATCTGTTTTGTCACTTATTTGTCCTGCTAAATCTTCATCCTACGTCAAAACTTCACAACTCCAAAGGAATACAATTGAGAACATGAGGATCTAGCTTTTGCCAGAAAAGACAACATAATTTAAAATCCTGACTCACCAAATTATCTCTGGAAAACAAATAAGCCAATTCTCTTCTCATTTTACACTCAGCATTAAATAATAAACATGGAAGGCCCTTCTTTTCATGCTTATTTCTACGGTTTTCACAGACAAGAACATGCCCCAGTTCACGCTTCTTTAATCTTATCACACTAACCAATCACAAGTGAAAATGCATTCCATCCTTCCCCAATGAGAGACAACACAGTGCTACAATGAATCCTCTGAGAAGCAAGCCATTTTGTGCTTCTTTCCCTGTGAAATGAATGCTTAGCTCAGAGGAAAATTTCATTACTATTTGGTTGATCCATAGATGGGGATGGCAGCATGTACAAGAACCTGTATTAGTTTCTTTGGGCTGCCATAACATAGTACCACAAACTGGGCAGCTTAAAACAACAACAATTTATTCTCTTACAGTTCCGGAGGCTAGAAGTCGAAAATCAGGTGTTGATAGGGCCATGCTCTCTCTGAAATTTTTAGGGAAGAATCTGTTTCATGCCTGTATCTTAGCTTCTGGTGTTGCCAGCAATCCGTGGTCTTCCTTGGCTGTAAATTCACCCCTCCAATCTCTACCTCTGTTTACATGTGGTCTTCTCTCTGTGTGTCTTGTGTTTTAGACTACCAGTGTATTATAAAAGGGTATAACTCAGAAACAACCAGATGGAAGAGATGTTTACGGCAAGGTATGTGGGAAGGGATGAGAAATTTCCATGCCCTCTCTGGGCATGCCACTCTCCCAGCACCTCCACATGTTCACCAACCTGGAAGCTCCAGAGTCAAGATTTTTGGTCCAAGCAGTAATATTTCTAGTTAATGAGAAACTTAGTTGATAATTTTATACTAGACATAGCCCATGTAATTCCTTTAACACCAAGGTCATAGATCTCTACCAAAAATGATTTATTTCCTTTCCAAGCCCTAATATATGCCATACTCCATCTAATTGGTGAGGACTCCTGTAATCTTCAATCAGAAAAAGAACAAGAAATCCTTGTTCTGTAATAACTGTCAGGCTTTAACACTGCTTCTACCAAGGATCCTACCAGACCTTTTGAGTCAGTTTTCAAGGCACCAGGTCATTCACCAGGTCCTGATACAAATTTGGGAATGTGCCAAGTGGAAGACTATGTCCATCTACTACACTTAATAAAAGTAATTCAAAACTTTGGTTGCATCATTCAAACAGTGTAACATCCTTGCTGTTTTCTAATGAACCAGAAAGAGGTTTCCATTGTCTATACTAAGAGGCAGTGCTTGCCTGGGGAATATTATTTAGAAGACCCTTCCATGTAAGCAAACCTTGTCTAAAGCATCTAGCTAGACTGAGGCCTCACTGACTCTGTTTCAGTCATGGATCCAGCAGCTGCTTAAGGCTTTCCTTCCTCATGCAGTGATTGGTTTGGAAATCCCTTTGGACTTAAACCTGCTGGTGGGGCTCTCTGTGAGCAGAGGAAGCTGGGGATGGCAGAGGCAAAGGAAGTGAGGCAGGGACTGACATCTTATTCATAGTTGTTCTGAATGTCACCTTTTTAAATATGCAGAAGTCATCACCAACTTTAACAGTTCTTTAAATGAGGGGCATTGGGACAAATTACTTCTACTGCCACTGGCATACCTGGGCCCTAGGAGGTGTAATGATTCATTTAAGAAACATTTCCTAAATACTTACATCGGTACTCACTATCCTGGGGCTAAGGATTCAGTAGTGAACAAGGGCATCACTCGTGCTTGCACTCTATCAAGAGAGACAAACAATAAACAAGCACATACATTAATTAAATAAGTTCCTAAAATAATGAGGATTGTGAAAGAAACAAACGAGGAGAAGTAATAGAGTTACTTTGGTAGAGGGTGGGTAGGATGGGGAGGCTTCTTTAGAATGAGTCAACAGAGAAGTGACATTTGACGTGAGACCTGAGGATGAGAAGGAACCTGTCATCTTAATAAACATTCATTTAAAGTCCAATGTGGGGGCAGGCGCACTCCGCTTCAGTGGCCTGGGTTAATGGGTTCGGATCCCAGGCACAGACCTATACTATTCATCAGCTATGCTGTGGTGGTGACTCACATATAAAGGGGAGGAAGATTGGCACAGATGTTAGCTCAGGGCTAATCTTCCTCAAGGAAAAACAGAGGAAGATTGGCAACAGATGTCAGCTCAGGGACAATCTTCTTCAGCAAACAAATATATAAATAAATAAAGTCCAGTGTGTATAAACCCAGTACTAGGGATTGAGAAAAGTATACTGAGAGAAAAATATGAAGATAAAGAAGACATAGTCCTTGCCCTCTGGAACCTAATATCTAATGAGGAAAACAGACGTATGTGTTAATAACCGTAATTCACAGTAGAAGTGTTATAAGAGAGGTGTAAACAAAATGCCACGGTAGTACAGAAAGAGAAGGATAGTTCTCATTAAAGTATTTGGGAAGATTTGGGAGATGGGCTTCACAGATGAGGTGACAGCTGAGCTTGACAATAATAATAATGGCTCATAGTCATCAAATCCTGTCTATGTGTCAGCACAATGCTAATGGGTTTTACAGGAATTCTCTCATTTAATCCTGCTAACCCCCAAAGGCAGACACTATTAATCATCTTTGTTTCACAATAAATAGATTTACTGGGATTTGAACTCAGTTCATCTAAGTGTAGAGCTCATTCTTATATAGATACTATGCACCTAAATAAGATAATCCATTGGCTAACTATGTTTTTCTCTTTTCAATTTATTCTTTTGGCATTGTGTGTCATCTAAACAACTCTAACCACAAATTTATATCATTCCCAAAATATATGCACATAAAAAACCATTTAAAATGAGGAGGGAAATGTTATAGCTCCCCAAACTTAAGAATGCACAAATTATCAGGATAAGGTACATCACATGTATCTTGGTATACTGTTTTCTAAACAGAATTTAATTTTATTTATTTTACCTGAAATTGATGTTGTAAAGTAAATGTGTAAGTGTAGAAAAAAAGGGAAGGTGAATCATTTTTTAAATTCTTTTCCAAGACCGTCAAGCTATGAGCAGCAAGTCTGTAAACCCAAAAAGCCATCAAAAGATCTGTAACCTGGGTAGGGTGCTAGCGGAGAGAAATGGGACTCTTACTGGAAACCTAATGTGCCAACTTTAGACTCAGGCAAATACTTTCTTGGGAAAACAGGATGATAGTTTATCTAATTTGCATTTGGAAGGAAATAACAAAATAACACTGGCACACAGTATCTCTTTCTTTTCCTTTGTCTTTTATGAAGCAGTAATATTTTCGTGACCCTGGAAATGTAAGAATGTGAGATGTTGATTTATTTGTTATTTTCTGCCTGTGATGGATGATCGTAAAAGTTACATTCTGCTATATTTTAGGTTGCGTTTGCTGAGTTAAAGATAAGACCATATCAAATTTTGAAAATGACACATTGAGTGTTAATTTTCAGGGTTTCTGGTTTAAGTTTACTTAGATGCTGACTGTAATTTTTTTCCAATCTTCTAAAATTAATGTTCTAGCAGAAATAAATTGAGGGGCACAGTTCATATTCTAGGAGATTGATGCCCACTTCTAAAAATTGACTGTCTCAGCAGAAAAGAAACAAACTGAGTAAGACTGGCTATTTGACCATCTCACGTTCGTAACACTTGTTCTTTGAAGACATGTCAGGTAGTTTTGGTTTGTTTGTTTTGCTTTCTTCCCTCTTCAAAAGCTGGGGAGAAAAGGTGACACACTGACGGGGTACAGATTTAACTTTCAATTCACATTTAACCTACATACTGCTGTGGGATCTAATTTGATATGGTAATGCATGAAATTATATACATAATATGCATTACTACATTGTGTATATAAGCATTGTATAATACATATATATTATTCATAGTACATTATTATAAAATATGATATTATAATGTGTGGTGATTTGATATTATAACATATGAAAGCAATTTCCTACTATCTTTAAACATTTGGGGAGAGAGAGACAAAAAGTTGCAAGGATTAGAATTGAAGAGGCATATGGGTTGGCATTTGGATTATGTGGCTGATCCAGAATTAACCTACAGATAGTGAATTGGTACTTTAGGCACTGTAGCTGATTGTGATTTTTAAAGACAATTGCAATGGTATCTTCTAGCCACATGCTCTTCAAGACCTTTGCCACGACCCAAAAGGGAGGGTCTAAGTCTCTTCCCTTTGAACCTGGGCAGGCCACTGTGACTGCTTCAAGTAAAGTAAGGTCATAAAAATGTCATCCGTATCCACTCGTTTTCTTGGGATGTTCACTAGTGAAATAATGACTATGCTATGAAGAAGCCCATGAAAGCCATGGAAAAACTCCTGTAAAGAGGAACTGAGGCCCCTGGCCACAGCCAGAGCTGAGCTCCCTGCTCACAGCCAGCACCAACTTACCAGGCACACGAGTGAGCCATATTGAAATTGGATACTCTGGCCCCCAGTCAAGCCAGCCCTACTGACACTACATGAAACAGAGATGAGCCACCTAGCTGAGTCCTGCCCAAATTGCAGATTTGTAAGCAAAATAATTGATCGTTATTTTAAGCCACTACGTTTTTGGCATGGTTTGTTATAATGCAATAGATAACTGATGTAGTGACCTGAAAGTTATGTTAGAACATGATTTTGGAAAAGAGCTCTGCTTTTAGGCCTTGAAGGTGGTAGCCAGTGACTGTCAAGGAATTAAGTATTTCCTATGCAGATGATATTATTGGAATCTCAATATTTTGACAGTATTAAAGTGTTAAAGAATTTGCAGCCATATTTTAAAATGTCCACATCCATGGAGAAGACAATGAAAGCTACATAAAAAGAGAAATCACCTAAAGTGATGAGAGGAATATGTGAGAAAAGAGGACCTAGAAAAAGTCCCAAGGAACCGTGCTATTTGAGGGCTGGGTAGAGGAGAAGGAGGCAGCAAAATCCGCAGAAAAGAAGCTGTCTGGGAAATAGCAGAATGAGCAGAGTTTGATAACAAAAAGCCAAGGGAAGAAAGTATTTTAAGGATGAAGCATCAGTCTGAGTTGATTATGTTTTATTTTTCTTAGAAGTGAGAGTTAAAAATAAAGATGTTGTAAAGAGAGGCCAGCCCCATGGCGTAGTAGTTAAGTTGAGCACGTTCTGCTTCGGCGGCCTGGGTTCACAGGATGGGATCCCGGGTGCAGACCTACACCACTTGTCAGCCATGTAGTGGTAGTGACTCACATATAAGGTGAAGGAAGATTGGCACAAATGTTAGCTCGGGGCTAATCTTCCTCAAGCAAAAGAAAGGAAGGATTGGCAACAGATGTTAGCTCAGGGCAAATCTTACTCAGCAAAAAAAATATATGTTGTAAAGAAAATGTTATATGATACTAGAATGAAGATAAAATCAAATTAATTTTACATACGGGGATATAAAAAAGTAGCGTATATACCTGCCTTTTAAAAGTTTACAAGTATAGTTGAGAAATAAACAATATATACAGTGGTACAGCAGTAAGACAGAGGAGAATAATATAATTAGAGTTGGGGATATATGATAGTTCAAATACACAAGAATTATTTTAGTAGGCTAGTTGGAGGTGCAATCTGAGATGTAGTAATTAGAATGGCCGAGAGCAGGATAAGGACAGAAGGATGGATATGTACATGAAATGCATATAGAGAAATAGCCATTGGAGCCAAGGGAGCTAATACATCACCAAGGATCAATATAATAGCACAAGGAATGAAGATTTCCAGGGAAGTGAACTGTGGGAGATCACCTAATGGAAGATCTTTGAAGACAGGGTAGTCTGCTGATAGCTGAGTAGCTAAAGGATTGAAAAAAAAAAAAGACCTCTAGAAAGAATTGAAACCTGAAATTTACAGAGGTAAGCCACAATATCCAAAAGCAGTCTACATTAGTGAGAGGTGCATTATTTCTAAAAACTGCTATTTTAAGCATTTCAATATCAAGTATGTTTATTAATAATTCTATTGCTAATGAACCATCAAATTTGAGCAGTACCAGACGAAATATTTGGGGTTTTGTCATAGCAAAGTTTTATATGATCCAGATTTTCCATATAATCATTCAACCTTTCATTTTAATTGTGCATATATAAGTTTTTACAAACTTTCTAGCTTGTACTAATCCTAACTTTCCATTCATTTTACTGTGAAAAAAATCAGAGAATGCTAATTTTTCCAAGTCTAGCATTTTCCCATGTATTCCATTCCTTTTCTAGACGTCAAAACTAATCTTATTGTCCTTAAGTTTAGCTCAGGACTGGAGTGTGATCCCATGACTTGTCTGGCCAAGGAAACTCCAAATTTATTGGCTACCTTTCAAAAGATCAACAGATGTTCCTGCTAATAATATTCATTAGTCTCCTGAGTCAAAAGGCATCCAATAGAGACAGAATTAACAACATGTTAGATTTCTAACCACAGCCTAATTGCAAAAGAGAAAGTAAACAACTCCTAAGAATGTGAAGAAATGCAAGTCCTTTGAGTAAAGTCTTATCCATGCAATATTTTCTTTAAAGTTATATTCTAACATCTAAAGAGATACACTACTATATCTCTAGCAATCAAAGCAACTATTCTCAATTTACAATGGCCTGTAGAATACTCACATCAATAAACCTGAATACCATAATTGCTTGAACGATTCAGATGCTGTCCTAATTATTACATTGATTAAGCCAGTTTGTTTTGATTGATTCTAAGCCATACCTTTTTAGAGAGCATGGATTTTCTTTTGAAACAATGATGTAAGAGAAACCTTAAATTATCTGCTGCCTATAATCAAAAAGACCTTCCTTGTTCACTAAATTTATCATAATACACTATAATGGATGGTAAGTCAGATAGTTTTTATGTATTTATCCATTATAGTTATGAAATACATATATTATCAGGATTTATTTTTTAATAGTGGAAGGAGTAATGTTGCTCAAAAGTTTTAAAAAATAGCAGAAGAAAGCCGAAGAACAGTGTAAATGGATCCACATCTTTCTAAGTAGCTGGAAAATAAAAGATATGAATTATCTAGAGTTTTGCATAGCCTCTAAGGTCACTCTTATCTGTGACTCTAAGTCAATGATTCATAATTCTGGGATATTCATTCAAGGTTAATATATCCACCCACTAGAATTTCTTATACTGATTCTACCTTTCTATTTAAGATAATCTTTTAAAATATAAATGCAGAACAGCCTCATTTAAAGATATAACCTACTAGACATAATTTTATAATTTATGAGTTAAACTTAATAATTTAATATTGCGTTAATGATTCAAGATTTTAGAAAATTTTGTGATCACTATTTTGAACATCAATTCTAATTGTGCAAAACAGCATATGAATATTTATCATCTCTCTTTAAATAACTATTTTGTTAATCTAGGTGCTCTGAGAAGCAGATGCCAAGACAGTGTTAAATGGGGAAAGATTTTATGGCTGGTGTGAAGCAGCTGTGCTAAAGAAAATGGAGAGAGAGCCAGAGAAGGCTAGGAGACAGGTCAGACCCTGATGCAAGTCTTATCTCAAGTGAAGGAGAGAGAAAAAAGAAAAGATTAGGAAGAAGGAAGTTTGGGTGGGAGCCTTGTAAGACTGCAATATAGTCAACGGAAGGTTCAGCAAGCTACTGCTGAGTCCTTGAGCCAAAGTTGGCTGATAAAGGATTCCTTTGTCTGCTTAGGTTGATCTGCCTTAGTATTTCCACAAGAAGCCACTTGTGACGTGCATGCCCTCAGCTCAAACACTCAAGTGAGTTTAAAGTCCAAGAACTTGGAAAGTTAATTACTTTCCCTGTAGCAGGAAGTTTATTGGGCACATTCTCATGGCTGCCACAACCGCCAAATCAGCATCTGCAAACCTGTCCTCTCTCCTGATGTCTGCTCCCAAACTGTGGAATGCCTACTGGAAAGCTCAATCCGAAAGACCTGCTGCCACTTCAAATTCAGTGATTCAGTGCTTTCCAAAATGAAGACATTCCTTCTTTCCTAACTCATACCGTCCCTCTCCCAGGTACCAAGGGCAATTTTTACCTCTTCTCTCCTTTGCCTTCCAGATCCAAATAACCAATGAATCCTGTTGATCCAATCTCTATCCCATTTTTTTCTTTTGTCCCTTCTGCAGACTCCCAATGTTACTGCTCTAGTGTAGACTGGCATTAGCTTTATGCTGCATTATCTGCACTGGGGCCTCTGTAAGCGTCCTCCACCTCCCAGCTCTTCTCTCTAATCCACGTAAAGAGCGGCTGCCAGGTTAATCTTTTTTGAAGGGAAGCCTTGACTGTATTATTTCCGCTCTTAAAAAAACCCTTCAATGGCTCCCAGTGTCTTACAAAGTGAACTTCTATATCCACAGCCTGTCCTCCCAGGGCCTCCATGATTTGGCTCCACTCCAGCTTTACAATTTTACCCCCTAAAATTCCTTTTATACACACTGATTGTAGTCTTCCCGAGTTACAGCAGGACCACAGTTGTACTCTGAACTTTCCTACCATCATTACCTTTCCTCATAAACTGGCTTTTCTTCCCTCAGTCAGTCTTGTCCGTGTTGCTTCCAGACCATCCATCACAGCCCAGCTCAAATGTTCCCTCCTCTGTGAATCTGTCCTCAAATCCCTTAACTGGACGTACTCTATTTGTTGACATTTGCTGGAATATAAAATATACCTCCAGTTTATCTTGAAATTTGTTATGGGGGATGGGGTGGATGCACTTTATCAAATGTGCATTGAAATTGTTTTTATGAGGGAAAATATATTATTTGGGTCGTGAATACTGTGAGGAATGCATAAATTCTGGGTATGTAGCACTCTCAACCTTTAACTCTGAAAAATAGAAATTACAGATTTCAAAAGAAATGTTTTGGTGTCACGGAATACTGGCATATAGCTGGCGGTTATATAGCAAATTTACTGGTAATTGGAGATCACATAATACTGTAAAGCAAATGTCACTACAGTATTTCAGTGAGAACTTTAACTAAATACCAAGCCACAATATGAAGTAAATGTGGCTGAATTATTGTATACATTGTCCAAGTACATTTAGGAAAAAAATTTTTTTAAAAGAACCAGAACAAAATATAAACCACAATATCAGACCTGAACTACTTTCAATAGCATGTTCATACATGAAGTATTTGTTGAATATTAGTACCTAGCAAAAAATAGTAAAAAATAAATAAATAAATAAATAAATACATTAGCTTGTACATAATATTATGGTAATACCTTTGTAGCATGTAGTGGTGGGTCTGTTAGCAAAAAATATAAATATGAAATGTTTGGGGAATAACTGAAAGACAGTATGGGTTCAGTTTTTGAATTTGTGGTCTGTTGTTTTTAAATTTTCGCTAGGAAAGACACTAATGAGATGCAAATGCAAAAACTAATTTTGTTTCCCTCCTCTGAATCCCCACAGCACACTCCTCTCTATCACTTGCTGCAGGTACCCATTCCAACCTGCCATTATACGTCCACTGCACCCCGTTGGATTGCAGGATTCTTGAGGGTGGGCTGTATGTTGATTCAGCTTTGCATCTTCACAGTTATTTGTGCGTGGATGAATGAAAGAAATGAGATCGACTGAATAGGTAATCAGAAGAAACAGAAGGAAAAGCAGAGGTTTATCAGACAGACAAGGGAGAAAAGGGCATTGTAGGCTGAGAGAAGAGCATGAGGGAAAGGCATCGAAGTGTGAGCAGTGTGTTCTGTTTACGGAGGAACTGTGAGAAAAAAGTTGAACTAGTAGAAGCCAAGTCACGAACACTTCACGGGTCATGATGAAGAGTTTGGACTTTATTCCCTAGGTGATGGGAAATCATTCAAGGAAATGAAAAGATAAGACTCGAATTTTGAAAAGATCATTCCGGCCGAGTAGAGGTTGGCTGGGAGTGTGGGGGAGAGAGAGACGTGACAGTGGGGACAGGGAGACCAGTTAGGAAGAGGCTGTTACAGTGTTTCAGACAAGACACAGTTAGGGTTGGTCCTAAAGGCAGGGCAAAGGGACTGAAGCAAGGAGAGGTATCTGATAAATTTCTGGAAGCTTTAAGCAACAGGACTTGGTGATTGACTGTACACAGACAGTGAAAGAGAGGGAGTCTAGGATGAGTCTTAGATATTTGAGTGGTGGTGCCATCCATGACAGCAGTGCTTTGTGAAAGATAGTGAATTCTGTTTTGGGGACTTGAGAGGTGGGGAAATAATGGGGCTTATAAGCAAATAGAAGAAATCTGATAGAAGAAATAGCTGGAGAATCAAGAGAGAGTTGTTTATAATACTGTACTTTGCTGTGCTTGATCTTTCCATAGCTGGAGCTATCATTCCTCCCTGCCAGTCATTTGTTCAGGCTCTCAGAATCTCTTAATAGTCATAGTATATGTAGAAGAGCATGTCCAGAATCCTCTAGGTTTTTCTCCATATATAAAGGCTCCTTGACCCGGTGTACGTTCTGTGTGTTTTATTGATCCTACGAAGCCCATCCCTGTCCCCTGCACCCCAAGTATAAAATTTAGAACCTAATGAGAACATCTTGGACATTCCAGAACCTTCAAAGAGTAACATGTTTCTTATATTTCTTTTGTATCAAATTGTGAACTAGACTTTTGGGTGAGCATCGGTATAAAACTTTACAAAATTGAATTTGCAAATTCCTAAGTACTAGTCAGAATCTCTAATCGTAATATTTGCATAAGCAAAAGATGCCATGCCTCTTACAAAAACAATGAATCTCTTCCTCTCTAAGGGAGTATATTCTCTTTCAAAACAAAAAGAGAGTTAGTTCTAAGGGCAGGACTAGGGGTTTGGCCAGCAAAGGTAGTAGATATTTAAAAGTAAATAGATAATAATAACAGAAAACATTCTTGTTTAACTGAGTATCAAAGCTTCTCCATTTAAAAGCAAATGTGGCTGCTAAAAAATGAGGAAATATTACGTATGATAAACTCACAACTAACATAACACAGCTAACTGTCTTGAAAACTTTACTTATCCTAAAAAGGGTAAATTTATCTCCATGGGGGTCACCAGTAAAATTTTTACAGAAGTAAAAATTTTGGAACCCCCTCACCCCATCCTGCCACTCACCTGCACAAGCTTGAAAAAGTAGCCTTGTTTATCGTTTAAGCGTGTTTCTACTGAAAAGAACTCTTTTCCTTGCAAGGTACCTTTCTGTAATGCTTAAATGTCAACAGTGTCCCATGTGAAATCAGCATGTAGTATGCTGAATCTTTCTTCATTGTTAAAGAGTAAATTTTAAATGCACTCGTTTCAATCATACTACTTGGGATCCTGAAACAGTCAAGATCGCTTACAAATTTCAAAAACCAGTGGTCTAAAATGGTCAACAAACATGTATGTGAGAATCATTTATTTTTACCGGTGATATGAAACCACCTCTGGGCTGTTCAAACAAATCTCGAATAGCACCAACTTGATGCATAACTTCTCTTAAAGCAGAAAGTGAGACGCTTTATACTATAGGAGAATTTCTAAATTTCAGACAACACGCATTTACCTTGGAATGTATCCCAAAACCTTAGAACTGATACTCAAGTTATCTATGACCCATGGGCCAGAATTGAAGCATTTGAATTTTCAGTACGGAGATCATCTTATACTATAGATGACAAATACACAGCTACCAAATTTTGTTATTCAATCAGGAGGCAATTTGTTGTAATCTTTCCTGTAATCTCAGGATCCTTGGACTTTAGTAAGTGAAAGGTAGGAAGTTGGAGGAATAATAAGTTGTAGAATAATTTAAAATATGAAATATTAAAATTCTACCTTTGAAAATCCAGGATAGTAACTTTCATTCTTTCTTTTTTTAATTGAGGTCACACTGGTTTATAACATTGTGTAAATTTCAAGTGTATATCATTATATTTCAGCTTCTGTATAGACTGCATTGTGTTCACCACCAAACGTCTAGTTTCCATCTGTCACCATACATATGTTCCCTTTTACCCCTTTTGCCCTTCCCCCACTCCCTTCCCCTCTGGTAACCACCAATCTGTTCTTCTTATCTATGTGTTTGTTTATTTATCTTCCACATATGAGTCAAATCACACAGTATTTGTCTTTCACTGAGTTATTTCACTTAGCATAATACCCTCAAGGTCCATCCATGTTGTCACAAATGGCACAACTTCATCTTTTTTATGACTGAGTAGTATTCCGTTGTATATATACCACATCTTCTTTATCCATTCATCCACTTAGCACTTAGGTTGCTTCCTCTCTAATTCTTAGATATACAGGTAAAGTTTACTGACTTGTATTCTCTGTCTTTTGGTTCCTGGATAATCATATGTGTCCAAAGGATAGTTTGGCTGTGCTGTGTTTCGATAGACTACTGCCTATTTTCCACTTGTTCTGAAGGGTGAACACTTTTTCTTGCAAATGTTACCGATCACTTTGACAATGATGAAAGAAATTCTGTATTTCAGAGTCTCACTAGGAAAAAAGTCCAACAATTATTTAGCATCTTCTATATTTCAGGTACTATACTGAGCAATTGCACTTTAATTTAATTGAAATGACTCAATTTATGTCAATTCCAAATACGAGTATTAGTTTTTACTGCTGTGTAAGAAGTTAAATAAATTACCACAAAATTAGCAGCTTAAAACACCACCCGTTTGTGAGCTCATTGTTCTGTAGGTCAGAAGTCTGGGCACGACGTGACTAGACTGTCTTCTCAGAGTCTTACATAGCTAAAATCAAGGTGTCAGCCAGGCTGTGTTCTCATCTGGACCTCAGTGTCCTTTTCCAAGCAGAATTCAGTTCCTGTGGCTGTAGAAATGAGGCTTGCATTTCCTTGCTGGCTGTCAGCAGGGAGCTGCTCTCAGCTCATAGGGATCTCCTGCGTTCTTTGCCACATGGCCCCTCCACCTTCAAAACCAGCCATGGAGAATCTCCCTTGTGTTGAATACACCTCACACTTCAAATCTCTGAAGAAAGGTCCTAGTCCCTTTCACAAGCTCACTTGATTAAGTCAGGACAACCCAGGATAATCTCCCTATCTTAGGGTCAACTGATTTGATCTTAATTGCACCTGCAAAACCCCTTTCCAGCAGTACCTAGATTAATATTTGATTGGATAACTGGGAGAGGACTGAGTACACCAGGGAGCAGAGAATCTTTGGAACAGTCTTAGAATTCTGCTTATCAGTCTCACAAGTCTGCAATCAAAGTGTGAGCTAGGCTGTATTCTCATCTGCAGGTCTGCCTGGGGAAGAATGTGCTTCCAAGCTGGTTCAGGTTGCTGACAGAATTCATTTCCTGTGGCTGTGTGACTGAGGACCTTGGATTTTTGTTGGCTGTTAGCTAGGAGCCACCCACAGGTCCTAGAGTTTACCCACAGCTCCCTGCCATGTAACCCTCTCCACAGGCAGTTCACAACATAGCTATATGCTTCTTGAAGGCCAATAACAGAGTTTCTTTCTCCAGTCTGCTAAGCCCGAAACTTATATCACATAACCCAATCATAGGAGTGACATCTTATTATCTTTGCCATATTTTTTTTGGTTAGAATCAAGTTAGAGTTTTCATCCTGCACTCAAGGGAAGAAGATTATACAAGGGCGTGACTCGCTGAGAGTCACCTCGTCGTGTGTCTGCCACAAAAAGTGTATACTCAGCAATTGTGGAAGAAGTTCAGATCAAAGTGGTTTTCATTTTTTTAGAGTTCAGTGAAGAGGGCCTAAGAGTATGTTGAGTTGCCACTAGGATGTCAATCCAAGTGGTTAAAGGGTTAAAGGGTACCCCATCTTCAAACTCCAGATCTGATATCAAATTATCTTGGTTTGAATCTCAGATCTGTCATAGATTAATTGTGCAACTTTACTGTGCCTCAGTTTCCTCCTCTGCAAAATGAAGATGATAGTATCCCCCTCAAGGTTTATTATGAGGATTAAGGGAATATCATTAAAAATGGAGGCAAACATGCAGTAAGTGCTCAGTAAGCATTAAACCTTATTTTATATTCCTTCTCGAGGGTCTGTCATTTATGAACTTATCAAAATCTATTCTTAGACCTACCGATTTTTCTCGATGTGAAAATTTTGGTATATTCTATCTAGTCTTCTCAACTTTAAGAGCTCCTTTTGCTTTTCACGCATTTGGTGAGGTAGTCCATATTTATTCTCTGTTCACATGCTATTATGCCAATTATGCTTTCTCAAACCCTTTTAATTTCCAAACTATTAATAAGTATTTTGAGAGAAGTGAATCTTGACATAAGTTTCCTTTAACTTACTTTGATTACATGTCTTCTTTTAGCTGAAGTTGAGTGGTAGACTGCAGTTAAGGGGTGATGAAATCTGAGGATGGCTGGTAGTTAAAATATATATATATATATTTTGTGGTAGTGGGTGAGGAGGTGTGTGTGGAAGTCGTCTTTGATCACATCACCAAACATCCTGGGAATTCACAGTCTGTATGTGGGGGGAAGCTGAATCAAATCTACTGAATTGAATTGAGTTGCACCAATTCTGTGCTCAGCTCTACACTAAGATCTATACAGGAACAACAATGGGATAAGCCTCATTTCCTATTCTGGGGCATGCAGTGTTGCTAAGGAAACAAAGCTCATACATATCAGACAGACATAATATAAGGTGGCATAGGATTGCATTAAAATTAGGTAAACGAGTATATGGGTATAAGTGATAGAGGATCTCAAAGGAGGGAGGGTGGATTAGAGAGGGCGTCCTACAGAGCTTGAGATAAGTTTGGGTTATAAGTAGGATTTGGAGACGTAGAAAGCAGTGAAACACAGTCAAGGATGGGAAATATGTTGAACATGAGTTTGCTGTTAGGGGTGACCCTAACCTCTTCACAAGACAGCAGGAGAGCAGAATGAAAGATTTATGCTAGGGAGAGAGTGGTAAAGCACTTACTGTATCTCACTTTTATGAGGTTATTATTGCTCTCATTTTACCACAGTAAATCTTAAGGTATTAGAGTTTAAAATACGCATTTGAAATATGGAAAACAAAATGCCAAAATGTAAGTGACGTGATCAATGTCATACTGCAAGGTGTTAACAGGGGATCCAGCTGTCTAGTTTTTGGTTGGTTTGTTTTAAACTGAAAACCCTACCATGACTTTTTTCAGTATTATATAACTTAAAAAAAGTTGTGACTGGCCTTTCATGTAATTGCAAATGAATTTCAGAGACAACAAAACAGGATACTAATTTCTCATCTAATTAAAACATGTCACAAAGTATAAAATGCTTCATCTTGTCTTCCAGTTATGTAAGCTGAAAAAAGTACTTTTGGGTCCACACTTTCTTTAAATTCTCACAACAAATCTTTGACTAGAAAGTATGGTTTATAGGTAGTTGCATTCTACTGAAATAAGCAACCTACAAAGTTATATTTCACTGTATGTAATGGGAGAATGTATTTTAAGTGGCTATTTATAAATTGCATTAAATCATACAGGCAATGTTATTAGTTGAGAAAGTGAGTAATTGAATTTTATTATCCAATTGTTTATGACCTTCTCAGTTTTCAGAGTGTTTCAGAAATCAATTTTCTACAATAAGCTATTGGAGTGAGTAGAAAGATAGCTGGAAATTCTTTTAAGCTGAAATCTACTTCTGCCAGCTATAAATTCTTTGTCTAGTAAATACAAGTTCATCTTGTGCTTACAAAGTAGAGCAGTACACTTCTTTTCATCTATTTTAGTACATCTTGAATGTGTTTCCTTTCTAACTGAAAAAAGAATTGTGCTCGTAAATTCTCCCCAGACTTCTGAAAGTCACAGTGAGCACTGCCCACGGAGAATCTATTGCAGTAGGTAGCTCTGGGATCAATATTGTTGTGACATTGAATAAATGGGTTTGATCTTCCCTTTTAAACACTCAAGGGTACAAGCAATGCAATCTCAAGGAAATAGAGGAGGAAACTTAAGTGTGGGGGTGGGGAATCCAGGCTTCTGTCTCATTGCACCAGAAAGTAGACTAATTGTCACTTGAAACCTCTATCTATTTTCAGGTCAGACGGGAGAGAGGGATGGGGCCTCTCACATTCACAGTAAGTGTAGCTAGAGCCAGAAGGTTGCCTGCTTTTTAGTGTAGGCTGTGCACTATCCAAGGGCACCTGTAAAGGGGGCAAGTCTGTAGCACAAGACCACGTAGCTCCGAGAAGATCAGCTCAGGTGTAGTGGGGGTGGCAGCAGCAATCTCAGTTGGGTGAGAGATTGGGAGAAGAGGGGAGGTTGGTGGCAGCAATAGCATGAGGGCAAGGCCATGGAGATGAGGAGAGGAGGCATTTATCATAACGAACAGCATTGCTTTGGTCTGTAGGCTCCCAGCAGAGACTGCTGCCTCCAGTGGTGCCCATGGGCCAACATGGAGAGTTCTTTATCCCTCTGATACTGCCGTGGAAGGGAAAGGATCTCAGGGTAACTAGCAGGTTACTCATAACTCCTTGCTTGTCCTGCCTCAGGCTGATGAATGGGGAATCGTGGTTCACACCTCCACCAACATGCCCAAATTGCTTTTGTGCAACTTTGCTACCCCCTCCAGCTATTTCCTGAATGTTTACTTCCTTTCCCATCTTCGTGCTCCCCTCTTTCTGGCATGCTATTATTCCTTTTCCCTAATATCAGGATGAGTCCTTGAGTGTGAGGAATATATTGGTCAAATGGTCCTACTTTGTGAGTAGAGGAGTAAGGAAGCAGCTGAGAATCAAACAGGCCCAAGCACACCAAATCACTCTATCCACTCTTTATGGAATATGCCCTTAGGCTTATTTTTTTGGTGTCTTTGCTTATACTAATCCCTCTACCTTAATTAATTTTCCCATTCTCTTGACTTATTCAAACCAAATCCATCCTTTAATAGTGAAGTCAAATGTTAAATCTTTCCTGAAGTGTTCCCTGAAATAAGATTTTTTACTTCCTCTTAGCATATATCTTACAGATTGAGAGGCAACCTTTGGGTTGAGAGCATGGAAATCCAGAGAGAGGAGAGCTAGAACACCAAAGTTTCTAGACAGCAAGAAGGGGTCTAGAGGTTAGAGACACATATAGACCATTTCCAACATGTTAAAGCTAAGATTGAGGAGCAAGTGGGAAAGTAGGTCAGGATCCAAGAATTGTAGCTAAAATTTTGGATACAATTAGGGCATTGATGCCAACGTGAAGAATCAGTGGATGATCTAGGGGTAAACATGGAGCAGAGCATGTTCGAGAACTTTTTTGAAGTTCATGTCTAGCTCTAGATGAAACTTTCCTGCTTCCTAAAGAATTAGTGCTTGCGAGGTAGTTAAGAATTTCAGTCCTCAGTTTGTATTTCTCGTATAATACTCACCATATTGTACTTTTTTAAAATTGAAATATAGTTGACATACAATATTATATTAGTTTCAGGTGTACAACATAGTGATTCAACATTTATATGCATTACAAAGTGATCATCATGATAAGTCTAGTAATCATCGGTCACCATACAAAGTTATTACAATATTATAGACTATATTCCCTACATTGTATATTATATCCCCATGACTTATTTTGTAATTGGAATTTTGTACCTCTTAGTCCCCTCACCTGTTTCACACATCCCCTCCCCTCTGATGACCACCAGTTTGTTCTGTGTATCTGTAAGTTTGTTTCTGTTTTGTTTTGTTTATTCGTTTGGTTTGCTTTTTAGATTCCATGCATAAGTGAAATCATATGGTATTTGTCTGTCTATGTGACTTATTTAACCTAGCATAATACCTTCTAGGTCCATCCATGCTGTTGCAAATGGCAAGGTTTCATTCTTTTTTATAGCTGAGTAATATTCCATTGTATACATATGCCACATTTTCTTTATTCCTTCATCCATTCACGGACACTTAGATTGCTTCCATATCTTGGCTAATGTAAATAATGCTGCAATGAACGTGGGGCACCTATATCTTTTTGAATTAGTGTTTTTATTTTCTTTGAATTTTGAATTAGTGTTTTCCATAAGTGGAATTGCTGGATTGTATGGTAGTTGTGTTTTTAATTTTTTGAGGAATCGCCATAATGTTTTCTATAGTGGCTGCACAAATTTACATTCCCATGAAAACTGCTTGAGGGTTCCCTTTTCTCTATACCCTCACCAATGCTTGCTATTTGTTGTCTTTTTGATAATAACCATTCTGACAGGTGTGAAGTGATAGCTCATTGTGGTTTTGATTTGTGTTTCCCTGATGATTAGTAATGTTGAACATCTTTTCATGTGCCTGTTGGCCATCTGTATATCTTCTTTGGAAAAATGTTCAAGTCTTCTGCCCATTTTTTAATAGGATTGTTTGGGTTTTTGCTATTGAGTTGTATCAGTTCTTTATATATATATTTTTTTTTTAAGGTATGCTTTTTTTTTTGGTGGGGTGAGGAAGATTGGCCCTGAGCTAACACCTGTTGCCAACTTTCTCCTTTTTTTTTTTTCTCCCTAAAGCCCCAGTACATAGTTGTGTATCCTAGTTGTAAGTCCTTCTAGTTCTTCTACGTGGGATGCCTTCACAGCATGGCTTGATGCATAAGTCTGTGCCCAGGATCCATATGGCTGAGCCCCGGGCTGCTGAAGCACAGCATGCAAATTTAACCACTAGGCCATGGGGCCGGCACCCTCTTCATATATTTTGGATATTAACACGTCACCAGATATATCATTTGCAAATATCTTCTCCCATTCAGTAGGTTGCCTTTTTGTTTTGTCAATGGTTTCCTTCACTGTGCAAAAGCTTTTTAGTTTGATGTAGTCCCATTTGTTTATTTTTACTTTTGTTACCTTTGCCTAAGGAGACATATCCAAAAATATATTGCTAAGACTGATGTCAAAGAGTTTACGGTCTATGTTTTCTTCTAAGAGTTTTATGGTTTCAGGTCTTACATTTAAGTCTTCAATCCATTTTGAGTTTATTTCTGTTTATGGTGTAAGAAAGTGGTCCAGTTTCACCCTTTTGCACACAGTTGCAAAGTTTATTGAAGACTTTCTTTTCCCTATTGTATATTCTTATTCCTTTGTCGTATATTAATTGATCATATAAGAGCGGGTTTATTTCTGGGCTCTCTATTCTGTTCCATTGATCTGTGTGTCTGTTTTTGTGCCAGCACCATACAGTTTTCATTACTATGACTTGGTTGTATAGTTTGAAATCAGGGAGCGTGATATCTCCAGCTTTGCTGTTTCTCAAGATTGCTTTGGCAATTCAGGGTCTTTTGTGATTCCATACAAATTTTAGGATTATTTATTCCAGTTCTGTGGAAAAAGCCATGGCTATTTTGATGGGAATTGCGTTGAATCTGTAGATTGCTTTGGGTCGTATGGACATTTTAACAATATTCGTTCTTCTAATCCATGAGCACTGTATGTCTTTCCATTTACTTGTGTCATCTTCAATTTCTTTTACCAACGTCTCATAGTTTTCAGAGCACAGGTCTTTCACTTCCTTGGTTAAGTTTATTGCTAGGTATTTCATTCTTTTTGGTGTAATTGTAAATGGGATTTTTTCTTAATTTCTCTTTCTGATAGTTCATTGTTGGTGTATAGAAATGCAACAGATTTCTGTAAATTGATTTTGTATCCTGCAATGTTACTGAATTCATTTATTAGTTCTACTATGTTTTGGTGGAGTCTTTAGGATTTTCCACATAGAGTATTAAGCTGTACTTTTTTTTTTTTAAAGATTGGCACCTGAGCTAACAACTGTTGCCAATCTTTTTTTTTTTTTTTTATGCTTTATCTCCCCAAATCCCCCCTGGTACACAGTTGTATATCTTAGTTGCAGGTCCTTCTAGTTGTGGCATGTGGGGCGCCACCTCAACGTGGCCTGACAAGCAGTGCCATGTCAGTGCCCAGGATCCAAACCAGCGAAACCCTGGGCCCCCATAGCGGAGCGCACAAAGGTAACCACTCGGCCACAGGACCGGCCCCCTAAGCTGTACTTTGAAAGCACTCATCTCCCTTACTAGCCTGTAAGCTTCCTGAGGGCTGACACTGTGACTTACTCTCGTTCATCTCGCCTGCATTGTCTAGTGCAGTGCTTTCTACGTATGGATGCCAACAAATATCTTTTGAATTGTAGTTTTGAAGGTGAGTCGGATTTGTGGAAACTATTAAGAATCTAATTTTACATATATTGAGATTACGGTCTTGCAGGACGTTCAGAGGGAAATATCCAGCAATTAGTTGGAGTTGAAAGACCTAAGATCTAGAGGGGTGGATGGATGGACAGATATATTTGGATGAATTTCATATACAAGTGAAAGCCAAAGAAATTTGCATAGAGATAAAAGAGGTCTAAGTTGAGGATTGAATATAGGGGGATATAAATTTATTTATTGACCCAATATTTATTAACCATTTAGGATGTTTGAAACACTTAGCTAGGCACAATTATACAAATACACTTGACAGAATGAGAAATAGTCTCAACCATCAAGGCTCTTCAGTCCTCCAGTGGTGATGACAGACTAGTGGGGAGATGATTGTAATATCCATTAAATGGAGAAGGAAGACTATTCAAGAAAGGGGGTGTGACTAGCAATGGTAAAAAATGCTGAAAAGAAATGAAGACAAAAGAATTTTATTTGTAATGAGATCACTGATTATCTTTGAAAATTCTGTTTCAGAGCAGAAGTGAGGTAGCTCTGCATCATGTTTATCATACTTGTTGTGTGATGACATAGAAAATAGATATATATTTTAGTAAGTTTGTATTGTTATTAGGTGCGATACCTGCTAGGGAAATTCACGTATCTCCATGTTTCTTTTTCTTCAAGGGGTATTATGTTTTCTGCTAAATGAGATGATCTGAGTAATCTAAATGTTTTATTTGACATTCATTTATGAAGATAGCATTTTAATGGCCATATTACTGCAAATCATAAGGCTCCAGAATCCTATGCGAGTGAATTGTTTGGAGAAAAAGTGATCGCAAAAAGTTTAATGAGATTATCTACAGGGTCCCATTTAATTTTCTCTTTAAAATAAAGTACTTTCCATCTTCAATATAGTTTTAGACATCTAGAGAAGATTATTCAGTAAGATCATTTCAAGACAATCATCATTTTTAAAGATTTGGATTAAACATTGATAATCCATCTTGCTCACTGCAGTTTTGTTCCCGTGTGACTTGTCCCACTGCAGATAGTCTACAGTTTCACATTATTTGAAATGAAGAGGAAGTTCTCCATTTCAGCTAAAACAAATTCTACAACCTCTCCCCAGGAAAAAAAAAAAAGTTGCCTTTCCCATAAATTACTAAGTGTTTAGAAAGGTGTGGAGCACGCATGCAAAAAGGATTGTACCATATTGAGAAGAACACAATGAACCAGTTATAAAGACTTAACACTGGCCATGTGTTGTTAAGAGATTATGCATCCCTGAATGTGTGAAAGTACATAGCACGAAGACAGGTACACAGCACTTGCTCTGCTAATGTTAGTTCAAGGCTAAACTATTTTATTCTCTAGTATATAAATGGATTAAGAGCCTGTTGAAAGGTATCATTAATCAATGGTTATTTCTTTTATTGACAAGTCAATTACAGACACGAGTGAGAGAATTATCCCTGAGGTCTTAATGGATAGCCTTAGAGGATCTGAGACCAATGCTTTCCTTAGGGTGAAGGGGAAAATTAAGTTGCTTATTTTTCCAAGGCTTCCTGCTCTGGATCCTGGTCTGGATCTGTTAAAAAATTAATGATAAGAAGTCTTTTTTATTTGTTACTAATTGGTATTCATTATCTTCCCAAAATGCGTTTTTTAAACACATGATTTTAAAACATCTGATATGTAATATAATTAAGACTTTGGGTTTTTTTTCCCTCAAATAGCTATAGTAACTAATTAGCACATGATTTGGCAAATAATCAGAAATGATTAGCAATTCTTAATGGAAGTTCCACTAATTCCATTTTATTTGAACTTGAGCAGCAAACACCTAGCATGATTTTCTAATCAGGAATAAACAATATGCCATGTGATTTCACAAGTACATATTGACTAATTTAATCCTCATAAATGAGGTTAGTAGTAAGATAAACCAAATTCAAATATTCATTATGTAAAGGATTCATTTAATCAGTTGAATGACCCCTCTTTGCTGGGTATTATTCTAGATGTTGAGAATAGAGCAGTGAGAAAGTGAGAAGGGCCTGGAATTTTACTCTACTTTCAAACCAATAAGTTCGCCTGTTACCGTGTCATGGATGTCATGGATGCTGGCAAAAGACATGAGACTCTTGAGTCAGAAACAAAGGACTTTATTACTGGGCACAGCAGGCAGTAGGAGCTTCATGTTTGCTTGTGTCAGTTTCTCATGACCCCCAAATTCTGCAGGGTAACACAGGGGGGTCGACATGGATGCCACACATGCACTGTGTTGTGTTACAAGAGAGGAACACTGTGCTTGGAGAAATCTATCACTTTTAGAGTAATGGTGACAAGCTTGTTCTTTGTCTAGGGGAAGATGTTACTTCTTCCCTCCAAAGTTTCTTGCTACAAGCATAACCCTGAAAAAGGGCCCAGGTAGAGGCCAGTGAGGGCCTTGTATTCTTGCCATACCTAGCAAAACTGTGCAGGGACTCTTAGGGCTCCTTAGTAGATCACCTCTCCCAAAAAAAGCCCCAGATCCTCACCCTTACAGAGCTTACGTTCTGATGTTAGGATTCTTACTGGTTTAAAGGATTTCGTCGTTGGCTATTTTACTCCTTCTGAACTACTGTCAACGTTGCCTTGAAGCTTGTGCTGGTCTCTTTTCCGTTGTTAGTTTTTATACTCACTGTTGCTCCATCTTCCATTGCTATTTACATCTTCCTTGTTAAGACTGGTGCATTAGTCAGATTTTGCCTATATTCCAGGAGCCACATTGCACTGGAGTTTCTCAAAACGTTTCCCAGCAATTTCCTCAAAGCTTCACTGCCCATTCAGGGTCTCTCTCTTGCCTAAAGCAATTGTCCCATTTAGGCCTGAAGACTCAGGCCAGTCAGAGCTTTTCCCATTATTTACCTTGGGCCACCCTGAGCTGGGCCTTAAGACTCTGGGCCTCTGTGTCTGCTGTGGCCAGCTAGCTGTTACATATTTGTGATAAGAGAAGGCTGTCTGTCTTCTTTATCCCTTTATTCCTCCCTATCCTCAGCTCTGGTTCTTTATAGGATGATTGTGCATGGAAAGTTTGCTCTGAGTGGTGACCAGTACTAGAAAAGAGAAAGGTCTTCTACTTGCTCTGCTCTGAAGAGTCTGAAACCCCTAACCCAACTTCGAGGAAGGACTATAAGGAGCCATAAATTCACCTTTGCTCTCTCAAGAGAGAGCCAGTGTGTTATGGGGTGAAGGCAACAGTGCTGAGGGATAGAAAAGAATTGTGAGTTCTTAGAGGAAAGGGGGACTTGAAGTTGCCTGTATAAGGTTTATTCTATATCCTCAAATAAGATGAGATGACATAAAAATAAAGAAATGTTTTGCACTATCCTCTGAAGTCCAATTGTGTTCATTCTAATAAAGCACTTCATCTGAACACTGTTCCAGAAAGTGTTGGGTGTAATAGCCAGGTTACCCATCACTACGCCGTGGTCCTGGTGATGATAAACATAGTTGAGAAGAAGAAGAGAGGTAGAAAGGTTGGAAGAAAATAGAAGTGTAGGAGATAGGGGCTGTGTGGGTAGGCCTGTAGTGTTTGTATAAATCAGCAACAGTTAATTTATATGTGTGACTGTGTATGTGAATGAATCTGTATATGACTCGTGGTTTAAAGAAGGTTACGTATGGTATGTGTATCTATGTATATACACATATATGTGACTGAAATAACTAACTCGTAGTATATTAGTCCAAGATATTATCATGGTTTTAGAAAGCTGAAGCAGTAATTTCCTTACCAGTCTCACTATGTCATACAGAAATATATGTTCTCTGTGGGAAAGAAAAAAATGTATAGACAAAGGAATTTGTATGAGAAAGATACAGAATATTTGAAAGAGACTTAAAATCTGACTAAATGAGAGAAGGAAATGACATTTCAAATACAATGCCCTTGTCAGGATATATTAGAGGAAATTTATGTCACTGACAAGCTAAAGGAGGAGGCATTTATATGCTACTGACAGTTGGTACAATATGTACATAGAAATGACTTTAAGTATGGGGAAAAAAAGAGAAAGAGACAACTGAAAAAAACTAGGCTATAGAGAAAGAACAACCAATAGAAAAAATTAAATGTTTAGCCATATGTAACAATTCTTAAATATTATCATGTTGGATTCTCAGTGATGGATCTGTGCTGACATGGTGTCTGGGATTTCAGACTAAGTACTCAGGTTCACTTTGGACTAAAATTACTCCAGATTTGAGCCAAGAGCTCACCCTCATCGTGACAACTCAGCTGTTAGCATCAAGGAGTATAGGAGTATAAGTTAATCAAGCAGAAGTCCCAGTTTCAGAATAAAATGGCCAACTTATGAAGCCCCCATGGGGGTGATGCTGTGGTCAGAATTGCAAACATTGGCTGAACAGATGGTTCGGATGCAGAGTTTCAAGCGAAGAATCTGACTAAGTGCTGTTACAAGTTAACTAAATTACGGAGATCTAAAAAGGTTTCATAAAGTTGCAGGATGGGAATTAATTTTTTATACTACCTTCCACGGATGCCCAGTTTCTTAAGAAATTGCCCTTCTTTTTGGAAAATGAGCCGCCTCTTGGATTCATTCAAGCTGCTGCCTTGCCCACTGGCTGAAGCCGACTGCCCTGGGGATACAGCTGTGACTGCATAGCTTGCAATAAAGCAGGCTTTAGACCACTGGTTGGAGGACCTCTCCCTCTCAGAACCCAGAGAAATTCAAGCGGGATCAGAGAACTATGAGTCATGTTTGGCACACACCAAAAAGTGCTGCTAGGAAGGTGGGCTTCGGAGGCCAAGAAATGAGGAAGATTAAGTGAGAGTGTGCATATTCCAGAACTGGGAACTATTTGGCTAACATATATGGAGCTCAAGTAGGCTTTTAATAAATACTAGATTGATGAACTCATTGATTAAATCCTCTCTATGTATTTTATATCCCTCGTGAATTGTGGAAGCCAAAACTGGATTTGGTATGTTAATGTCATTCCCATTTATGTTTCATAACACTGAGCAAACAAGGAAGTAACTTTGTTGGTAAGCCATAAAACTTTTTGTAAACAATAGGGATAAAAAGAGACATCAGAAATGACCCTGTCATTAAGGGCTTATACTTTGGGAGACAAGACATAAGCGGAAAGGGAGAAATACTAATGCAGGATAGGACCAGATTAGTTCTGAACACATCTGCTTTCCCCTCTCTCCAGACTTGAAAGACAGAGCTTTACCTCTTTGAACTAGTTTCTCTTTTCCTTTATCCTCCTCCTATCATCCCTTCATTATTCTCAATCCTAAGTGTTGAGTTGGAAAATTTAGATCACTTATAAGTCCTTATTATAATTTAATTTGAGAAACACAATGTAAGCAGTAATCATGAAGGAGGAGCAACTGAGGCAGTAATTGTGAAGGGTGATAGTTGCCGGGCCTCTTACAGAAAGAGGGGGACTCAGATAACTAGATATATGGGGATGGATATTGTGGGAAGAATGAAGAGCCTGGGTGGACCATATTTGAGAAATAAATGAGTAGATCTGTTTTGCTGAAGTAGGTAGGGTCTTCTGGGAAAGAAAAACATGTTGGCGAGATATGGGACAGTGGGCAGATTGTAAAAGTCTTTAATAGGGACTTATTTAACCTATAAGCAATGAAAAGTCAATGCAAGTTTCTACATAAGTAAGTTGTGAAGAGCAGGTTTTAAGAAAAATTCTGGACTGATGTACAAGTTGGACTGAAGGTGTGAGGAGATAAGAGGTAGACAGACTATACAGTAGCCCTAACAAGAGCTAGAAATGAATTAAATAATCATCTTACTCAACTATTCTTTTCTGATAACCTGAGTGTGTGTGTGTGTGTGTGTGTGTGTGTGTGTGTGTTAGAGTGGAGGGTAAGGAAGTTTGGCACAGAGGTTCCCAAAGTCACAAGCTAATGAATAGCAGAGACAGACCAGAACTCAGGCATCCTCACTCATAATTGAGGACTACTTCCCCTATATCACTGCTAGGAATCTATT
Source organism: Equus quagga (assembly GCF_021613505.1). Classification (NCBI taxonomy): domain Eukaryota; kingdom Metazoa; phylum Chordata; class Mammalia; order Perissodactyla; family Equidae; genus Equus; species Equus quagga. The sequence goes on from NC_060267.1 coordinate 42,338,770, forward strand.
GCAACATCCAGAGCTAACAGATGAAGGCCTGAACTAGATACTGCCATTTGAAATGGAGATGAAAAGACATTTGAGAGGAAGTGTAAAGTAAGAACCAATGAAGAGGTGATTGCTGATTGGATAGCGCATACATTTCCTATTGCTGCTCTAACAAGTTACCACAAACTTGATGGGTCAGAACAAGGCAAATTTATCTTACCATTCCGGAAGGTCATAAGTCTGAAATGGGTTCCATGGGCTAAAATCAACGTGTTGGCAGGGCTGCATTCCTTCTAGAGGCTCTGAGGGAGGATCTGTTTCCTTGACCTTCAGCATCTAGAGGTTGCCCGCCTTCCTTGGCCAGTGGTTCCCTTCCATGTTCAAAGCCAGAAAACGGCCAGTTGAGTCTGAAGCTGCATCACTCTAACACTGCCTCTTCAAGACTTAAAGGATCCTCGTGATTACATTGGGCCCACCCATACAAACCAAGATAATTTCCTTATTTTAAGGTCAGCCGATTAGCAGCCTTAATTCCATTTACAATCTTACTTCCCCCTCATATTCACAGGTTCCAGGCATTGGGACAAGGACATCTTTTGGTGGGAAGAGGGATGAGTCATTATGCTGCCTACCATAGATGGATTATGTGGAGGTAAAATAAATCAAGGATAACTCCAAGGTTTTGAATGTGGGAAACTGTAAAGACAATGAAACCAACGACAGAAATAAAGAAACTGAAAGGGGAAACTAATATGTGGGCAAATCACCTTGAGAAAGGTTGAGTTTTAATTAATGGTGTTGTATTCAGATGAAATTTTTCAAGAGGCAATTATCAGGAACCCAGTGTTAGAAAAGTTGCTATTTGACTAGTGCTAATTACTATTGTGGTAAGACTTTTTCCATATTCTTAATTTTTCTATTTCTGTATTTCAGCATATTCAGTAATTTTTGCAGTGACACTTAAAGTATCTATGGTTGTTTGCTATGCACCATAGAAACTCATATTATGATTAACATGTCTTGCTATTCCAGAATCTAGTTATTTTTGCCTTTAAAATAATTTTTCCATGCACACATAGGTTTATATTACATATAAAAAACTGAAAACAAGGCTCTGTTGTATTTCTCATAGCACTGGTGTTTTAACGAAGTTCTATGCAACTTCAAATGAAAATCCTTCTACATGGTAGGTAGAATATTCAAAATCCAGAGGCGATTTCCTTTGTAAACCAAAATCGTAGCAGTTGGCCATGATTCAGTACATTTTCAGATAGTTGCACATATCACTAACAGGTACCACTGTGAATTATTCCAAATAACATTCCAGAACCAGTGCCAACATCTTATCATTTTGAGAAACTTATTTTCCCAAATATTTTGCTTCACGAGTTTATTCTGTGATTGGTCAAAGCGATGCTGATAGGGTGCAGAAAGAAACAGCAAGATAGCAAGACTTATATGGTGTAGTAATTGAAGCAGTATTGTATTAACACAAGAAAAGACAAATAGACCAAGGGGAAAGAATCAATAATCCAGAAACAGACAAAAAATCTATACTGGGAACTTGATTAATAATAGTTATTAATCAGTAGAGAAAGGGTTCTGGGACAAGCAACCATTTAAAGAAAAGGAGAAAGGTATTTCTCTACTTCACACAATACCAAAAATAAATTTCAGATGGATTAAGATCCATATATGACAAGTGAACCCTTCAAATGTTTAGAAAAAACAGCAGAATATGTTCATGTCACTAAAAGCACCAGCCATAAGGAGATAGATTGTTAAATGTAATGATATGAAAATTTAAAACCTACGTTTCTCAAAGATGTTCTTCAAAACCTTAAAATCTAAACCAAAATTGGGAAATATTTTTTAAATACGTATAACTAATAGAGGATTACAATCCAGAATACATAAAGAGTCCCTGTAAGTCAGTAAGGATAAAATAATAATCCAATAGGAAAATAAGCCGTGGATGGGGCAAAAAAATCGTAGAAACAATGCCCAAAAGACAATAAACACACAAAAAGATGCTCAATCACGCTTGAATTTAAGAAAATAAAATTAAAATACAGTGAGATATTATTTCACCACCATCATATTGGCAAAAATTTGAAACAATTGATTGTACCAAGTGATGGCCAAGGTGAGAAGAAATAGTATTCTCAAACAGTGTCAGCAAGGATGTAAACTGGTACAAATGCTTTGGAAATAGCTTATACTTTCTTTCAAATGATCATGACCTCTAACCTAAAGACTTTCAATTTCAAGTACAAATCTCCAGACTGTTTGTAAAGAGGCCCCTAGAAGCATGTTCAAGGAGAGTTTTTTTTCAGTATTTTTTGCTGCAGTAGAAGTTTCAACACAACTTGAATTTTCATCACTAGAACAACGGATAAATTAATTGTCCTATTTAAACACAGTGGACACAACCAGGGGCACTCACAACCAGAATATACAACTATGTACTGGGGGGCCTATGTATTGGGGAGAAGAAGAAAAAAAAGAAAAAGAAAGAAAAAAGAAGATTGGCAACAGTGGTTAGCTCAGGTGCCAATCTTAAAAAAAAAAAAAAACCCAGTGGAATACTTTACAGAATTTAAGCGAGTGAACAAGGTCTACATATGGCTACATGGACACATTTAAAAATTTTAAACACCATCCTAAATATAAAAAGCAAATTTAAAAGCTACTTATTACTATATAATTTATGTGAAATGTCAAAAACATTCAAAACAGATTCATATTTTGTTTATAATACACACATAAGAAGTAAAAGGATCAAAATATGCACGGGAATGGTGCACATCAACTATATAGTAGTGGTTATTTCTAGGCGAGGTGGAAAATATGAAGACAAGGAATTTCAACTTTTTTGTAGCCTTTTGTTTCTTAAAAAAATTGGTGCAAAAATGGCAAAACATATTTTTTAATCTTGGAGTTATGTGAATGGGTGTCTAATGCATATTCTCTACATAATATGTAGGGTTTTTTGATTCTATGTATTTTCTACCAGTTTTACTGAAATATAATTCACATACCATATATATTCATCAATTTAAATTGTACAATTCAGTGGTTTTTAGTATATTCACAGAGTTGTGCTACTATCACCATAATCAATTTTAGAGCATTTCATCATTCCAAAAAGAAACCATGTACCCATTAGCAGTCATTCCCCATTCCCTCCAAACCCTCCAGAGCCCCAGGCAAGCACCAGTCTCCTTTGCGTCTCTATAGATTTGCCTCTTCCAGACACTTCATGTAAATGAAATTTATGCAATATGTGTTCTTCTGTGATTGGCTTCTTTACTTAGCATAACGTTTTTACGGTTCATCCATGTTGTCGCATATATCAGTACTTCATTTCTTTTTATGGCCAAATAATATTCCATTGTTTGGGTATGTCACATTTTGTTTACTCATTTGTCAGTTGATGAATATTTAGATTGTTTCCCCTTTTTGGACGTTATGAATAATGCTGCTATGAACATTTGTGTACAGATTTGTCTGCAGACATATATTCTTATTGCCTAGGAGTGGAATAGCTAGGTCATATGGTAACTCTAGGTGTAACATTTTGAAGACCTACCAAACTGTTTCCCAAAGCAGCTACATCATTTTACATTCCCCCCAGCAATGTGTGAGGATTCTATTTTCTTCATCTCCTCAGCAACACTTTTCGTTGTCTTTTTGATTATAGCCATCCTATTGAGTGTGAAGCGGTACCTTATTTTGGTTTTGATTTGCATTTCCTTAATAGCTAATGATGTTGAGCATCTTTTCATGTGTTTATTGTCTCCATGCCTTTTTTAATGTATGAAATATTTTATAACTAAAAAGAAAAACTTTAAAACAATCCTTGCAAATGATATCTTGATATGGAGGTTGATGGCATATGGAGCCTGTTAACATTGATTTGAGTGAGTGTCGAAAAGAGAATACTATTTTACATATTTTTTCAGATACATATTTGGGACAAAATTGCACAGAACACGAAGAAAGAGCAACATTCAATCAGTGGTAGAGAGTAAAGCTGTTAGTAGAATGTTAGTGTAATTATATAAAATGTAAAACCTCCATTTCACAATTAGAAAGAAGGGGTCTTCAAGGGTGTCAACATCATTGATGAGTCATTATCCATATCCACTTTTATGCAATGAAATTCTAGCAAAATACAATTGGAACAGCGAGACAGAGAGGCTAGTGTGTGCTTTTCCTTGATAATTTAAAATAGAGAGATCATAAAATCAGGGACAGAGACTTCTAGTGAAAATAGTCTGTTTGGTAAAAACATATTAAACTAAAAAGCAAATATTGATCTCCATCACAGACTATTGTAATTCAAATTCATTTAAAATTTTGATGAAATTTGATTATTGGGTCAAGGACCAGATCAATACATTCTTCTACTGCATGAATAGGATAACAGTGCCAGAAAATTACACGATGGTGAAACACTTATTTACAAAGAGCTGTGAAGTTACAGTTGTTACGAATTGGGAGAATTGATTTAATCTTTGTTTCCTGAAATACTCTCGTTCATCTCAAATACTGTACCTCGTTTAAGGGGAAAGTGTAACTTTTTTGTTTTTAGTGAGAAAGGAACATTGGAAAAAGTGTTTATTATGAGAAAATCTGCTTAGCACATAAAGAGAAAGATCTACCTCCTTTAGCAGCTATGTGGAAAGCAATAAGTAATATATTTATTTTTTAAACATTTGGACTTGTTCTAAGGATCATCAATTTAACTCATATGATACATGAAAAAATCAGTAATAACTTCAATGAATATAACTAAGGAAGGAAAAAATATATTGTCATTTTTTTCTTCTTGGGTCTTTTTCTGCCCTCTTCACTAATTTCAATTTTGGTCAGACTTATTTGCAAATTAAAGGAAGAACCAGCTTCCAGCCTACATGACTTTCACAGAAGAAAGGGCACATGCAAATCTTTTAGGACTAGAGCAGCGACTATGCATGATTGAGAGGATTACTGGCCATTCATTCACTCAACAAATATTGCATCCTACCCTGGGCCAGGCACTCCAGGAGTACATGGTGCAACATGGAAGCAGAGAAGTAAACAACTCGTAACAGTGCATAGTGATAAAATCTAAAGTATAAGTCTCCGTAAAGCTTTAAGAGGAAATAGAGAAGGGTATTGAAACTGAATTCTAGGCAAGAAAAGGCTTCTTAGGAACAAAACGCTCTTGAGCTGGGGCCTGAACAGTGAGTTCCAGAGACAGAACCAGTTGAAGAGTTTGGGAAAGTGAATTACACACAGAGACAGTACCATGTGTCCAAATGCAAAATAGAGAACCCCACATTTGGACAAATGTTCGTAATTTAGTGTTGTTGAACTTGAGGGCGTGTGTGTGGTGACAGAAGGCTTGTAGGAGAGGACATTAGCAATAGGGCTGTTCATGAATTGCCTTGTTTGTGCCATGCTAAGGAATTTGAGCTTCCTTTTGAAGAAAGTACGGAGACACTGAAGAGATCTTCAAACAGGACATTAATGTGATTAATGTGCTTTAGAGGCTAGGTCTTAATAGCTTATAACTAAAAATAAGATCTATTTACTTTCACTGATCAAATCGTGTTGATCGGAATGGCAAACATTTGTATGCCGTTGTCTGTATGGCAGTTGCTGTTCTCGATACACATCATTTATTCGTTTGTTTAACCCAGCCTTCTCTATTTTGTGTCTGCAGGGCTGTACCGAACCTCCCGAGATATCTGTGAGGCACAGCTGCCTTCTCCTGTTCACTGTCTTTGCAACTCTGAGAATTAAGTACAACTTATCCACAAATCCCTATTCTTGTCCCCTTCTCTGATTAGGCAGACACTTTGACTAAACGTATGTGCCAGGGCAGCTCATTCGTTTCCACCAAAAACTATTTCATATATCTCCTCTATTGGGATACAAAATTCAATGGCTTGAGGCTGGCCTGGTGGCATAGTGGTTAAGTTTACATGGCGACCTGGGGTTTGTGGGTTTGGATCCCAGGTGCAGACATGGCACTGCTCGTCAAGCCATGCTGTGGCAGCATCCCACATAAAAATAGAGGAAGATGGGCACAGAAGTTAGTTCAGGGCTAATCTTCCTCAAGCAAAAAGAGGAAGATTGGCAAGAGAAGTTAGCTCAAGGTCAATCTTCTGCATAAAGGAAAAGACCAACTGCTTTCTAATTCAGGAGATGGAAAAATTCTCTGCTCTCCCATCTCCAGCTATCAGCTGCTGTCCAATCCTCAGTTATGCACCTGGCATTTACTTAGTGGATAAACGATTGACGTGGGAAGCACATATATCCCCTTCAGGGAAATCACCATTCCCACCTGTTACTCTCATGATCCCAAGAGCATGATCACAAAATTTAGTCTCATCCAACTATTACAATTAAAATGGAATTTGGTTCTGATACGATTCCTAATTTCTCCTCACCAAGGGACTGAAGAAACATGGTCAAATATGGGTTAAGAATTATCTCTCTTTAAGTGTAGTAGATAAGAGCTTGGGCTCCCAAGTTGAACTTTAAGACTGGCTCTGTCACTTACTAGACTGCATTGACCTCGATAATTTAAGTTAATTAATCCCCATAAGACACAGATTCCTCATCTGTAAAATAGGGTAAATAATAATATTTATATCCAAGATTGTTGTAAGGATAGAACATGTTAAGACATATAGCATTTCCGGGGTCTGGCCCAGTGGCACAGCAGTTACGTTCGCACGCTCCATTTTGGTGGCTTGGGGTTCACCAGTTTGGATCCTGGGTGCGGACCTACACACCGCCTATTAAGCCATGCTGTGCCAGCCATCCCATATAAAAATAGAGGAAGATGGGCATGGATGTTAGCTCAGTGCCAATCTTCCTCAGCAAAAAAAGAGGAGGATTGGTGGCAGATGTTAGCTCAGGCCTAATGTGGAATGCGCTGAACTTAACCACTAGGCAATTGGGGCTGGCCCTAGTTTATTTTCTTCTAATCATATTTTCTGCAAATTTGTGGCTTTAATTGTTACATAGGAAAGCATCTGACACTACTTATTAAAACCGGACCGACTGAATTTTTTTTATTGTGACTGGATTTCACAGTTACTTGTTCTAAATAGTTGACTTCAAGCCTTTCTCTCTCAAAGCAGAGTGTGGTTCTTTCTCTTAACGTAATTTCAGAAATTAATAAGCATTCTATATTTATTGTAATTAATCTTCATTTTTTTCTCTCCTTCAAACTACACAGCTTAATTGATAGGTTTGTGGAGAATTCTACAACTAAATGCTGCTGGTAAATAAGTCATGGTTCCCACTCTTCAAGAACTCAAGCTTTTCTACAGAAGATGGGTGTGCAAAAGGTAATAGAAATACAATCATGTAAGTACAATAAGAGAAGTTATGTGTGGTTTAGGCAAAATTGGTAGCACAATGCATTCAGTAATAAATCAGCTGCACCTGAGAAGGAGGGGTGAGGGAAAGCTTCAAAGAGGAGATGATGTTTACACTAGGTCTTGGCAAACAGAGACGCTCTCTATACCCATGAAGAGAGGGAAAGCATTCCATTTAGAAGGGTGTGTGTGGGGGTGTGTGTGTGTGTGTGTATGTGACAGTATGGACGCATGAAATAACAAGATGGCTCTTTCAGGAAGCTGAGTAGTTTGGGGAATCAGTGGAGGAAGAAGACAATAGAGAGGAAGGCAAGGGACGTGTCATGCAGGGTTTGTTATATTTGATGACACACTGGACTCTACTCTGCAAGCAATGATGGAAGACATTTGAAGTACAAAAGTCGCATGATCTTATTTGTATTTTGGGGACTGTCTGGCAGCAGCTTGTAGGATGGCTTGGAGGGAAACTGGAGGCAGTTTGACCTGCAAGGGGACCTTCGTAACGACCTAGGAAAGAAATGAAGGCCTGAAATATGTTAGCGGTAATGGGGTTGAGAAGCATCTGGCAAACATGAGTGTGTTTTAAGAAGAAATTGATAGGACCTGTTGACCTAGTGGATGTGGGTAGAGGGGAGCAACTGTCAATGATTTAGGAAAAGGGATGATGATTCTAATTTGGGGCTGATGAGTTTGAGATTCCTGTAGGATGTACAGATAGAAGTGTTAGCTTAAAGGTGTGAAACTCAGTAGAGACGTTTGGGCTAAAGGTAAACATATTAGGACCTGTGATCAGGAAATATGAATTATAATAGAAGAGGACCAGCAACAACACTCTGCAGACACTGACACTCTCCAGGTAGGAAGAAGACATAAGACTGTCAAAGACTGAGAAGAAGCCATTGGATAGGTAAAATAAAGCCCATGGGGGGAAAAAGAGCAGTATCATCCAAATTTTCAAGGACAAAGTGGTCCTCTGACTGATGACACTAGAAACTCTGAATAGCTTATCCTTGGAAGGAAAGATGCTACCAGTGCAAAAACCTGCTCATTTTTTTATTCTCTCCCTTTGTTGCTTTGACTGCTCATGCCTAACCTTGCACATCGTTGTTGAACAATAAGTGAAAAACAATATTAATGATGCCTGTAAAACTAGACAACACAGAGTATTCTCACAAATCAAAGTTTATTCTCCACAGCAGCAAAATGGTAAACAGAAGACAAACTCGTAAGATTTGTCATTCACTGTATCATGAAATTTTTCAATTTCTATGAAATCCAAGCACATCATCCTCATAAAATAAAAAGCAACTTGGAAACTACTTCAGTGTGCCTTATATTGTTAGCACTATTCTCTCAGCATATAATGATAATTTTCGTTTGTTCATCATCAGAAGTTATCTGCCAAGTTCCATTTAACTCTAAAATTCCCAGTTCTAGTTCACTTTCTCATAACTACATATCAAAATGCAATTTAAGAATATTTAACAGATTATAGAATTAAAATACTGCTTTTTAAAAGAAAAAAATACCTTACCCATTTAAGAATTATTTAATTAAAACAAAGAAGTATAAGCAAGGAACATTCCTTACTTGGCCATTATTGTCATATTAAATAACGCATTAATATTGCTTCACAGTGAAAATTTGTTCTGACCAATTTTAAGAATAGAAAAGCATTAGTTGGGCACTAAATTTGAGTCCTGATTCTGTTGCTAATATTTTTGGTAATCTTTAAAAAAAGTTAACATACCTAGGCTTTGTTGTTGTCTGAAAAATGGTGATGAAAATAACTTTGCCAGGATACCTTGCAAGGATAAAGTGATACCACAAAAAAGACTCAGAAAAAAATTGGGGTACTCTAATTAGAAATCACTGATTATTAATCTCAGTTCCAAATTAGTAAATATTTCTAAAAACTTTAAAGAGAAAAAAGCCAAGTTATGGCTCACTCAAAACCCAAACAAAATAATTATCTAAAATAATATGTAGTATTAGCATAATTTAGAAAATATAAAGTACATAACTGAATTTTAGATATCAGAAGATGTTGATGTTTCCAGTTAAAGCTTTAATCCAGACTATTTTTAACGCCAAAAATTTTGGTAGTTTCCATCCTTAAACTCTGCTATATTTTCATTGTGGTTTTTATTACAAAACTGGTGATCTTTAGGTTTCTATATTACAAAGAATAGAGAATTTCCATGGAAAGGAACCTTGAAAATAGAACTAAATCCTCTTTCCAGTCTGTGGAGACTAAAGATGGCCACTTCCATATATATATATATATATATTTTGACACTCCTCTTATCAGGAGGGAGGAATTTATTTCCACTTGCTTTAAATCTGGGTAGGCTTTTTGTGACTAATAGAATGCAGCAGCAGTGAATCTGTGACAGTTTCTGGGCCTAAGTCTTAAGATACTGACAGTTTCAACTTCCTATTGGAATATTAGCTTCTGGAACCCAACTGCCATGCTATGAGGAAGGCCAAGCAGTCCTGTGGAGAGACCCAAGGTACCCAGCCAATAGCCCCAGCTGAGTTTGCAGCAAAGCTGGTGCAACTTGCTAGCTATGTAAGCGAGCCATCTTGGAAGTGAATTCTGCCCCAGTCAAGCTGCCTCAACTGACGCTGTGGAACAAAACCATGCCATTCCAACAAAACCCTGCCCAAATTGCAGACTCATGAGCAAAACAGATGATTCTTGTGTTTTAAGTTACTAAGTTTTGGGTGGTTTGTTAAACAGTAATAGATGACGGGAATATCATCTTAGAAATATCACAGTGTAAGCGAAGAAGAACCCTTAACTTATCTAAGTTGCAGTTTCAAAGACACATGATGTTAAAATAAAGTTTTTATGTTTTTGTTTAATGGTTGAAACACTTCTCTCATACTACACATAGATAATAGTAGAGTTATCACTTTAATGTTTGGACTGAGTAAAGTGGAAAGTTGGAAGTCTGGGTAAATCTAATTGAGTACTACAGTGATAGGTACAATGTTTGTAAGTATGCTAGCCGTATCAATTTAATTCCACTGGCCATACATTTTTCCAACACTACAGTAACGGCTTCACATGGGCCAGTTTTCATTCTCTAGTTCCCAGCTGGAATCCACTCAGCAAAATTTTAAGATCACAGATTAGGTCCAAATGACAAAGAAATTAAACATATCTTTACCTTAGTTGATCATTATTTCTGTATATATAATACCTACTATTTCTTGGCCACTAAAATAATATTATTACACATTTGTGGGACTAGACAATGGCTGTGGTTGACAAATAGAAAACTATTGTAATAATTCTATTAAAAGCAGTAATTTAAAAATTCTATTATCATGCAAACATATTGCTTATTTAAACTGATGTCTTGGGAGGTTGTGAGGAGGCAGTATATGTAGTGGTTACTACATCTTGGCACTCCTATTCCCTTTCATCGCTGATTGCTCTAGGAGTGGGCACGTGAACCAAGTCTAGCCAAAGAGATATGAGGGAGGTTGTCTGGATGTTTGGAAAAGATTTCTTCCCCTATAGTAGAGAGAGGCCCTTAAGGAGAATATTTCCTTTCTTATTTCTTTTGAAATTTTTGTGTGGCTACACAATGTGAGAGAATGTCCTTCAACCATCTTGCAGTCACAAAATTGGGAGAGCATAAAGTTGAAAAGAACCTGTGTTGTTTATGATCTTATTGAAACCCTTCCTCTATTCTTGAACTGCCTACCTCCAGACTTCTTTTTGAGTGAAATAACTAGATGTCTCACTACTGTTTAAGCAAATTGTAATAGTGTATTTTAATACTTACAGCCAAAAGCAATCCTGATTGATTCAGTAATGCTATAAACTGCCTACGCAGTGCTGAAAAATAGCATGTGCTTAAAAACTTCGGTTATTACTCCTGTAAGTAAAATATAAAGATGTATATGTCAAAAGCACCATTGATTCCCATTAGCTACTCATAATCCATCCCCACTCTGAAATCTCAAAATATTTTGTACTTGTTTTTTTAACAACAATCACATATGCTTTAAATTTGAATCATTTGTGTATGTGATTTATATTGCCTATTGGATTGTAATCTCTCTTTTGTACCACTGATTGTCTTATATCCAGTAGATACTCAATAACTATTTGTTGAATGAATTCATGATTAAGTCAATGTATTTAAATTGCATAAATATAAAAAAAGCAGACATCATAATTTTCAAGGAGGACTGTACCCTTGATGTGTGTGTGTGTGTGTGTGTGTAATTTAACAGAATGACACAACAATTAGTAAATTTGGGAGTAATTTTATTTCCGTTTTCCCTTTGGACCCTACCATTGAATACAATTCAATTCTGACTTCAAGATGGAAGTTACATAAGAAAATTTAGAGCCATTTGTGTATCTCAACTAGGATTCCTGTTAGGAAATAGAGTAGAGCTCAGCCTGGTCAAAGGAAGTTTGATTAGTGGGACAACCAGGTTCCTGCCAAGGTGCTGCCCAGTTTAAGGTCACTGCTTTTTGTCACAGCAATTACAGAAGCATTTTGGCCACAAAATCATGACCAGACAATTTTAGACTCTTCTAGCTTTTCAATATCAGGGAAGAATAGCCACCTGTAAGCGAGTTTTCAATCTCAAAATCTCAAGTATTATGAAGCAATGAGATGCAGGATTTGATGAAGGGAAATCAGACCTTAGTGCAGCTGAGGATGGCTGGTGATACAGATCAAGGCACGTAGGCCCTGGATGAGGGAAGGAGTGTCCATAGCAGAAGACTTTGGGGTTGGTTGGGATGGGCAAGTCAAAGGGTTTGGGCACCAAAAGTTAGGTCTTGAGGGGAAAGGAAAGAAGAACTGAAGATCAGTTCTATTTTTTAGGTTTTTTTCAGGACCAACCACAAAAGAGGGAAATGGGAAAGAAAGGAATTTGTATGGGTCATGTTTATCTTTCGTATTATTCAAAGAGTCTGTCTTTGGAGCTAAATAATTTGCAACTTTCTACCAATGTATATTTAGATAAATTACTTCCCTCCCTCCCTGAGTTTCTTCTTCCTCAATTGTAAAATGGGAATAATAATACTCACTTCACACAGTTCTTGAGAAGACATGAAATGCATGTGGGGTGTGTAAGTATGTAAATATACATTTGCATATGTATAAATATGTAAAATTACTTAGCATAGTGTGTGGGACATAATACTCACCCTTACCCCCTCAGCAAATGTTAAATTTACTCAACAAATGATAATTGAGTGCCCACCTGCTGCTCTGCTTTGGAAACTGGTTAGAAAAGGTGAACAAGATGAAGCCTATATTCTAGGGGATGAATGAAAAAAAGTTGTGGTTATTAGAAATGACTGACCAACTGTAGCATTTAAAAGAATACTCAAAACATAGATTCTTGATGTTTGGAAACTTATGTATAACATGAAATAAAGAAACATAAAAAGGTTGCAAATATTTATAAGGGAAAATACATACTGAAAATTTTATTTATTATGTTTTTAAATTTCTTTTTTAAGATTGGCCCTGAGCTAACATCTGTTGCCAATCTTCTTCTTTTTTTGTTTTCTTCTCCCCAAAGTCCCCCAGTACATAGTTGCATATGCTAATTGTAGGGCCTTCTAGTTCTGCTATGTAGGACACTGCCTCAACATAGCTTGATGAGTGGTGCTAGGTCTGAGCCCAGGATCTGAACCTCCGAAACCGTGGGCCACTGAAGTGGAGCATGTGAACTTAAGCATTCGGCCACAGGGCCAGTCCCCATACTGAATTTTAATATACAGTAGGTTTGTTCTGTTTTACTTAGAATTTCCTTTTAAAACATTTGCATTTCTGGACTGTAGTGGACATGAGAATATGATCTCTTGGAGGATTTTATAAAGAGGGAAGGGGAAAAATTGAGTATAACACACAAATGGAACTAAAACCTAGAGCACAGAGATCCAAACAGGGTTAGGAAAAATAGCACTGGGTGAAGTCACTACGTGTAATGAGGCAGAAAAAAAGAAATATTGTATTGTTTGGTAGTTGATTATAAAAGAACAGAATAAAAGTAGTCTCTTTAAATTATGCAAATATTAAACAAGCAAACGATAACAAAACTGTAGCTGGAGGCTAACCAGGAAGAAATAGCCAGGGTAGACATAAAGAAGGCTGAAGGTTAGATAATATAAAATGCTTTTCATGTTCATTAGGAGTCCTTAAAGAAAGGTGGATCGAATATGTGCTGGACATGCTTAGAGCTTACCAGGATATCATTTACCGAAAGTCAGTGGAAAAGCTGGGGAAATGACAAAGGAGCATAAAGAGTCTAGCAGTAACAATTAGTTGCATTGAGAAGAGTGAGAATAATTTTCTATTCACACTCTAATCCCTTCCAGGAGACTACGTCTATACACATCTTAGAAAGAAAAAGAAAATCTACAAAATAACATTAATCTAAGGCCATGTCTAAAATATTTTGGTATAATGGGCTGCTTAAGAGAAATATTTTTGTTTTCGTTTATGTCACAGACCTACATGTTTTCTTAGCAAATCAATTTCTGAGCCAGAGCAGATCAGAAAGGCTGCAGTTGTTTAGAGCTTTCAAAACATCTGGAAAGTTATTCTGGCAAATAGAGTCAAATCCATTAGCAAAACAGATGTTTTCCACTGTGGTGGGAAAACACAACTTTCTTATATGTATTGCATATGGTCCAAATCCATCTCAGAAATAAGAGTCCACCTCTTTGAGGGTCTTGGGACCACAGTGTTCTCCTAGACTCTGCCAATAAAAGCATGGCCAAGGCCATTTAGGTGTTTGAAAGTCAATATTTCATAATAATCTTTTTATCTAATGTTCTATAAAACAAGAGAAACAAGTTATAAAAATTTAAGTTGCCTCTCCAAGCCCTCGGTTAAAAAGTTGCAGTTGGATTAAAACCAAGTGGTAATCTTTGGCAGGACCCCAGGGGGCTAAGAGGGGAGAAAGACAGGAGGTCACGACAGAGAATAGCAGTCTGAGAGTTGTTTGGGCCTTTCTTCCCAGAGAAAGCAAAGGAAAACTTCTTTTCACTGACCCTCAGGAAAGAGTATGAGAAGCTCTAGGAGATGGTCTCATCAAAAAGCCAGAAACTATCATGCCACAGGAATACAGGAGATGGGTCCATTCAAAAACTCATTTACAGGAAATTTTTCCTTTTACAGAGGAATCTCACATTCTCACAGACAGATGAATTCACGCTATCAGATCGCGTAAAGCACATGTTCTAGTCCTTTTTTTAGCCTTTGTAAAAATGGATATAAACTTTTAATAGATAGGAAGCATTTGCATTGGTCATTTGCCAATTAATTGTTTTAAGCTAAAAAGTTCCATTTTCTTAGCCAATGGAACATTTTCTGTGTCTAAAAATTAGATTTTCAGCTTTCTTTTGACTAAGAAAAAAAGCAGAAATAAGAAAAAATAAAAAGAAGTGATTCTTTATTTTTTATTATATCAAATAATGTAAAAATGATTTGTACTGAGAGTAAAATGAAGGAACACTGGCTGGATTAAGCTGATTAAATTGTTTAGAATCCCCAGGGTTGCCAATGTTTAAAAATGCTGCTCAACTATAAAGGGAAATACTTGAGTTTCCCACTGCTGAGTATTCTAAAATGCTTTATAGTTTCAAAAGCACAGCCTGTAAAGATAAAGGATGCAAATCATTATTTGGATTCAGAGATGCAGAGATTTCTGCTATTTCTAGAAGGGTTGCCTGCTGTCACAGAACGTTTTAGATCTCTTTATAATGAGGCGCTATCATGATATAGGTTACAGTGCTGACAGATTCTTCATTTGTGCTCTGTTCTTCTTTGCTTGGCGCATATGCCTGCCAAAATAACCACGATCGTGAATGACGGGATTTGGATTCACATGTGTCAGGGAAAACGTGAATAGAGTCAACTATTGATACTAGTCAGACACGTCTTATTTCCAACTTCTTATTAACATTATAACCTGATTCACTTATGATATCATCGCTGTCTCTGTTTACTCTCATTCCTGTCTGAAGCTGGCTCATCGGGAACTTTAGAGAGAATGCTTCTGAACCTGAAACACTTTAATTATCACTTTGCTCCAGGGAATTGTGAGCTAGAAAGATACCATGCTTTAGAGAGGAAAATAAAGATCTCTCTATGAAGATTATTTGCATTTGTCTATGAGATAACGCTATTCATCCATTGTATGGAAGGGTGCCCAGAATAGAAATGAGCAAGAGCAAAGATGTGCTAAGTAGATAGCTTTCTAATTCCTTTTGAGGCAAGTCTTCCAAGTAGAGCTTCACTTTGCTTAAAGTGCTGTGATTTTCCCAAACTGGGTATATACCAGTTTTGGTAAGTGTGAAAACACATCCCAAAGCCAGAAAAGAAATGAGTTCTATATTTTCTGCGGCCAATCTCTCCCCTGTCTTCCAGCCCTTCTAGTGGATAATTGAAAAACTGACATTGTGTGGCTAAGAAAAGGAGCAACTGGAGATAGAAAAGGTGTGCATAGGCATGAAAAAAATAGGAATATGTGCAACTGAAGGATGTGTGCCGAGTAAGGGCTTTGTGCTGAGAGTACAGATGCCAAGTGAAGTTCCAGGGTAATTTCTGGGACTGGTACGTGTCCACTCTGGTTGCTCCTGGGAGGAGGAGAAAAGAAGAAGTTTAGCACAATAAAAAGATATAAGATTGGGAGAAGAGCTGAGATGTTTCCAGGGATATTTATACGGAGAGAATTATAGGAAACAACACTAATGATTACATTAGTGTAGGACACATTATGAAAGCAACATGGCTTTTCTATAACTACTTGCACCTCATTTGTTTTTTCTTTCCCTGTCGAAGGAGGGGTAGATTATGAAAGGTATAAGCCAATGGAGAAAAAGAATAGGAACCCAGATAACCTTGACTGTTTCTTTCCTAGCCTTAGGAAAGCAAGCAAAAAGCATGTCATTAGGCCAAATCTCAAGACGATAACTTTTAGTTCCTCATAGGAACAAGCAGGGTCACAGACCAGGCTGGGAAAAGATCAGGAATTATAAGGAAACTAGAATAAATAGGCCCTTAGGTTTCAATTTAAATACCTCTTTAGAAGTGTATTAAATGATTTTTCCCACTACTTTTATTGAGTGAAATGTTCCATCTGGCTGCACTGAGGAAGAATTTCAAAGTTGTGGAATAGCGGAATCAGAGCTGGAAGTCGCTTGTGAGTCTTTTCATGCAACCCCCTCATTTTTCTTTTAGCGATTCTGGAGTGTGATGTAAACAGAATCTATCGAGTCCACATGCTCCAGACTTGTTCATTAAACATACAAAACAGCTTGTGCCGCTCTTATGTTTCCTTCCAGCTCCTATTCTATCTTCTCTCTTTCTAACTAAGCTCCTTGCAACAGCAGTCCACACTTGCCCTTTCCACTTCCTCACCTTCCTTTCACCTCCCGAGGCCACAGAGCTGTCCCTCCTTTGAAATTCCCCTCCCTCAAGTTCCCTCACAAAGCGCACTCTTCCACCTGTGCCAGCATGGGCTTCGGAGCAGGACGGTTGGACTTTAAATCTTGCTTTTTGTCATTTACTTCCTGTGTAACCCTGGGCGAGTTCTCTCTGTGCCTCACTCTGGGTAAGTTTGCCTCTCTCTCCTTTTCTCATCTGTCAAGTGGGAAGAATAATAACAATCCCTACTTGACAAGGTTATGAGAATTGAATGAGTCAAGCTGTGTAAACTGCTTAAAATGGTCTCTGGCATGTTATACTCCCTCAATAATATAAATTTGAGTTCTTAGCTCTCAGTATCTTTCTCGATACCTTTGTAGTATGACTGTTAACCAGTTCCCTCCTTCTTTCCTTACTTCCCTTTTTTGCAAGTGTTTGACCATCTCTCCACTCTGTGCCAGGACACTGGGGCTACAGTGGTGAGCAAGACAGCTTGCATACGTTCTTATGGGGATCATGGTTTTAGTTTTCATCTTATCACCCTATTAGCTGCTTCTCAGTTTTCTGTGGAGACTCCTTTTGCTCTCTCTGCCTCTTGACCTCCTAAATTATCCTTAAATTTTGTCTCCTTATTCTAACATATTTTCCTGAAGGTGAAGGCATCCTTCCTATTCCAAATCTGTCTTCTGTCTTGACTTTACTCCCAGGTCTACACTTCCAAATACATATTAATTGTCTCCACCTATTACAAAGATACTTCAATCCCAAGGTGTCCAACATAAAATGGATTATCTCCCCAATGAAGCCTCCTTTCACCAAATCTCGTTTTACCTTGTAGTCAATGGTACCACCAACCAATGGGCACCCACATCAGAATCCTCTTTCATCATCATTTTCTCCACATTCAGTCGTGAGAGAATTTTACTTGCTCTTCAAGTGTCGTCTCTCTTCGCTATTCCCACTTTTTTAGTTCAAGCCTTCAATATTTTTCTCTTTCTAAGCCTTCTAAATTGTCTCCCATTCTTAACTTCTGTTCCACCAATCAGTGCTCACACATTTTCTAAGACAAAAACCCGATCATTAATTCAATCATGTACTCACTCACTCACTCACTCGTTTACTCACTCGCTCACTTGCTCACTTATTTACTTAATAAGATTTGATGAAAACCCACTGCGTGCCAAGCACAGATCATTGTATTTCTCTCTAAATTCCTCTAAAGGTGCCTTGACTCCTTTTTACTATCCTTGTGCCTATGTACATTCCATGCCTCCCACACACTCACACTCCTTGTTCCCTTGACAAACTGCTACATGTTCTTCATAACTCAGCTCAAATTTCTCCTTATTCATCCCTTCACTCAACTCTGCCCAGTAGTGGAATATAATAATAACTACAACTGATAAACTCGTGCTCTCACAGAATTTACGTGAGGGAAACAGACAACCAATAATTGAACAAGATGATTTCAGGTTGTGATAAGTGCTATGAAAAAAAGGCATTGTAAGACAATAGGGGGAGAGAGAGAGTAAGAGAGCGAGCTTGTGTGTGTGTGTGTTGAGGGTACAGTTTTAAATAGGGTGATTGGTCAGAGAAGTCTCTTCTGATGAGGTAACATCTGAGCTGAGACCTGAATGAAGTGAGAGGGTGAGCTGTGTAGATATCTGGAAGAGGAGTATTCCAGGACAGGGGAACAGCAAGTGCTAAGGCGCTGTGATGGAAATGTGCCAGCAGGCTGGAACAGCAAGGAAGTTGGAAGGCACTCAGCGAAAGGTGGCAGAGCGAGTCTCTGTGATGCCAGCCTGATTTTGCACAGCAGAGTTGGGCCTTCATTTCTCTGTGCTTAGATAGTGCCTGGTATTACATTGTGCTGTTACAACACGGCATATGGTTGTCACTATTTATTTATGTCTATCTAATTTCTTGTACTGCAAGCCCTCAAGGGTGGGGACCATTTTGCACTCCTTTTTGTATTCTCAGAGCCTATCCCTGAGCTTGGACCTATGTTGAGTGGATGAATCAGAGGCCCTTAAGATGCTTCCTTGTGCTTAAGTCAGCTGATTGGGTTCCCACCACTTTCAATACTCTTCTTTCATCACCGTGCTCTCTTAGCACCTGGTGTTGATCTTTTACTGGCTTTGGTTACTTCCTCCAGGAACCTTGAATCATGGACATTCCTGTATTGATTTCCAGTCATGACCCTCCACTCCTCCCAGGTTTCTTCTTGCAGTGGTAAGTGTGGCCTGTGCGGACAATGCCACTCAAGGGCTCTACATATTGGAGCTGGGGGAAGGCTGGTACTGGCAGCACTAATAAATGAGTGCACCGTTTTGATTGTGAGTGCATAATTATGGTACACCATAAATCAGGAGCACCCTAATGAATAGAATACGGAAGGACTTGCAAGCTGACCAAAGAAAAAGAATGCAGGCAACTGACTGTGATTATTGAGAAACATCACCTTGAGACTGCACTTTAAGGTTTTATAAATACTTTAGTATTTATTGTCATAACCTATTTTTTTATGCAAGTGTGAATAAACTTTAGAAGTTAGCTTATTTTCATAGGACCAAAAGGTCATATATACATATATTAGAATAACATGATTTCACAAGATGTCAATCCCTGAAAGTAAGTGATATCTATAAACCGAAGCTCTGTATTTCCTTACTTTTTTTAGAGCAGGAAGTTGGAGTTAATTTTTAAAGGATAGCGATCTCAAATAATGTAAACACAGGTGACAATCATTTGCAAACAAAAAGCCTCTAAATTGTTGAAAGAGGTGTTATCAAGAATGTGAGCAAAATTTATATACTTTATTATAAAATAACATTGGGGCTTCTTATGTAAAACCTGCTTACTCAGATTTCATACATAATTATAATACCTTGGTTATGTATTTTTTCCAGCCACGGCAGATTATAAGTAATAAATTATCAGGGCGGGAAGGTGGAAGAGGAAGTTACAGCAACAACCAATGGAAGGATGCCAGACTGCACAGGAGGCAGAAAGACTTGAAGAAGCAGACACCAAGGACTCACCATGATAGCCATTTAGGGCCTCCAAATCCAGGGCAAACAACGCAGTTACCCTTTTTGGCACCACTATACAGATGCATAACACTTTATCGGCGATGTCAAATCAAAAGTCTCAAATACTGAAAGACTCTAATACAGAAGACTCTAGAAAAGTTGCTTGGTTTTTTTGTTTTTCAAATTTCATTTGGTAGCGAAGCCTGACCTGACTTGCCCTTGTCTGGCAGCAGATCTTATCTGAACTGATCTGAGGCTACTCACGAACTTCATTCTAATTTACGTGACTGTTTGGCTGCAGAAACAATGTGTTCATTGCAGACCCTGCTGAAGGTGTTATGAATGTATGGTATAAGCACCACGTTACCTTTACAAAGTCCAAACATCCAGTTGTGCGGGTTTTGGCTAAGGGGCTGTGCACCTGTGTAATACAGTCACAAATGCACAAAATAGTAGCCATATAAAATGAGAAGTGCTATGCTTGCTTGATAAGATAGGCGAGTGTGGAAAATACTTTGAAAGCTTTGCATTTTGAGAAAGTGTTCATAAAGGAAAGGAAAGCTGCAGAGTATTTGGAAAGTCAACAAGTGTTTATACTACACTTTAGAGATTTCCTGTGTTTGTGTGTGTGTATTTCTGAGCCCTTTAAGATGAATTTAGACTTGGAATCTGGGGGATATATTTGTGCTTGCCTTGCTGCAACTTGAATTTATGTACTATTATCTCGGAAATTATTTTTAAGGTTGTTAGAGTTTGCTTGAGTACCCAGGATATCTGAGTGAGAAAGTTATTCAGAGATGTGAATGTGCTTTTTAAAACTTCCAAATTTGTAACAGGAGTTTTGTTTTGTTTTGTTTTTGCCCCCTTGAGGAATCTGCTGTGAATGAAAAAAAATAGTGGGTGCCAACTTAAGGAAACAGAGGCTGTGTTTGCAATGCCAGTGAGCACACCCAAGGGGAATTGTTAAATAGCCTGAGGGATATTCTAGCCCAGTAAACCTAAAGACACAAAAATGCAACTTTAGACATTAGCGATGGAAATTTTCAAACTCTAGCTGAGTTCTAGCGGGAGTAAAGAATTCAGAAACACACAAAATTCACAATAGATAATAAAACACTAGTCTTTAAATTTTCTCTGCAACAAAATAACACAGTTACACAATTAAAAATCCAAGTATTATAGAAAAATGTTAAATGAAATAGTGAAGGTAGTTCCTAGCTGCTCTGTTATCCCCTTGCCCATGAAACACTGTTAAATTGTGGCTTATGTTTCTCTAGCTGTTATTCCTTTTCGCATAAATTCATTCATACTACATAGTGTATTGCAAGTGGCGTTTTCCTCCCTGCTTAACAACTACATATCTTGATGTCCATCTAAGTTAGTAGTTAAGGTCACCACCTCATTCTTTTCAATTGTGAGACAAAATTCCATTTTATGGCTATACTATAAAATTGATGAGTTTTTGAAGGTTTCCTTTTTCCCACGGTTATTTTATTTTTTCTCCTTTGATTCTCAACTTCTTTCTTGCTTAGGCACAAGTAGAAAAACAAAAAGCCTAGATTTGATTAGAAAAAGCTGTAAATGGGAAGATAAGAGCTTTTTCCAAATGGGAAATTTCCAGTTCTGTGGAATGAGCAGTGCAATTATCTAAAAAAAAATAAAACAAATGATATCTCTTTTGCATTTTAAAGAATACTCAGGTGTTACTAGTAAATGGATCAATAACTCTCAGATTCAAAAATTAAGTTTTCTTCAATTATGCAGAAGCATTAGAATTTCTGGAGGAAATAAACCTGGTCGTAAAAATCAATTTTCACATTTAAAATTAGGAACAGGATACCTGTGGTCCTTCTCAGAAAGGAGTGCCTTATCTACAGAGCTGATCAGTCACTCAAAAGTCAGAGATAATAGGCAATGAGGCCTTCTCATCACCTGTGTCCAGGTAGATACAAGAATGTGACTGGATCACTTCCATCACAAATTAGAGCAACAATTGCCTTGTCCCTCTTCTGTCATTCTGTTGCATCTTGTTCAGCCTTTTCCTAGCTATAGGTGTCTCCTTGCATTAATGTCCTCCCTGCTGTGTGCAATTCAACAATCTTTTCTTCCTGCAGGAACAAGGATAGTAGTTAAGGTGAACACCAATGTCCCAACCTTACAATACTATTGCCATTTGTCTATCTCAGCCCCCTCCTTCCTGCCCTTCAGAGGTGACTACTATCCTGCATTTTAGGGTAAACCTTCCTTTGTCTACACACTAGTTTTTCACAAATGTATATATGTTCCTAAATAACGTGTCATTTACTTTTGCTTGTTTCTGAGCTTTGTAAAAAGGACAACTTATTGTGCATAACCTTCTGCGAGCTTCACTCAACTTTGATGTTTCTAAGAGTAATTTATGCTGTGGAACACACCCGTTGCTTCCTCATGTTCACTGCTGTAGGCTATTTCATGATCCAACTATACCACAATTTATTTATCTTTCTTTCACTTCCAAGGATTTTAAACTTTTCATTATGATTTCTTCTTTGATCCATGAGTTCTTTATACATCTGTTTTAAAATCCCACTTATTTAAGTTAATATTTAGAAATTAAAATGTGCTGTTCTTTAAAATTGAGTTAAATTTAAATCTTTAAAAATTAGTCTGCTATTGATTTCTAAAGGTATTGCATTGTAAGCAGAGATTATGGATTAGATCAGGGGTCAGCCAACCCAGCCCATCACCTGTTTTTCTACAACTGGTGATCTAGGAATGGTTGACACATTTTAAACTGTTGAAAACACAAAAAGAAAGATAATATTTTGAGGTGTGTGAAAATCATGTAAAATTCAAATCCTGCATGCCTAAATAAGTTTTATTGGAATAAGAACACAGCCATTTGCTTAATTACTATCCTTGCTCCTGTAGGAGGAAAAGATTGTTGAATTGCATAAACATGTTGTCCATGGCTCCTTTCATGTGACAGTGGCAAAGTTGAGATAATTGCAACAGTAGTTGCAACATTGACCAGCAAAGTGAATGTATTTACTATCTAGCCATTTACAGAAAAAGTTTTTCAACCCCTGGTCTAGATAATACAAATTCTTTGAACTGTATTAAGGAACGCAGGTTAATTTATGTAAATATTTCTTAAGGGTTTGATAAGAATGTGTATTCTCTAATTGTCGTATGCCAACATTGTAATCTCTAGATGTTGTGTATCTATATATCTAGCTCTATCTATATACACAGAGTTATCAATAACTTATCAATCAATGATAGGGTGTTGAAATATCTGCACCACGGTGGTGGATTTATCAATTTCTCCTTGTAGATTTTAGCATTATGTGGCTACCCTCTCTATTTTCAATAATGTTTTTTTATCTTAAAGTCCATTGTGTGCGCTATCAATATAGCTACCTCAATCTTGTTTTCATTTTTATATACCTGATATATCTTATGTTTTCCACATCTTTCTGTTGTAAATAGCATATAGCTATATTTTTAAAAACTACTTTGCATCTTTTAACTGGAGAGTTTAGTTCATTCCTGTAGTGATTTCTTACATATTGGAAAGTTTTTCCCTTCAGTCTTTACTTTCGTTCTTCTATTGACCCCCTTTTGCTACAGTTCTTGTATTTTTTTCCTTTGCACGGGGTAGAGAGGAGGATTGACTGCTAAGTTTGTTTATTTCTTACTGCCTTTCCCTCCCTCCACTGGTTTGGAATTTCTACATTCTGTGTTTATTCCTTGAATCTTTAAGATAATGTAGAAGATAACCATCAAATTCACGTTCTCTGGAGCCAGGCTGAGCTCCAATCCCAACTTCATCACATGCTAGTTACATGACTTACGGCTCATGTTTCTGTGGGGTTTTTTTCCTTTACCTGTAAAATGGAGATTGTCAGAAAACTGTTGTGAGAATTTAAATGCATTAATGCATAAAAGCATTTAGACTTTGTAAATATCTTATGGATAGTTTCTCTTGAAATCTTATCATGAATACTTTTCTTAAAGACATTTAAAATTAATAATGTTACATTTAAATTGTTCCTAAATTCTGAAACCCAAGGGACAGTTAAATATTCATTTAGTCAAACATAAATAGTGATGTTAAAAAAAACCCTCTGGGGCTGGTCCAGGGCCCAGTGGTTAAGTTTACGTGCTCCACTTCGGTGGCCTGGGGTTTCACTGGTTCGGATCCTGGGTGTGGACCCGGCACCGCTCGTCAGGCCGTGCTGAGGCGGCATCCCACATAGCAGAGCCAGAAGGACCCACAACTAGAATATACAACTATGTACTGGGGAGCTTTGGTGAGAAGAAGAAGGAAAAGACGAAAAGATTTAAAATTAATATTTTAACCCCCTCAAAACAATACTAGGACCTTGGAACAGTTTAACGCTAATCCCATTCCTCCTGATTCGTATGTTATTGTATAAGATATTAGTTGTGTTTTTTAACCTCACAAATTTGACATTATTATTATTATTATTTACAGAGCAAATTTCTTTAGATTATCCCAAATATTTATCACTTTATTTGCTCACCAGTTTTCCTTTCATCTCAGTATTTCTTATTGGTCACTACCTTCATCCAAAAGTGGGCTTTAGAAGTTCATCTAATGAAAGTGGCAAACAGGAAAGTTTTTATTTATCTAAAAATGTCTTAATTCCATTGTTGTTTTGGAAGGATAATTTTCCTGGACACATAATTACAGGTTGACAGTTATTTTCTTTCAGCATTTAGAAGATATTCCACTGTGTGCTGGCTGCAATTATTGCTGGTGAAAATTCCTTGGCTTACCTCTTTTTCCTTTGTAGGTAAAGTTCTTTTTTCTCTCAGTGCCTTTATTTGTTTTTGAGGAAGATTAGCCCTGCGCTAACTGCTGCCAATCCTCTTTTTTGCTGAGGAAGGCTGGCCCTGAGCTAACACCCGTGCCCATCTTCCTCTACTTTTTATATGTGGGACACCTACCACAGCATGGCTTGCCAAGCGGTGCCATGTCTACACCTGGGATCCAAACCGGCAAACCCTGGGCCGCCAAAGTGGAGCATGCACACTTAACTGCTGCGCCACCAGGCCGGCCCCTCTCAGTGCTTTTAATATGGCCTTTTCCTCTGGCTTTTTGCAATTATACTATAGTGTGTCTTGGTTTGGTTTTCATTTATCTTATTTGATACATGTTTATGTTGCACTTTCTTTATTTGGTTTTCTTTTCAGTGATTCAACTTGACACATGTTTATGCCAGTTCTCCCTCTCTTGGTGGATTCATGTCTTATATTAATCCTGAAACATTATCAGCTATAATATATAAGCTAATCTAAGAGACTATAACATAGTCTCTTCACCTCTTGCCTCCATTCTTTCTAGTTTTTCATTCTGGGATTCTGATTAAATAAATGTTAAATCTTCACATTCTGTCTTTCATATCCCTAATCTTTGCTATTTTACCCCGCCCCACCCCACCCTGTGCTGCATTCTTGATATTGTCTTCACATCTAGCTTACATTTTCCTCTTCAGCTGTGTCTAACTCATTGAGTTTCAAATTGCAACAATTGTATATTTCCTTTCCAAAAGTTCTGGTCGATTTTTTTTTATGTCTGCCTAGTTATTTTAGAAAGTCTTTTATTTATGATTTTTCTTTCTTTCTTTCTTCTTCTTTTTTTGCTGAGGAAGATTGTTGCTGAGCTAACAGGTGTGCTAATCTTCTATTTTGTATGTGGGATGGCACCACAGCATGGATTGATGAGTGGTGTGTAGGTCTACCCCTGGGATCCAAACCTGTGAATCCCGGGCCACCCAAGCAGAGCATGTGAACTTAACTACCATGTCACCAAGCCAGCCCCATGATTTTTATTTCTTTAAACGGCTAGACCATAGTTAGTTCTTTTGCCTCATAAATCTAAATATGTTTTCTTATCCTGCTGACTCTCACTTACGGTGATTAATTTTCTTATGTGTTATGATCTTTGGTTACGAATTCCTATCTGGTTGATGTTAATTTGTTGGAAATTCTGGGACACTGACTTGAAGTCATTTTTCTCCAGACAGGATTTGTATAAACGTCTCTTAGGAGCCAGGGGGCCCAAGGACCTGAGACTACTCTGAGTCCCCTCCAGGGTGCTCAGCTAACATGGGAGTGTTTAAAGATCACTTGCAGCTGGTTTAATGCTGATTTGAAAGATTACTGCTCACACTCCCTGTTTCAGCGATCTTGTTTTGTTGTGTTTGATTTTTGTCTTGGACTCTTAGAGATTTCCTTCATTTCCTGAGGGTCCAGCAATGCTTATCAAAGTATGTTTTATGGAGGAGCCAGTTGTTTTATAGCTGGAGAACTCTTCAGAAGATATAATTCACCCTTCTGTCTGAAGCTTAAATAAACATGCATGCCAACTATGTACAACCCCACAAGTGTTGCATATAAGATGAAGAGCTCCATGCCTGAAAAAGCTCTCATCTGTATTTTATTTTGTTTCCTCCTTTTTCTTAGATTTTCATTAATTTTTCTATGTGTCTCACGAGGTCTCTTTTTTCAGTTTCCCTTTTTTTACTTGTCTCTCTTGATTTGTCCTCTTATCTCAACTGTAATTTTGGACTGAACTAAATTATTATTTTAAATTATAATTATTAGTTGACTTGAAAAATATTTGTGGAATGAACGACCACTTCACACCAAATTCTTTAAAAGATCCAAGGCCTTCTTTTTAAATGCTTTTTAACCTAAGTGACATTTGGATTCTCTTTCCTTTGTAGAAAACTAAATCTTGATTATTAGAAAAAAAAGATAAAAAAGCAAAAGATTTCACCCATGCATAAGCAGTGATGTATATTGATTAATTTACTTATTCACTTACTTTTAAATCTTTATTTTTTTTAAGAGCAGTTTTAGGTTCACAACAAAATTCAGAGGAACGTATGGAGATTTCCCATATACCCCCTGGCCCCACACATGCATAGCCTCCCCCATTATCAACATCCTCCACCAGGAGTGGTACATTTGTTGCAACCGATCAACCTACTTTGACACATCATAGTCACCCAAGTCCACAGTTTACCTTGGTGTTGTACATTCTGTGGGTTTGGACCAATGTATAATGACATGTATCCATCATTATGTTATCATACAGAGTATTTTCACTGCCCTAGAAATCCTCTGTGCCCCACCTATTCATTCCTCTGCCCCCACCCGTGACAATCACTAATATTTTTACTGTCTCCATAGTTTTGGCTTTTCCATAACATCATATAGTTGGAATCATACAGTATGTAGCCTTCCAGATTGGCTTCCTTCACTTAGTAATATGCATGTAAGGTTCCTCCATGTCTTCTCATGACTTTCATTCCTTTTTAGCCTTGAATAATATTCCATTGTCTGGATGTACTGCAGCTTATTTATCCACTCACCTACTGCAGGATATCTTGGTTGCTCCCAAGTTTTGGCAATTATGAATAAAACTGCTATAAACATCCATGTGCAGGTTTTTGTGTGGACACAAGCATTCCACTCCTTTGGATAAATATCAAGGAGCATGATTGCTGGATTGTATGGTAATATGTTTAGCTTTGTAAGAAATTGTCTTCCAACATGGCTGTACCATTTTGCTTCCCCATCAGCAATGTATGAGAGTTTCTGTTGCTCTGCATCCTCACCAGCATTTAGAGTTGTCAGTCTTCCAGATTTTGGACATTTTTGTAGGTGTGTAGTGGTTTCTCATTGTTGTTTTAATTTGCATTTCCCTGATGATATATGACATGAAGCATCTTTTCAAATGTTTATTTGCCATTTGTATATCTTCTTTGGCGATGTATCTATTACGGTCTTTGGCCTATTTTTAATCAAATTGTTTGTTTTCTTATTGTTGAGTTTTATGAGTTCTTTGTATATGTTGGATAACAGTCCTTTATCAGATGTCTTTTGCAAATATTTTCTCCCAGTCTGTGGCTTGTTTTCTTATTCTCTTCACATTGTCTTTCACATATCAGAAGTTCTTAATTTTTTTTTTCCTGAGGAGCTAACTTCCTGAGCTAACACCCTGAGCTAACATCTGTGCCAGTCTTCCTCTATTTTTTAGTGTGTGGGCCACCAACACAGCATGGCTGCTAACAGAGCCCAGGTCCACACCCAGGAACTGAACATGGGATGCCAAAGTGGAGCAAGCTGAACTTAACCAGTAGGCCACCATGGCTGGCCCAAAATTTATTAATTTTAATCAAATACAGGTTGTCAATGATTTCTTCCATAGATCCTGCCTTTGCCACTGTATCTAAAAAGTCATCACCACACCCAATGTCACCTAGGTTTTCTCCCATGTTATCTTTTAGGAGTTTTATAGTTTTGTATCTTACGTTTAAGTCTGTGATCTGTTTTTAGTTAATCTTTAGGAAGGGTGTAAGGTCCATATCTAGACTCATTTGTGTCACATTTGGATGTCCATTTGTTCTAGCCATTTGTTAAAAAGACTTTCTTTGCTCCATTGTATTGCCTTTGCTCTTTTGTCAAAGTTCTATATTTACGTTGGTCTATATTTGACTATATTAACGTGGGTCTATTTCTGGGCTCTTCATTCTGTTCCATTGATCTGTCTGTTCTTTTGCCAGTACCATACTGTCTTCATTACTGTAGCTTTATAGAAGGTCTTGAGGTTAGGTAGTATCACTTCTCCAACTTTGTTCTTCTCTTTCAATATTGTGCTGGCTGTTCTTGGTCTTTTGTGTCTCCACAGAAACTTTAGAATCGGTTTGTCAATATGCACAAAGTAACTTTCTGGGATTTTTATTTGGATTGCATTGAATCTGTAGATCAATTTGGGAAGAACTGACATCTTGACAATACTGAATCTTCTTATCCACAAACATGGAAGACCTTTCCATTTATTTAGCTCTTCTCTGATTTTGTTAATCAGTTTTGTAGTTTTCCTCATATAGATCTTCTACATATTTTGTTAGATTTATATGTAAATATTTCATTTCTTTGTGTGCTAATGTAAATGGCATTGTGTTTTTAATTGCAAATGCCACTTTTCATTGCTAGTATGTAGGAAAACAATTGACTTATGTTTATTAAGCATATAATCTGCAACCTTGCTATAGTTATTTAATAGTTCCAGGAGTTTTTTTGTCAGTTCTTTTGGGTCTGCTATATAGACAATCATGTCATCTGTGAACAAAGTCAGTTTTATTTCTGCTTTCCCAATCTGTGTACTTTTAATTTTCTTTTCCTGTCTGATTGCATTACCTACCTCTTTCAGTGTGATGTTGAAAAGGAATAGTGAGAAGGAATATCCTTACTTGTACTTGATCTTAGTGGGAAAGCTTTGAGTTTCTTACCATTATGTATAATGTCTGCTGTAGGTGTTTTGTAGATATTCTTGATCAAGTTTAGGAACCTCCCCTCTATTCCTAGTTTACTGAGAGTTATTTTTATCATGATTAGGTTTCAGATTTTGTCAAATGCTTTTTATGCATCTACTGATGTGATCATGTTCTTTTTCTTTGATGAAGATTTGTTGATGAAACCTGTTGATGTGTTAGATTACATTAATTGACTTTCAAATATTGAGACAGGTTTGCACACGTGGGTTAAATCCCACTTGGTCATGGTGGATAATTCTTTTTCTATATTGTTGGATTCAATTTGCTAATATTTTATTGAAGATTCTTCTATCTATGTTCACAAGAGACATTGGTCTGTAGTTTTCTTATAATGTTTTTAAAACTTTCTTTTCTTGTAATGTCTTTGCTTGGTTTTGGCATTAGGGTCATTCTGGCCTCATAAAATGAGTTAGGATCTATTGCCTCTGCTTCTATCTTCTGAGAGACATTATAGAGAATCGGTATAATTTCTTCCTTAAATGTTTGGTAGAATTCACCAGTGAACCCAGCTGGGCTTGAGGTTTTCTGTTTTAGAAAGCTATAAAGTATTGATTCAATTTCTTTAATACATAGACCTATTCAACTTGTCTATTTCTTCTTGTGTGAGCTTTGGCAAATTGTGTCTTTCAAGAAATTGGTTCATTTCCTCTAGGTTATCAAATTTGTGGACATGGTGTTCTTTACAGTATTCCTTTATTACTCATTTAATGTCCATAGGATCTGTAGTGATGTCCCCCTTTCATTTCTGATAGTAGTAATCTGTGTCCTCTCTCTCTCTTTTTTTTTTTTGTAGTTAGCTTGGCTAGAGGTATTGATTTTATTGATCTTTTCAAAGAACCAGCTTTTGGTTTCATTGATTTTCTCTATTGTTTTCTTTTTTTCAATTTCATTGATTTCTGTTCTAATTCTTTTTATTTCTTTTCTTCTGCTTACTCTGGATTTAGTTTGCTCTTCTTTTTCTATTTTCCAAAGGTGGAAACTTAGATTACTGTTTTAGATCTTTCTTCTTTTCTAATATATGCATTCAACACTATAAATTTCCCCCTGAGTACTGCTTTTACAAATTTTGATAAGTTATATTTTCATTTTCATTTAATTCAAAATATATTTAAATTTCTTTTGAGATTTCTTCTTTGACCCATGTGTTATTAAGACCCATGTGTTATTTGACTCAGGTGTGTTGCTAAATCTTCACATATTTTTGGATTTCTAATTATCTTTCTATTATTGATTTCTAGTTTAATCCCATTGTGGTCTGAGAGCAGACATTGTATGATTTCTATTCTTTTAAGTTTGTTAGGGTGTGTTTTATGACCAGAAAATGGTCTATCTTGGTGACTGTTCCATGTGAACTTGAGAAGAATGAGTGTTCTGCTATTGTTGGATGAAGTAGCCTATAGATGCCAATTATATCTAGTTGATAGATGGTGTTATTGAGTTCAACTATGTCCTTATTGATTTTCTATCTGCTGGACTTGTACATTTCTGACAGAGAGCTGTTGCCATTTATTTTTGATTAATAAAGATTCTTATAGGTGAAGTAGAGGTTACACTTGGAAAATTTCTTTTTTAATAATATTTTCTTCTCTTCATTTTTCAAAATTTCACACATCTAATTATATGGCATATAATAAAATAAAGCATGTTCACATTAAGTCTTAACAAAAGTGAATTTGTTAAACACAATGGATGTAAAGAACCATAATAAACAAGAAATATAAGTACCCTTTACAAGGTAAGAAGCAAGCGCAAGCACTTCCTAAAGTGAGAGCAAATATAATAATCCTAGAAATTGCCTTGTTTTTTCAACAATGCTAAGTAATAATGATGGTGATAGCCAAAATGAAATTACTTGTCTATCAAGATATGCTTAGAATACTTAGATTATATTGTAAAAATAATAATATCCTAAACTACAGTATACATTTTCTGGATTTATCCACAGATACATATTGCACTATGTGGCTTTAAGACTGCTTCCGAAGCTATGCACAACACTCCCTAAATGATACTCATACCTGAGTTTGGGGGGTTGGAGCAGAGAGGGTGTTTGAAGAATACATTTGACTCTTTGTAGTTTACATATAGCTCTTAGTCTGCAGATTACATTCAGCTATAATAACTTCTTCACATTTTCTGTATCTAGCTTTGACACCCCGCTGTAGATTATCTGTTTCTCATGTTTTGCTACTTCAGTCCACATTTGGGGGACTTCATTCACTCCATGTATTCATTCTGTCCGACATCATTTTCGTCCCACATACCAATGTTAACAAGTGAGACTTTCAAAATGAAAATCTTGTAAATGGTGGTACTACAAACAGGTACATCTGACATAGATTTTCAGCAAGTGTATAAAACAGATTATAACCGTGGTTCTAAGCACTTAGAAAAGGTAATGGAGATCACTGATACCAGAATGGGTTAATTTGAAAACAGATCCTGTTTAATTAGCTTAGTGCTTTCTTTTTTTAAATAGTTACTTGGACTGGCAGATTTTGGGATGCTAGAGACAGTGAATTTTCATTTCAGTGAAGCATCTAGAAAACGTTTCATGAAATCCTTGTTGTTTACAGTATGGTTGCATGAACTAAAGTGCTTGATCTCCAAAAGTGCTGGTTCATAAATTATTGTTATCTTTGAGACCATTTTTGGTGGAAGGCCGCAAGGCTCTTTTCTAAGCCTGTTTTATGTAACTGTTTTTTATTAGACTTAAGTGGAAACAAAGAAGGCACATTCATTAAATTTACATGTTATGAGTTAAAAGTGATTACTAATAATATTTTTAAATCTTAAATTATGTCCTAAAACAAACAAGATAAAATTTAATAAGGATTAAAGGCAAAAATTAGGTTTAAACATATAGAATTATAGGAGTATAGACTATGTAAAGTGGAAAATATGGTTTAATTGTAGGCCATGTGAAATAGACTTGGATGCTTTATTCAACGCTAGGTAATATGTTTGCTAAAAGAAAAACCTAATACATGTTTGGGATGCCTTATTGTCAGCCTTTGATCAAAGGGGCTGCTGAACACCTGGTGACTTAGTTCTCTGCCCACTGTATTTGGATGTTGTGTTCTTTTCTGAGTGCACAATTTAAGGAGGAAAATGAAAAGTCAAAGCGTTCAAAGCAGCATAAGGAGTGTGGTTAGGAGTGCTCACCACTCCATTTGAAGAACAGTGAAAGGATATGGAGATTTTGAGCAGGAGAAAAATACTAGAAGGTCTTCTGGTAGTTACATAATACTTTGGTTCAAATATTTCAAGGCTTGCAATGTCTATAACGAATGAGATCAATATTGTATGGTCTAGGAGCAGGACCAGTACTAGTGGTGTAAGTTAAGGGAAGTTGAGTTGATGTTCACAAATCAGATGATACAGACTCAGAGTTAAGCTGACTTGGATTTTAATTCTGGCATCAGCATGGGCCTTGGCAAAGGGAACAAAACTTCTGAGTTTCACTTTCCTGCTAAATAGGTGTAATAAGGCGTATCTTATTTCAAGGATTAGAAAAAATATATAAAAGTTGCTTAGTTCCTGGCATAGGTAAATATCCAATAAATCGTGATTGTATATAATATCGATAAAACAAGAGACTTCCAACATTGGAAGAGGTTAAGGGGATGGTGGTGTGGTGAAAATATTGGAGAGGATTCCTGCTTAAGATAGAGGACTGGATTTAAGATCTGTTCCAACTTTTAGCATAACGGTGTTAATTTCCACCTTGTTCTGAAATCTCAGTTTCCCCTGGCTGCTCTTTTTCCTTGCTTCACAAAGCAAGCGGCTCCGATCTATTTTAACCAAGTTTCTCTATAGTCTCTCGTTGACTTCTAGGAGTCAAGTGACTTTTAAGAATTCAGAATGGGTTTGGGGGCATAATTATGGCAAATAAAGCGTTTTAAGACTAAGAACATACAATGCTCACAGATGGACGGGCTTCTCATGTAGGGGCTCCGTGATCTCCT
Source organism: Equus quagga (assembly GCF_021613505.1). Lineage (NCBI taxonomy): Eukaryota > Metazoa > Chordata > Mammalia > Perissodactyla > Equidae > Equus > Equus quagga. Next base: position 42,371,906 of record NC_060267.1, read on the forward strand.
CAGGGAGGAGGCGAAAGTTATGAGGGTTGGTTAAGTTACGAGAGGTATTAAGTGAAGAAGCCTGCACTCTTTCAAACCACATGAGGCTCTTGGCAACAGCTACATGAAAAATGGGGTCCAAGGCGGGCGTGCGAAGCGGGTCTCGGCTTGCTAGCTGGAGCTAAGGACCCGCAGTTTGGAGACCCCGGGACCGAATGGAAGCCCTCGGGTGCCATCAGTTTACGGCATAAGTTGAGACAAAAAAGAGGAAAGCAAAAGGGGTGAAAATAGGTGGGAGGGCCCGAGAGAGAAGACGGAGGCTGGCCGGTCCTTGGGTGCAGCAGCCTTAGTGTTGTCAGAATAGCGGCCACGAGCTGTGCACCGGCACGCGGGGCGCTGGAACTGAGCGCTCCCTCCGCCCCGGGCATCAACCCTCGCCCAGGGGCGAACTCTCCGCAAGCTCGAGCCCCTTCTCGCGTCTCCTAGCTGCTAGTCGGTCCTGCTAGGGCACTTCTGGAAACCCGTCGTTGGCTGGGAACCTTGGTCCGACTTTGATCGCAGCCGGGATAACAGGGAGCGCGCCCCGCCTCCTCTCCTCGGGGCCTCTCCCGCCCAGCCCACCCCGCCGGCGGGCTGGCCTCCAGCGCTGGGGTCGACCAGTTACTCCGCGCCCCGGCTGCCGGCAAGACCCGGAGAGCGGAGTCGGCTCCCGGCCGCGCGGCGCGCGCTCGCTCGCTCGCTCCTCGCAGGGGTCCTGGGCATGCGCGGCGCGCGGCTGGCGCTGGCGGGGAGCGGGCGAGCGGGCGGGCAGCTCCAGACTTCAGAGGCGGCGGCGGGCGAGGCGGGCTCGCCCGGCGCGGGGCCGGCGCTCTGCTCGCCCGGGACATCGCTGCTTTCCAGCTCCGCGCAGACGGCGGCTGGGCGCCTCGCGGACGATCGGAGGGCGCGGTCCAGGTCGGGGGCTTTTTCCTCCCGCCGCCTGCCTAGTCTGGGCTCGAGGCGCCTCCGGGGAAAGCCGCGGCCCCGAGGGCGGATCCGAGGTAAGAGCCCCTCGGCGAAAGGCGCCCGCCGGGGTCCGGCGCCTGGAACTCGCCCTCGCTTGGAAAATCCGCCTTTGTGTGCTGGGATGGAGCCGTGCCAGGCGCCGCGGCTGCTTTCATCACTTTGACTGCTTTCAACTGGTGTTGGGAGCCAGGTGTGCGAGGGCGCTGCCGCCGGAGCGCGTCCGGGCGCCGCGTCCTGGTGCTCTGCGGCCGCTGCTGACCCCCGGCCGCCCCGCGCCCGCCCCGGGGCCCCGGGAGGGCTGGGCACAGAAGATCCACAGTCTCCCCGGAACATTTCCTGGTAACCTGAGCTGCCGCAGATACACCTGCGCCTATCTGGTTCGTGGGGCGGCTGCAGAACGAGTATTCTCGTTTGTGTTAGACTTGGGGCTTCGCGAGCCACTCTCCCCACCCCTAAATGGGGGGCTCTTTTCAAACTGACACTTTGGGACAAAGTCCCGCCAACATATACCCCCTCGAATTGAGATAGCTCATTGTTTTTGAATAGTTGTCAATCATAATTCCTGTTGACTTTGCTTTCTTAGCTTCCTCCACTTTATTCTCACCCTTTTACCTCTGGGAAGACGGTCCTTCTGGTATCCTTGTCGGTTAACGCCTTTTGAGTGGATTTCTCCGCCTCTGTAGACCCTGCTCGCTCCTCCTGTGCTCACTGTTTTTGCTTTCCTTTCAAGGACTACCTGGATGCAGAATCTTTGCACGGATTGTTCTCTTCCTTTGCATTGTTTCTCAAATCCTTCTTTCCCCCTAGTATCCCCAGAACTGCTGGAATCTTTGTGGGTAAGACGCTGTAGTATTAGGATCCGAAATTCACAGACATCTAGAGCGGTAGAGCATTAGGAATTGGAATCCTCCTTTACAAAGTATATTTCAAGGAAATGTATTACTGCTTTTCTTTAAAAGGTTTCAGTTCTTGACTCAGATACTAACGGGAGCAGCTAATGTCTTAAGAGTTCAGATAAAACTTGGTTTCAGGTGCATGTGAATAGTTTGATCTTGGCTTTGTTCTTTTTGAGAGAGAGGAGAATTAGGATTCCCGGAAGCCTTCTTTATATGTATGTACATATAACAACAAAGTAACTGTGTTGTGTATTGCTTCTAATTTATTTCCATTGGAAGGATACCATTCTTCTACAGCGGCTTGGGTTTGGAAAGTGTGCGCTAGTAATTTAGATCATGTGGTCACTGAAATTCGAGTCAGTGTCGTCCTTTCTCACCCAGTATAGGTTTTCTATTTGGATTTGGAGGTTTCTGGACATATTGCTATAGTTCTTAAGTTGCTGGTATGGAAAATTTTTGGTCATAGGTTCACACTTTTATTTGCAATTTGAAATAAAATGCACTTCATAGACTTGCCACGAAAAGTGTAAAGTAGGATGTATCACAAATGTGATAACATTTTATAGAATGCCTTTAGTACTGAATTCGTAGATTAAGACTTAAAAATTCCACAACTTATTAACTTCATAGCAGAAACAAAAGAAAAGGAAAGAGAACTTGCTTTTAATTCCACTATGCTGAGATAAACACTGTGCACAATGTTTGGTGCATACCCTTGTAATCTTTTTTCCTCCCACTTTCTAAAGCCATTGAATAAGATTATATTGTAATTTTCAGCCTTTTATTAATAGTGGGGGCATACTTTAAGTTGTGTTTCGGGTGATGTATTCTCGTTTGTTCCCTACCAAGAATCTAGTGTCTCCTTTTGAACACTTTGCTTCTTTCTAATCTAATGTAAAGATTTCATTTTGTGTTTATTTTTAGCTTTTCCTGCTTTCAATTTTGTATGTATGCTGACACTTTTCAGATATCGGTGTTTTTCTTTTTTTATGCTATGTTGTAGGCTTGCCACTCTTTGCTTTCACTGTTTTTATTTGATACATTTCAAATTGTAGTCCTCTCCATTTCTTACACTACAGTACGCACATTTTCGCCCACTACTTTTTACTCTTCTTCTCCTGACTCTCCTGTTTTCTTCATTTATCTATTTTAATTCTGCAGCAGCTCACTTGAGCCGTGGTTTGTGTAAGAGAACGTAATATGCAGAATAAAAGATGATAGTTTTTCTTAAGTTCTCTCTTTAGATGCTTGAGGTTTTCTTGGATGAATATTTTAGCACCGATTTGATTTATGTAAAATTTACGTGAGCTTTTCTGAGTTGTGTCAAACATAGTTGGTCGTTATTTGGATCATTACAAAACAATATAAGTTAATGATAGGTTGCAAACTTTCAGACATTTGCAGTGGTATGTAAGGGGAAAAAGTGGAATTTTGGTTAAAGTTCTCCAGTTATAGTACATCCCTGCTGGGAATTACTGCATGAAATTGTTTGCAGCTGTTAGTGATTGAAAATATTTTCTTAAGAAAAATTCTGTAACAGAATAGTTGCAGACATTTTAAGTTGAATATATGCAGGGGTAGTGTGAAGTTCGTCAGTGCTTCCCTACTATCTCTTCGGTGTTTTCTAGATACATTCTTAAATGGGATTTACAAAAAATATAGTTTATTTTTTACATCAGTTTTAGATTTACAGAAAAAGTGTAAAGATAGTTCGTTGACTTCTCATATACTCCCATACCCAGTTTCCCCTCTTATTAACATCTTATTTTGGTTATTTGTTACAATTAATGAAGCAGTATTGGTACATTATTATTAACTGCAGTTCATACTTTATTTAGATTTCTGAAGTTTTATCTAATGTCCTTTTTCTGTTTCAGGATCCTACTATCTAGAACACCACATTACACTTAGTCGTCATGGCTTCTTAGGCTCCTCTTGGCTGTGATGATTTGTCAGACTTTCCTTGTTTTTGATCACTTCACAGTTTTGAGGAGTACTGGTCAGGTATTCTGTAGAATGCTCCTCTGTTGGAATTAGTCTAATGTTTTTCTCATGATCAGAGTGGGGTCTCGAGTTTTTGGGAGGAAGGTCACAGAGGTAAAGTAGGATTTTTATCACATCATATAAAGGGTACGTCCTATCAGCTTGATTTATCACTTGGTGGGGATCTTGATCACCTGGCTGAGGTAGTGCTTGTTAGGTTTCTGCACTGAAAAGTTACTCTTTTCTTTCTTTCCGTGCTGTACCCTTAGAAGAGTGTCACGGTGCACAGCCCATGCTTACCGAGTGGGGACTTATGCTCCTCCTCCTTGGGGGCGGAGTATCTATATAAATTATTTGGAATTCTTTTCACGGCAGATTTGTCTCTTCTCCCATTTATTTATTTACTCAGTCGTTTACTTGTATTGGTCTGGATTCATGGGTATACGTTTTATACTTTGAGTTATAATCCAACACTATTTTGTTGCTCAAATTGTTTCAGCTTTGGCCATTGGAAGCTCTTTCATTTGGCTCCTGTGTCTCTTTGACATATCTCCAACAATGTGAGTTTTTAAAAAAAATCACTTCCTTACTTTCTAGCATTAAAAGATACTCCAGGCTCATCTTGTATGTTTCCATTTCCTGCCCCAGTCCTTGGATCAACCAGAAAGAATGCAGTTAGTTTTCTTTGGAAGTGGTATTAGAAGCCAAGATCTGCGTGCTAGATGTTCTTGTTGCTACTGGGGTGTCGTTGCTTCTAGGCCCTCTCATCTAACAGAGCAGGAAGTATGTGTGTGTATACAAACTCATGGGTACTTATACACTTGTACACCTGTATACACTTAGCTATATCTATTTCTCTATGTAACCATGTGTACCTGTATTAAGCTAAATATGAGTTCATATGGGTGTCTCTTACTCAACCTAATCCATTACCTGCTATAATCATTCTGGCCTCTTCCCCTTGCTTATCTGTAAACTCATTCCAACAGTGAGAAGGAACCTGGCTTCTGCCATCGTCCATCCCTTTACTTAGTTGTTCAGTTCCATTATATATGTATAGTAGTATTGAAGTTGTTAACCTGTACTCTCTTTACAGAGAGTGGGAAACAACTTTATCAACTAGAATACAGTGCTTATGTGCAGTTCCTTTTGTTTTTAGTCTTGCAGATTCCACTTCTTTTCCTCCTATCCTCTTTAGTGAGGTTGTTGCACACTATAATACAGTTAGATCCTTTTGTCATAATCTGCATTCCATCCTGGGATCCCCTGACCTTCTAAATGATTTTTTAAAAATTTGCATACATTAAGGTTCACTCTTTGTCCTCTGAAGTTCTATGGCCTTTGACAAATGTGTACTTTCATGTATCCATCATTACTGTATCAAAGTATACAGAATAATTTCAACACATTAGGAATCCTCTGTGCTTCACCTAGCACTCCTTTAACCTGGCAACCACTGATTTTTTAATTTTCTCTATAGTTTTGCCTTTTCCGGACATCATGTAATTGGAATCATGTAACCTTGTCAGAGGTGCTTCTTTCGCTTAGGATTATGCATTTAAAGTTCATTAGTGTCTTGTGTTTTTTTTAATCACTTAATAATATTGTATTGTATGATCTATCAGAGTTTGTGTATCTATTCATCAATGGAGGATGTCTTGGTTGCTTCTAGTTTTTGGCAGCTATAAATAAAGCTGCTATAAATATTCATGGGCAAGTTTTTCTGTAGACAAGTTTTCAAATCATTTGTCTAAATACATAGGAACGTTATTACTGGATCGTATGGTAAGATTCTGGTTAGCTTTATAAGATAGTGCCAAACTGTTTTCCAGAATGGCTGTATCATTTTGCATTCCCACCAGCAATGAATGCAAGCTCCTGCTGCTCCTCATCCTTGTCAGCCTTTGATATTGTCAGTGTTTTGGATTTTATCCATTTTAATAGGTGTATAGTAATATCTCGTTTTAATTTGCCATTCACTAATGACATTTGATGTTAAGCATCTTTTCATATGCTATTTTCCATCTGTGTATTTTCTATGGTAAGATATTTGTTCTGAACTCTTACCCATTTTTTAATAGGCTTGTCTGTTTTCTTATTGTTGAGTTTTATGAGTCTTTATATCTCTTTTGGTACAAGCACTTTGTCACATATGTGTTTTGCCAATATTCTCTTCCAGTCTGGCTTGTCTTTTTCTTCTCTTAACAGTGTCTTCTCAGCAAATGTTTTTAATTTTAATAAAGGCCAACTTAACAATTTTATGGCTAGGCTTTTGGTATCATGTTAAAAATGCATTACTAAACTCAAGGCTTCCTAGATTTTATCTTGATTTTTTTTCCCTAGAAATTTTATAGTTTTTCATTTTACATTTGGGTCTATGATCCATTTTGAGTAATTTTTTTGAAAGGTGTGAGGTGCATGTCTAGCTTTACTTTTTTCCCTATGGACTTCCAGTTGTAACAGTACCAAGTAAATGTGATTTTTCAGTCAAGTAGATTATGAATTAGGTTTAGTATTGAAAGGAAAGTGTTTTTATTTGATTTTTTTACAAGTTCTGCAAAATTGCTCAAAATAAACAGTTGAGAAATGACTTGGAAACTAAAATGTAATATCCAATAGACTGTGTGCTGAGATTGGTTCCTGGACATGGTACATAATTTATTTCTCTCTTCCTCACTAACTCAGAGATTCTTCTTTGTGCAAAATGGAATTGTTAATACAGAATAATATCTGTGAGTTCTTTTAGATCTAACCATAGGAAATAATTAATAAGGTTTTATTTTTCACAAAGAGTCTGAAATAAAGGATTTTCAGGGTGTATGCTGAGAAGAGGCAGGCGATGTATGCACTATCTAGAAACTTGAGACTTCCTCACTATCTAGTGTTGAATCTTATCACATGCCATTCCTCTTGCCACACGTGGGCTTTTTCAAGCACCTTTCTTTTGGTAAACACTTTGTGTCATTGACATTGGGGGCAAGAGTATTTATGTTGTTATACTGCAGTTAGAACCAATAGAACCAATGCTCAAGAAGCCTCTGGAGAGATCTGACATGATAAAACTAGAACCTTTGGTGTGGCAGATATCCATATTCTCTCTTTTAACTCTTACAAGAGCTCTTTAAGGCAGGTGTCCTTATTTCCATGCTACAGGTAGGAGTTGGGCTCAGAAACAGAAAGTGACTTGTCCTATGGTCCACATGAGGAGAAAGGGACAGAATTGGAATGGGAACCTTGTACTTTCTGACTCCAAAATCCATGTTCTTTACACTTGGCTATGCTGAATCTTATGAAAAAAAAATGCAAGGGTAGTGTCAAGGCATCCTTGATTTTATCCTTTCTTTCACACTGTACCCTACTTAAATGACTACTGAGCTAAGTGAGAATGGCTCAAAAGATTGTGTTTTTGAGATCCATGGAGATTCTTTTAACTTTTTTTTCTGTTGACTGATCTACATCCTACTGACCCAGAGGTATTAGGTGTTGGAACATGTTTACAAAGAATGAAGTTCCTTTAAAGAGAGGAAATTGTGGGGGATTAGGAAAAATAAAACAAGTCATGGTGACATTAGCTAGTTGTTTATCCTTTTCCCCCGCTGAATTATAAGTTTCTTGAGGGCAGAGAACTGAGTCTCAATTATCTTTCAGCACAGCTCATCACGTATGATGCACACTCATTAAATGTGTTGAATGAAGTTAGCACTTCCTATCATACATTTGATAGAAGTATGTTTAGAAGGGAATGAGTTTTTCCTCACAGGGGAATTTGAGCATTATTACATTTCATTTATTCATTCATTCATATTTATTGAGCATTTGTTGAGTATCTGTTCTGTGCCAGACACTGGGAACACAAAGATGAATCTCTGACGGGATCTCTGCCTTTTGTCATTAGGGAACCCAGAGAATGGAGGCAGCCAGGTAATCATTTCAGTCGAGTGTGGAAACTAAAGGGAGCATGTGTTAAACAGACAAGCAATGGACTTTGAAATCAGAGAGACCTTATCTGCTGTAGTTTTCTTATCTAAGAAGTGGAAATGGTAATAGTACTTACTTGACACAGTTGTTGGGGGGTAGGTTAAGTGAAACAATATGTATATAAGTATTTATATCCCAATACATGGAAGAGAGAGACTCACTGTGGCTGAGGGAGTCAGGAAAGTCTTTACTGGGGGATGTGACATTTGACTTTTATAGGATGAAGTTTTGAGGCCAAGAATAAGAGTACGAGGTAGGACTCTAGGACATTCCAGGCAGAAAAATGAAGACATTTAACATGTGCAGAATGGATAGGTATGATGGGAGTTGGGAAATTCTGCACATTCTGACATCCAGAGCCTGCATGGTTATTAGAAAGAACTGAATAACCAGTTATGTTTCATTTTTGTAAGTAACAATAGAGCATTCATTACATTGTAGTAGGAGAGAATAAAGAATTTTATTTTTAAGAATTGTATGAATCTCCTTTTCTAATCATATGACTTTCTAAGTATAGTCCCTTATGTAGTAGATAAATTCCTGGGTTCTCTTTCAGTCCTGTGATACTCAAATGATTTTATTAAGAAGGAGGACTTGTGTGTTTTTGGGTGAAATCAAGAGGTCCTGTCTGAAACCATTCTTATATTTAGTAGCATAGCAACATAAGAATGTAATATCCTACAAAGGTGCAATCTAGTCCTCTTTGAGCCAATCCAGAATTCTAAGAACCATGAACAGTTTCTGAATAGAACCTGAAACATAATACTTAGGAATGTGCTAAAATAATTTGTTAAGTGAATGAATCGGGCTTGATAAGAGGTCAGAGTTCTACAGTTGAAAAATTATGTGTTTAACATAAGGGGAGAAGAAAAAAGGAAAGAAAAAATAGAAATGAAGATCAATAGAAGGAAAAGAGGTTTATGTTTAAAGAAAGAGGAAAACATAATTTTAAAGTCTTTTATTGAAGGCTATTGATATGAATTTCATTTTATTTGGAAAATCTTCTATTAGCACCATAAGAATGTTACATCTGTATCACCATTAGAATATTATTCCTTGTTCTAGAAATACATGTATATTATTGACATATGTATTAGTTTAATGCAACTATAGAATATTTCCAGTGTCTGAAATACATTTGTGATCATTAAACACTCTTTTTAAATTCTGATTCTAATATTAATGTTTTATAATATTATAATTGTGTCTAATATTTTTCATTAGAAAATAAAATATTTAAAAAAGTGTTGTGGCAAGACAAATCCGTAGAGAAAAGTATGCATGAAATTTGTCACTTTTGAAAAGACATTGAATACAATTTGTTTAATTTTCTACAATAATTTTGACATTTGAAGTTAATAACTTTAGACATGAACATACGATGGTTTTCAGTATGTTGACTTTTATATTTGAAGAAAGATATACCTGTGATGATAGAGGGGGAAGATACATTGAACTTTCATATATGGAAGCAAATGGAACATGATTTTAGCTATGTAGATTATTTTTCCCCATATAAGCTTGCTTATCTTCTTATGTGTGTGTCACTAATCTCCCTTTTCTCTTTTCAGTGTGTTTTCAAAACTTTATTTTATGATCAACTGTATATTGCTATTTAAAAGTGTTACTCTCTAATCTAGAAATATTGATTTAGAAACCATATCTTTAGGTCAAATTGTCTTTATTATTTTAGTGTGCTTATCTACATTATCAGAACTTCTGATGTAAAGTCTGTTTATTTTGAATACCACACACTAGAGTTATATTTTTTTTACATCTCAGGATCCTTTTAGTCAAGAGAGAACGTTGATTTTGTTAGTAGTTCTTTATTTAGCTTTTTTGTGGGGCCTTGTGAGATTCTGAATAATTTAAAAGTAATGGAATTCTTTCTGTGATAAACATCTAGTCATTGGGCCAAATCTTGTAGCATTATTCACGTGATACTCGTGCATGTAAAGGTGTGGAATTAATATGTATGCCTGAAGAACGTTTATCAAAGAGGGTGTTTTTATTATTGAGGAAAATAGCCCTCTAAAGATTTTAATGTGCATGAATTCACAGATTTCCTTGAAGTCTTATCTCTTCCATTTTTAAATGAATAATGTGTGATACTCAAGCCTGAACAAAATGTATAAAGAATAATATAAAATAGTTATAACTTCATTTAAATTTAGGAATAATCAGTTGTATATTTTTTGTCTATTAGTATATTTGCTATCTCTGTAGAATTACAGAGTAAATTGTTTAAAATATCATCTTTTCTTTTTATGTTGTTTTAATTTTTGATGTTTCTTATCCAAATTATTGAAACAAAAAGTTTTAGCACCATTTACTGTAACATCCATGCCCTTTGCCGTATTTCACAGTTTTCTACTTTAAGACTTGCTACTTGCCGTGGTCTCATGAAGAAAACAGCCTTACAAAAATGTTGAAGCAGGTAAATGACCATGTGGGTTTTCCCTCGACACCCCTTCTCCATCCTGCTTCCCTCCTCCCATCTTTATGCCATCTTCTAGCCCCAGTGTCTGACGGCTTGTTTCAGTCCTCAGATGACTTTAGTTGAAAAATGTATCTTTCATAACTTTGCTATCTTTCCAGTTACTGTTCTGACTCTTTCTCACTGCCTGGTGAGATCTCAGTCACGGAGAGTGAAATCTGAATAAAAGAGACATTCATGGTGGTCATGATGGTGAAGGTTAAGTTTAGGCTGCCAGAGAGTTTGAAACAAGGGAGTGATTGAAACCCTCATCACCTTATTCTACTTTGGGTCGTAAGTAAATCATTTTGGAAGTAGTGAAGTCTCATTATGAAGATAATGAAATCTTGTCCAGAGTAAATACATAAACAGTGACTAGCTTTAACTGGAATGCATTTTAACACCATTAAGCTTTTGTACTAACTAGAAAAGATCCACCATGGTTTTCTTTGTATATTAGAATATATATTACGGACTATTTTTTACATTTTGTTAGCCACTTAACACTGTAGGGAATTTTAGAATTTGAATTCAAATATATGTCAAGTGAAGTCATATAGTGTAAAAAATAATTTTATATAGAATACTCTATGGTCTTCTAGAGGGTCTTCAAACAGGAATAAAAGTCTCTTCATTTTACCTCCAAAGCCTCTTCCCCTTAACCTGTATCTCTTTCCTATAGTAATTTTCATTTTCTCTCTCCACCAGGCAGTTAATGGAATATTCGAGGTGTGATTTATTTTGTGAGCTATCGCTGTACTATAGAATGGAAGACCTGAGAATAGGGGATAATTTAACCCAGTGGCTACCAATTATGTTTTGTGTTATATTTGTGGTTTTCAGAGGCATTTATATGATCCACCTGAAAGATTCCAAACTAATGGATAAAGTGGTAAAATGATTGGGAAAACTAGTGGTAGTACAATCTGAAAGAAATAGTTTGGCAGTAACAAAAGTAGAAACGCTAAAATTTCTCAAGAAACTGTAAACCATTTTTATCACCACTGTGCTTGCTATTTATGAGCTACATATGGGAAAGTTTGATTATGTATACTGTAAAGAACAATGCATTATTTGATAGAAGTGTATATTAAATATTTATTTGATAAATAAGCACAAAACAAAAGGCTTTGGATTCCGAACATGGAAATTCCTATTCTTGCGAGATTTAACAGCCAGATCTTTCTAGCTAACATTGACTTTATTAGGCTAATGTGGATATGAATTGGACTTTTTAGATATTAGGTATAAGCAATGCTTGCTGTCCGTGGAGGCTGGTGTACTTCCATGTTCCTGAGAGAGCAGATGTGAATTTGGGGGGAAGCTTTTCAGATGAGGTAGCTGGTCCAAGCCTGCTGGGTTTTTCTCTCTTCCAAAGGAGTATAGGAGTCTGTAGATTTTTGCAAGGGGTTGATTTGAGAATATGGCTTGATTTTTAAGGCAAAAGCAACTAATTCAGCTAAGAATGTATGTTTTTTTCCTGAAAGAACTTGTGAAAGCTTATAGCTGTGGTCATTTCAGCTTCTTATCCCCCCTCTCTAATTACTAAGTTTTTGTTACTGCTGTCAACTATAGCAATCACTGGGAAGGATAATACTGGGGTAAAATTTCTTTTAAAAGAAAAATTGTAGAAGAGGACTAGGTACACAATTGAATATTATATTGAATATCATAAAGTCCATATTGAATCGTCATTTGTATGTGAGGGTGAGTTTTGTTTGTTGAAGTGGTGACAGGTCTTGTTTGATGCATTTCAGCTTCCTCCAGTGATCCTTCTTGTGATGTGTGTGTGTGAGAGAGTTATGCAAGATTAGGGATTTGGCTAAACCATTAGCAGGCCCATTAGCTTAATTCAACCCAATCTAATTTCTTGATCTAACAGCCCTGGATGTGCACAGCTTTATTTAATAGAAAATAATTTTGTTTCATTTAGTGAAATTTATCTGTCAATAAAAAAAATTAAATAAATGCCTATTAAGTTCTAGACATATTACTAAAAATGAAGATACTGTGATTAACAAGGCAGACAAGGTTGCTGTCCTTACTGAGTGCACAATGTCAGAAACCCAGATTAAAAGAAACATAAGATTCTAGATAAATGGTCAAAAATGTAGAAAATAAAGAATAACCCTTCTGGCCTCACTCTTCCTTTGTTCCTCCTTCCTTTCCTCCCTCTTTTCTTCCTTCTCTTCAATTTCTAAGGGAGTGAAGATATTCACATTTTGTATTATATTTTTCTATGTGTACTACTATTATGGATTTATAAAATAAGTCCATTTCCAAATTATATATGATTTTATAATAATTCCACAAGGAATATTTGTTATTTATGAGCATCTTTGGGAAAAATAATAATATACCAGTACTCCCTTTGAAAGATTTTCAACTATTAAGGTCAATTTAAGATCAGATCAGACAAATACGGTTTGTGTTATTTTTATAGACACTTTATTTTTTTGTTGGAATGAAGAAGCCCTTATTCATAAAATGAAGTCATGCTGAAGACTTCAGGCTGGTTGTAAAGTGTTAATCTTTAGAGATGGGGAAATATCTCTTATCCTGAATTTGGAATATGGGTGACTTTAAGACTGCCATATGAAGCAACATTGCCTTTGCGTTTTACTTACAAGAAAGAAGAACGTGGACTCCTCCTCCTTTAGTGGAACCAAGCGCTTTCTAACATACCTCTCAAATTGAACACCACTGAAATGACCCACAATGTGTTTGGCTCATGTGTTTCTAGTTAACTGCTATGAATGAAAGATTCATAACGATCTATTTCAAAAAACTTCTTTATTTGCATTGCAAAGAGCTTGTTTGGTAACAGGATCAAGAATTATCTTTAAATTGTAAGTCAGCATGTATGGGTTGGGCCATGATTAGCACTGAACTTTAAAACAAAAAATTCTGTGCACAAAGAAGCTTCTGAATAAATGTTTATGAAGCCATTGATTCCTATGTTGACTGGAGAAGGATAAGAGTGTCCGAGTTTTCCCACATTCTTAGTCATCTGGGCCAAATATTTTTGTAGCTATTATAGAAAGCCCTGCTAAATCTTCCCTTATCTTGCCTGTTAGGCAGTGTTTAGCAGGATCACAGGGAGGAGGAAGTCATACAAACTTGCCAGACAGATGATTGGAGTCCCCGTGGCAACCTTGTGACCTAATTTTCCAGGCTGTGTCTACCTAACTGGAGAGTTATAGCTGTATTCTGTTAGCTTCAATCACACTAGGCTTGTATACAAACGGGGGAATTGGGTAGAGGAGGAGGGAGTGGTAGATATATAAATCTATTTCTGCGATTTTGCCAAATCCATTACATAGAAGCACTTTTGTTCAAAAAGAAAACTTAATTCATTATTTAGTCATTTTGGCTATTTCTTCGTATATGGGTCTGAAACAAATCATTACTAGAGGTTCTTATTTTTTTAAAAAAATTGATGGCATACTAAAAGTTACTTTTGAAGATTTTTTTTTTTAAAGGTAGTATGTAAATGTATTGGTAAGAGATAGTGGAATTATTTGCATGCTTTTTTTCTGCAGTAAATTAGTTTGTGCATTTCTGGTAGCCGTTTTGCCACCATTCAAATAAGATGAGGCTGTTTTTCTCTCATTAAGCAAATATTTATGAAGACATGTAGTTGATTATGTTTATTAAAGTCACATAAGATTTCCAGCCTTTGTTATAAATTTTATAAATTGTTACTGCAGAAATGAGAATTTTAGTTACCAATATGAATCAGCTTTGTTTGGTTATACACTAACTTCTTACTGCCGTCGTGCCTCTGTATATGCTAGCTAGGCGTCCTGACATGGAAAGAACGTCTTTCTTCTTCTCACGGTATCTGTATAGTTCATGTCATATGCTATGCTGAAATGTGTTGTACCGAGATTATTTGCTGGAATGATAAAACTGATGCAGACGTAAGCCAGCTAGACCTAACTTAAATCACACTATTTTTAAAAAATAAGTCTTCATACTTGGAATACTTATTTGTTTCTACCACGTCATATCTCTCTTTCCACTCCCACCTTTTCTTATTTCTCTCCAGCAGCTCTTGAGGGGGCTTGTAAACTCAGTTCTAAAATATTCTGTGCATCTCTCTTTAACAGGTAATTGGTCCCATGCATATCTTTAATACCAGACTGAATCAAGATGCCTCATTCATTTTCCTTCTTCCTCTGAGGATGACTGAAGTGCTTTGGCCTCATGATTGCCTGCTAATTTTTGACTTGACTTAACCAAAATGAAGTCAGATAATCAATAATAATCAAAATTAATAAGATTGGAATATAATTTTAATAATTTAGGCCTCTGTCTCTTATAAAATGTATTACGGAGTCTAAACATTAGTCTCCTCTCTCTTGTACGTATGTGTGTATGTCAGAGTGTTTATGTAGTAAGCTCTTGACGTTCACGTGCCTCTTGATGTGGTATTACGTATTCACCTGTAAGCTCCTAGAGGACTTGGATGGTGTTGTTTTCACTATTGAATTTTTATCACTTGGAGTTTCTAGTTAGGAAGAAGAACATGGCTACTCCTTTCTGAAAAATTGGCCTTGAAAACCCTATGAATAGCATTGTCTGATAGAGTTCCGGAAGATGAGAGGATGTCACAAAAAGACTGGGCAGGGTTCAACTCTGCTGTACATAGGGTCCTAGGTGTTGGAATCTGCTTGATGGCACTAACAAGAGTCTCTAGTGTTTTATAGATTGGCTGTTTGCTGAATTAGTGTATGTTTGTAATGATCACTGTTTTTTTTTTTTTTGAGGAAGACTGGCCCTGAGCTAACATCCGTGCCCATCTTCCTCTGCTTTATATGTGGGATGCCTACCACAACATGGCTTGCCAAGCGGTGCCAGGTCTGCACCCGTGATCCGAACTGGCAAACCCCGGGCTGCTGAAAGGGAATGTGTGAACTTAACCACTGTGCCACCGCTCAGCCCCTGATCACTGTTTTTTTTTTTTTTAAGAATGTTCCCTTGCTTTGGCTCCCATGATGCTATTCTTTGCTGGCTTCCATTCTGCCTTTCCTTTGTTATTCATCTGCACTTAGGTGTTAATTCAGAAGCTCTGCTCCTTGGAGTTTAGTGGTATCTGAAAGTTGTTCCAGAGTGATAATCTTCTCAAGGAACTTCTAGCACCATCTGTTGGTGCAGGGAGAGCCACTGCTTTCTTTTTTGGCCTCAGTTCATGGTTTTGTTTATAATCGGAACGCTCACAAGTTGAGAAGTTTCTGAATTTTCCAGAATTCTTTTCTCAGTCCTTATCTCATTTCATGTTTCATTATCTCCCAAGGTGACTTCAGTCACTCATATTGTTTCAATTAGAACATTGATGCTCAATTCTTTATGTCTAGCTGATGCTGTTCTTCCGAGCTCTAACCCTTTACTTCTGAGTGGACCTGAATCTTGCACAGGCCCCTGAGACTGCACATGTCCCCAAATATATTTGTTGCCTTTTTCCCTTTTCCCCCCCCCCCCCCCCCCCCCCCGCCCTTTTCTTTTGCTATTCCTCTGGACCCACTGTTACCCGAATGATAACACCAGGGATCTGTGAATCTTTCTGGACCCTTTTCTCTCCCTTACCCACTGCTCTGTCCCATCTTTTGTGATCAGTCACCAAATCCTGTTGATTCTTATTACGAAATGCTGACAGAGCACTCCCCTCTTCCCTGTCCTCACTGCTAGTCACGTTACTACTTTGCTTAAAATTCTTCAGTGGTTCCTCCTATGTTCATTATAAAGTCCAGTTCTTCCTTCTAGTGGCACACAGCAAAGGCTCTCGTGACACAGCCCCTGCTGTGTCATTTCAGTCCTCGTTCTTTGACTCTTGTACCCCACAAATGGCATAATAATTGCAATTCCCTGAATGTACTTAGCTTTACTCTTCCATGACTTTGCACATGCTGTTCCCTCTGCCTGGAGTTTCCTCTCTGTCAGCCTCATCATCTTATCTATATTATTTTACGTTTGGCTTAAAGATCACTTTCCCAGAAAAAAATAGTCCCTTCTTTGTGTGTAAGTGGTGCCTGGTACCTTATACTTACTTAAAACTAGTAATTATATTGCATTATCTGGTTTTTTAAATTGTTTTACTCTCTAACCAGTCTGATCACTTTCTTTTTGTTTGTTTTTTTTTAAAGATTGGCACCTGAGCTAACAACTGTTGCCAATGTTTTTTTTCCCCCCTGCTTTTTTTCCTACCCACCCCCAGTACACAGTTGTATATTCTGGTTGTGAGTCCTTCTAGTTGTGATGTGTGGGACACCACCTCACTGTGACCTGATGAGTGGTGCCATGTCCGAGCCCAGGATCCGAACTGGTGAAACCCTTGGCTGCCAAAGCAGAGTGCATGAACTTAACCACTCAGCCACGGGGCTGGCCCCCTGATCACTTTCAAGTAGAGAATGTGTCTGAATAATCTTTGTCTTTCTTGTGCCTTAGCACAATGCTGGGTGCACAGTATGCACTCAGTTTTTGTTTTTGTACATATTCAATGAATACATGCTTAAAATGCTTTTTGGTGTTCTTGAGATTCCATTCCCTGCTCTACATATAAACAAAGTATAATAGAAAAACTGAGCAGGATTCATTTATTTACTATTTGACCATTTTACCTACTCTATTTCCTAGAGCCGTCTGGAGGCGGAATTCTAAGGTAGACACAGTTTGTCTACAGTATCATTCTATTTCCCTGTCTCTTGTCATTCTTCCATATTTTGTACCATAGATGCCTCAAGGTTGTCCTCCAGCTGCCTGAGACATGTCATGGGCTCATGGGTGGGCTTCCTGATAGCGTTGGTAAAGCTATTAGTAGGATCCGTGTCCCTTTGGTACATTCCATTCTGAGCCCTGGCTGCTGTTTTCCCAGTGCTCACTGCTGTGTCCCATTCCCCCCCACTCCCCCGGCTGTCATGCAATTCCTGTCTCAGTATTCTGGATGGGGTGAGAAAGAAGTGGGTCTTTTTGGCAGGATCCCGCACACTGGGGAAGCTGGGCACTCACACACTCTCACTTTCCCCTGTGGGAGAAATCATGGCCGAGAAGGTCTCTGTTGCCACTGAGCTGTGCCACCTTGGGGAAGGGATGACGCAGGTATTGGAAACCTCTTTGTTGTATGCAGTCTTGGATATTTTTTGCTCCAATAGTGTGCTGGGACCTCTTCGCTGGACTCCCAGACTTCCACGAGGGCCTACTGTCCATGGGTGATTGTTAGAATCAGTGTTTTTTTTGAGGGAGGAATGATTGAAAACTCTTCTCTCGCCATGATGATTATGTCACTCGTCTGCAGCCCAAGTGGGTACTCACCACCGATGCTGCTCAGGTTGTGGCCCGTAATCATTTCTACGTGGTTATTTTATGGTTAAACATTTTTAATATCAAGTAGCATAAAGTGTTACAGTACTCTTAAAGTGTATTGGAGTGTGAAACATAATTTTTCCCCTTCATTAAATGGATTTAGTCTGCAATGATTTGGGTTCTTTTGCCTTGCATAGCTGCTATAAAAAATATATAGTATATGATTTGTGTATATATTTATTTTTCTCTTTGTTTCTTCCCAACCTGTTAGCTGTCCCTTCACGTTATTGTTTATATACCTCTCAGAACCTCATTATCACCTCTTGTTTTCTTTCTTCCTCTTTACTCTGGGATTGGAAAAAAAAGTAAGCAAGTTTATTCTAAAATTTTAATACAGAGATTTTGAATAAAGACTTAAGTATTGTACCTGCGACTTGAGTAGCTGGACTATCATTTATATCATTTTAATAATTTTTTTATGCCTCCCTCACTCCATGATTTAGTCCTAGCCATGGAGGGCCACCTTATTACCATCTGTATCCCCAGTGCCTAGCACTGTATCTACTTAAAAAAAAATAGCTGATAAATATTTTTGAATAAATGGATTTTCAACTTCGTAAGTTCAAGAGAGCATTAGGCATATAATAGTGCAGTCATACGAAGGCTTAGGATGCTTAGATTTTACGTCTAACTCTGCATGAACTAGTTGTGTTACTTAGGACAGATCATTTATTCTGTCCTGGTTTTACTTGGTTCAAATCCAGTGTTTCCTTATTGTTTTTCTTTCTGGATGACTTATCCATTGTTGAAAGTGGGGTATTGAACTTCCCTACAGCTGGCCCACAGGCACCCCCAATGCTCCATGTGCTTCCTCCACACACAAACCATCCCCATTCCATACTGTGACCAGCTCCCTGTTTATGCCCCTGAAGCAGCAAGAATGAACCTTTCCAGATGGCTAGTGAGCACATGCAGAAAGCTAGCCTGACTCTGTGGAATTGGGAGAAACCACAGAAACTTGAGCCTTCAGTACTGCCCTAGGGGAAGCAAAGAGAAGGCTATCAGCACTTGACCTGGCTTTGCAGGATCCACAGAAGGCATACTATCTTAGGAATTACCCCACAAAAGGGAACAAGAATTGTGGAGCAGCTATATCCATAGAAAAGATCTGAGAAAGCCTTAGAGTCCCTAACAGGGCTGAAGGAAGATATTCTCTCCTGAAACTAGTCAGTAAAGACTGGAAGAGATGATTCCTTCTTCAAATGCAAAGACAGCAACAAAAGACTTCAAGGAACATGAAAAATCAAGGAAACATGAGACTGCCAAAACAAAACAATTATTTTCCAGTAACCAACCCTCCACCAATGGAAATCTGTGATTTTCCTGATAAAGAATTCAAAATAGTTATTTTAAGGCAACTCAGGGACCTACAAGAAAACACACAGAAAGACAGTGTAATGAAATCAGGAAACAATGAATGAAATGAGAAGTTTAGCAGAGAGTTAGAAATCAGAAAAAAAAAAAACCAAATAGAAATTCTGGAGCTGAAGAATGAGTAAACAATGAATGAAATGAAAAAATGCAGTAGAGAGCATCAAACTCAGACTGGATCAAGCAGAAGAAAGAATCTGTGAAATAGAAGACAGATTATTTCAAATTACCCAGTCAGAGGAGAACAAAGAAAGAATGAAGGTGTGAACTATACGATACCATTTAGAGAAATAATCTACACATTATTGAAGTCCCAGAGGGAGAAGAGAGGGAGAAAGGAGCATAAAGCTTATTTAAATAAATAATGGCTGAGAACTTACCAAATATGGGGAGAGAATTGGACATCTAAGTTCACGAAGCTCATAATTCCCCTCAAATTTCAACCTGAAATGATTTACTCCAAGACACATTATAATAAAACTGTCTAAGATCAAAGACAGAGAATTTTAAGAGCAGCAAGAGAAAAAAAATTTCCTTACATGCAAGGGAACCTCCATAAAGCTTTCAGCAGATTTCACAGCAGAAACCTTGAAGGCCAGGAGAGAGTGGGATGATGTATTCAAAGTACTGAAAGGAAAAAACTGCCAACCAAGAGTACTTTACCTGGTAAAGTTGTTCTTCAGAAATGAAGGCAAGAGAAAGATTTTTCCAAACAAAGCCTGGGGAATTCATCATCACTACACTTGCCTGATGAGAAAGACTGAAAATTGTTCTTCAAGCTGAAATGAAAAGACACTAATTAGGAACAGGGAAACAGGAAAATATAAAATACACTGGTGAAGGTCAGTATATAAGCATGTTTAGAATAGTCTAATACTGTTATATAGTGGTGTGTTATCAGTTAACCCTAGTATACAGGTTAAAGGACAAAAGTATTAAAAATAACTATAGCTCCAATAATTTGTTAATGGATACACAATATAAAAAGTTAATTTTGACATGAAAAACATAGAATATGTGTGTGGAGGAGTAAAAGGGTAGAGTATTTGCATGTGACCAAAGTTTAAGATGCTACCAGCTTAAAATATACTGTGATATCTATAAGATGTTTTTTGTAAGCCTCATGGTAACCACAAGCAGAAGTCTACAGTGGCTACACAAAAGATAAAGAGAAGGGAATCAAAACATACTATTACTGAAAATCATCAGTTCACAAAGGAAGACAACAAGAGAGTAAAAGAGGAACAAGGTAACTACTAAGCAGCAAGAAAACAATAAGAATGGCATTAGTAAGTTCCTTCCTATCAATAACTCCTTTAAATGTAAATTAAATTCTCCAATCAAAAGACAATGAATGGCTGAGTGGATTAAAAAAAACAATATGCTGCCTATTAGACACTCACTTCAGCTTTAAGGACACACATAGACTCAAAGTGGAGGGTTGGAAAAAGATATTCTATACAAAAGGAAACCAAAAGAGAGTAGAGGTAGCTATAATTAGACAAAATAAAGTAAAAAACTGGAACAAGAGACAAAGAAGGTCATTATATAATGATAAAGGGGCCAATCCATCAATAGGGTATAAAAATACCAAACATTGGAGTAATAAATATGTTAAGCAAATACTAACAGATCTGTAGGGAGAAATAGAAAACCTTACAATAATAGTAGGAGACTTCGGTAGCCCACTTTCAACAACGGATAGATCATCCAGACAAAAAGGCAGTAAGGAAACATTGGACTTGAACCATATTTTAGACCAAATGCAGCTAACAGACGTAAAGAAATAGCATTCTATCCAACAGCAGCAGAATACACATTCTTCCCAAGTGCACACAGAATATTCTCCAGGATAGGTTATATGATACGTCATGAAACATATAACTTTAAGAAGAGTATAATCATACCAAGTATCTTTTCTAACCACAATGGTATGAAACTAGAAATCAATAATAGAAGGAAACCTGGAAAGTTCACAAATATGTGGAAATTAAACAACACATGCCTAAGTAACCAATGGGTCAAAGAAGAAATCAACAGGGAAATTAAATATTTTGAAACAAAATAAAATGGAAACATGACATACTGAAACTTATGGGCTGCAGCAAAAGCAGTTCTAAGAGAGAAGTTTATAGTGATAAACGTGTACATTCAGAAAAAAGAAAGATCTCAAATCAACAACCTAACTTTACACCTCAAGGAACTAGAAAAAGAGGAGCAAACTAAGCCCTAAGTTAACAGAAGGAAGAAAATAACAAAGATCAGAGCAGAAATAAATGAAATAGAGACCAGAAAAACATTACAGAGATCAACAAAACTAAGCTGGTTTTTGAAAACATAGATAAAATTGACAAACTTTAAGCTTGACTAAGAAAAAAAGAGGGAAAGCTCCAATAAATAAAATTGGAAAGAGGAGATGTTGCAGCTGGTACCACAGAGATAAAAAGGATTGTAAGAGACTACTATGAACAATTATACTCCAACAAATTGTGTAACCTAGAAGAAATGAATGAGTTCCTAGAAACATCCAACCCATCATGACTGAATCCCAAGAAGAAAGAAAATCCGAGCAGACTGGTAACAAGTATGGAGATTGCGTCACTAATCAAAAACCTTCCCAAATGGAAAAGACTCAGGACCAGATGGTTTCACTTAGAATTCTACCAAACATTTAAAGAATAATTAACACCAATCCTTTTCTAACTCTTCCAAAAATTGAATGGGAGGGAACACTTCCAAAGTCATTTTACAAGGCTGACATTACCCTGATACCGAAGCCAGATAAGGACACTACAAAAAAAGAAAACTATTGTCCGATATCCCTGATGAATACAGATGCAAAAATTCTCAGTAAAATACCAGCAAACTGAATTCAACAGCACATTAAAGGATCATACAACATGATCAAATGAGATTTATCCCTGGGATGCAGGAGTGGTTCAGTGATGCAAATCAATAACTGTGATACATCACATTGATAGAATCAAAGACGAAAATCATATGATCATCTCAATAGATACAGAAAAAGCATTTGACAAAACTCAACATCCTTTTATGATAAAAACTCTGAACAAATTGTATATGAAGGGAATTTATATCAACATAATAAAGGCAATATATGACAAATCCACAGCTAACGTTATATTCAGTGGGAAAGGTAGAAAGCTTTTCCTCTAAGATCTGGAACAAGACAAGATGTCTGTTTTTATCACTACTATTCATTATAGTTCTGGAAGTTTTAACCAGAGCAGTTAGGCAAGAAAAAGAGATAAAAGGGATCCAGATTGGAAAGGAAGAAGTATAATTGTCTCTGTATGCAGATGACATGATCTTATGTATAGAAAACCCTGAAGACTCCACCAACAAACTGTTAGAACTAATTAATGAATTCAGTAAAGTTGCAGGATACAAAATCAACATACAATTAATTGCATTTCTTTACACTAACAACAAAGTATCTGAAAAAGAAACAGTTCCATTCACGATAGCATCAAAAACAATAAAATACTTAGGAATAAATTTAACCAAAGAGATGAAAGACCTGTACGTTGAAAACCATAGGACTTTGGTGAAAGAAACTGAAGAAGACACACATAAGTGGAAAGAAATCCTGTGTTCATGAACTGGAAGAATTAATATTGTTAGTTTGTCACAGAATTTTCACGTTTTTCACAGAAATAGAAAAGCAGTCGTAAAATTCGTGGGGAACCACCAAAGACCCAGAATATCCAAAGCAATCCTCAGAAAGAAGAAGAGCTGGAGGCATCACACTTCCTGATTTGAAACTCTATTACAAAGCTATAGTAATCAAAAAGAATGATTCTGACATAAAAACAGACACACAGACCCATGGAACAGAATTGAGAGCCCAGAAATAAACTCACGCAATTAGAGTCAACTAATATTTGACAAGGGAACCAAGAATACTCAGTGGGGAGAGGATAATCTTTTCTTAATAAATGGTATAGGTACTTTTAAAATGGAGGTCCACCTATAGAAGAATAAAGCTGGACCCCTATCTTACGCGATTCACAAAAATTAACTTGAAGTGGATTAAAGATTTAAATGGGAGACCTGAAAATGCAAAACACCTGGAAGAAAATATAGGGTAAAAGCTCCTTGACATTTGTCTTGGTAATGATTTTTTTGGATGACACCAAAAGTACAGACAACAAAAGCAAAAACAAGCCAGTGAGACTCTATCAAACTCTACATAACAAAGGAAACAAGAAAATGAAAAGGCAGCCTAAGGGATGGGAGAAAATATTTTCAAACCATTTATCTGATAAGGGGTTAATATCCAAAATATATAAGAAACTCGTACAACTCAATAGCAAAAATGAAACAAAAACCAATCTGATTAAAAAATGGGCAGAGGGTCTGAATAGACATTTTTTCAAAGAAGACATGTAAGTGGCCAACAGGTACATGAAAAGGTGCTCAGCATCACTGATCACCCGGGAAATGCAAATCAAAACCACAATGAGCTATCACCTCACATTTGTTAGAATAGCTACCATCAGAAAGACAAGAGATAACAAGTGTTGGCGAGGATGGAGAGAAAAGAGAACGCTTTTGTACTATTGGTGGGAATGTAAGTTGGTTTGGCCATTATGGAAAACAGTGTGGATTTTCCTTAAAAAATTAAAAATAGAACTACCATACGATCCAGCAGTCACATTGCTGAGTATGTGACTGAAGGATATGAAATTAGGATCTCGAAGAGATATCTGCACCCCTTGTTCACTGTAGCCTTATTCACAATAGCTGAGAAATGGGAACAACCTAAGTCTCCCTTGGCAGATGAATGGATAAAGAAAATGTGCTATATATAAAAAATGGAATATTATTTACCCCATGGAAAGAAGGAAATCCTGCCACTTGCAATAACATGTGTGGATTAAGGGCATTATGCTAAGTGAAATGTCAGAGGAAGACAAATGCTGTGTGATCTCACTTATTTGTGGAATCTAAAAAAGTCAAACTCATAACAGTCGAATGGTGTTTTCCAGGGGCTGGTGGAAATGGAGAGATGTTGGTCAAAGGGTACAAAATTCCAGTTATAAGATGAGCAAGTTGTAGATATGTAATATACAGCATTGTGACTATAGTTAACAAAGTCGTGTTATATACTTGAAATTTGCTAAGAGAGTAGATCTTAAATGTTCTCAACATTCAAACAAACAAAGAAAAGGTAATTATGTGAGGTCATGGAGGTATAAACCAAAGGTATTGTGGTAATCATTTTGCATAGATATGTGTATCAAATTATTGCATTGTACACCTTAAACTTATAATTTTATATGCCAGTTATATCTTCATAAAGCTGGAAAAAAAGAGAAATGGCTATGTTATATTCAAAATTATCTAAGTAGAAAGGTTGGCAAATAGAGTCATTAATGAGATGGTTTAAATGATTAAGTAAGAAATACCTTATAAAATGCTATATAAGTATATAAATCATTACAATATATATTTTAATTTGTATACAAATGGAAATAAAACTAATCAAAATAATTAAGGATTTATTTTCTTTTAAGAGGCACTCTGTTATCTGGAAAAGTCATTTATGTGGAAAAGCTGCGTGTTACAACTGAAATGGATTGAAGAGTGATCTATTAGATCATTTATAATATCGAGAAGCTATTATTTGCTTACTTATATTTATACCTTACTAGAAGTAAACATATACATTTTTGAAGAGTAGTAACTTTAAAAAAAAAAAGTTTGTCCAGTGACAAAGTTAGAGTCTGGTTTATTGTAGAAACTCTATGAATGTGTTAACTGGGAATTGAAGAAAAGTCTTACGCTTGACATTACTTTCCCCAAACATTGTAGAAATGTTATTTTCTCATGAGAGTTTGTAGACATTTATTTAATCGTCCATTGAGCTGAACTATAGTGACCAAGGCTTTCTATTTTCGTAGTAGGAGCAAGAATCATAAAATCGATCTAGGAACCTGAGAAACGTATCTTACTTTTATTGTTGCCAAAAAACTCTCGAATATTATTCTCTATAGCCTTTCTCATGTGCTTAAACAATCTATTTTTCCCCATGAGGGGAGTTTCCATCTCTTTTTCCTTTGCTGATTCAGTTGGTGGGAGAACTTCTGTTGCCAAAAGACGATACTCTCTTCTGTATGATAAAGTGATTAAGTTGGTTGATCTGATTTCAGCTATCCTGATCCTAAATTATGTGCATGCCATTTAAGTTTGTGTTGTGTGAATATTTTTTTTTAGCATGCTAACTATTCGCCGAAGTCTCTAACGTGCTGGTAAATTGATTCCTTTTTCAGATCATCTACTAAAGTGATATGGCTGAAATTAAGCTGAATTAGAGATTGGTGGTAAAATCTAGAATTAAAGCAAGAAGGTAAAAGGGCTGAAGGCAAAAGGTTGCTCAGCTGTGTTTCCTGGGATAGAAGAAAGAGTGAAGGGATTTTGGAATAACTTCTTTATGATATCTCATTTGAGTTTATGATTAAATTATACAAATAAGTTTCTTTTGTTTTCTCTGATTTTAAAATTAGCTCCCAAAGCTGGCACAAATAATCCTTACAGTGAGTTAGCTACGGAAATGGTTCAGTGATAGGGAGAATTTCTAGCCCATTAGAAGAACACATCTTTGACTCCTTCTCCTTTACCTACCATAGCCAGTTGGTTGCCAACTCCGGCTACTTTCACTTTAAAGTTAGCCCTTCCTTTGCCCTATCTGCCCTTAGCTCACTATTTTAGGGCCCCCTAACTATTTTCTTAAACTATTGCCTCCTAAATGGTCTCTATATCTGCCTCAGTCATACTTCAATTCATTCGAATTACCACTTCCAGTTCAGTTTTCCTAAAGCCATGCTCCGGTCATGTCAGTCCACTACTTAAAAAACTGCCAATAGAAGGTTCATTTTAGCCCCTCCGTAGCCTGGTTACTTCCTTTCATTTTACCTTTAGCCTCACTGCT
Organism: Equus quagga; assembly: GCF_021613505.1. Lineage (NCBI taxonomy): Eukaryota > Metazoa > Chordata > Mammalia > Perissodactyla > Equidae > Equus > Equus quagga. The sequence continues at coordinate 42,397,911 of NC_060267.1, forward strand.
CCCTCCTTTATATTACTGATTATCCAAAGTGGAGTACTATACATTTCCTCCCGAACGCTTCAGTCTTTCCAGTTTCTCTACCTTTAGTGTCTCTCCTTCCTCTCTTTACTTGGAATGACTTTTGACCTTATCTGCATATGCAAATCTGATCTATCATTTGGCAAATTTATTCTGTGCCATCTTGGAATAATCTTTACCTTCTCTGATACCCTTCACCACCTCCCCCCCGCCCCCCACCCCCAGCATATTTTCTCAGGATCTCTTTGGCACTTATTTCTATCATGTACTATAATTTATATGTGTCTTACTGGGCATCAGGTACTAAGCTTCTCCAAGGTAGGCACCTTATCTGATTTTTGCTTTTGGACAGGCCGCAGGACCTAGAGTGGTGATTTTATGTGTGATGGAAGCTGAATATATGTTTGTTAAATGATGAAATAAATGAGTCTCTGTCTTCTGTCTTGCCTCATGAGTTTTGTACCAAGAACTCTTCAGCTCTCAATCTGAAAAGGAAAATTATAATACTGGCCAGTTTTTACTGAGCCTAAGTTGAAATACCCTGTAAAGTTTAATCATGGAGACAGTCAGAATGTACTCTGTTATTTAGGATGGAGCCTCTAGTAAACATGCCTGTTTTTCAAGTTCCTAGTCTTAAATGTAAGCTATGATTATTCCCTTTAAACATCTCAAATTTAATGTGAGCCATTGTTTTATAAAGTACTCTATGAAGAAACTGAACTCTTGAAATAAAAGGCCGACAGAGGTGAGTGTATTTTGATTTCACACTTTCCTTTTCCATTCATTCCTGTTATTAGCATACAGTTTTTAAGGTTTGGGTAAAACGGCCAAACTGTGAGTAAGACAATGAGATCTTTCTGGTACTTTCATTAACCAAACTCTCATGAAAAAGCCATGCTTCAGCACATTGTTTTATCAAGTTCCATGGTAAGTATGAATATTTTTAAAGGTATCAATAAAGCTATCCATTATTTTCCTTGCTTTCTCTAATTTATTTTGTACAGTTTCATTTGGTAAAGTGAATTAGATTCACTGTTGCTTGTTAGGATATTAATTATTAAGTGATTCCTAATCCAGATTTTTTATAATGAATAAAATCCAATTAAAATATGAAAATTACAAATAGTTATATCACTGGAACTGTTTTGGGTGTTATTTAGCTGCTGAGAGTAAAACAAGTATAATTGCAAAAAAATTTGAAAAATAATGAAACGTGGCTTTGGTCAGAATACTAAGGAAATTTTTGTGCTGCGTTCAATTTGTTTTGCTCTGTACTCAGATTCTGGCATATGCTAGCAATAGACAAAGGACTGAAAATGTGGTTGCTGTTTAGAGATGTTTATTGTTTGAGGAGAAATTCAGCAGAATCTCAAATATTCTCATAACGTGAAATAATTTTATAGAAACTATTTTAAGTCATGATGCATTTTATGTTAATGTCTTAAAATGTGTTTTGCTTTCCAAATATGATACTTAAGATATTTCTGTGAAAATGTTTTATTCTAATTTTTGCCAACAATAGTGTCTTATACCATATTTGTTTAGACATTTGAGAGTTGGTTGGTAACCATAATGCTAGTTTGCTTATTTTACTTAAAATTCTGAATGATTCTCTTAGATATTTCCACAAAAATGCATTTTTCATTAATTTCTTCCTTGTTATAGGTATACACCAATTATTAGATTTATTTTAATGAATCTGTTGATAAAATTAATAGAAGTAGAATTGGTATTTTCTATTAATGATGGAAGAATGACTTGTAACGTTGCTGATTATATCTCTTATTTTGTGTGCTTTTTGATAAGCACACATCAATTTATTTTGCCAACATTATTCTACAGATAGGAAATTCTTGTCCTTTTCTTTGAAGTTAGTTCATGCATTCATGGTTAATGAAACATAAAGTAAGATCTTATGGGGTGACAGAGAGAGTTTGGTTTAACGTGGGGGCATATGGAAAAGAAAATGGGGTATGTCTTTGCAGAGAGTTAAAATAACTTACAGAGAACTGTTTGCCACTGCAATTATGCACAACTGTAGTTGTGCCTAATTTTTATTGTATATTTCAAATGCTCAGGTGATTTGAATTTCATCTATAAAACATTAAAAGTATAGTCTGATTAAAATAGTATGTGTCTAAGAAATGGTTTTGGTCCCTTTAGTTTTCTCTTTTTTCTTTTTCTACTGAATCAAAATGTGTGTAAACCTGGAAGACCTGCAGAGAGTGCTGGACCTCCTTTTGTCTTTTCTTACTGTTGTGTTGTGTTTTCCCTGGTGTCACGGTTAATATGACTTCATGAGACAACTGTCAACATAGTTTAATGTTAGCCATCCACCTTCAAGGGCTAGGGTAAAAAATGTGTTTTCCTGTATGGATACCCAAATTACCACTGTGACGGAAGGAGACCATGTTTCCTTCATATCAATATTGAAAAAACTTTTTTGTCCCCTTTTTAAAAACCGGCTTCTGATATTTTGTGACTTCAAGTGTCAAGAACCAACTTGTAAAGTGGTATTCTTTAATTCGTATTTGGTAAATACTACATACACAACTTTGTATAACTTGTTGGGAAACTGCTGTTATCTCTGCTCTTAAAATTCGTAAATCCCAATCTTCCTCAATTTTCCCAAGATATTCAACAATTAATTGTATAATCCAGAACAGTCTTCAAAAAATTGGATATCTCCAAGACTCCTTCCAACTCTTTCTATAAATCCTTGATTTTAATTTAGGTCAGTTCTCAACGTCAGTGGAAGAGTAGCATGATTCTAATTTTTAAGGTAGTATTTACTAGTTCTTTACATTACTGTAAATTGAGTGGAAAACTTTATTTGTAAAATAACAGCTAAAAAATATCTAGCTTTTATTCTCTGGGGAAAGATGATTCTGTAATACATTTTTCCACTTGAAATATTCTTAGTTTGGGAAATCCTATTGGGAAAATAGATTTCCAGAGAGCTTGAAACTGACAAATGGGTATTTTGACAAATATTCCTGGAAGGAGAGCTATAGCACCAACCACTTTAATTTTCTTATTGTAAGAACTATGTTTAGCAGAGTACAACATATCACAATTTGATACAAGTATTTAGTGTTGGGGGAGGTGGATGACTATAAAACTTTTTTAATATGTTAGAAAAATAGCACATTTAGTTCACTACTATGAAGAATAGAGAAACTAACAATGTAGGTAGGAAGTACTTTTTTATGGCCTAAGACTGATCTAATTGTGAAGTTTTGGGTCACCCATTCAGTAGGAAGTTCCAAGAGGAGGAGTTCATTTGTACCACTCTTCTCTGTATTTAATGGCTTTGTCTTGTGTGGCTTTAGAACAGAAAGCCTCAAAACAAATTTTATAGTAGAAACAAATTTTGTGGTTTTTTTGCATAAAATATCATTGGTGAGCAGTATTCACCAGATCTCAATAGAACTTATCTGTTTCTGTAAAATTAATTTGTGAAACAGATAGACCTGAAGTCTCTTGGTTTTATTTATCTCTCATTCTCCTTCCATTTTGTAAACTTTTCATTAGCATGGATATATTTTAAATAATTTTTTTTAGGTTCTCCTTAACCATATAAACCCAGTTGTTTTTTGATTGGACCATAAGAAGCAATCATGCAGGCTCTTGTTCTTCACATCTCACAGAATGTTAGCTGCTGCCGTTTTTTTTCTCATTCATCATCATCACCATCACCACTGTTGTCTTTGTCATCAATATATGTATTTAAAAATCAGAGATTATTACTTGACCGGTTTGTAGAATTTGTGAAAAGTGTCAATCTGAGAGCCTTAAAATGTGACCTGGTGTTTAAAGTTAGAGGAAATCTTATGGATAGTTATAGAATTTAAGACTCATTCCTTTTGGTAGTAATGATTTTGCCTGTTTCAGAGAATCAAGTCAGATATATGTCTGACTGACCCCATGGATTCTTATTTCATACGTTTAAGCCTGGATGAAAATCAGTTTCATTTAGCTTTTAACTAGGACAAAGGTCTCCTTGTCATCATCACATTCTCTTTTTCTTAAACTTCTTTTTTTTAAACACTGAAACAAATCACTGAAGAGTATTCATTTCTCTATTAACACTTTTCTCCAAGTTTAGATATGTATCTAAAACCAAAATACTCTTGCCTTATAGAAGACTTGTAATTCCTTTAACTTCCCATAGACATTTTGAAAATCACTTGTTTGTAATACTACTTACCACACTTTTTACTTTTCCGAAGAATTTTGTTTCTCCAGTTTTTATTGGCCTCCTATTGTTTATTTCTCCCTCCCCCACCTCCAGTAATTTCAGTGTCTCATAATTGAAAAAGCAAAAACAACCATTGTTTTTCTTACTGAAAGCTGTTGAAGGGTGCAGTTTTCTACTTCTCTCTCTCTTTTTGGGAGCCTCTGGGTTTTTTCCCCCTTTCCTTCTTTTTCTTTCTTTCTTTTTGTCTTTTCCCTAGCAAGAGACTTTTTCCAGCTCTTCTTAACATCTGACTGCTCTAACATCTCTCTGAGCTGGATGTGAAAATCAGCAGCTGACATGGGCATAAGTGCAAGTGTGGAACCACACCTGTGTCCCTGGGAATTATTTTTGCAGGAAACTTTTACTTGTACTCTGATCACTTTTAAAGTGAAGCAGTACATCACTAGACATTAATCTTCAAGGAAAAAGCTTATTTTATTTCGTTTAGGTGTTCTTTCCAGTTTCTTTTAAGAAAGTCAGGCTGACATGAATTTTGATTTGAAAACTGAAAAAGCTTCAGAATGATAAAAAATTGAATCTGCGTCTTTTTTCTGATTTCTCTGGGAATTTTAAGTTGGCTGTGACTCCATAACTAAAGTTAATTATAACCTGATAGGTATCACTAAATGCGGCTTAACTTCAGCTTGTGGAAAAGGATGTTTCTGACTTTCAGTATGAAATTATTTAATGGAAAATGATTTATGGTCTCCTCTTTTTAGAGAGTGATATTGTACTTGACATAGATGCTGCTTGTTATAATGGTTATAGATACCACTTATTTTTTACTGAGTTGTTTATATTAGAGCCTCCTCATTCCCTAGAAAGTATGAGACTTAATATTTCAAGATGAAAGTTTAAAGGAAGACGAGGTCAAGATTTAGTCAAATTATTCAAACTGAACCTCTTTTCCTAGGATCTAGCTCCTCAGAATTACTGTCCTCATACTTGGGTAGTCATTGAAAAGAGAGAAATTGATAAAGTATCATTGCTTGCTTCTGAGGTTCAGATATTACTTTATCTGGTTCAAGTTTTACCAAGCCCAGAAGATAGAATCAGTATGGCTTAGAGTCCCAGACTTATAGAGAGAAAAGGTCTTCTAAGTCCTCTTGGTTTTACAGTTTACATAAAATCAGTCCTTGGCCCTGATAATTTTTGTCTGATATTTGGCCTCTCGTACTGCTCCTGGCATGTTTCTTAATTTGCTTTTGCTAAGAACCTTGTTGAGTTGAACAGATCGTCTCTTGACCTCTTGTCTAGCTACTTCTAACTTTTCTGATAAAATATCTTTTACACTCGAGCTTTGTACAAATAATGTGCCTAGTATTGCTATGAATCAAAAAAATCAATGTCATGATTTATTTTCACAGAAGCAAGAAATCTACCTAAGAGATAAATCACTTTTGTATACTTTAATAAAAAATTATGGGGACACAAATTAGTGGAGGAGGCATGGGATAGGTATGTCCTGACTGTGAAATGAGTGTGGAATTTTTGACTGAACTCTAAACTAGAACCCTGGTGTTATGGAATGGAAGAGCTGCAGTAAAATTTCATACCAGTCTAAAATAGGATGGAGAAAGGAGTATGCTATGTGGCATGAGCCCGTATATCCTTGTGAGTTTATCTTTCTTCTAGTTTTCTCATCTGGTTGAGAACAACATGATGCCCTTTACAGATACCGTTTAAAGTTTACAGTCTCTGAGTATTTTCCATTAAGGAACAGAGGCCCCTTCTTGTGAAGCCAGCAGTCACTGAGGTTCAAGATGCTAGATTGCCTTGCATGTCAACTCTGCTCCTGCCTCTTATTCTTATGCTCCAAGGATCCATTATTGAAGACTAAGGCAACGGTCGGGCTATTTCTGCATTCTCTCTTCTACGCAGTCTTTCCATTTTGTCTGCAACTGATCCAGATGTACCATCCTTTATGATTGTTAAATACTGTATTCCATGTGTCATTGCCTTGCCTTGTTTTTCTTACCAACTTAGAAAATTTAGTGTGTAAAACCCCATCAGATAACACTATCAGGTATCATTAGCCAACATGCCCGTTTTTCCTTCTATCCAGGTATGTTTATAGTCTGTCTTCTTAAAAAAGAAATCCTATCTCTCTATGTTAAAATATAACATAAGCCTGTATCAGAAACATCTAACCATAATTTTTTTGTGTGTGTGAGGAAGATTGGCTCAGAGCTAACATCTGTTGCCAATCTTCCTCTTTTTGCTTGGGGAGGATTGGCCCTGAGCTAACATCTGTGCCAGTCTTCCTCTATTTTGTATATGGGATGCTGCCAGAGTGTGCCTTGACGAGCAGTGGGTAGGTCCATGCCCGGAATCCGAACCTGTGAACCCCTGGTCGCTGAAGCAGAGTGTGTGAACTTGACCACTATGCCATTAGGCCGGCTCCTAACCATAATTTTATAGTGAAAACAACTGGAACTCTGTTTTCCCTCTTGAAATTTAAGAGACTGAGAATTTTTTTTCTTTTTAGTGTATAAAGGCTTAATTTGTTGATGTTGGTGTATTTATTAATTGGCAAATATTAAGTGCAATAGACTTTCATTATAATATTTCTTTACTGCATAAAATCAGTTCTGTATAGAATCAGATCAAGTTTGTGAAAATATAGCTAATGGCTGCATTAAAAGCATGATATAACTTTGTTTGGCAAGAAATAATTCTGCTTGCCAATTGAATTAACAGATGTTCCTTTTCAAACTTAATCAGTTCATCAAAACATGTTTATTGGAACACTTTTGGTGTCTCATGGCACTCTATTGGTTACTCTGAAATCCAATGAAAGTGTAGGTGACAATACTGAGTCAAAATATGAAACCGTAAGCTAATTTTGATAATACAGTTTGTATAAGAAGTATAATAGGCATTAGGGAAGGAAGAGAATTTGATTTCCCTAAGTCTTTTTGTTGAAAAAAATTTTAAATTTATGGAAAAGTCCAGTGAGTACAGTGAACACCCGTATATGCTTCATCCAAAGTCACCAATTGTTAGCATTTTAGCACGTTTGAATTAATTTTTTCCCCTCATCCTCCCATATATATATTGTGTGTGTGAACTTATACGTACATGTGTTTTCTCTCTCTATATATATAGATATCCATATACATTTGCTTCTTTTTTCCCCTAACCATTTCATACTAAGCTGTAGACAGCAAGGTACTTCATCACTGATCATGGATCTCTAAGACCAAGGACATTCTCCTACATAACTACTATACCATTTTTATACTAAAAAATTTTAACACTGATTCACTAGTATCATCAACTATACAGTGCATTTTCAAATTTCTCCAGTTGTACTAAAATTGCCCTTCATAGCTTGTTTGTTTGTTTGTTTGAGCTAAGATCTGTCAAGGCCAATGCATTGCATTTGGTTGTCCTGTCTCTTCAGGACAGGCCTCCTCTGCTCTGTACCTGTGCCTCTAATTTGGTAGCCACTAGCTACGGGTGACTGTTTAAATTTAAATAGATTAAAATTTAATAAAATAAAACATTTAGTTTCTCAGTCATGCTAGCCACATTTCAAGTGCTCAGTAACCCTATGTGGCTAGTGGCTACTCTGTTGGGCAGCACAAATATAGAATATTCCTATCATCACAGAAAGTTCTCTTGGACAGATCTTGGACCTGCCCCACCTCTTTTTGTCTTTCATGAAATTTATTCTTTGAAGAGTTCAGGCCAGCTGTCTTATTGAATGCTCCACATTATGAATTTGTGTTGGTTGTTTCTTAGTGATTAGATTTAGGTTGGGGCAGATTGTTTCTTCCAGAGACAGCTGCACTAAAATAATTAGCCCATCCCACACCCTTTTCTTAAAATGTGACTGACACTTTTTCAACTGAGAGATGGAGTCTTTGTTCCCTCCCCTTGAATATGGGCAAGGACTTGTGACAGCTGACTGTTGAAGCAAGGTAGAAGTCATGCTATATGACTTAAGACTCACTCACTCTTCTTGGGATGCTTACCTTTGGAACCCAGCTACCACACTGTGAGGAAACCCAGGCTCTGTGAAGATGTTCAACGGTACCAGCTAAGGTCTCAGCCGACAGCCAGACCTGTGAGTGAAGGGGCCTTCAGCTGATTCGTTTCTCCTGGGTGAGGCTCTAGACATAGTGGAGTAGAGACATGCAGGCCCAGCTGTGGTCTGTCTGAATTCCTGATGTACAGAAATGGAGAGAGCTAATATATCATTATTTTTCTTTCAAACTGCTAAGTTTTGGGGAATTTGTACACAGCAATAGATAGCTAATCCACAGATTAAACAATTTTGGCCAGAGTACCGCGTTTGGTGGTGTGCGTTTCCTACCACGTCGTGTTGGGAGGCGCATGATGTCAGTTCACTTACTATTGGTGATGCTTGATCAGTTGGTCAAGGTGGTGTCCATCATATCGTTCAGTCATCAGTACCTTTTTCCCTTTGTAATTAGTAAGTAACCTGAGGGGAAGTTTAATTTTGCAAAGAATATAAGCTTCCAGCAAGTTCCTTGTCAGCATTTCACTCCATCATTGTTTTAAGTGGATTTAAAAATGGAAACAATCTTAGAAATCATTTTACTCAGTGTCCTCATTTTGCAGCCTGATTTAATAAATATTATTAGCTTTCCATTAGAGATACCGCCTTGAAACTAGGGACATAGAAGTACTTGAGATGTGATTTTACTGCCTTGGAGCTTTTGGACGAAAACTAACATGATTGGAATTCAAGGGGCTGATTGGGTGATACTGAATGTGTATTCCAAGATGATTCAACTGAGAGGTTTTATTTTCCAAAAGACTAAAATGATGTCATTATGGTAACTTTGTATGCTAGTCTAAGACGGCCAGTGCTGCTTTCTGAATTACAATTTTATTAGACAGAATTAAAATGGAAAACTTTAAGTGCAGTTTTATGGTAGAAGTTCTGTGAGTCCTGTATTTTAGGGATTTGAATGTATCTTTTCAGATTATATAAATGTGTGTATTTTAAAGTAAAAATCTAGCATAGCCCAAATTTCTTATTGTTAAATAATTTAGTAAATAGCTTTTTGTTAGTAAATAACTAATACTGAGCTAAATGAATGTTTATGAATTGAAGAGCATAAGGATACTGTTGTAGGATATTTAAAACATAATATGGGATACAATGGATTAAGAAGCATCTAACATAGTGCCCCAAATAGTTGTTTACTAATAAGTGAGTTCTATACAGGTGAGCCATGGTTTACAATCCCTCTTACTTGCTTATGAATAGAATGTATACAAATTAACTCTATAGAGATTTAAAAGTTTGTTCTGCCAATAAGTACCCATAGTTTTCTTGTTTGTCTATTTTGTTCTGGGATATAAGAATATGGAAGGACTTTTTTTTGGTTTGATAATGGGAAATTTAACTAGTTTTTTTTTTTGGTCCCAAATTCTCTTTAAAGTTCTTGGTAGGACGTATAATTTAAGACAAATAAGGAGTAAGTTCTACACTTTAAAAGCCTGGAATCATGATTGGGTTTCTAATAGATTGGTAATATGAAAAAAGTACTGAATGTGCCAAATTATATATTGTATAATCCAGTAGTTATACATATGGTTATTGAAATGATATGAAACTTTCCCCAAAGAATGACTTCATCCCTGTATATGTTATGGAAACATATGTTATGTTATGGAAACAAAGTTAACATTTTAAAACTTTTTCAGCAAAATCTCATTGCAACTCTGTGATGTTGGGATTTCCTCAGTGTAAAAACACTCCTTGTAAGTCCTGCAATAGGATTGATTTCTTCTATTGATTGCTTTCATAGTCTTAGTGTATAATTATGGGTCTACCTAGAATGTGTCATTTTTGTCTCTTTCCGGTGCAACCCTATTGGTTAGACTACGTTGCTAATGTCATCAAGGTCATATTTAATTCCTTTGTGGGCTATACAGTGTCACCTGTTACTTGCTCTTGGACTGAATATTTAGCAACATTTTCTTCCATGTAACTTTGGTTACTGGAAAAATTCCACGAGAAAGTGAACAGATCAATCACCAACTTAGAAAGAGATTTAGAAAAGAACAGACAATTTAGAAAAGAATACAGCTCTTGCTGCTTCAGAATCATATGAAAATATATGAATAATGCTGTCTAGCTGGGGAAAGTGCAATCAAAATATAAATGAGTTCTGGAAAGTATCAAATTCTAAGAGGCATGGTGATAGGGAGGCCTGTGTGTTTATCTCTGGAGTGTGAGAGAAATGTGAAAGAATATGGGACTATTTAAGAAATGGAGCAAATCTGCAGAGTAAAGTCAATGAGGGCCAGGGTGGTAGCATTAGGGTCGACTTGAATGCTGGCAGACAGGAAAGGAGGAGAGGGGTGAGGAGGCTTGTTAAATTTTGAAGTGGAGGTGTGACTTTGTGTGTTTACGAAAGAGACCAGTTTAAGGATTTACTGAACGGGAAGCACGTAGAATGAGACAGCACTGCTTCAGGTGGTTTGAAGGTGAAACCTTTAAGTGTCAAGGAGGAAGAGCTGGTTTTCCAAAATCTTGAGACAGAAGGCATTGGGTGATGGACTTTGAAAAGGCTCTGAAAGTGTGCCTCTTTGTGGGTGATGCCGTCTATATACAGCTGTTCTCCTGACATCTTTCACCATTAGGATCAAGCAGACCACCTCTGGACATCTTTCTGGGTCTGTGCACATCAGGCCAGTGTGGTATTTTGGCAGAGAGAGTAGTGAAGGAGAGGAACTGCAGTCCCATGGGCTTAGGCTTCAGAGGGAGCAGCCATCCCTCCCTTCCTACCATAGAGAGGTGGAATAGAAAGTGACTGAGTGGCAGAATGGTTGCTCTGGCCTGGTCACGTCACAACATCACATTACACGTTACTCAGCCAGCCTACATCTCTATCTCTAACACTTGGGGGAAAAGTAAAGCTAAGATTGTTGCTCATAGAGAGTTTTTGGGGGGGGGGGGATTTCATTTACATGTTTCACATTTTTAGCTAATTCTTGTAGACAGTTTGCTTGGAATACGTGGCGTTGGGTGTTCAGGGAAAGGAGTCCTAATTTCCAGTTAAGGAAAAAGGGTTTGAGAGTTATTTGGATGGCTCTATCTCTGCTAGCATACAGGACTGTTGCTGTGTTTGCCCGGGATCTAAATATGAATACATATTCACTTATTCCTCATTTACTACCAAGCCATGCCAACTACTGTATCCTCAGGTCAGATACTAAATAAAATGGGACTATGTTATTGTGTGACTCATCCTTTTTGAGTGTTTTTCCCCCTGTGTTTCAGATTTATAATGGTGTGGTGTGAAGAGATTCAGGATTTCCATTCCTGCTTTTTCCTTTCCTGCCAAGCTCATGACCCCTGCCAACTCCATCCTTTCCTTCAGCTGCCTGCAATTTTCGTTTGGGTTCTGGACTCTGGGACTTTATAGAACAGGAGTCATTTAAACTCTTTTTTTCCAAATGGGACAAGTATCTTAATTGAGGTTGACCAACACCTACTGTGACAGAATCTTCCCCTCATCCTCCTGGCACAGGGGGAGAATTCATTCAGTAGAAGAATGGCATGAAACTGTGTATCCAAACACTGTCCACTGGGATAAAGCTAATGCCCGCTTGGAGGCACAACACAGTGGCTCCTTTGCCAAGCTCTGTTGTTCTGCTTGGTCCCAAGCCAGATGGCAGCCTAGTGGGTGAACCATTGGCTCTGGCCTTTCCGCAACCCCCTCGGGTCTAGGATAAAATGCCCAGCTGTCCCTTCTCTTGCAGGACTTACCCAGTGAAAACCCTCACTGTTACTTGACATTTACATAATTTTGTTTAAATTTTTAACTATAGTACTACCGGTATGGTTTTATTGGTAGTATGAAAACTTCAAATTGCTTGCCAGAATTTAAGAGTGGAATCCATTTAACACCAGACTATTTGAGTATTAAGAGAGCTTCCGGAGTGAGCATGAGAGAAAGTGGGAAGATCTGAATTAGGTTGAACTAGTGTAGTTCATGTACTGGATATAGTTATTTTGATGACTAGAAAGACTTTTACTGAGGTTTGCATAATTCGTTTTAGTACCTTTTATCTGTTAGCCACTTTCTGATATCTGCACAACAGATATGAGCATCCAAGGTCTCCATCAAGTGGAAATATATCCCCTGCATCTGATGGTGCTCATGCTTTTGTGCCTGGATTACATTGTAATATTAAGTATGCCTTATCTGAATAATGGTAATAATAGCTGTTATGATTTGTTTTCAAGTCTGAAATGTAGTTGGAGGTGTATGAAGAAATCAAGAAGGAATTCTGGAAAGGAAGCAGACCTGGTCATTTCACAGAGCTTCATCTGTGTAGATCCTCCATTTTAACACTAGCTTTGCTTTCTATGATTATGGTGCATTACTAGTAGCATTCTTACAATTGTATTTTATTTAATTTTTGCTTTTTTTGGTCTGTGTGAGGAACATTGGCCCTGAGCTAACATCTGTTGCTAATCTTCCTCTTTTTGCTTGAGGAAGATTGTCCTTGAGCTGACATCTGTGCCAGTCTTCCTCTATTTTATGTGGGATGCCCAGTGTCATTTGACGAGTGGTACTAGGTCTGCACCTGGGACTGAACCTGCGAACCCCTGGCTGCTGAAGCAGAACACGTGAACTTAACCACTGTGCCACTGGCCCGGCCCTGCTTTCTTTTTCTTTAATCTCTTTGAAAATAATAGAAAATGTCAAGAACTTTATTTTTTTTTCCCATTATCTCTGGCTTTTTTTTTTTTTTTTTTGGAGGAAGATTAGCCCTGAGCTAACATCTGCTGCTAATCCTCCTCTTTTTGCTGAGGAAGACTGGCCCTGAGCTAACATCCATGCCCATCTTCCTCTACTTTATATGTGGGATGCCTGCCACAGCATGGCTTTCTAAGCGGTGCCTTGTCCTCACCTGGGATCTGAACTGGCAAACCTGGGGCCGCCGAAGCGGAACATGTGAACTTAACTGCTGCGCCACTGGGCCGGCCCCTAGCTTTTTTTGTTTTTGCAGGCTTTTTTGGTGAGGAAGATTGACCCCGAGCTAACATCTGTTGCCAATCTTCCTCTTTTTTTTTCCTTCTCCCCAAAGCCGCACTACATAGTTGTATATCCTAGTTGTAAGACTTTCTGGTTCTTCCATGTCGGACACTGCCTCAGCATGGCTTGATGAGTGGTGCAATAGGTCCGTGCCCAGGATCTAAACCAGCAAATCGCAGGCTGCCAAAGCAGAGGTGCAAACTGAACCATTAAGGAACCAGGTGGGCCCTCATCGAGAACTTTATTGATGATGTTTCTGAGACACATACATATTTCTAAACAAAGCTGAATTACTTTGGTAGGTTGGGGGGAAGTACACTTTTTCCTGCTAGCCCACACTAGGATCTCCCATTCACCACTGGATTTGCAGCTCAAGGAAATATCCTGCTTTCTTAAGGATCCTGTTACAGCTGGAGTCACATTTCTGTAAGACACAGTGCTATAAATAAGTGATGGTTATCCTACAGATGCCTCTTCCACCATAATGTAACTGAAATGACGCAACTAATACTGTTGACGTCCTTAGAAAAGTAATGATTGCCTTGCCTTCCTCATAGGATGAAATGAAATGAGATAGTAGATTCAAAAGTGTTTTTTAAGGTGTTAGTTGATCAATAAATGTAAAGAGACATGATAATGATTATTACTGTTATCACAATTAATTTTTCTACTATGACTTTTATCTCAATGAACATCGCCATTATTAACGTCTTCACTGTTGGGGTATAACTTTTCAGACCCGTCTCCTCTACTTCCTTACTGACTTACCAGGAAAGAGAGGGGAAATCATGCCAATTGATAATTTGGAATTTGTAATTAGAGACTTTTTTCTTCTTGGCAAATCTGAGGCCTCAATATAATAATATTCCTGACTCTGGATCCCTAAATTTCTCTTTTCCCCCAAGTTTGATTGAGGTATAATTGACAAATAAAAATTGTATATATTGAAAGTGTACGCTGTGATGGTTTGATAACATATATACATTGTGAAATGATTACCACAATCAAGTTAATTAACACATCCATCACCTCACATAGTTACTTTTTTTTTTTTTTTTGGTTTGTGAGAACACTTAAGATCTACTCTCTTAGCAAATTTTAAGTATACAATAGAGTATCATTAACTCTAGTCACCATGCTATAGATTGGATCCCCAGAATTTATTTGTCTTGTAATGAAAGTTTGTATCCTTTGGCCAACATGTCCCCATTTTCCCCATCCCCTAGCCTTTGGCAACCGCCATTCTACTTACTGGTTCTATGAGTTTGACTTTGTAAAATTTCACATATGAGTGAGATCATACAGTATTTGATAGGAGTACTTGATTCTGCCTAAAGTCTCAGTCCAGTCCAGAGGGGCCAGCTCTGTCCTTTGGAGAATTTTTAAGAGCCCTGATTCATTAGCTTCTTATTTGATATCAAGGACCATTGCTGCTGTTCTGTATTAACTTTGTGCCTCAGTCTGTTAAGTGAGTTTCTGTCTTGCTTCTGTGATAAAATCCTCAACTGCACTGAAGGTGTGGTTACTGATTTCCTGTATTGACTCTTTGTCTTGGCCCTAAAAACCTGCTCAGAATCCCTTAATTCTCTTTGATTTCCTAAATTTAGCTGGCCCTTCCCTCCCTGCTTCCATCCCCCTGACACTCCAGCTTTAAATCTTGCCCGAGTCCCAGTTTCTTCACCCGCAATCTGGTTGATATCTAACATGTTATCTGAACTATAGTATAAATGGAATTTGGTGGGACTGGTACTAAGGAGAAGGGAAGGTATGGGAGCTACAAAGGAGAGAGGGGAGATTGACATGAACATAGCATAAAGGTGTAAAGAGACAGGTACATTTCTTCATTCACAAGGCTGTGAACTTTATAAAGGCGAGTAAGCCTTTGTTTATTGCTGTATCTCTAGTGTGTGAAACTGTGCCCAGCATTTAACTTATCCAGTAAATATTTGTTGAGTGAGTGTTTGGGACATACACTGAATTGACTGGTTTGCTGGGAGGGCATTTTAGTGTGAAATTTTAAGGTCTGGATCATTGTAGTTTTGTTTATTGCTATAACTCCACATTGTTTTGCTCAATGAAATAAGTGTTGGGATTAGTGGAGTTGTGGCTAGAATGCTGAAATTGATAATGCAGAATCTTGAATGCTGAGCTAAGGGTTTGGTTCTTATGACAAGGAAAGAAGCAGAGTTCTGGATCTTATTGTTTACTTGTACTGTCTAAGAAGATAAGAGTTTTGTCCTCTAAGTGTACTCTTATTTGAGCTGAAGGTTTTAGAAAAGACAATCCTTTGATACAAAGGAAAAGAAGGGATATTTTTACCTAAGATGTTCCTCCTTGAGTTACTTAAAGTCCAGTATCTAAATAGGTAGATATGTTTCTAAAACATGCTTTTAAAAACTTGCTTGTTTGGATAGTCAACATGTTTATACACATCAATACCAGAAGTACATTTCTATGCATTATCATATGAATAATAGCTGTGGTTTCAAGTACTCAACAAAGTGATGAAAGGCCTCCAGTGTTTTCATTCTTGCTGGTCTATTTTGGCATCCTTTGGTGTTTAGCAATTAGTTACTGCTTGAGGTTCCTTGAATTGGGGTAGAGTGAGTGTTTCTAGGTGTCAGATTCTCCTCTTCATCTACCTTTGTCTCTGGATTCTGACGTGGACAATTATAGGCCGTAAAGATGTATATTTTTCAAATACTCCTACTCCAGCAAAGTGAAACCTATCCAGGGTACAAACCGAAGGATCAAATTGAGAAGGAGAGCTTATCTTGATAGATACGCTTAACGACATTTCTTCTTGAGGTGTTATCTTCATCGAGTTCTTGGACTGCTTGTGGGATCAAATCACCCCTGATTGTGGTGAACATAGTTTCATGCGTAAACAGGAGGATTTTTTTTTTTTTTGGTGCGTATGTGTCTGCCGTAGGATAGAGTGTAAAGCCATGCTTGCTAATCAAGGACAGTTGCTTCTGCCAGCTATGAACTAAAACTGGAGTTGGAATTAGGGCAGGCCCGTGGAAAACACACACTGAGCACCGGAGTGGCAGGTGTGTCCTCTACAGGGTGGGAGATCATTGTCACTCTTGGCTCCCTGCTTTCTCCTTATCTTAATCCAAGCACCCTGCGGGTTCAGACAGATAGAATCCAATTCTCGAGGCGGTCGTCCTCAGCAGGGGGAAACAGGAGAGTTATTCTCTGAAAGCATGGATGTAGGGGGCAAAAGACAGGAGGCTTGAGGTTTCTGAAATGTGAATATCCTACACTAGATTCACTTTTCTATCAGGAATTACTATAGTCAGTCTAGGTTTTCTTGACAGGAGGAACTGATTCTTTTTAGGCTTACTGGAGTATGGGAGCACAACTAAAATCTCCTAACCAATGTTGGAAAACTTAGAAAATAAAGAGGAAAATAACCATCTATACAAATAACATAATAATCACTTAATATTTTTGTTTTTGATTTTAATGATGAACAAGATGCTATATGTTGTTTTGATGAGAATAAGTTGTCTTCCTACCTTTACTGCTATCATAATTGTTGTTACCATTGTCATCATCATCATCATCATTAAATATTTATTAATTCCTTGCTATGAGCAAGGCAAGTTCCAGGAAGAGTGGAGAACATAAATAAATGGAAGATGTGTTTCCTTCTTTTAAGGAGATTCTTTTGTATTTAGTAGTGAACATATCTCCAAGAAAAATGAATTTGCAGTATGTGATTTATTCAGTCCACAAATGTCCATTGAGCTCCCCTGTGTGCCGGGCACTGTACTCTGTATTTGAGAAATAATGTTGAGTAAGATGTAGTTTCTGCCCCTGAACTTACTGTCCAGGGGAGGTGATAGATAAGCAAATAAAAATTTCAAGAAATGATAATATGTGAAGTCAGTGAAATGTCACAGACAGCAAGTGCTATAGGAAGATATTGTATTAAAAGATATATCAAATAACACATTAGACAGTGTTGGAAACCAGAATAAAAACATTCTTTTGAGTACTTATGTTTTATGCGGGCCTTCAATGAGAGCTCAAGGCATAACCTTAAATAGACAAGTAATACATTCTGGTAACAGTGAAAGTAATATAGTTCAGGTGCATTACATTCAGCTCTTCCGGAAGAACACAGGGATGGCTCTTGAGGAATTTAGTTAAATGGACCCTAAATTCTCTGTAGGGATCACTTGTCTTAAAACTGTATTTGCTTTTGTCAGGAGTTTAACGTTAACATTTGACAAGTGCGTGAAGTGCTCGTGTTCTGTGATATGGATTGAAGAGAAGATCATATGTTTTATATTCTAGGTTGGCAGGTGTCAAGGTTACTATTCCGTTATAAAATCTGGGAAACCTGATCTGCGTTTTTTCTCTTTTGCCTAGACAATGGATGTTTCCATCTCCACAAGGAGGGAATTTGAATGAAAGAGAAAAAGCTTAGGTCCCTTATACCTTGGCTATTTTGTCTTTGCCTACCATAAAACTTGCTGCAGAAGAGAATTTTATATCAAGTTATTCCATTTTAAACCAACCTGGTATATTTTATTTTCTTTATATCAAGTGAAAGAAGTGAGAACTTACTTGTTGATGCCTTATTTGAATTGTTCAGTTCCAGAATGAAAAATACCAAGAGAGCTGTGGAATTTCTCTCCCTGGAGATCTTTAAGAAAATGTGTTCAGACATTTAACTGCCTGAAATTGTTTGTGTAGAGTTTTGTGTGTCCTACTTTAAAAATCAAGATGCATAAAAACCCAGACTTAGAAAATTGGTATTATTAAGGATGGCTTTTCTCTTTCTAATCCTAGTCACTTTAGTTTTCCTATGAGGTGAAATGTATTTGGTAGTAAACAAATACTTATAATTGGTGAGCATTTACTTATGAATATTTCTTACATAATATCTTAATTTGTATTTGTGAATCATTTTGTAGTTTTTAGAACACTTACAGTATTATATCATTTGAGCCTTGGAGGTCTTATATAGTGGACAAGGCTGGTTTTATGGTTATCCCCATTTTGCTGATGACGAATCTGGGGATGAGAGGTTATGAGACTTGCCTGTCCTGTGAGTTATTAAGCAGTGGGATTTAGCACAGGCAGTTTGATAGCAAATTCTTTCCTCTTTTTACTATGTATTAGGCATTAATTTTTTTCTTAAATGAGTATTTGTTCTGTTTTAAGTCAAAATTAGGTGAGTATAGATTCCGGTGAACTGGATGATATCTCTGGGCCATTGCTATCTCCTTTCTGCAAGCTGAATGACCACTGTGGGAAGGGAAAATAATGTTTGGGGCTCCCCAAGTTATTATTTCATCAATTGCCACTTTCTTAGCAGTGCAGTGTTGTAGATGGTAATTAGGGGTTCTCAGATCAGTTCATAAAAATAATTTTGCTTATAAGGTTACCAAATTGATATTATTGGAACTAACTTGCTGCTCATAAAATAATATGGTTTGATGTTTAAAAATAGGTTGATGTTCTAGGAAACAGGGAATGAGTTTGTTAAGGTACTGATATTAAGTACTTTCACATAACCACATACCTATATACAATAGCTTCACTCGAGTATTGATAAATTAGACTGGGCACTTAAGAGAACCAAAATAAATTCGGTTCATTAACTCTTCTTGAGTGCTTACATTGGAACCACAGTTTACATAGGTTAAGTTTTGAAGTTAAGAGGACCAAATGTGTACAGCAAATAAAATCTCTAGGAAGAAAAAGAGGATATATTATTGAGGGTTATTAGATTAGGCTTCAGGTGTTGAGCTAATTTTATCTTGTAGTTCTGGTTTAGGAAGTTAATTTTTTTTCTGAAAATTTACTGCATATATAATACCTAGTGACTGGAGAGAATTTGCAAATGTCAGAAAAGGACAACGAAGAAAATAATCCCTTGTGACCCTTCTGTTTGAGAACGTTTTAGGTAAGAGGAGAAGGGTGAAGTCATTTTAGAAGAAGGAATTAGTGATTACAGCACTGGAATGACTGACGAAATTCATGAGCATGCAGAGAGGAGCTGGGGGTAGGAGATGTGCCTTGGGGGATGGTTGTAGGTGTTTGTTTAGCTAAATTATGGTGGCCCGTGAATTCCAGGATAAGAGATTTGTTGTTTCGAAAGGAAGGGATCCAGAGCTTCTCTAGCCCAGAACTCTTGTTTTACAAGAGAAGGAAACCAAATTGTTATTCAGCTTAGTTAGCCGAGGTCTGGAACCCAGGCTTCCTGATTATGAAGCTAATGTTGCTTCTATTGTGTCATCTCATATGTTGCCATTGTTGGTTCTGGGACAGAGGACAGCAAAGTAGAAACAGGTCTTTTTAAGAGTAAATTTTCACAGTCTTAGGAAAAGGGTCAGAAGGGGAAGTTATTTGAAATAGGAAGACCGGTTAAGCTTATTTTGATCATCCAGGCGTGAGGTGATACACAATGAAAGAGATGGAGGAGTCAGTAATGACTAGAGTTTCAAGCTGGGTGATGAGGATATAGGAAGTGCTGTTAAAATAAATGAGTCAATTTGGAGAGTAAACTTGTTGTGTGGGGACGATCAGGTTTGGTTTTGAATAAATTAGGACATCAAGGAGAAATGTTTTATTAGGCAGATAAGAATATGGGGCTGTATTATATATGTTAAATTATACTTTGCAGATACGAGGATTGACAAGTAGGATAGAGTAGGACTAATCCCTTCACACAGTACAACTGAGGGCAAGTTAATTCTAGAAAGTCTCCCTAAGACTGTTGCTTTAAGAAAAAATAAGTTATTTATTAGATGTGTCACTGAATGAAACATCTGACTGATTAACTGGTGTGGGCACGCTCACCTCAAAAAGACCTTTACTGGGCTTATTGTGTAATTGTATGCTGCTTCTTCTCCTCCAATAAAAGTATTAGTTGCGTGTACAACCCCATGTAAAACCTTGTGTCTTACAGAAGATGATGTAACTCTTCAGCCATTGCCAGAGTGGCTTTGTGGTATTTCATGATGTGATCACATTTTTGGTTATGATTATAATTCAGTTTAATAATGTTAACTAGTTTCATTTGGGTAATACATTGGCACTAATCACTCATCATTTGTTGTTTTTAAACTTTATGTATGGGTAAAACCAGATATAACAGCTGTTGACATTTCTAAGAAATGGTGGTAGTGTTAGTGCTGTTGAGTTGATTCTGACTCCTGGTGACCCCGTGGACAGCAGAGCAGAACCCTGCCCAGTCTTTTTTGCGCCATCCTCTCACCTTCTGGTGCTATACCAGACCATGCTCTGCTGATATTCATAGGATTTTCATGGCCAGATCTTTTTGGAAATGGGTGCCAGGTCCTTCTTTCTAGTCTGTCTTAGTCTGGGAGCTCTGCTGAAACCTGTCCACCATGGGTGACCCTGCCGGCATTTGAAGTATTGGTGGGATAGCTTTCAGCATCACAGCAACACGCAGCCACCATGGTATAACAACTGACAGACAGATGGTGTGGGTCCCTGACCAGGAATCAGACCCAGGCCACAGCGGTGAGAACACCAAAGCTTAACTGCTGGAACAGAGGGCTGGCTAAGAGGTGGTGAACCTGAGCTATTATATGGTCCAGGAGAATTTTAAAGATGGGGCCATTGTCCTTGTTTAGCTTCTCTTTGTGTATTTCTAAGGATTTCTAAGACTTTTAAACTTTTTTTTTTTTTTAGATTTTTAAAAATTTTTTCCTTTTTCTCCCCAAAGCCTCCCAGTACATAGTTGTATATTCTTAATTGTGGGTCCTTCTAGTTGTGGCATGTGGGATGCCACCTCAGCATGGCTCGATGAGCAGTGCCATGTCCGCGCCCAGGATTCGAACCAACGAAACACTGGGCTGCCTGCAGCGGAGTGCACGAACTTAACCACTCGGCCACGGGGCCAGCCCCTTAAATATATATATTAACTTTATCCATTACTAAACAGTTTACTTAAATTCTTGGTTCTAGAAGTTCCCGTAACCTGTGTTCCAGCGTTTATCACCCTGTGTTGTAATTATCTGCCTAGGTTTGAATCCAAGCTTTGCTGCTTAGTAGCTATTTGAACTTGCAAGTTATTAGAATTCTCCATGTTTCAATGTTCTCATCTCTAAGACAGGACAGTATTAGTACTTACTTCATGGGCTTGTTGTGAGAATTAAATTGTTCAATATGTCAAGCACTTGAAAAAGAGCCTGGCACATAGCAAGCCCTCAGATATTAGCTATTGTTATTGTTACTGATCTCTTTTGCTGGCTCTCCTGTTCATGGTTCATCCTTGTGTGCCTTTGGACCTTGAACAGTGTCTGTATTCAATAAATTTTTGAAGGACTGATTGACTAAGGAAGGAGACAGAGGAAGAAGTTATCGTGAGTTTTCTCATAGGGTGAAGCAGGAAGATGCCAGCTCTTTTTCTTTACAATCTTGCTCAGCTCCACTTTAGGTGAAAACTGCTTTTTCCTTAGTCGCTAAGACTCAATGTTACTGATCCCAATGAGGTGCTGTAAAGAGAACAGTTTGGTTAATCTAAGCTAGGATTGGCTAATCGTTTCCCAGTGGCTTTTACGCTTTAAAAAATATGTGCTAACCAAACCCCGCTCTCCTGTTGATAGCATTTTTATTGCCATCACAAAGTGAAGGACAGCGCAGGCTATATAATTTGCAGGACCCAGGGCAAAATGACAAGGGAGGGGCGTCCAGCTTGGGTGAGGAATCTCCCTTTCCCATGAGCTGCAGCCCCAAACTACACATGGTCCACCTCCAAGGGGTTGTGCCTGGATTTGCTTTGTACCTGAATGGGGGGTGGGAAAGAGGACCCTACTGAGTCACCTACCTAATGGACTGTGGCACTACCAGCTCAGAATGGGGATGGCCAGTGTCTCCCCTACCCACCTCCCTGCAACCCAGTTACTGCATCCCAGGTACTGGCCTGGTGGGGAGGTGGCGGGAGTGGGACTGCACATGAACCAAGGCCCTAAGCCAAGCTTCATCGTTCCATTGGACTTAACACATGAGACATGAATTCAAAGGTACAGTTATTAGGAATTTCACAACAATTACCACGGAACAAGACCCTGGCCCTTCTGAGTGCGACACCCTGTGTAACTGTTCTGGTTGTATGCCCATGAAGCCCGCCTTGGTGAAGAACAATTTTTGCACATATACCTTTCTGGGCGAGGCCACCTATGTAGACAGTCCATTTCCACCTGGAAACTAAGCCTGAGGACAACTCACCATTGTTGTTCAGTTTCTTTGCTGTTGCTACTTTTGAACATACAGGATCTCTAAAAGCACCATGTATTTTTTTAATTATTGAGGTAACACTGGTTTATAACATTATATAAGTTTCAGGTGTACATCATTATGTTTCAAGTTCTGTGTAGACTACATCATGTTCACCACGCAAGGGCTAATTCCCATATGTTCTTGTACATGTGTGCCCTCTTACCCTTTTTGCCCAAGGATCATTTATTTTTTTTTTAAAGAATGTTACCCTTTTCCTATTGTTACCAGTCCACATAAATGTGCTCAACTTAATGGTTTTGGACAACATGATGCATTAACTGCTTTTCTCATAGTTTTGCTACAAGGGAGGTATTAGTTCTATTTTACTTACCTAGAAACTGAGGCTCAGAGTGGTTGATAGGTACTTTTCCTAAAGCCATGCCATAATTCGCAAAGCTGAGATTTAAACGTGGGTCAGACTGTCTTATTCATTAGCCTATAATTATTTCCACTGGCTCTAATGCACGTTTTAGTGTCAAATCTACATGACACCTACTTTCTGGTGGCAGCTTGGTGCCTTAGGAACTTCCTGTTTTTTGAATTAGTGTGTATTTCTAAGTGCTTTGTAGCTTTTAAGCTCTTTACAAATTTTAGTCTTTAATAGGGACCTAGTCCTTTATGCAATAAGATTCTGCATCTTTCAGTTTGATTTTTTCTTCTAGTCTTTTGTTCAGAAAATTTCTGGAGTGCTGAGACTTTTCTTTGAGCATGGTTTCCATCCTTAGATCTATCTGTTGTCATATCAGAGTAACTTCTGCTGGGTAATATTTTCTGTATTGATGGGTCCCTGTGTGTCAGAGAATGTAAGAGGAAAAAATGAAGGAGTCCCAAAAGGAAACTAATGTCGCTTTTAAAAAGCTCATTAAAAAACATCTACAGTGACCTCAAGGGACTTTCAGAGTCTTTTTTGAAAAGCTTTGTTTACTAGTAGCCTTCTCTTCAAGGGACTCAATGATTGAGAATTTAGACTGCACTCAGACAGACCTGGCTCAGATCCTGCCTCTGCTCTTTGACCTTGGGACTTAACCTCTAAGCCTCAGCATCTTTACCTGTAAAATGGGAGTAATACTAAAGCTCACTCCCAGCTTATTGTAAGGATCACATGAACTAAGGCATTTGCTGTGTTTAGTGTAGTACCTGGCACGTAGGGTGCTGTCACTGAGTGTTGGCTAGTACGGAGACTCATGTGTGAGTTCAGCAAACACTTGTTAAGCACCTGCTGCTGCCAGGCACTGTGCAGGTGCTGGTGATACAAAAAGAAAATGAGTCTGCCTCTGTCTTTTTGGAGCTCATATGCCAACTCTGGGACAAATATGTAAACAAATGACCATATAACATGTTGTGCTTTAAGGTACATGCAGAAGGCCCTGGGGCATCAGGTGAGTTGGAAGAAGCCATTCTTTGTTGATACTTTATCCAAAGGTGAGAATTTTCTTGTAGTAGAAGCATTATCAGTAAGTCTAATGAGTTCTTTTCATGTTTTTTAGTGTCTATTGATCCTTCAAACACCAAACAGATTTAGAATGTAACTTAACTTTGGCAATTCAACTGAAAGAATCCAATCTTTAAACTTTTCTAACAATTTTATTTATCCAAAGTCTTCACAACTCAAGTAAATAGAACTGATAGGCAAATTCTCATTGTCCTGCTGATTGCTTAAAGACATGCATATCTTCAATGCATAGAAGGGTTTCTTAGCCCATCAGAGTGGATGTGTTTTCTGAATGATCATTTACACCCATGGAAAATATTATTGGTATTTGGGGAGAAGTGAGTCTAATATTAGCTAGCATAATGATATATTGGCTAGCAGAATAATGAATGATTAGACATTGGCAATTAGAATATTATCTACTATGTATTAAACACTAACAGAAACTATGCTAGGAAGTATATATACTTCTGTATGATATAAAATATTAAAATATATTGCATATATAATCATTCAAATCCATATATCAAAACATCATATGGAAGAAATTATCTTCCTCATTTTAAAGATGAGGGAACTTGAACTTGTTTGAGATCATGTAAAACTAAGTGATAGAACCAAAATTAAATTTCAGTCTTTGTTCTTTTCACCTTTTTGTGTTGAATATAACTGTTTCTAACTTAACAGGATTCATAATACATTTGTAATTTAAGTTATAAATACATTAACCAGGCTTGAAGAATTTGAGCCAAAATCTGTGCTAGCACTCTAGCTTATCATGAGTCTTCCTAGTGCCAGTTGAAGTGAACGAAAAACTTTGGAAGTAAAAAAATCTGAGGTCTGGCGATTTGCTTGTGTTTTTAAACAGTCTTTACTTTTCCAGTTTCAAAGAAATTGCTGTTTTTGGTGTACTAGCAGTACTTAATAATAAAGAGATTGGCCATTACTTACAAACAAAACACAACATTTTAGGTAAGCAATTGAGACAAATACCTACTAGTTGAGACGTTAGTATTATTATCTAGTCAAAACATTTTTTTCTTATAGGCACATGCAGTTAAATTTTAAATTGTTCTTAAAAGTATTTCTATTATAATACTTGAGGGACCTTTTTAGATGTACTGTATTTCTCAGATTTAGCAAAAATTTGTATTGTGGAAAATTTCAAATATAAAAAGTAGACAGAATAGTATAATGAACGCTTATGTAGCCACCATCTTGCTTCAGTGGTTATTAAATCTTGGCTAGTCTTGTTTCATCCATCTCCCCATTGTCTTCCCTCCCTTATGAAGCGAAGCGTATCTCAGAAATACCATTTCATTTGTAAATATTTCAGTATATTCAGTATATTCTAAAAGATAAAAACACTTTTTAAAAAAGATATAACCATTCTTTATCATACCTAAAAGTGAAAGTTAATAATTTTTTAAATATTGTTAAATATTCAGTTAATGTTCAATTTGCCAGTGGTTTCATAAAAGTCTTCTTTTTACCTTTTTTTTGAATCGGGGTCCAGATAATGCCCTTTATGATTGGTTAGTATGTACTTTAATGTCTCTTTTAATATATAGATATTCCCCTCCATTTTTTTTTTCCTCCTTGCAATTTATTTGTTGAAGAAATTGAATCGTTTGCCCTGTAGAATTTCCTACAGCTTGATATTGCTGATTATGTCTCTGTGGTATAGTTTATTATGTCCATCTATGCTGTGTATTTTTTATAAACTGGTAGAAGGATCTAGAGGCTTAATCAAATTCAGATTCCTCTTCCTTCTTTATCCTTCCCTGTGCTTCTTTCCTTCTGTTCTTCCTCCTCTTTCTTTTCCTCCCTTCATTCTTTCCATCTTTCTTCTTACTATATAAGTGGTATTTCTTCTTCCTTCAGGAGACATATAATATGTGGTTGTTTTGCTTTGTTTGATACTATCAGCTATTATGCCTAGATACTTTAATTCATTAGGAGTTGGA
The DNA here is from genome assembly GCF_021613505.1 of Equus quagga. NCBI lineage: Eukaryota > Metazoa > Chordata > Mammalia > Perissodactyla > Equidae > Equus > Equus quagga. The sequence goes on from NC_060267.1 coordinate 42,423,870, forward strand.
AAGTATGATAGTTTGTCATTTTATTTCGATTTATTATCTGGAATACTTCTATAAACAAAAACTTCCCCTCATCTACTATTTGTTTGGCTAATTGTACAGTATGTATAAAAAAGTTTGGAAAAATGCTTGATTCTGTCTCAGTTTCTGAGTTTATTTATTTATTTAATTGCAGTAACTTTGGATTATAACATTATATAGCCTTTGGATGTATATCATAATATATTTTGAATTCTGTGTAGATTACATCATGTTCACCACCCAAAAACTAATTATAGTCCATCCCCTCACATGTGAGCCTAATCACTCCTTTTGCCCTCCTCCCTTCCCCTATGGTAACCACCAATCTAATCTCCAGTGCTATGTGTTCGTTTGTCATTGTTTTTATCTTCTACTTATGAGTGAGATTATACGGTATTTGACTTTCTCCCTCTGACTTATTTCACTCAGCATAATCCCCTCAAGGTCCATCCATGTTGTCACAAATGGCTGGATTTCATCATTTCTTATGGCTGAGTAGTAGTCCATCGTGTATAAATACCACATCTTTATCTATTTGTTCCTTGATGGGCACCTAGGTTCCTTCCAAGTCTTGGCTATTGTGTATAATGCTGCAGTGAACATAGGGGTGCAAGTATCTTTATGCCTTTGCATTTTCAAGTTCTTTGGATAAATACCCAGCAGTGGGATAGCTGGAACATATGGTAGATGTATTCTTAATTTTATGGGGAAACTCCATACTGCTTTCCTTAGTGGCTGCACCAGTTTGCACTTCCACCAGCAGTGTACGAGGGCTCCCTTCTCTCCACCTCCTCTCCAACATTTGTTGTTTCCTGTCTTGTTAATTATAGCCATTCTGAGCGGAGTGAGGTGATCCTTCATTGTAGTTTTGATTTGCATTTCCTTCATAGCGAATGATGTTGAGCATCTTTTCATATGCCTGTTGGCCATCCATATATCTTCTTTGGAGAAATCTCTATTCAGATCCTTTGCCCATTTTTTAATTGAATTGTTGGTTTTTTGTTGTTGAACTCTATGAGTTCTTTGTATATTTTGGATATTAACCCCTTATCTGATATATGATTTGCAAATATCTTCTCCCAATTGTTAGATTGTCTTTTCGTTTTGTTGATGGTTTCCTTTGCTGTGCAGAAGCTTTTTAGTTTTATGTAGTCCCGTTTGTTCACTTTTTCTTTTGTTTCCCTTGCCCAGTGAGATATGATACTTGAAAATATGCTGCTAAGACTGATGTCAAAGAGCATACTGCCTAGGTTTTCTTCTAGAAGTTTCATGGTTTCAGGTGTTACATTCAAATCTTCAATCCATTTTGAGTTGATTTTTTGCATGGTGTAAGGTAATAGTCTACTTTCATTCTTTTGCATGTGGCTGTCCACTTTTCCCAACACCATTTATTGAAGAGACTTTCCTTTCTCCATCGTATGATCTTGGCTCCCTTGTCGAATATTAGCTGTCCATAAATGTGTTGGTTTATTTCTGGGCTCTGTTCCATTGATCTGTGTGTCTGTTTTTGTGCCAGTACCATGCTGTTTTGGTAACTATGGCTTTGTAGTATATTTTGAAATCTGGGAATGTGATACCTTCAGCTTTGTTCTTTTTTCTCAGGAATCCTTTGGCTATTCGGGGTCTTTTGTTGTTCCATATAAATTTTAGGATTCTTTGTTCTATTTCTGTGAGCAATGTTGTTGGAACTTTGATAGGGATTGCATTGAATCTATAGATTGTTTTAGGAAGTATAGACATTTTAACAATGTTAATTCTTCCAATCCAAGAGAATGGAATATCTTTCCATTTCTTTGTGTCTTCTTCGGTTTCTTTCAACAATGTTTTATAGTTTTCCGGTATACAGACCTTTCACCCCTTTGGTTAAGTTTATTCCTAGGTATTTTATTCTTTTTGTTGCAATTGTAGTTTCTGAGTTTTGAATGGTAGGAATCGTTGGGGAAATTTTGATACATTTATGAAAAGCACCTGGAAAATGTAGAATTAGTTATCAAACTAAATCCTAAACATGTGTTGATAAACTAAAAAAGAGGGAAAATAATTGGTATTGAAGGAATATGGAACAGTTCTAATGGCAGTAGTTTTTTAAAAACATCAGCGTGTGCTACTTTGAGAAGTATATCTTCTACAAGGCATTATGTCGTTAGGCATTTAGTGAATCCTTAGGTATACAATGGTTAAGAGCATGGGCTCTGAGGCCAGAGTTCTGTATGCAAATTTTGGTTCTTTACTTGCCAGTGTAACTTTGGGCAAGTTACTCAATGTCTGTGTGCCTCAATTTTCCCGTCTGTTAAATCAGGACAATAGTAGGCCCTCCCTCCTGGGGCTCCTGTTGAGGACTGAATGAGTTCATCCGTTAGCCACTGAGAGCAGAGCCTGGAACACAGTAAACTCTCAGGAAATGTTAACTCTGGCTGTTGTCAGTGTTTTTCTTTGCTCTTACAGCAGAAAGAAAGGAGGGAGGGAACTTTTGATGCTTATTTTTATCCATATTACAGAATCTTACTTTTGGTATAAATAGTTTCTCATCCACTTCATATGGTCTGGCCTTTTTAAAGTCACATTTGTAACCTCTGCTAAATTGAAGTGTTCTAGGCATTGCACATCAACAGTTGGTAAAATCATAAAAAGAGAGACAACTGAATATTTTATGTCTCCGCCTTATATCCCTCTGTTATACAACTAAGTAGTTTGAAAGGTTATTTATATATGTGTTTGCTATTGAACTGTGAGCTTTTGAGGGGAGAGACTTCCTTTATACTATTGTGTCTAATGTAGTACTTGGTATTACTTATGAGATCTGAGCCCCTAATATTTGTTCCATTAACTATACTAACATCTCATTTTTCAGATTTGCCTAGTGAATTTCCTCACTATTTAACTACAATGTGTTAAAGTAGAATCCTTTAAATATTATGATTTTATTTATTTATTTTTGAACTATTAGGATCGTAATTTTTCTTACAGGCATCAAGTACTTTCCAGCCTTCTTAAACAGAATTACTCATTACTATGCATAGTATTTTATTTGGGTTGTAATAAAGTGCATCCTTGGAGGCTATTGATATATGCATGGTTTTATGGTTCAGTATCAAATATTTTCGGGACACCTTATGAAATTTTTTGTTGCACCTTATGTCTTATTTTTCTCTTATTATAACCTACCAATTTATTTCTGCTATTGTTTCTTTCTGCTACCTCCATCAATCCTAGCTCTCCAAATTCAAATTTAATGCTTCTAAGCAATGCTTCTGACCTGCTGTGGATTAATTTGATTACCTACTTCATTAGAACTTTTTCTAAAATAAGATTTAAAAAGATCCAAGCCGAGCTTGAAGGCATCTTCTCAGAGTAAAATGAAGAAGTTTAGAACATAAACTGTGTGACATCTGTTTAACTAGTCATCTAACTTCTAAACAAATTTATTTTATTGAGGCTACATTGGTTTGTAACATTGTGTAAATTTCAGGTGTACGTCATTATATTTTGACTTCTGTGTAGACTACATTGTGTTCACCACCAAAAGTCTAGCTTCCATCTGTCACCATATCTATGTGCCCCGTTACCTCTTTCGCCCTCCCCCCATTCCCCTTCCCCTCTGGTATCTGTATCTGTTCTCTGTATCTCTGTGTGTGTTGGTTGGTTTATCTTTTCCATATGAGTGAAGTGATATGGTAATTGTCTTTCTCCATCTGACTTATTTTGCTTAGCATAATACCCTCAAAGTCCATCTATGTTGTCAAAAATGGCATAATTTCATTTGTTTTTTAGCTGTGTAACTTTTTAATTTACTTGATGACATTGTTGAGATTGTCACAGACGTGTGGCCTCTAGGCAAGTGAGATTTTATTATATTAGGATCTGAATAGAAGAATGAAATGCTGATCTTCTGTTTTTCCATACTGTCAACTTACAAGAATTGGAATTCAGATTCAGATCTGCAGTACTCCCAAGTCCATTTTCTTTGCTATTAGACTCCTGTGACAAAGAAATCAACACTGTTAATTATTACAGTTCTTTAGGATGATATGGAATTAATAATAGTTTTTGATTTAAAACATAAACTCTTTGTCCTTATCTTATAATTGGCATTTTTCTTTATCTTAGCTTTCAAGAATTTTTCACACATATGGATGCTTCAAAGATCTAATGAATAGGTGCATATTCAAAATGCATTTTACAAGACTGTATGTTACATATAGGTCGTTTAGTAACATGCGATTTGAATATGGGTCTATATTTTAAAAACCCCAGCTACTATATTTATTTATAGGCCTTGAGCTGAATATACAAGTTCAACTACATAAAGGAAATAATTGAATATGCCTATTTTACTTACAGTTTGTAAAATGCTAGAAAATATTAAAAAGATGCAAAATAAAGTACTTTTGAGGCATTCGCAGTTAGACATGGACTCAAATCCTACTTTAAGTCTTAGAATCTTAGTTTGTCCAATGCTTAGCAGAGTTACTGCCAGGATTCAATCGGATGGCATGTGAACATGCCTCTCGCAATGTTTGACCCTGCCTGATCTCTTTCCTCTTTATCTTTTACATCCATATAATTTTGATTCTAAATAAAAAGAGAAGAAAAAGTATAAATAAAACAGAGAAAAATGTATTAATTGAGCAGAAGCAGCTATTTCTTGCCTGCTGAGCTTCACAATGAATGGTATTTTACCTTTATTCATTTATTTTTATATGCAGGGCATCTCTAGTAGAGCTTTCATTGGACTGAAGTGGAAACATAAGAATTGGAGCATATTTTCATTTTCAAGGTGAGTTCATTTGTAGAAAATTAGTATATTTAAACCAGACTGCTATTTCTTAGGAAATGTTGTCATTTGCCTGTGCTCAGAGAAATGTCACAATTATACATGAAATGCAGTCAGCATGGAATGATGGCGAGAGGCCCAGGCTGAGTCTGGAGCTCGCCCAACGCCCGGCTCTGCTGCAGGTGCCCTCGGTGTGGTGGTGCTGGTTACTTGACTTCATTGTGTCAATTTGTCTACTTTTTAGATAGGAGTGATATGGCTGTTGGCTCTGCTTACCTTCCAGGTTACATGTTGTGAGAATAAATTGAGATCATGGATATGAAAGTGTTTCATTAAGAAAAATACACAGTAGAGGTATTAAGATTGTGAACTGTCACTGAATTAAATGGGAATTAACAGTTACAGGCAGAGAATCTTTTTAAGTATGACATTTTTTAATGTTATTGCAGCCTAATACCCTGGAACAGTAGTAAGACAGGGCCAGCTTATATATTGTTTTGGAAAAAACTGGCAAGCAAAAAAGAATAAGAAGAAGTGGTTGAGGAAAGAAAACAAAACCAAACCCATTAGATGGTCTTGAAGGCATTGAAATTTTTAGAACTACAAATTTCTTTACTTATTAGGGAATTTTTGAAGGTTATTAATCTACGGATTACTAAAAGTGTATTTTCCATTAGAAATCTGGTTACATTATTTTCAGTATTTTTACAATTCAGTACTTTACATTCTTGCTGTGGGAAAAAAATCTAGTTCTGATTTTTTCCTTCTCTAGAGTTTTACCCATTTGTCTGCGTGCTTTGATGTGTGTGGTATGATGCTTAGTAAAAGTGAATGGTGTTTCTTCTAACTCCATTGAGTTTTTTGGTTTTCTTTTTAACTTCCTTTATTTCTCTCATTATTCTTCAACTCACCCAGCATTTAACTGTCTTCTCTCTGTTTGGGCTGAGGTTTTTCCTTGTCTCTTATTCTTGGTATCCCAAATTGTATACCTAGGGTTTTTGAAGGTGCCAGGATATGCCAGGATACTGTTTAGCAAATGTGATTGATTACTGTATTTCTTTCTAGTAACTATGTTTGGAAAGTATTTACCTATATCCTCGGAGAGAAATACTGGTCAGATGGTAATAAAATGACTATCTTTGCGTACCCTGGTGTTTAGATATTATCCTATTCTGGTGTGGTGGTCCTTACTGTATAACTAGATAATTTGGTCATCTTTTGTCTAATGTTGCAACTGCTGACATCTCTGTGTTTTAGTCTAGAAGAAAATGTTATATTTTCCTCGCACAATTTACTTCTTCAGTTCGTTGCTCAGTGACTGAGGGGGCTGTGCTCAGGGCCCTTCATAGTGATGAGCGAGCCGTCCTTTAATCTTCAGTGTTGGCTCAATTGTTTTAATCTTCCTACTGCCACTGTACCCTCTAAGTTACTGCTTGGCTGAGTCATCTAGCAACTACTTTGGTGTTCTCTTTATACAATTACAAATCATGTTCTTTTGTATCTTTAAGAAATGTTGTTTCTTACTTACTAAACAGGAGGCTTATTTAGTTTCACTTAGAAGTCATTTCTTTGGTTTCCCCAAAAAGTAATTGACCAGGCCAAAGAAATACAGTTTCAGGGGGCTTTTACTAATTCTGTTTTTTTTTTTTTAGATAGTGAGTTTAGGATGTATCAGAAAGGCCTGGATTCATAGTCTTCACCATCTAAAACCTGTAAAAATTTTGGGCATGCATCCTTTCTGAGCCTCAGACTTCGTAGTTGTAAAAATGGGTGTGGTGTTACCTATATCATAGAATTGTTAGGATTAAATGAGATAGCATATTGGACTTGCCTAGGACGGGATGGAGCACAAATGTGAGCTTGGGTAATTATCATCACTGCTGATTTCTCCTCCTCGTGTTGTCATTACTGTCATGATTAAGTGGTAAAGCCCAAAGGGAGTTTCGTACAGGTGAGCTCAGAACAGAATGCAGCGCTGATGAAGGTCTCTTGTTGCTTCAGTAGATGACCTTGAGAAATTGTGTGTAGTTGTGTTTTCTTGGATGCACCATTCATCTTTGTTAAGATGAGAAAGTCCAGGCCTAGATAAGGGTCAACATACCCAGCTGAGATTACTACAGACTCATGGAAATGGGTTAATTAGTCCCTCATGAACTGTTTCAGGAAATAGCGTTAGAGTTTTATGAAATATACAGTTTAACTTTAGACTTTGCAAAAACAGTGACAAAAAGTATTTAAAAAAATCCGTCTTTTCTGTGTGTGTTTCTGTTTTATGGCTAAGATGAAAAAATTCTCACCTGAAATCAGATTTTAAAGAACAGACATATAGTGATTAATCGTCCAGCTTCCTTTTGCCCGCACACAGACACACTGCATTTTCTCTTTCATTTCAGAGTCTGAGTGTGCAGCTGTGGGGAGGCGATAACAGCACAGCAAATGGCTTCTTGCTGTCAGTTTGTGGATGATTGAAATTACTGACTTTTATGTGAAAACTGAATAAGATCTTTTTGTGCGAGAATACTAGAAAAAATATGTTTCTATTCAGAAAATACTGTAGCTCTTTGAATCTTTAGCGTGAAGTTCACATGAAGTGAAAAAAAGCCCTGAGTGAATGAAACATTTAAAATAGTGAAAAGCTTATTTTAAAGTTTTATATTCTGAATTTAACTCTTCAAAGTACTTTGAAAGGATAATAAACATTTCCAAGATGACAAGGTTTCTGTTTAGGGGGTTTGATTAAATCAGTGAAAACCTTGGATAACTGTTGCTCAGAACATTTTGATTATTCTGTCCAAAAAGGATTTATTTCCATGTCATATAAAGACGTGCCTTTAAGATACTATGAGATGTATTGTTGACTGAAATTTTTCCCTGAGATACATTTCTGAAATTAGTAAATGGAATATTTTAAATGTCATATGGAAGCCTGTCATCTGTGAATCTTTGTTTTTTTTTTTTGTGAGGAAGATTTGCCCTGAGCTAGCATCTGTACCAGTCTTCCTCTCTTTTGTATGTGGGATGCCTTCACAGCATGGCTGATGAGTGGAGTAGGTCCATGCCTGGGATCTGAACCCGCGAACTTGGACCGTGGAAGCTGGGCACTCAGAACTTGAACCACTCGGCCATGGGCCAGCCCCCATGTGAATCTACTTTTAAGGCAGTATGCAACAAGTAACAGATCTTTTGTGTTATTGAAGATTTTCTTATTTACATATAGATAAGGGAGGTCATACATTTCTCTCTTTTTTTAGTTAGATGGGAGGTGTGGTTATTTTCTGAGGAGGGGTGAAGGAAAAGAGGGGCTGTCCTATAACTTGAGAACATGGTTATTGGGGGGAATATGTTGTGAAACCCACAAGAAGTAAAGCGTTAATAAGCAGCAGTCAGAGACCAACTAATCCTGATATAAATCTGTGTGTGCCCAACTGTTGTTTGTGATTCTCCTTAATAACATAGGAAGCAAATGTAGAGAAGGCCAGAGTAAAGATAAGGTCCCTACCCTCAAAAGGTTCACAGTTTCATTGACCAATTAGAATTATCTTAAAGCCCCTTAGTGTCTGCGCTCTCTGCAGATACCCACAGTCTAGTTCTAGTGCGTCTGTTGAATCTTTATTTCCAGATTATCTTCAAGCATGTAGCTCAGTGCTTGGAATATATATTGGTTAAATTAATCATTGGTGTGGAATCCACTGCTAAAGGGAAAAGCTGTGCTTTTATTCTTCTTCTAGTGATTAACAGTACAGCTCTTACCTGTAGAGGACTTACATTCGTCTTCTCTTCAGAAAACATGTAAACAACAAGGGAGTGTAGAGTGAAATATTTGAAGTGTTGGAAATCCAAAATCACCAACCTAGAATTCTGTATCCAGCAAAATTATCATTCAAAATTGAAGGAGAAAAAAAGACTTTCTCAGACAAAACACCACCAAGACAACTGACAATTTGTCACCAGTACACTTGCCTTGAAAGAAATGTTAAAAAGAAATATGATTTGTAAATATTCCAGTCTGTGGCGTGTCTTTGTCTTCTCTTAGTTGTGTCTTTTAGCACATTTTTATTGGCTTGAATATTTTGCTACCAAAACTTGATATCAAAATATATTGTGCTTTAAATATAGTTTCTCTGAAGTGACCATTTTCAGTTAAACTTATTCAAAATCTTAGATATGTAATGTTCTTTTGTTCAAAGTAATGTTCAAAGTAAGTCACAAAGCATCAACCTTGACCTTGTATTTTCATGCAAAAGTCTGTGCTCTCCTCAAGTAGGTGTAGGGTGTTAGGAGTAACGCCTGACCTTTCAAATTCAATTAATGACTCAGCATCCTGGAGAATGTTCCTGAGTATTGTTGCTGTGTTTTTGTAACATCCTCTGAGGTTCTTTGTCATGAGGAACAAATTACCTTTCTGTGCATCAGGAATCAATATTACTAAAAGGGCCACTGCTGTAGTTTCTTTAAGCTTCTTCCCTTGGACTGTTATTGGTTTGGCACAGGTCACTGTGTAAATTATGACATAACATACTACCCCAGATCACTCCCTGGTTTGAAAATGGAATCTATGAATTGGCTTCTGTGTCTGTTTTAGGAGTTATTACCATGGTGATGAACAGTCTGCCTAGTTTTATGGTTGGCATGATTCTTCCAGGTTAAGTCACCTGTGTTTTCTTACTACCAGTTGCCCACAATCTGGGCAGTGGTTAAATTTCCATCACTAAAAAGCAAGTAGTTAGAATGCAAAACTAGTGATTTACTAGAATTAGTACATCAGTGTTTTTAGTCTTTTGATTATTTCCTTTTAGTGCTAACTAGCAGGAGCTTACTCATTTCACACAGTGTTAGACCTTTCCACTGCAATCAGAATTGGTCGGGAATTATTATCCTATACTGCAGTTGTGAATTTTTCATGATTTGTTGAAGCATTATGGGAGAGGGAGAAGAAAACTGACAAAAGCATCTTGATAAAGGAAACTGGACTTATCCATTCGTAATTTTAATGAGTCAACATTTCACATACTTTGCTTTACTGTACTTACGTAAGTTGTGGCAGTGGGTCAGCTGTCTTAAAGTTAAACCTGTAGGTATCTGCAAACATTAAAATAAGTGTTAAGGTGTTTCAGCTAGGTTTAAAATATAACAGGAATGAGGAGGGATGAACACAAGCAAAACAATGAATTTGGGGTAATAAAATGAGTTGTTATATCAATACCAAATGGTCAAACTGAATATAACGAGAGCTCCCTACATGGGGTAAATGGTTCTATAGCAAATCCAGCTGTGTAAAATCCTAGATGTTTAGAAATTAAATCAGCCAGCAAAACAATCAAAACCCCAGATGCCACAGGCCTTGTGAGAAATTTAAACAGTAGAATTGTGGTTACTTGTGCACAACTCAGACTTAACTAAACAAATTAATAAGATTTCCTGAGTGGAATGATGATTTAAGAGAGCTAGTGAAGTTCCAACCCTGAAAAAATACAACTTACTGAATTACAGTCGTTCTTATCTATTTAATGATTTAAATCTAAGGAGTCATATGGGAACAAAGTTTGAATTAGTTCAGTTCTGGTTATAATATATCTTCTCTAACTCATATCTCTCAGTCATCAAAGTGGTTTTCCATTTAATTAGTTTGAGTTGAAGACATTTTCCTCTCTCTTACTTCTGCATCATAAAATTGTAATAATCATTCTGCTTCTAGGATGACTATATGATTTTATTTATACATGATTTAGTATCCACTGCATGGTAAGTACTCCGTAAATCTTTATTCATTCTTTCAGGAGGCAAAGCGGGGCAGGATAACTAATCAACTTACATTAAATAAATTTAAATAAGAGATAAAGCTACAGATTGTCACTTCAAAACTTGCTACATACTGCCATCTCACTATTTTCAGGAATGCTCACTGTATCACTAATGTCTCCAGCAAGAAAGCATTCTGTGTTCATGAACATACATACGTATATATGTATGTCTCTTCATTCTTTGCTGTCACTCCACAGATATCCAGGCCTTTTGACAAAACCTGCCACTGCCCTTGTGACTATTTGTCATGAACTCACCAAGCATGTATCACTGTAGAACTTTTGTTCTAGTTTTTTTTCCTTGAACTCTGGCACATATTTGAACCTACTGAGTCAGTGCTGTCTTATCCAGGCGATTTGTTTTTAAGATTCTCTTCCTTGCCAACCACAGGGACTGAATTTTCTATCCCACAGATGAATACAAGATTCTCAGCCCCCCTCCCCAAATGCCATCGCTCTATCATCCTTGACAATAATGATCCCACTTGTTTCTTGCTGTTTTTCTGCTCGTATTCCTTATTCCTCAACTTGTCCTTCATGTGAAAGAAACACTTCATCCTTTTTGCTTTATCAGATTTTAAAATTTCTGTTATGAAATAATTTTCAGATATCAGCTCCAACAAAGTCTTTTTAACATTACTGGAAAAGAAGTAGCAATTTGCTTCCTGAAACCTTTCTGCCTGTTTATTTAGTTTTTATGACTGACTTCTCACTGCCCATCATGTTAAAGTCTTCTGATCCTTCATTTATACTTAAGTATGATTTTATTAGAGTTGCACTGTGTTCAATACTTATGCATATATCTGTGCTACTTGTACACTTTTAGTACGTATATCCGTCTGTAATGCTAATTAACCTAAAGGGCAAATTCTACATCTTATTTATGAACCTATCAGCATACTCATGTGAGACAAATTTCAACAAATGTTTAAGACACACATATAATAAATATATAATAAATACTTTATTGACAGAGCTTATGAATTTTAAAAATTCATATTTTTCTTTTCATTCATATTTTTCCCCCCTCATACGTCACTCTGTTCTTTGGTGATGAATCAGGGGTGTTGTAAGGAGATTTCTACAGGTCTTATGTCCAAGGTCAGTACTGAGTAGTGGGTGAGTCACTATATGAGTAAGAGTCATTGGTGTAACCCCATTGTATACTTTTTGATAGGGTAACAAAAGTATGAGAATTAAGAAGACGAATGCCACGTGGAAGTGCTGTGAAAACTATATAGTGTGTGTGCACTCACACATACACACTCTGAGAGTGATTTCAGGCAGTGCAAATTTAGTGGTATGAGATAAAGTATGTTGCTGCTGTAACTGCTGACGGTTCCCACGAATGAATAGAAATTGATTTAGAGATCTAGCAGGTAAGTTTGAGATCTGCTCGCTTATCCTGATTTATTGGCATGGATCTATGGGCTAGTCGTATTCTGATGGAATGCAGAATAGTGTTTGCCTTGAGGTAAACAAGTGGGTTTTTTGTGTGTGTATGTTCCCTAATAGGATACCTAGGAATGAATGATCTTCTGTAGAAGTTGAATTTTATTTCATTGTTAAATGAATCAAAATGACATAAAGTGAACTGAAGGCTCATTGTTTTCATGCAATGTATGCTATTTTAATTTTTGGGAGGAGAAACCTGGAAGGCTGATAGGTTTTAAAAATAAAGCAGTATCTATTACTTGCAGATACTGAGATACCTGTAAACAGGCCCCGTTACAAAATGGAGCAATGCCAAGAGAATTTGAGTGGGAGTTATGCATATGTATGTGTCTTTCTAAAAAATCCATGTAAAAATCCACTTGAAATCCATGTATGTGACTATTTAATATGTACTTATTATACCATAGAAGCCAAAGTTTAAAGTAGAGTTACATCTGGTTTAAATTAATTTCTATATTTAAAGATATAGAAAAGGTTTGATAAAATTTATTCAGATTCAGAACAACTACGTTGTTCTTTCTGAATCTTAGTCTTTCCTAATGTTGAAGTCAATTAATGGAGACTTTTCAGTGGTATTTGAGACATACCATATATGTAGATTGCACAGTTCATCCTGGGAGTCTGAGAGGAGGAATAGATTTTTGACATCAAATTCTGAAAGCTCATAAGCCTTAGGATTGACTGACTGAGTCATGGCTGATATTTTGATTTCATATATAGAAGCCATAGGACTTTTCTGTTTTGTCAGTGAATACTCAAAGTCAGTAAGAAATAAAGAAGAACAACAGGCATCCTTACATAAATGAAGCGATACTTTAGTCCCAGCATAGTCAATGTATTGCAGTAAAAATTAAGGTGTACCCTCTTTGGGCTGGAAGAGGTAGCATTAGGTTAATATGTAAGCTTTATCTTCTGAAGTGTAAAATGACCTTACTTGGGAGTTGGTCAAGAAGGTACCTTTGGTTTTGGATTAATTGTAATTAGAACAATCTAAGCAAGCATATAGAAAGGATTACCAAATGCATCAGTTTATAAAATGATAAACAGATGTGGTTTTTAATTTAGGAATAATGTCTGATATTATTGAGAGTACAGAAAGACCTAATCTCCTACCTTTTTTAAAAAAAATATAGGGATATAAAATAGGTCTTATATTTTCTAAGTTAGAACTTGGCACTGAAAACATAAATCCAAGATCTATGTTTATTTTTGTCTAGAGGAAAAATCTTATGCATGTTTATGACTTATACACACACAATACACAATCCATGCTGAATGAGTCCTTTGATTTAAAAGAAAAGAAAAAAGGTGAAAAATCAGCAAGAAAGGTTTGAAAAAGTTATGGGGAAATGGTTTTACAGAGAACTCAATACCACTGCTAAACTAAGAGATGTGTAAACATTTTTTCCTCTCTCAAATTAGAATAGGTTTTTAAAACAATTAATATGCAGTGTTTTGGTGAAAGTGTGGGAGAAGAGAAAAAAATATCATAAACACCTGGTGAGACTGTAAGTATAATATCCGTGGAGTGAAGGGAGGAAAAAGTTTTCCTTAACCCACTTAGGGTCTCTGGCTGGGTCTGCAAATTAAACTGACAAAGACAGATTAACAGGAGAAAAGCATACAAATTTATTTAATAAAAGTTTTATATGTTAATAGCCTTCATAAGGAATTGAAGAAACAGACCTGAGTATTTTTATGCAGGGTTTGGTGAAGGGTGGACAGCCATGGAGGAATATGATAGGTTAAGGAATACGAGGTAAGTACGGTCAGCTGGGGAAACAGCCAGGCCTGTTTGTTCAGATTCTTCTAAGTGTCACATTGTCTTCAGAGATAAGGATGTTCCTTTCCTCCGGGTATAGGGAGAACACCTCTCACATGAGGGTTTTCTGACTTGTTTGTGGGGAGAAGGGTGAGGAGAAGGTCAGATCTTCCTGTTTTTGCTATTTTCTCAAACTCCTAAACCTGAAAATATTAAAAAATATATTCAATATGCCAGGGTGCCATATTTTGGGGGTAGTGTATGCTCAACGCCATCATTCATTCCTCTGTCTGAAACTTCCCCAAGAACTTTCACAGTCTAGAAACTGAGTTAGTAGATTGTCCCATAACCCACTGAACCAGTCTCTCAGTCCTGGACATTTCTATGGAAACAAAAAAAATTAAAAAATAAAAAACGTTTGTTAGAACAAGCTATAAACTCAGTTTTTGAGTCCAGAGAACACTCAGTCGAGAGTATTCCTAGATGTTGGAGTCAAAGAATCTTCAGGTGGAGTGAGGGCAGGCAGTGGCAATCTGGCAGATTTTCCTGGTTTGTAATTTGAATGTCTAGTGATGTCACCAGGTGTTCTGGTGAACTTTCTGAGTGGCAACAAGCACAAAGGTTGTCCATACACGAGCTGTTGTGGTGATTTCTCTGAAGTTTGTATCAAGTTATCCAGCTTTTCAGCTTGCAGGGCTTTGGGTAATAGGCAGTTTTAATTTTTAGTGATTTCAAGTCAGAAGGGTGGGAGAAAAATTTGAAACGTTAGTTTGGAGAGTTATAGATAGTGGAGGAGGCTAGAAGAATTCAGGATCCAATCCAGTTTACAGATAGATAACAAAACCTTAAAGACACTGAAGAGGACTAGAATTTAATACCCATGAGGATATGCTGTAGTTTTCCATTGAAACATAATTTTTGTATAGTCACTCCCATTTCTATTAGAGATAGTTTAATTTGTTTGCAAAATAAGTGTATCTTATTAAACTTGGCCTGATCGTTTACATCAGAACAGCAAGAATAGTGATCGACTATATAGGCTCTTTTTAAGTCTGCTTTGGTGGAACTTCTAATAAGAACCTTTGATTGGACTTTTAAAAGCTTCTCGATGCTAGGAAGCCAAGCCAATGACTCATCATCAGGCTTTGCTTGCAATAGTTATAGACTCGGGTGAATTCCTCTCTTCTTGAGGTCCCCAAAATATTCTGAGGTTCTTGGGTCTGCCAGGAGGTTACCTTCCTTACTCGCTTGTGAGGTGGGAACTCTATGAACAAGATAGCGGGCAGTTTCTTGAAGGGCAGTCTTTTAAGCAGCGGTTCCTTAGGTCAACCTGAGTAAAGTAAGGTAAAGCTGTCTGCTCATATCTGATTCTGTGCACATCATGCTCAAATATGACATTACAGTCCAAGCTTTGCTAACATAAGTAGTGTTTATAATTGTGTCCTGTTACAGGGAGAACAGATTCTTATTGAACTTACACAAATAGCTATATTACCATGAAAATAAGAATACTCACTAAGAGTTTTTTCAAATTCTGGAGGGATCAGGTAGGGAGAAAAGATAAATGCTTTAATTCTGTTTACAAAGGTATAATTTACCAAATTGCTGTAAGTTATATGTAGCTTAAGAGAAAAGAGAAAAAGGTTTCCTTAAATCTGGAAAATAAAACATTAAAGAACCAGCAGTGCTTCAAACAAAAGTCATAAAAATTATAATCATCAATATCAGTTCATTCAGTCTCATGTAATTAATTCTTGTTCGGCTTGATCTTTGGTTAGCAGTTTTATGAAACCATCAGCTTCTTCATTAGTTGTGGAAATTCTTAATCCAGTGGCCTGTTCTCAAAGTTATTCAAGTGATGTTATCATGGTGCATTCTTGCAGTAGGTGGTTATAAACACTTTCAGGGAAGAACCAGAGTAAAACAATAACTTTGAATGACAAAAGACAAAAGTAGTTATGGTTCAAGTTCTGATGAGAGTTCATTTGATAAGGAAATTTAGTTATTTCTGTGGCATACAACAATTTAAGATGATTGGACAAAGAAGGTATTGACAAATATCTGAACTTTATACAGTTTCTAGAAAACCTGTATTAATAAGATATATCCATACACATATAACCTATGAGGGTTTATTATCACTTCTTATTTGACACTGCTTCCTATATAATTTAAATACCAAATAAACCTAATTATTTTAACATCTCTCTTTTACAGGATGAGAGACAAATCCCTTGAGATTTTCCAAGGGCCCTCTGGGAAAACTGAAAATTAGTTTGAGGTCAGAAAGTCTTTATTTAGAATTTGATTTGGGAATTTTGTCAAAAGTATCAAAAGATTTGGACACTTGTCTAAATAGGATCACAGATCATTATGAAATAATACTTAATTATCTATTTAACCAAAGTGAAAAAAGATTTTAAAGGCAAATACAGAAGGTTACACAGTTGTGAACAAAACTTATCTCTTTCAGCATTGAGAAGACTCAGTTTTCTTAAGTAATCAAAGACCTGATAAAGATGGTGTGACACACAGGAGATTATTCTAAGACACAGCATCTTGACTTCCAAGGCAGGTTGCTTAAAAGGTAATGAAAACTCAGAGAAGTAGTGATGTTTTTTTAAGCTACCATTTATTACTTACAGTTAGTTAATCAGACACTATGCTATGCTCTTTACATACATTATTTCACTCAGTCTATATGAGGAAAATAGTATTATTTTCATTTCATAAACAAGCAAACAAACTTAGTGAAGTAACTTGGCCAAAGTCATGCTGCTGTGAGTAACAGCGCTGTTATTTGAACCTGTTTTGCACCTGTATAGTTCTTTACAACTATATTCTGTTGCCTATATTAATGATTTGTTTAAGGTCATGTAAAACTAAATTGTAGAGCCCGGGGAAAAAAAATTAAGGTTTTAGTTTTCAAATCCATGGCTCTTTTGATCACATTAGACCTCTTGACAGGTTTATTTTGTCTTTTTTCCATAGCCCCATTTCAGGAATACAAGGGAATTAGATGCTAGTGTTAGAATTGTCATTAAAAATTTTGCAAACTAAACAAGGATTAAGAATTGGTTTGGAGAATCAACATTTTATCGACTGAAAATAAACTTGAAAGTGACCCTTAATACTGTGCCCAACCAGGGTAAACCTTCATTGTGATGGTTTCTAGCCAAAGGCCATAACTAAATACTGCTGTGTGGGCAAACTCTAGTCCAGTGAAGAAGTTAAATCACTTTTTAAACGGATACAGCCTCTGGCAATTTCATATCAGCGTATCACGGTCGTGGTCAACTTCAGATCATGTTCAAGTGCTGCTGTGATGGCTTCTCTTTATATGACCGCAGTTCTTCTACGTGCCAGACACAGCTTGTCTGATTTAAGTCCCCTCGGCCACCCCTGTTTATTGATAATGTGCAAGCTTCAAGGATCATTTGATGTGCAAATTTAATTGCAGGTTTTATTTTCATAGGATGACATAAGCTCTATCATTCTAACAGCTATTTACACAGCTTTTTCTAAACTGCTACTCTGAAAACAGGCATTTCATTCTGTCTATTGTAATTGCTTCCTGATTTAATTTTTGAGGTCAGCTTGCTCAGTAATTAGCCTGTTACAGTGTGTATATGGTAATTTTTTGCAGTATTTCAGTAGGTCCATTCTTTAAACTTGAGCATTTCTCCTGACTTTTGACGAGGTAACTTACCAGCATTCACAGTGCGTTTTCTGTGTTTGCTGGTTTGCCCCCTCCCTTTCTTCCTCCCTCGCTTCTTTCCCAGTGCTATAGCACATGATTATAGATAGGAGAAGTTATGTCTCATTACCTGTCTAATGCGATAATTTCCTAACTTGTATTACAGAGTTAAGGTAAAAATGCTCTGGGAAGGATTGATACTCTTATATAAAATGCCTTTTTCTTTCCAAATGGCACTTAAGAATGCAAAAGCACCCATGATTTAATAAGCTAAAGTAGTCCTATCATTTTATTTAAAAGCTTTTAACTTTTTGTGGAAAGCACAGGTTTTGGAGATGACATTATGTTTCAAAAAATGCTGTTTTACAAGGAACATCCTGTCACTTCTTTTGACATGCATTTACTCAGCCAGTTACATGGAATGCTAGCACCATCTGAGTCAGGTGAAATGAGGAAGCTCTAAGTAAAATCTTAATGATGGGAAATATTGATACTACGTGCCAAAAGCTTCCATTTTCCCTGCCTTTCAGAAATTCTTTGTACCTATTGTGTTTCAGCAGAGTCTGTATTTAAATGGGAATTTTCCAGCAAAAATTGGAAGTTCTATAAAAAGTGTTGTTTCATAATTTGTGAGGTGAATTTGCAGATGTCCTCATAGCAACTAATATTTTTTCCTCATTTATCATTAGGCTTTCTGACTATTTGGTAAAATGAAAATGAAAATTTACCATTTTATGTTGAAAAGAGTAAAACCACCAATTACTGTGTTTTAGCCAAAATCTAAGTAGATTTTCTGTTTACATTTGAATCAGGAAAGTGTTCTATAGATCTTAGAATTTTCTCTCATGGATGTCATTTTGCAGATGGGGAAGTGCAGGCTGAGAGAGATTAAGTTACTCGTCCAAAGTTACAGAGCTAAGAAGTGTCAGAGTTGGTGCATCAGCACAAGCCTTCAGTTTCCTAGTGCTGAGGTCTTTATACTTCACAACTTGTCTTTGGTTATAAGACATGAATAGAAATGAGAAAACACTTTTTTTTTGTTTTCTCCATTTTTTTCAAAATTTTGTTGGCTTTTTGATTGATATTGTCAAATAAGAGTGTGACTTATTAGAACTGCATGGTAATTCCTAGGTTGAAAATGACATTTAAAATCCATAATCAAATAAGTTTCGTGTAGTGTTTCCTTTAGTATATATGTAAACTTCGGCAATTTAAGGTGAAACTACCATTTTGTTCACTTATCTAACATACTCTGTTACTTAATTTTTCAGTTCGTCTTTCTCAAATCAGTATTTCCCTGATTTATGAGACTCAGACTATCTGTAGATGTGAAGATTTAATTATAATCTCACTTGTCTAAATAACATATATGAAGAATGAATATTGTTGGTCCTGCTGTTTATATTTGTTCACCCCAAGAAGTGCCCATTTATATATTTTTTTGTTTTCTACCTTCAGTTCAGATTCTGTGACCAAATAATAACTCCAAACCAGTAGGGACTCATTTAATCTTTTTTATATGAACAGACTGGTTCTTCCTCTCATTCACCTGCCATGCATGTTTGCTCTTTAATATGCCTGTAATATATTAGTAATTTGACGTAATTCTCCCCAAATATGAATTATATTGCCCTCCTATTCCTTCTGCAGATAAGTTGTTGAAGAGTTTGTTTGGTCATTCTGCTCGTGTGAATTAGCTTTCTTAGCTTGCATGTAATTGAGATCTGGCAATATTTAGTTTAGAGTTTCTCCTAGAAACCTCTTTTGGATTCTCTCATATTAGTAGCACATTAGTTTCTCATTCCCATTAAAAAAGACGTTTCACAGTTGGAAGGAGAAGGCAGGATTGATTTAGAGACGATGAAGCAGATGGTGAGTTAGGAGAGGAAGGAATGAAAGACGAATGAGGAACTGGGGTTGGACTGTAAGGAACTGAGAGGGAAGTCCTGCATATATTTCCAAGATAAATGGATTGTGACATTGTTGATCCATTCTTCTTGGCTGTCCTAACAATGTAAATGACCTCGTGTCATTTGGAGCGGAAGGTCTTAGTTGATACGTTTTGCTACAGCCTATGCTGTCTGCTTCTGTATTTGTGGTTACAAAGTATGAAATGTAGGGCAAGGTTATCAGTAGAGATGTGTGTGTGTGTGTGAAATTTCCAGCTTCCTTCAATAGTCATGGAAAAATGTGCAGTAACCAAATCTGTCACATTCCAAATATGTAACATTTCTTATGGCTACTTCTGGTAAACTGCTCTATCTTATAAGGCTGAGGGAATCAGCAAATACCCATGAGCCTGGCTTAGATTTGCCTCAGGTTGTCAGCGTTCTCAGTGTGCGTATGAATGATTATGGTTTTAGTCCACGCAGTTTTTTATTAGTAGTCTGGATAATGATTAGTCATATGCCAGCCTATACCAGATTAGCCTTTTATAAAACTGTTATTAACATCTTTACCAATGATGCAGAACCGAAAGCTATGTTGAATTCTGTTACTTTAACAGCAGGGTATTACATGTACCTGTTAACTTACTACGAGGAAAGTGACTGTTTTAGAAGAATAAACAGGCCTATTTCTAACGAGCAACAGCTTTTTTTTGTTTTTTTTTTAAATTTTTTATTAATGTTATGATAGATTACAACCTTGTGAGATTTCAGTTGTACATTATTGTTAGTCATGTTGTGGGTACACCACTTCCCCCTTTGTGCCCTCCCCCCCCCCCCCCCCCCGCCCTTTCCCTGGTAACCACCGATCAGATCTCCTTAACAAGCAACATTTTTGGCATTTAACAGACCCATGGGCCTAAGAGAGACTATCTTCAAAATGACAGGAGTTGGAATTGGGATACCCTGTAAGATCCCTTTTGGCTCTCAAGTTTAGCAATACGTTGAAATGTTGAGTTGGAATTTTGTGAGTATATTATTCATTTTGAAAAAGGCTTTCCCATCTGCTACCCATCTCCTCACCAAAGAGATTATATCAGTGCTTTCTGCTGTTCTTCCCATCAGTTTCAAGGCTTTATTATTCTTTTCTTCTCACTCCCTTGATAATACTGCCCCATTTCCTGCCCTTTTTTTCCTGATGCTCTTCTGTTGCAGTGTTGCAGGCTGGGTTCCCCAAGATGCAGACTCTGAGATGGAAATTACTGTGCTGGAAGTTTCTTAGAAAGTGCTCTTGGGATCAAACCCCTGTGGAAGGGAAGGAAGAAACCTGTGTTGAGCGAAGGGGGAAGTTAGGCTGCCCGGCAGTCTCAGTGGAGATCTGGCCCCATGGGGAGCTCTGAAGCTGGGCTGGCTTTTCACCATTGTCTCCAGCTGGGGAGAAAGGGCCAATCTTTCTATTCCCTATGTCAGGATGTGGGCTGCCCTGGGAAGGGAGCATGAGCTTGTGTGAGGAGACTCTGGCCAAGGCCATCCTCAAGAGAACTGATAGCTGAGGGCTGTCTGCCAGCAGCACTATAGCAACTGGGGAATGAATCCTTCAGTCTTGAAAGGGGATCTTGGTGGCACCTCACAGTTTCCACTCCATCTTTTTTGCAAGAGTGCTGGTGGTGGGTCAGGATGGTCTGGAGGATGGGTCAGAATTTCCAGGAATGGGGAGTCACTGGGCAGAGTGGTCAGGAGCTTGACAGAAGATGGTAGAGAAGAAAAGTTGGTGGGGAATGGGTTCTGCCAGATAATTGAGTTCTGGCATTGATTATTGCTTTTCTAAATAAGTTGTAAAAGTTCTGTCTATCTATAGGGATGCGCTTCCCTTTTTAAGTTACAGAAACCTGATGAAAACTCTGAGTGCGCTATGCAAAGAAGTGTGCATATCTTTATGCGTATAAATTCTCTTTGGTTTTTGTAAAACATATCTGTTTTTTCAGTTCCCTATCTTTTATAAGCTCTTTTTTGCTTTCTCCGTCTCTTTAATAATTGTGCTTTTTTGTTTTTTGCGTCTTTATATTAACGAATTAGTTGAGTGCTGAGTTTTCTGTTCGGTATTTCTGTTAATGCTCAATCACAGTAAATCATTTTCTCACATAGTGGGTTATTTTTAAATTATGAGCTTGTCTTCAGTAGGGATTGCTTTTTTGTTTTTGCTTTGTTTTTCTGGCCGTAGAAATTCCACTTGGTCTTGTTTATGGAGTGTTGCTTTAAAGTGGCTTTATGTTTGTTTCTCCTGTATTCTCCAGGGATATCACTAACCCAGGACCCAACTTTATCTTTATTTCTTAGCTTGGAGATCCTTGTACAAATAAGATTCGAACTTCAAAACTTCTGTGACACAGGCTTAGGGTTTTATTTCTGGTTGTAGCGTTTTCCCCTGCCCTCTCATCCATGTTCTCAGAGACAGTCAGTCACTCAGTAAGACAGTGAAGTCTTGCTGAGAAAATGGATAAATCTGTCCTGGCCCCCTCACTATTTATTTTTTTTTAAAGATTGGCCCCTCAGCTAACAGCTGTTGCCAATCGTTTTTGTTTGTTTTGTTCTTCTCCCCAAAGCCCCCCACTACATAGTTGTATATTCTAGTGGTAGGTCCTTCCAGCTCTGCTGTGTGGGATGCTGCCTCAGCATGGCCTGACCAGCGGTGCTAGGTCCGTGCCCAGAATCTGAACCGGTGAAACCCTGGGCTGCCAAAGTGGAGCATGTGAACTTAACCACTCGGCCACAGGGCCGGCCCTGCCCTCACCATTTTTAAACTATGATTGCAGCCCTTTGAAGAGAGCTCTGGCTTTATGGAAGGACCTCAGTACCGACTTTATACCTGTGTGCCCAGGATCTCTTCTTCTGTTCCTACATGGGCATATCAGGGCTGCTACATAGAGTTGGGCAGGTTGTATCCTGTGTTGAAGAAAAGCAGGGCCAGAAATCGAGACTAACTCTACTCTCTTGAGAGAGCACTTTGTTCTGATCTCATTCCTTGAGGGGGCACCTCCTTATCAATTTCGATTTGACCTAAGTGCTAAAGAGACTCCAGTGGTCATTCCTGGTGGCCATAGTTGGCCCTGTTTACTTTTGTGCTTACTACTTTGGCCATCGGTTCTAGCTTTGGTTTGGCACCATATTGCAAGTAAAGGTATGCATTTAATTTTTAAATTTTATTGCACCATTTTTTATCTTTTCTACATGTTTATAGTGGTAAGTCTTTTTCATTAGCTCAGTTGACCATATTGCTGTACCTGGAATTCCAACAAGTTACTTATTAACCTTTGTTCTTCAGATTCCACGTCTTTAAAATGGGAGTAATCATAGTACCTGTCTGTATAGTGTTAGTTTAGAGAAATAGTAAGCTGTCAATCAGTGTTAGCCATTATTGTTTACATCATTTAAAACTTAGTTTTACCACCTTAGGGAAGAGCTGGAAATGTAGTAGTGGCTGTGTTTACTTAGTTAACAAAAAGAGGAAGTCTTAGTGAACACCCTAGAGAAACCAAAGGAGAAATTTTGTTCAGTATAGCACAATGCTGAAACTGAAGCTTCCAGTCCCACCCTTTCTGTTGATGTGCCAAAGGTCACTCGGCATGACGTGACTGAGAGGAATGCCCTCTCAGTGTGGCCCGGAGGATTGTGTAGAGGTGTTTTGCCTGGATTGTGCTGGTGGGTAAGTTTGAATTTGTGAATATTTTCTTTGCGAAAGAGGGCTCTCAAATGTGTAATTATCATAGAGGATATTTGTAGACCTTGAAACAGGTAGTAATACTTTTAGTCCCAGTAAGCCCTTTGACGGCGTTTTAAATTCTCATTTGGTATTCCAAGTGGATTCTGAATTTGGTGAAGTTGGTACCCCAGGTTCTGCAGAGTCCTGCCTCCTGCCTCGTGGCTTCTTGCTTACGGAGCTGGGGATTTAAAGGATTTCCTTCCATTAGGTCATGGTGTTTAAGAGAATAATTTTTTCCCCCAAATTGTAGCTAAGAAGAAATCTGTTGACTATAAACACTTGGGAAAGCACAGACATAATATAGCAAGTTTTCTGGAAATTACTTTTTAATTAATCCTATATGCAAAATACTGTGATTATCCTATAAATATTAACTGCTTTGGATTGTTGTACAATGTTGGTTGTACTATGAAAATTTGCTTATGAACCAAGTTCGGCCTTCTTAGGTTGTTATTGGCTTCTAGTCCGCAGGCTTAATACTGCCAAATTTCTGTGTAAACATTTTGCTTGGGACCTAAAATCTAGTGAATTTGTCTGTTTAAAGTTTTGTTTTTTTAAACCCATGTATATTAATGGAACTTGTAAATGTTTAAATAGTCAATTAATACAAGTTTTTAAAGAACAACTCTTTTAAAAAATCCAATTTTATACTTATAGTGTTTTAAATATAAAATTTGAGCTTAGTGACAAATATATATAATTCTTTATACATGGAAATCTACAATTTTTGTAGCTCTTATTGACTTATGTTACATTTAATTTTATCCAGGAGGGGCCTTTTTGTTATTGTTCTGTTACTAATAATTAAGTGCAAGGCTAAGATTTATATTATTTAAAAACAAACAAGAGCTAATAATATTGTATCACGACATACTAGATGGAGACCAAAAGTAAATAACTGGTTACATCACTGTTTTGGTGCTGGGAAGTATAATGTATTCTTGAGTTCAGGTGCCACCGTCATGGCTGTATTGATCCCTTTTGAAATACATTCTCGGATATGTTGATTTTCCTGTGAAGTGTCTGCTATTTATTAAGACTCTCTACACCATAAGGAGCATTATCAGTTTACATATATTTTAACTTCCCGTACAAGCATCATTTCCAGCTTTTTGTTAGCGTAAATAAGTGAGGTTCCTTGAGATGTTTATGCCCTGATTCATTTTTATCCTTGCTGCAAAGCTTTGGTCAGCTTTACAGGCCAAATTCCAAGGCAGATGTCAGTATCATGTTGAGTATAGATCCTATATATACTCTGGGGACTTCATCTAAAATATTTGGTCCTTTGAATCACCTATCCTCACCTTAAGGAGGATGTCCCTGTACCTATTGTGCCTGGATGGTTTTAAAAGAGGTTTCTCTTTTTTGGCAGCTAGACTTGGAAAAGTTTGTTTAGTTTAAGTAAGTTGCATATAAGAGGAAATGACTACAGAGAGGATAAGCTGTTTAGACTCATTTTCTATGTAAATAATTCTTAAATAAATTGTTTAGAGAAGTCTCCTTTTTAGTTTAGCTTTTAGTAAAATCAGGTGTCGTTAATTCATCAAGGTAGGTATGAAGTTTACTTAAGGGAACTGCCTTGGAGTTTTAAGGAGACTCGAGGTCAGCTCATTATGTTTTAGAGTTTTAAATAATGGTTTAGTTGAAAAGTATAAAAATTTTGTACAGAAGATATAATGAAGTAGATTATCACATAGACTTTTGATCATTTACCCTATAGGATAATTCTAATTTAATTGAACAAGTATTCTTTAAAAATTTTTGTATTTTATTTTAGAAAAAAATTCTATTTTATTTTATTTATAAAAGAATATATAATTCTTTTTATTGAGGTTTGTGTACATGTTTTTAATTCTTTAATTTGGCATGCAAGCACTTACAAATGGACTTTTCAGCTATATGAAAAAATTATACTTGTTGTTTTAGTTAAACTTTTGTATATAGAATCTTGTGTATAGAATATATTAATTAGATTGGGAACTTGATTAGAAGAAACTTGTGGTAGTTTTAATTCTTGATATATTTTCTAAAATTTTAAAGCAATTTGTGAAATATTGTCTCTGTGTACTTGATAATGTAAAATCTGACTTGAAATACCATGTGTGCTTCTTAAGCTTGCTGTAAATTTCATACGAACATTTGTCTGAGAAGGCTTTGCTTTTAGAAACGTTGGTATATAGTTTCTCGAGTATTAAAAATATGTTGTGTGAGATATTTAGATGTAATTCAGAACCATGTTATTTAACTTTCCTAATTATATGATCCTAATGATCAGATTTAAATATCTGACAATATTATTATTACTATTAGGTTGCATTGTATTCTTTGTCTTTCTAAATAAAAAATGCCCTCATTTTGCAGGTAACTTTTCTTTATTCGACTATTCTATTCAATTTGCCAGATCAAATGACACAGTTAGTATTCATTAAGTAGAGCCGTGAATATCAATCTTGGACACAAAGCCTGGGATTGTCTTGGGGAAAGCCCTCCTGCTGTGCTTGCCTGGCATTCCAAGGCCTCTGAATGAAGTCCCTTAACTTATTCAAAGCCTGGATTTGTGAAAGCCAATTGCACTCCATTTTACCCATTCATAACTGATGTTGCACTCTTCTGGTTAAAAATTGGCAGTGGCTTTTCCATTCCCCATCATATAAAATTCACAGTCCACCGTGTAACTTATCATTTGTAGTCATGTAGTTTAAGTTATGGCCTAAGCTCCTTGATCTTTATGCTTTACATTTCCCATTTCCTGCCTATTTCTTTCGTCCCACCACAATTAGAAAGTGTCTCCCTCATATCCAGAATTTACCTCATCCTCAAGGTCTGCTAGTCACCCTCAGTAAATTTTTCCTGGTCCCCTCTTCCAACGTTGAAAGTAATCTGTTTTGTAATTTCTGCGTTTTCTTAAGGTGCTTCCTGTTCTAGCTTGTGTTACAGTTATTTTTACATGTGTTACAATGTTTTACACCTCCTATGTAACATTCACTGACTTTAGATGATCCACTAAGTTAAGTCTCTCTTACTATGATGAGTTGGATGTGGTTTCATCTTGTTGGTTTCATCTTGTATCTCCTATGCTGCCTTGGATTCAGTAGATGCTCATTATAAGTATTTGAATAAATGGAATGACATGACAGTGAGTTATTGACTACCAGACATTTTGCTCCTTGTCGGAATGGACATTGGGGTCAGGTGTCAACTAGAGGTCTAAACAAGTATGTCATGACTGTCTGAATAGGAGCCGTCCCCAGCAGGGAAAGCTGAAAACACAATCAAAGATGCAGTTAAGAAGTGTTTTAAATCATGTTTAGCGGCTCAGTACTGACAAGGGAGGAACAGGTTATTTCTAGGTAACAGCTTTGGGCTGATAGGAAATTGCAGAGTAACACAGGCTTTGTAAATGGTGGCTACGGTTCTGAGTCAGAGAACGTTTTTCATGATTTCATAATTTGGGAATCAATACAGTCATTTCTGCTATCGTGCTTTTTTTGAAAATGAGATTTATTCCTACATTATGGATATTAGGGAACAATTTGAGTATAATGTAAATTTCACGTATGTTAATGCATGATTTTATCTGAGAAATACTAGGTGAACACAGAAAATTTCACCTAGCTGAACTGAGCCACATAGGAATACACAAAATGCACGTGCACATGCCTCAGGCATCTTCCAGCTGCTTCACTGCACTGCATGGTATGAGCACAGCCATCCATATCTCGTTTCATAACTTTCCCTCCAATTTCAGATCACCCTTCCACCATTTCACAATAACTCACAACCTGCAACCGTTTGGACACCCAATTCCACAAGCAAATTTCAGGTCTTGTTGAAGGTAAAGTGTCATATATATGTAGTTTTATTTATTTTTTACCCATTTAATGTATGTAAAACTGTGCTATGGTCTTTATTAGGTTGTTTTCTCTTTTCTGGTCACTGATGGCCGTTTTTCCCGTAAGCCCTGTGGTTTTAATGACATGATTTTGTAAGCATCATAATTTTTAGGAATGGATATGTGGCATTATAACAGAACTGACTGTATTAATTGATAACATAGAGTATGAACTGATGATACTCTCTCTCTCTTTCCTTCATTTCTGTCCTTCCTCTCCCCTCTCTTTTAATGTGAAAGACACTAAATAGTCCCTGTGGGGAGGAACACAGTACAACAGAGCAAAATGACAAAGAACGTATTTAACCAGTCTTGTAAAAAAGGGCATAAAGTTACCAGTGGAAAAGGATAGATAGGCTCAAAAGCACGTAGAGACTGAGACATTAACATGAAAGTCTTGTGGCCCCCTGATGTAAAAATGTATCTTACCTTTAAATAATAATAATTATCTTTAACATATTTTTGGGGCCTTTACTATGTGCTAGGCACTATGATAAGTGCTTGACATGAATTATGCCGTGTAATCCTCATGAAACCTATAAAGTAGGTGTTATTACTGCCTTTATTTTACAGATGAGGAAGATGAGGCATAGAGGGGCTAATTAACTTGCCCAAGGTCGATAGCTCATAAATATAAATGGCAGAGCCAGTTCTTGAATCGTGTCTGACTTCTGAATCGTACATCTTAGTGGCCTGCTAGAGTACTTTGTAACTGACATCACAGGCTGTTTTGACCCCCATGATAGATGAAGAAACAAAGGTACTCAGGCTAAGAAATGCATAGATTGTCAGAGGCAGAACAATAACAGAAACTAATTCTGAGACCTAGTTCAGAGTGTTTTTCATTGGGATTATACATAAAAAGGGAGAAAAATTGGACAATAGTGATAAGGAGGTGAGCTGAACTAAGGAAGAGAAGATGAAACGATTGAGTTGGAAGTTGGAAAAAAAAGGAGGTGAATTTATAACAATATGTCAGAAGGGAAAGGAGAGAGCCTAATGGAGAATGAGCGACTGGGGAGCAGATTCTCTTAAAGGAACTCAAACCAGCACCGCTTTCAGTGCAGGACTATGGTCAGAGAAATCTGAGGTCATGAGTATAATGAGCATAAACTGGTTATGCTGTAAATCCGGATTAGTAGCAGGATCAGAAAAAAAAACAGAGGAAAGAGAGGTGACACTAGAGGAAGGCTTCAAAACGCTTTATTTATTTAGTAGTTTTTTTTTGTGAGGAAGATTGCCCTGAGCTAGCATCTGTTGCCAGTCCTCCTCTTTTTGCTTGAGGAAGATTGTCACTGAGCTAACATCTGTGGCAGTCTTGCTCTGCTTTATGTGGGATGCCACCACAGCATGGCCTGACGAGCGTTGTTAGGTCCACACCTGGGATCCAAACCTGCGAACCTCAGGCCGCTGAAGCAGAGTGCATGAACTTAACCACTACGCCACCATGCCGGCCCCAAGGCTTTATTTTTTTAAGTTTATTTTTTATTTTTTTTTGCTGAGGAAGATGCCCCCTGAGCTCACATCTGTGGCAGTCTTCCTCTTTGTTGTATATGAGCCGCCGCCACAGCATAGCCACTGGCAGATGAGTGGTGTAAGTCCATGTCCAGGAACCGAACCCGGGCCACCGAAATGGAGTGCACTGAACTTAACCACTAGGCCACTGGGGCTGGCCGCAAAAGGCTTTATTTATACCTCTTTTATAGCATGTGACTTATCTCTTTGTCTTTGGGCAATCAGTTACCAAATGGGGCCTTACATATAAACAAGTGTTTAATTAGTGTTCGTGAAACTGAAGGTTTGACAAGTAGTGGAGACAGTAATTCTTCAACTGATTGTTGATTAAGAGCCAAATATTATATGAATATATAGGAAAGTAAGAGTGGAGTTGATGAGTATTTATGAACCTAAAGCAGGGAGTTAGCAATCTGTGGCCAGTGTGCTGTTTTCTTTCTATAGGCCAAGAATAGGTTTTACATTTTTAGTAGGTTATTAAAAGCACAGCAAAAACAAAAATGAAGAATATCGACAGAGACCGTGTGTGGCCCACAAACTCCAAGTATTTACAACTTGACTCTTTATAGAAAGTTTGTGAAGCAAAAAAACTTAGGCTTGTCCTTTTTTAAGAAATCAGTTGAGGTAATGGGAACTGGTATTATATTTCATAGAGGGCTACATTTTCAAATGTGTACATGTGGGAAGGAATTGATATTTATTTAGTATGATATTTTGCTAGCGGCTTTGTATACTTCATATTTATCTCTTACCCTTGAAAAATTTTTATAACTGCTTTACACATGAGGAAACTAGGCTCATAGTGGCTAAGTAAGCCTGAAGTTTCACATTTAGTAACTAGTCGGGTTCATGTTTGTCTCGGTCTCTCCAGATAAGAATATGGTAGAGAAAATTTGTTTATAAAAATTGAGTACAGGGGCTGGCCTGGTGGCACAGTGGTTAAGTTTGTGTGCTGTGCTTTGGCAGCCCCGAATTCACAGGTTCAGATCCCAGGCACGGACCTAGCACCACTCATCAAGCCACACCGTGGCGGCAACCCACATACAAAACAAAGGAAGATTGACACGCATGTTAGCCCAGGGACAATCTTCCTCAAACAAAAAGAAGAAGATTGGCAATAGATGTTAGCTCAGAGCCAACCTTCCTCACACAAAAATTGAGTACAGACTATTCAAA
This sequence comes from Equus quagga, assembly GCF_021613505.1. Classification (NCBI taxonomy): domain Eukaryota; kingdom Metazoa; phylum Chordata; class Mammalia; order Perissodactyla; family Equidae; genus Equus; species Equus quagga. The sequence continues at coordinate 42,453,606 of NC_060267.1, forward strand.
ATTCTGCCTTGAAAATACCAAGATATCAGATATGGACATTTGTAGTAAATTTTTAGGTAGTATCTAAAATATTAAAAAACCCACTTTAGTTGTACACACAAAAAATAAATAAGAATTCTTAGAGAATTGTTTAATTTTATTATAAAATTTGCATGTGAAGGAAGATCTTTGGATAAATTATAAGATGTTGTAAAGAAAATGTAAAGCACAGAAAATTCAAGTCTCATATTACAAACCTGAAACAATATTTCCCTAAAAGAAAGATGAGACTTAACGTGTTTTCAGTATAAAGTGCAAAATAAGAAAGGGTGATCTGCTTCAATAGAAAGTGTACCTGGTAGCAGTTTATTTTTGAAAAACAGATATTAAATAAATATTGGCCCGTATGTCTCATTGTGAAGTTTTATTAAGAAAATTTCAGGGTGTTATGAAAACATGTAATGAGGGGTCTAATATAAATTGGGGTTCAGAGGAAGACTTCCCAAGAGGAACTGAAGTGGAGATTCTGGAGTTAGGCAGGCAAAGACAAAGAGGATAACTATCCCGGACGAGAGTGATAGGGCTTGAAGATGGAAGGAGCTTGGACATATTCAAGGGACCATCAAAGAAGGCCATTGTATCTCCTGTCATCTCTGAGGACAGGAATTATATCGGTTTGTTCATCATTGTATATCTAACTTCATAAAGACCTACTGGCTTATAGTAAGCCCTCAGCAAGATTTACTGAATGGACAAAGAAGGACATTTCACTGGGAAATTCATGGTTTCATTGTGAGGACAGGGATTGCCTGGGTGAAGGCCTGGGAGTACCCCTCCTCTCCGAAGCCCACCTGGTTACCTTTAAACTACTCAGACGGTTGGTAATCTGAGGTTCCCCTAGGCCTCTTGCAGCCCAGCTTTCCCAAACCTCAACTGCTGTCAAAGTATCTGAATAGAGCTTGACTTGGAGCTAGTCTGCATAGAAAAGACAGGAAAAAGGAATGTAGACTGCTTCAGCTGGATCTGATCCTGAGAAGGAATAGTGAATTTGCATTATTACAATGGAGATAGACTGAACATAGCTTCTTTTCTAAAAATAACCAGCTGAGGGGGAGTGTGTTCTGGATTAGAACATGTGATCCCAGGTTCTCTGGATGATCACCAGGTGCCCTAGTAGCACATGATCATCATGCTTAGAGGTTTAATTAAGAAGTTGAATACTCAGATCCTTCCTATTTGTGGAGCTTATTTCTTCAGAATCAAACTTGAACTTCTAAATTGAGACGATTCACTTACAGGTTTGGGTGCATTGAGGAATTTATGAAGTAGAAAGAATGAATGGGGAAAGAGAGGGTCACATATTTCCCAAGTGAGTGGAATAAAGTTGTATAGATATGGAAGGACTATTTTACAAGATATTTACCATAAAATGGACGTGAAATAGGAGTTTGCAACAATTAAGGAAAGAGAGGATAACTTTAGGTGGGAAGGCAAATGGTAGTTGGAGACAGAAGGAAAGAAAGCATTTCAGGGTTATTCTTGAGTGTTAGTCTTTGAGTTAAAAAAATAGTAGTTAATAAGTGGTAAAAACAGCACTTGTGCAGCTGATTATACAAGAATTTAATAATGATGCTTGTGTATCCTTTACTTAAGCTTAAACCTGCACGAACTTTAGTTGAACAGTATCAGATTGTTGGGGGTTTAATGTGAAGTTTGAGCAGTTTGTAACTGGATGTCACAAGACTATTTCCTTACCAAAAGAATAATAATGCTGGCTAGCAGGTGAGGGAAACGCTTGCTGAGTTTCATTTGGATCGGTGTGGAAAAAAAGACACCCCCTGGTCCCCCACAAATAATATATTTTTCAAAGGGTATGTTCGGAAGGGGATTGGTGGTACTGACATGTGAAGACTATTAGTTTATTTTAAATGGATTCTTTCTTAAGCATTAAAATTACTAAGTTAGATATCGTCAATGTCTCTTGGTTCATTTCCAGGAGGAGGGAGTATTCTAACTACTGCAGTTAACAATTGATTTGTCATAAGATATCAAGTTGATGTTAACTTTCTTAAAGTTACAGACATGTTTGTTATAGCTTTTAAATGGGCTTTAACTTATTTTTTTTTTGCTAAGGAAGATTCTCCCTGAGCTGACAACTGTTGTCAACGTTCCCCTTTTTTTGCTTGAGGAAGATTAGCCCTGTGCTAACGTCTGTGCCAATTTTCCTCTATTTCGTATGTGGGATGCCACCACAGCATGGCTGGTGGTGTAGATCCACACCCAGGATCTGAATCTGTGAACCTGGCCTGCCCAAGCAGAATGCGCCAAACTTAACCACTACACCACGGGGCCGGCCCAAGCTTTAACTTTTGTTAACATCATTTTGTAATTCCTATTGATATTTGGTATGGAACTTAATAATAGGCTAATTAATTGTAAAAGCAAAATCTAAATCTTCTCTTATCACTTTAAAAATTTAACCTTTGAAGCCATCTTATTGAATATATCTATGTTTGAGAGAGGGAGAGAGAGAGATATAATACATCTATTTACCCCCTTGGGAATACTGATGTATTTTATTTGGTTCAGTGGGTGTTTTCCACTGAAGTTTGTATGCAAATTAGATTGTTTAAAAGCTCAATTAAAAAGTGAAAAATACAGAGAAATTTTAAAAAATTTTTTGAGCCATTTCATAATTCAAATGATCTTTTTGTAAAGGAGCATATCTATTCCAAATCATTTTATACTTTTAAAGTAATTTTATATATACATTGTCTTATTTTATCCCCTCAATATACTGTGAGATTGGTGTGCAGGAGTAGAATATAGTGCCCTACTTCATTTGACTAGTGAGAAAAGTAAGCATCAGTGAGAAATGGCATGTGTAAGAGGCGCTGCCAGATAGCGTTAGAGGTGGATTTGAAATCAAGAGTTGGTAAAAACTGGACAGGTGTTCTTTCTTTTTTCAAAAACAGTTCAATTTGGGGGCTGGCCTGGTGGTGTAGTGGTTAAGGTCACATGTTCCACTTCGGTGGCCCAGGGTTCGCTGGTTCAGATCCTGGGCATGGACCTACACACCACTCATCAAGCCTTGCTGTGGCAGTGTCCCACATACAAAATAGAGGAGGATTGGCACAGATGTTAGCTCAGCAAAAAGCGGAAAGATTGGCAAAGATGTTAGCTCAGGGCCAATCTTCCTCACCAAAAAATACAACACACCATAAAAAAAGTTCAGTTTATTGCTTTTGTAAATTAGAGATTATGTCTTTTGCTCTTTTTTTTTTTTTTTTTTTTGAGGAAGTTTAGCCCTGAGCTAACATCTGCCAGTCCTCCTCTTTTTGCTGAGGAAGACTGGCCCTGAGCTAACATCCGTGCCCATCTTCCTCTACATTATATGTGGCGCGCCTACCACAGCATGACCTGCCAAGCAGTGCTGTGTCCACACCCAGGATCCAAACCGGTGAACCTTGGGCTGCCGAAGTGGAATGTGCACACTTAACCACTGCGCCACCGAGCCAGCCCCGGTCTTTTGATCTTTATTAAAGTGGAGTATATGATAATCCAGTTTAGTATATATATATGTATATGTATGTATGTATGTGTATACACATACGCACATGCAAAATCTTTTTATATACCCCGTATTCAGCCACATCAAATATCTCACTATACTCAGACTCGTTTGCTTCCCTGTACCCTGCTTTGCGTATGTCTGGAATACCCTTCCACGTACCGATTGACACACTGCTCTGTGTCTTTCAACATCTGGTTCTACTGTCTGCTCCTATAAGAAAACCTCCCAACAGTTGCTCTAGGTAGATGCTTTCGTAGTACACAGTTCATCCCATGACAGTAGCATTTATTGAATTGCATTGTAATGCTCTCTTTGCACATCTGTCTCACTAAACTGAGTGCTGCTGAGGGAGAGAAACCATGTCGTTTGTTATTTGCTACCCTGCAAAGCACAAGACCTGGTAGGTGTAGACAAACAATACTGAATGAATTTCTTAGGTGGTTTTGCTCACTGTGTGGGATGTTTTCCTCTACTAAATAATTATTCCATGTATAAGCTAGAATTCCTTTCATAATTTCAGTAATTATTAATACCTGGTTATACCATAGGCAAAAGTATTCTTTTAGACAGGCAAAGTTTTTCTTCATTAGCTTGCGACTGCTCCATTTCTATGCAGATTTCTTATGTTTCTTCACTGACTTCATAGATGTTCTCACATGACTCTAGATTCCTCCTATCCTAGGAGATAGTGTCTGATAATTCATACTTAAGTGTTAATGACATAATGTATTATCACTCCCAGAAGGGTTTGTAGTTTAAAAGTGGTTCCTAGGGATAAACAGGTTTAATTCAAAAGAATAAATTAGTTTCCAGTGGTAGAATTTCATTCACTAGATCACTTGGGTAGACAATTTACTATAAGGAAGCAAGACGACCCTGTCTTGACCCTAAAATCTCAGTGGGCAGACCGGCTTCCAAGAGCACCTGAGTCTTCAGCACCTCCAGAGTGCTGGTAACACTGGGGTGCTGTATTGCCTTAGGCTGCTGCTCTAAGGCCTTCACCGTTTGGGGATAAATCTGCCTTTCTTACACTGCTCCTTAATGATCTGAAGGTCAGAGTGCTGTGGCTTGTTTCACAGTGTTTATTCTGCCTCTTAGCTATTATTCTTAGCTAACCGGGAATTTCTTTTTCAAATGTTTAGAGCTGGAGATAGGCAGTCATTTAATTTTTAAACTAGTTTCTATGAATCAGTTATAGATGGGAGTGAACACTTATTAGCTGACTTGGCATATTAAAAGATGGTCTTTCACTGAAAGCAGAATACTGTTAGAGTCAGATATTTGAACTCCTTCCAGGTCTAGATTACTCAAGAGGAAACAAACAGCAAGATTCAGTTTAATTGCTTGTTATTTTGAAGAAGGAAATGTTATGTGTATTTTTCTCCCCCAGGGACTGTGTCCAGAGCAGTATCATTTAGGTGTTTTCATAGTCCTGTGAGATGTTTCCAGTGTTTTAGAACTGAAAAACAAGGAGACTGACATAAGTGTATCTGGACAGTGGAATGTTTCAAAGCTTATCTAAGTAACTGTTCTTCTAGATTAAAGACTTGGTATTATTTGTACCCAAATCCTATTGATATAATAGTCACGTTAGAATTGATAAACTAATGCGTGAGAAGGACATATGTAAAATTGAGCACAGATTATATAAATGTGAAATGTTTATACAAATGTGTATATGTGTTATACGTGTATCTGTGTGTGCTTAAGTGTATTTAAGTTTTAGCAAGCATTCTCATGGGGGGAATCACACACACATAGCATAGAAAGTGAGAGTTTGGGCTCTTGCATTGGCCTGCTTGGGTTTGAGGCTTTACCATGTACTCATTGTGTGATATTGGGCAAGGTGCTTCATTGTTCTGTGCCTCAGTTTCCTTATCGGTAGAACAGAGATAATAATAGTACCTACCTCTTAGAGGAGTTGTGATTATCAATTGAATTATGCATGCCAAGAACTAATAACAATGTTTGACACACGTAAGCACTTAATAAGTGTTATTTATTGTTTGTATAAATTATTATTATTAAATATTGGCCACACAGTTGATGGGGAGAGGAGAAAATAATTTGAAAAAAAAAGTGACTGTTTTGAAGCCAAAGACATTAGTTCATTTTGTGGATTAGAATCATAACGTTGTTTCTTTATCATTAAGAGATTATGGTATAAGGAGGGATGTGTGTGGATAGTGGTTTATTCCTTATAGTATACCTTGGATTATCCATTTTTGACTATGTTAAGTCTTGCCTTTCATGACTACATAATATATGTTTACGGAATGGTCTTTGAAACCTAGTTGGCTTTGGAAAATATATATCTTTTGTCCATTTCATGTTACACTTCAATTTTGTCTAATCAGTGTTTGAAAGAAATGGCACTTGTGTAGACTTCCTTCCAAGAAAAACATTGGGTGTTTCAGGAAGTGGTCTTGGTGAGTCAGTGGATAATACTTTTTCCTCTGAGTCAGTTCTGAACCTCCTTGATATAAATAGGCCAACTTTTACTGAAAGTTCTGCTTTTCAAATCAGATGTTGAAATCACCATTGATACGTGACCACACCAACAGCACTAGTTTCATTGGTGTTTCTACTCATTTGACACTGAGGGTCTTATCTAATTGTGACTCTATAAATTCTGCTAAATAAGTTTTTTTTCTTTTAAATTTCAATTCAATTCTGCACTTCTAAATTAGCTTCTGTTTTGCATCAATTTTGCCTCTGGCCGGAGTAATTTGTGTCAAGTAGTCGTTATTGTAAATCTGAGAGGAAATTTATGTTGGTAATAATACCCCTTTTGGTCACTAAAATATGAGACTCTTCCTTTAGCACGTGTATATAAAACTCTCTATAGCACAAGTTTAGTACGGGAATTATTTTACAAAAGACTCCTAGTTTGCCAAACCCCAGAGCTGTGTCAGAGATACAAAGGAATGAATCAGAGTGGTTGTTCATAGACACATTAGAAAATATTAAACATAAAAAGTTGCCAAATGACTAGATGTTGTTAATGTTGAGTTGGTTAGGGAAGACTTTAAAAAAGGGGTAGGAATGGAGGAATTGATCAATTGCAAGATAGGAGGCATACAGTACCAGGACAAGTATTTAGGGTAAGAGCAGAGGGGCTGAAAGTGAGTCAGTGCAAGATCCACTCAGAAGAGACTGTGGAGGTAGTGAAGGTTTATAGATGGGAATGCTGGAGAGAAGACTGGAAGAAATTATTTAGGGCAAAATTGTGGTGGACCTTGAATGGTAAGCTAAAGAATTTTCTTTTTGGTATTTAAGTATGTAATTGGTAACATTCTTTACACTGATCATCACATATTTCTCTTGAGTTGTGTTAGATTGGTTGCAACTGGTTTTTACTTCAGTGAATTTCCTTTTTAGAACCAGTATTTAAAGAAAACCTTTCACTTTCTATTTCTCTCCAATAAACGTTTCTTCAGGAAAATAAAGAACTGATAAATACATAGATATGCATAGCAGATCTTACGTGATCTACGTGTGTTTTTGCATGTAATCCTCATAACAGTCTTATTCTCATTTTACAGATGAGTAAAGAGAGGCTCAGAGAGGATAATGTTTGTCCAAGGTCACAAACACAGATGGAGGAGTCAGGATTTATATTCAGGGCTGTCTATCTTCATAGTATGTTCATTTTACTATCCTGTAATACCACAATAAAAGCATTGGAATTACTCAGTAAGGTTTTTTTTTGAGGAAGATTACCCCTGAGCTAACTTCTGCCACCAATCCTCCTCCTTTTGCTGAGGAAGATTGGCCCTGAGCTCACATCTGTGCCCATATTCCTCTACTTTATATATGAGACGCCTGCCACAGCATGGCTTGATAAATAGATCTGTGCCTGGGATCTAAACTGGTGAACCCCAGGCCACCGAAGCAGAGTGCGCAAACGCAACCGCTCCACCACCAGGCAGGCCCCAACAGTAAGTTTTTATTCTTTCCAGTAGCTCTGAAAAAAGCACCCCAAAAGCACTTTCCTTTTCTGCAGAAATGTTATTTTTTTTTAGGAATAGGAAAGCGGTCTTTGGATGCTAGGAACAGGCAAGCTTGCTCACCCATCCTCTCAGGGAGCAGCTGTAAAACTTGTTTTCTAAGAGCAGATGATTGTCATTTGAGCTGCTGTAAAGGTTGCAAGAGCAGTCAGATATGTTTAGGATCGTTTGTGGGTAGCAGTGATCCATACATACTCTGGGTCATCTGTCATTTGCCCACTTATATTCGTGGATTGATAATTGGTTATTTTTCATTTTTGTAACCTTAAGCATTTGGGCCTTGATCAGTTGGAGTCTTTGGTTCTCTGTTTTGGCACATAAAGTCATTACAAGAGGAGGCCACTGTGTTTCATCCTATTTCCTTCATGGCAGGGAAGCAGCCACGTGGCTCTTGGCAAAACTGGCCTTCCCTGAGGTGACAACAGTGGCAGTTGAGATTAAGCACACTCTTGTAAACACTGAGTCTCGTATCTCGTAAAATTCAAATACTTGTATCCTAGAAAAATTTCTGTTTTAGCATCACTGGATGGAACTAATTCAGTTCTTGGGAGAGCAGGAAATTCGTCTTTTTCTTCCCAGCTTACTAGTTGGAGTGTGCTATTTCCAGGGCTTCTTAGCAGCTAAATTGTCAAAAAAAAAAAAAAAAGATAAAATTCCTCCTGTCACATGCTTTCTCTGTAGGCAGGCTTGGAGGTTATGAGAGCAACACAGCTAGTCATCAGAGTTACTTATGCAACTCCCCCTCCGGCCACACACACACACACACAAGAAAGTAGGATACTTTTCTCCTATGCTCTGTTCTGGCAGGTGATCTGTATAGGTTAATTTCTGTGACAGGAAGCAGGTCACTGAGCCAGTGTGCTGGCCTTTGTCATGATGTCACTGAGCTAATGCACTGGACTTGGGAGGTGCAAAGAACTCTTGGAGAGAGATACACTAGTTTCCAGCTTAATCAGTACTAATTGGGAACCCACGAGTTTAAGTGACATGTCCAAGGGCATAGGGTTAGGAAGAGTAGTGGCAAAGCAAGGAATGCTATTGACTTCGACGTTCATTGACTTCTAATCTCATGACAAACCTAAATCAAGCTGACATCTAGGATTTTCCAGTGGCAAGTCCAGGAATGATATTTTCTTACATTCAGAGAAAGTGGTTGGGTTCTTGTAGGGCTGATACTCACATCAGGAGGGGAAAGAATTGGAGAGGTGAGAGGATGTAGTTAGATGAGGATTTCTCTTTCCACTCCTTTTGGGGAAAATAAGGATGGTGGCTGGCAATAAGAGAGGTCACGATGGAGAGGCAGGAGGAGGGAGTAGATGGGGTGACTGACAGGGATTTAGGAGTAGAGTTGACACTGCTTGCACTTTTCCTTTAGTGGCTCTTGTTAGAAGCTAGTGATGTTAAATATTTTTTTATTTTATTTTTTTTGCTGAGGAAGATTTGCCCTGAGCTAACGTGTGTCACCAATCTTCCTCTTTTTGTATGTGAGCTGCCACTACAGCATGGCCACTGACGAGTGGTGTAGGTCTGTGCCTGGGAACTGAACCCGGGCCGCCGAAGCAGGGTATGCCAAACTTAACCACTAGGCCCCCATTCTGGCTTTTGTTAATAAGAAGATTTGAAATAAACATCTTAATTTGGCCAAGTAAAAAATAATTATTGGCATAATTTTTTCATTCACTGAATGAGTGTTGAGAACTTACTACATGGTAGGAGCTATGCTTAGCACTTTGTATTCAATAAAATTATTTAGCCCTTGCCCTCAAGGAACTTACAGTCCTGTGTACAAACAACAAAATAGGAAGTTCCTACAGTGTGACAGGTGCATCTTAGTGTTAGACTCAAGCATTATGGGAACACATGAGAGAGGCATCTATCCTGCTGTAGAGAAATCAGGGAGGGCCTCCCAAGACTGAGATCTGAAGTGTGGGCAGGAGCTGGCCAGGTGAAGGTGGCAGAGAGGTTTTTAGGTGAGAGGATGTTCCAGATAGCGGATGTAACTTGCAGGCAAGAGTCTGCAAAATAGTTCAGTATGGCTGAATCGTAGTGTGCCTGTGTGAGCGGGGGAAGGGTTTGGGGGGGTGGAGTGGAGGTGGCAGGCAGGCAAAGATGGTGAGAGAGGCAGCTTTACAGTATGAAGGGCCAGATCACAAAAGAGCACTGTGCTGTGCAGTCAACTTGGATGTTTTCTGGAGGGTGATGGGGAACCTTTGATCAGATTTAAGTAAAAGAACGATAGAATACATAAGTTTGATAAGACAGTAGTATTAGATTGGTTAAACTTTTATCTATAAAAGCTTCTGAAATGATTTCAGTTTGGATCATCAAAAGGCCAAAAGGTCATTTAAAATGCTGATATTCTTCATTTGTAGATTTTTATTGCTTACATACACAAATCTATGGAGTTTGAAAACTACTTTAAGAAATATTACGAAATATAAGAAAACATTTGTCGTCAGAAACAATCATGCATCTCTCTTGGAGTGTAATGCATTGAAACTATCAGACAAGGTTGCTGAGTTTAAGCAAAGCTGACACTTAGCAGCTTTAAGAAAACTGTTAACTCTTTTCCCCCTCAAATTCAATAAAACTAAATAAGATTATGTTAGAAAAGGCTGCACGTGTTTTAAGTTCATTTATTGAAGTCCTGAGAGACTATATTTCCCACGGAAGTTAAAGTACCCACTATTATGTATCATTCTGTTTATTGGAGATAAAATGTCATCTGTAGTTTCATAAAGCCTTTTTTTCTTTTTACTTTTTGGTATATTTATTTGATAATAATTCATATGTCCCCATGTTTTAAAAACATATCTTGCCTCAAAGTTGAATATAAAAGTCAATTCTAGTTTTAAAGATTGGCACTTGAGCTAAGTAACAACTGTTGCCAAGCTTCTTCTTCTTTTTTTTAATTACTTTTTCTCCCCAAATCCCCGCAGTACATAGTTGTATATTTTAGTTGTGGGTCTTCTAGTTGCGGCATGTGGGATGCTGCTTCATCATGGCCTGATGAACGGTGCCGTGTCCACGCCCAGGATCTGAACCAGCGAAACCCTGGGCCGCCGAAGCAGAGCTCGTGAACTTAACCCCTCGGCCACGGGGCCAGCCCCCAATTCTAGTTTTATTGATTGCTACTATACACTTGGAAATATGTTCCCACACAGAAATTCTTTGTAACGGGCGTGGACTTTGCTGAGCTAAAGTTAAGGTGGTCCCATGCCCTTTTAGAATTTTGGGATCCTTTTGAAACTCTATGGTCCATTGTCTTTTTCAGGTACTGTCTTCGCTTTTATCTTGATACTATTTCTAATAGTCCTGATTATCTCCTCCTTTACTTTATAAACATCCAGAATCCAGTTCCTTTTCTTTCTTCCTTATAAATACAGCTAGACTGTTACTTCTTTTCTCTACAAATGTTTGCACTCTCACGTGTAATAGGTTTGTAGCAAAAGAAAAAATATCATTGTAGTTCTATTTAGGTGCTATGTGACCATGTGATTTTGCGTAAATAACTAACCATTTGTGTCTGTGTGGCAAAGTGGTTAGATTTTATTCCATATCTACTAGTTATTAGCTTTTTGACATTGGGCATGTTATTAAGCTCTGTTCCTAGCTTAACTCATCTGTAAAGTGAGGATGATAATGGTTCCTACCTCACGAGCGTGTTGTGACAGCTAAAAGAGACTAAGTACAAGTAAAGCACTTGGAACTGTGCCTGGTACGCGGTGCTGTCTGAATGTTAGCAGCTACTGCTGCTGCTGCTCCTCCTGCTCCTCTTCCTCCGCTTCCTCTCACTGCTATGAGCAATTGTAGTAATCAAGTTCTCTTAGTGCATTGATTTTATAAAGTCACTTGGCTTAAAATGGGGGACAGCGATTATGCTAGCTAAATGATACCCGGTTTATTTAATAAAGAGCTGGAATTAATTTGGGGGCTATTTGGAAATATGAAAATAAACGTTTTTTTCATGAGTACCTCTTTTTAGTTAAATTCGGTCATGCTCCCCTCCCCAGTTTTACCTACCTCGGCCAATAGGCCATTTTCTCAGTTGCTTAGGAATGGGAACTATGGGAATGGAAAGAAAGAAATGCAAATGTGGCGTTACCAGCCTTTGTGATAATTCCCTCTTCCTTCTGACCTCAAATAGCCTACTTATCCAAACAAATCCATCTTAACTTTCCAGACAAAAACCCACACAACAGGATCCAGGATCATGAAGGTTTTTGGTGATTCTCCCTTCCGGGCTGATCTAAACACCTTTTTCACTTATTAATTCACTATGGAGAGTTGTGTACTCTGTTTCAATTCCAGGTCCTCAAATCCAGAAATGTAATTCCTGGAAAAAAAATTTTTTTAGACAGGTTGACACTGGCCCCAAGTGGACATGTTACTGTAAAAAAAGTCCCACTTCTGCCCAAGTGGAATAGTAGTTCAGTTGTTTTTCTCTCATTTCCTGACCCAGCAAATCCAGGTTCTTAAACCTAAAGTACCTAAAGTTAGCATTTTATAGATTTTACTGTTTTATTTTTTGTGATTCTTCTTCCCTATTCTCTTTCATTTTATTTTGTTTAAATTCAGACTGTTACCTGAAATAGGATAAAAAGAACAACCTTCTTGTTCAGAATTATTTTTGCATAGGTTTCTTTGCCCACAGAGAGCTGTTTCTGTACATTAGTCTTGAAACATTGAAAGCACTTTCAAAAAAAATACAGAAATTCTTTGTTTCAGTGGTTTACTAATTATCCTGGATTTTAAATGAGGAATTCCTGAAATAGCATTTTCAGAATGAATCTCTCAGTCCCAAACTTTTTAGAAGTTCGTAGCTAGGTTTGACTCAGTCTGACTTTGTATCCTTATAAATACTGTCTTTTTCTTCTAAGCAATTAACAGAAGTTGTAATATTTATTATTTTGCTTATTTGATGGTAACTCCCTAATAAGCTCTGTGGATGTAGGAACCATGTGTATTTTGTTAACTGTACACTCAGTATCAAGAACTATCTTGTCCAGTATGGGAACCATTAGCCATATGTGGCTATTTACATTTAAATATAAACTAATTTAAATAATAAGATTAAAATTTCAGTTCCTCAGTGGCACTAGCCTTACTTTAGGTGTTCAGCACTTGTGCTTTGCTACTGTATTGAACAATGATGATATTGTACATTTTCATCATCGAAGGAAGTTTTGATGTTGCTCACTGAGAGCACTGCTGGGCACATAATGGTTACATAGTAAATACTTGCTGAGTGAGTGAATGAATTAGTACTGATATTGGCTGGTGCCAATTAATGTTGAATGAATCTTGTTTGAAGAATCATTTACAAAGGTCATTTTGGCTTTTAATTCATCAGTGTTGACATATCTCCAACCAACTTCATAATGCTGGGTTTATCATTAGTTAAAGGAAGTGTACAGTAGTGGTTAAAAGCATCACTTATGGTCAAATCTTAGCCATGGTTTGTAGATGTCATGGGCAAGTTACCTTTCCTTATAACTTTTGTAAGCCCCAGATTCTTCACTAAAATGGGGATAAGAAGCTCTTGTAACCACAGAAGCTGGTAAGAATTAAAGTAAGATAATGCACATAAAGTGCTTGATGCAGTGGCTGACACACTAATGCTTAATAAATCAGTTTTATTTATTTTTTATAATAGTGAACAGAGCTATGTCTAAATTTACCCCAGTTCATGGATGATTTCAGGGTTATGAGGAAATTTACTGCTGTTTTTGAGGACTTCATTGTTATAATTTGACAGACGTTTTTCAAAGGTAGTACTATCCACAATCAAAGTTTATATTTACTGTCTTTTAAATATGCAGTTTAATAGCCTTCATTAAAAAGTTTTTTCCCCATTGGACTTAATTTTTCTCTCCCTTTAATTTTTATGACTATGTAAATAACCTCTCAAGAAAAGAAAGTTTCATTCTACTTTTATGGGCAACTTGAATTTTAAGACTAATGCACAAATATCTGAGTTTTGTTTTGGGGTAACTCAAAAAGGATGTGTTCCCAGTTATATTCATGTAAATGGGCTTCTCTTTGGGGAAAAAATATATAAAAATTCTGAATAATTAAAATGAATAAATGAGTGGTTTACTTAGGCACCTAACTCTATTGTACATTTAAAGCTATGATTTAATTGCTAGAAAAACAATTAAAGCAGTTTTCATTAACAATAATGTCTGACTTAGCTGGGGATATTGCCTCACTTTTACACACTATAATGTCATTTCTCTCCTGGGATTTGAAAACAGCATTTGCTGTTATAATAACACCAGGTAGTTAAACATACACCACCAAAATATCAGCTGACTATAGATGAGGTAAATCTCTTTCATTTTTTGTGTTACTTTCATTCCGGCTCTTATGGTTCTTTTATTTTTGGTATAAACTGGTACTCATGTTTCGTAGTCCACCTTAACCTTTCAAGTTCATATTAGAGGTGACTTGAATTTTTCTCCTGAGTTTTTCTTTAACAAATATTTGTCAATGTTTAGACAATGAAAATATGTTACAGAAAAGGCAGATTAAGCACAGACGTTTATTCCACTCTCTCCAAAAAATGACAGTAAATGGATTTGAAAACTGCAGAAACTCAGTGAGACAGAGGGAGTCTGGAAAGCCATGGATGATTGTAACGAACTTACCTGTCCTGAGAAGCTGAACTAAGCTGTGAGGGAGAGACATGGAGAAGCAACCTGACTGTTACTTCAGACCCTCAGAGAGGCAGTGAGGGTGAGGCTGAAGGCTGACCATAGGAGGATCAGAGGGTAGTGTGTTAAAGTGAACTCAGATCCCAGATGCCTCCCCACACTCCAGCAAGAGTGGAAGTCTATTCTGTGGAGAATGTGAGCTAGAGAACTCTTGATTGGGGGATACAAAGGCACAGATGGATGGTGGCAGGTTAAGTGAAATACTTACCGAGTAGCGAGATACCCCTAGTACACTTCTACTCATCTCCAGACTTTTGGCATAAGGTATATATTCTCTGGGTGTGAAATTGGAAGATGCTTCTTTGAAGAATCTCATCAATCTGTACTAAAGATCTATGGATACTGATAGTTGGGGGTCCCCCGATGGACAGCCCAGCCCGATTGCTTTGCAGTGAAGCCCACTTGTTGACAGCCCCTACCCAGCTACACAGACTTTCTAATCAGCTTTTTAGTGCTCCATCTTCAATGTGAGTAGTGACCAATGGTCAACAGACATTTGAAGACATTCAGAGACCAAAACGAACCTGGAGAAAACAAGGATATTGACAGAGATAGAGACAGTGAAGGGAGAGGAAAACTTTAAAATATTATCATTAATATTCTCGGAAAGATCAAGGAATACACTGCAATCAGGAAATAAGAACAGCTATTGTAAGAAAAGGAAGATTTAGGGCACAAAAAGGTGCTCCTGGAAATTGAAAATTGATAGAAGATATGAAAAAATTAAAATGTTTTTTGAAGATGAAGTGGAAGAAACCACTCAGAAAGTAGAACAAAAATACCAGGAAATGAAAAACAAAAGAGAAAAGACAGGAAAATTAGAGACTCAGTCTAAGAGGTCCTGTTCTGAACATTAAAGTTTTTTAGAAAAAGAAAATTTTAAAAAAATGTAGGGATCATATGTGGAAGATAAACACTTGGACAAAGAGAATTGTTGAGTAGTTACCATAGTTACCAGGGGGAAGGGGGTTGGGGCGTGGTCACAAAGGGTGAAGGGGAGCACTTACATGGTGACTGACAAATAATAATGTACAACTGAAATTTCACAATGTTGTAAACTGTCATAAACTTGATTAAAAAAATGTAAAGAAACTGTCAAAGAAATAACTCGAGAAAATTTCCTAGAATTTAAGGACACTTATTTTCAAATTGAAAAGGTCTATTGAGTTTCTAATATGTTGAATTCTTTAAAAACACCTATACTAATGTATTCATGAAATTTCAGAACATCATGGGAAAAAACTGAAGATCCCAAAACTCCAGAAAGAAAAAAATAGGCCCTATACAAAAGATTGAGAAACAGAATGGCACCTGCCATCTCAGCAGAACACTGAAAATGGAACAAGGGCTTCAAAATTCTGGGACCAAAATCAATTCCTATGTAGCATTTGAAACCAAGACAAACTACTGATCACCTATGAAAGTAGAATAAACATATTTTCAGTCATATAAAGCTTCAAAAATTACCTTCTTATGCTCTTTCTCAGGAAGTTCCTGAAGTATGTGCTCTTCCAAGATAAAAAGTAAAGATAAGAAAGAGGGAGACAGTATCCAGGAAACAGGGATCTAAGACAGAAGAAGGATGAAAGTGATGAAAAGGATAATGTTGAATGTGGATCCCACAATGAAAGCTGTGCAGGAGACGTAGAGGGTAATCAATTCAGATTGTAATGGGAATATATAAGAATTAGAGAGAAATGCCTGCAGAAAGATAAAAATGATAGAGTAGATAGTGTTTAAATGTATTGAAAGGAGACTTGGCTTCTGGGAGAGAGTAAAGGAATGAAATTAATGGAAAGGTATATAGGAAAACTGAGGGCTGAGGGTAAGATTAACTCTAAAGAAGACAAAGCTTGTACAAAAAAAGACATATAATCTTAGTATACTGTGAATAGCAATTACATAGACACCATAAGTAAACACTGAATTTTGGTCTAACGAAATTTGACATAAATGTAATTTTGTCCTCTGTGATATGCTTCATTCAACCTCTTAAGTTATTCTTCAGTAACTGTACTCCTGGTGGTTTCCTAAATGTACCGAGCTGTCTCTTGTCTTTCCTCCTCTCTTTTCTGTTCTCGCATTCTCTCTTTCTACTTGCCACATTATACTATAAATGATGCTTTTGATGTCGCTCTCCCCCACTACAGTGACATTTCTAAAGATCTTGATCTTGCCTTTGGTTCAGTCCTTCTTAGAGGGAGGTTTTATTCTCTAAACTCACCCCTGATACAGCTTCCTTTGAACTTTATACTCTGCTGCCCTTACATTGCCTGTAATGTGCTCTTTTTCTGAATATGCCTTTTCTTTTTTTCTTTCTTTTTGTTTTTTCCCCTAAAACTTCCTCGTAGGATGGGAACATTTTCAAGGAGGTTTTGTTAGTCCTAGGTCTTCTATGAATTGGATGAGGTGCCAGGGCTTTGTTTTCTTTGTAGAAGTACCTACTGACGATCAGTTATTTTTGTATTCAGTCAAATGTAGATAATTACTGGAATTGATTTTTTCTTCTGTTTTGACTGTTCTCTGTTACATCACTTTCTAATAGCGTATGAGGACTGCCTCTACTTTTGAAGATAAATGGAAAATAGTATTTTGAAAGTAGTGCATTTTTATCTTTGTTAACGAAATGTTAAGTGGTATAAAATAATAGGAATAAGGAGCAGTTAAGAATCATTGCAGAGTTTTACCTTATCTCCCCGGACATGAACTTTCCATGGGCTTCTAATTATATGTGTTGAACTTGATACAGTCTGATACCTAAAGCAGCACACAAAGTTTTCTATGAGAGCAAAGTCCCTGCCCTCTTTTGTAACCATTATCCTGGCATTTGGATCTGTGAAACTGTATCTTGCTAAAATAGAACACACAAATTGAAACAATGAATAATTCTTGATAAGATACGATACCTCTGTGTCCTCTTAGCAAAATAATCAATGTTTGAGTGTATGACACTCAGACAGGAAGAGACGACGTTAAGATGAGAAGTAGCATCTTTTTACAAAACATCTGAGAAATACTTTGGGGGTGCTGTAAGCATGTGCGTTGCAATATAGTGGAAAGCCTTACTGAACCTTCATTTAAACAGAACCTCATTGCTTAAAAAAAAGTCCTGTATACTTTAACAATTAAGTATGTTTCCTTGTAATAATCTTAGGGAGAGGTATTTATGATTTAGAAAAGCAGAATGAATTCAGTACAACAGTTAGTTAAAGGTGGTATTTCCCTCTTTGTAGGTTGTAACCATGTATAAAAGTGTGCTGTACAGTTTGCAAACCATCGATACTCTTTAGGAGCTGTACTGAAAGTGCAGAGTGAATCACCTACAGTATTTTTTTTTTTTTTTTTTACTGCTTAACGTCCTTTGCTCTAGGTAATGCAGATGAAGGTAATCATGTGGCAACAGGGTAGTTAAATATTAAAATGTTATATCTCATCCGTGGGTTAGAACTCTTCTCACTGTACCTGTAAGGTTTTATAATTTATTATTTTTGGAGGCCGTTGAATACGTCATAATGAAATATGAATTCAGCAGTTCTGAGTTCACTAAAGATAATTTTAGAAAACATTTCTCTGTGCTTCCACGCAACTGGGTTGCGTCAGTCCTGAATAACTCTTTATTTGTTTGCCCTTGTAGAATGTGTTAAACTGTACTAATTTAGCATATGACGCTACTATGGAAAACAGGACATCTAGCAATAAAAATATATGAGATCCTAATTTCCTCAGTAGCTTTTGTTTTACACTAGTCAATGACACGAAGGCACAAAGGTTAATTTCGGAACCATTCCACTAAGGTTCATAGAATGTCAGTGAATCCTAACCTCAAGGTTGATTTACCAAAAGTACAGACTTGAACAAAAATTACTAGGGAGTGGGGATCAGCTGGGGTAAGTGGGGTGGTTTTCTCTACTTCTTGTTCCAAAATGTTCTTCCCTGAAATCTGTTCAGTTGAGAACTGAATTAGTGGAAAAAGTTGTCCTTTTATTCTCATCCTGGGAGAAAATGCCCACAGTGAATGTTCTTCTACCTCTTCTGAGAATCCGTACTCAGCAACTTTTTGCTTTTGGGGAGATTTGAACTTCTTAGAAAATGTTTACTTTTTAAAATTCTGATCATCTTTTGGTGGTTTTAGCCAAGGTTTTTTGTTAAGACCTGGGATCTCTCTCATGCCCTGATTTCACTTTCTTTCTCTCTCTTCTTTCTTTCTTTTTTTTTTTTTTAGCACTATTCTGTACCCAGCACAGAGTTGAAGCTTAACTCAGATCTTGTCTGAACTACCTGAAGTAGGAGTTTTACAGGGGAAGGATAATCAGGAGTTTCTATGTGATGAATCTGAGTCCTTCTTTTTTGTTTTTCCATCTGATCAGTTCATTAAAAAAAACAAAAAAGCACAGAATAAATAAATAAATAAACGGTGGAGAATATACCAATTGCCCATACAGAAGAATTCCAAATAATTTATGCACGTGCTCCCTCCTCAAGGAAGTGGAGCATAAACTCTCCACCTCTTAAGCATGGGCTGCATACAATGACTTCCTTCCAAAGAGGCCCGTATGGTGGCGGTGAGGGAAGTCACTTTATAGTGGAAAAACCTGACAAACACTACCTCAGTCAGTGACCAAGGTTAGCATAAACAGTGATAAGTCATGCTAACAGGACATACTCTTGATATGATGTGATGGAAATGGCACATATCTCTGTGGTCTTCCCCTCCAAAAACCTATAACTCCAGTCTAATTATGAGAAAAACATCAGACAAACTCCAGTTGAGAGATATGCTACAGAATATCAAAATACAGTACTCCCCAAAAAACTGCCAGGGTCATTGTTGTGGGTTGAATTATGTCCCCCCAAAATATATGTTCACATCCTACCCCCTGACCCCCCGCCTTACCTATGAATTTGACCTCATTTAGATAGTGTCTTTGCAGATGGGTCAAGTTAAGATGAGGTCATACTAGCTTGGAGTGGCCCCTAATCCACTGACTGGTGTCCTTGTAAGAAGAAGGATATTTGAACATAGATAGACATGTAGGGCAAGCTATATGAAGACAGAAGCAGAGATTAGAGTGATGCATCTGCAAGCCACGGAAAGCCAAAGATTACCAGCAATAATTCGAAGCTAGAAGAGACAAGGAAGGATTCCTGTAATTTGTTACAGCAGCCCTTGGAAACTCATACAGTCATCAAAGGCAAGGAGAGTCTGAGAAATGGTTACAGAGTAGAGGAGCCTAGTGAGACATGAGGACTAAATATAGTGATATTGTGGGTAGGATCCTGGAACAGAAACAAACATTAGGTAAAAAAACTAAGGAACTCTGAATAATATATTGACTTTAGTTAATAATAAAATATTGATATTGGTTCATTAATGGTGACAAATATGCCATGCTAATGTAAGATGTTAACAAGCAGGAAGCAGGGTGTGGAATACACAAGAACTTTCCGTACTATCTTTACAACTTTTCTATAAATCTAAAGTGATTAAAGAATAATAAAGTCTATTACAAAAAATTCAAAAAACCCAGAAGTTAGCGGCAGTTTTAATCAGACCTCAACGGCATGTGATGGAGTAAGTGGTGGTCTCTTTAAGGGAGGTGGCAGTGGTGAGGAGGCATCTAAAGCTGCATTAGCTGATCAGTTATATCACAGGGTGCTTTCAAACCCAAAACTGCCACTGATAAAAAGTTTTCACCCTGTTAAAAGTCAGTTTGTTGTAGCAATCATTATATAAGGCTATCTGTGAGTCCACTGTTAATCATGGAAATAATACAATCGGGGAGATACACATTTTGATAAACAGTTTGTTCAAGCCTATATAGGCAAGGTACATGTAAGAAGGAAAACTTGTACATAAATATATGCAGATTTCAGTTAAAATTCCTCATATCACTTGTGAAATTTAATAGAAATCTTGCTGAGAAATAGTTCAAGATCTGATGCAACCACCATGTCTCCCCACACCTGACCCCAGGGTTCTGTGGGATAGGGGGCCTGGTGATGGAGAGGTTGAGACAATTTCTTCTCTCCCTAAATTTCTCTTTCCTACCATGTTTTTATTTTTCTTGGAAGATTCCAGCTAAATTGGAGGCTCACTTTCTTCCTTCCCTCCTTTAATGTATATTTAGTTATAATGGAAGAAATGCAAATGATTCAGGTCAATTTATGGGTATCACATGCTATTTACATGGCGAGGAAACAGTCAAAAGACCCACTTTCATATTTAGAAACTGTCTCAACTGTGAGAAAAAAATTTACCCTAGAAAGTAACACAAGTAACACAAATAAATATTTAGATATTTAACCAGTGAAAAATTGATATTACTCAAAGCCAGATTCAGATTAACTAACGCATTTTCAATATTATAATTAAAGGTAGTTTTTAATGTATGGTGTTTCTAGACCTGGTAACATTTTTTTTTTCACATTCTTCAGTGAACAGCATGTTTATAAAGCAGTAAAGCCGTTCCACAAAAAAGTGGCACTATTGTCATTGTAATCTCCCTTTCCATAAAGCAAATCTTCTTCCCTTCCCCAAACTAGCATTTTTTAGTACCTTATTGTAAGAAAAAATTTTTGGCTAAAATAAAGAATATCATTGAAATAAAGTGAAAAGAACTGAAAACTTTTGGAGTGTATACAATGGCCAAACTACCAGTGTAACTTATTGGAAAGAAAATTAGATATGTCACCAGATCAGCATTTAAATCCTGGTTCTAATTCTAACTTCTTGTGTCACCCCTTAGGCAAATGACTTAACTTATTTGAGGCTTTCATCTCCCCTACAAAATAGAGCTGGTAACTTCCTCCAGAGGGTGTTCTAAGGATGGAAGGAGGGGAGGTTTGTAAAATGTCATGGAGTGGGGGCTCATTGAGTGTTGTTTTCTTTTCCCGTTTTTGTTCTCTGGCTATGATTATATCTGATATAAGAAACAGATAGGACATTACTGTTCAGCCATTCATGGCACTAGATGATTTTTAAAAGTTTCAAAATAACACTCAAATAGCACCTAGGCTCTTTAGCTCAGTTTCTTTATCTATAGAATGAGAATAGAAAACAGTACTTCCTTCAAAAATTAATGTGAAGATTAAATAAGATAATGGATAGGAAACATTTAGCACAATACTTGGTATAGGGTAAATGGTCAATAAATAGCAGTTGTTTTTTTTTTGAATTAGCATATTTTCCCAAATCAGTGCAGTATTAATAATGTTTTGAACTATTTGTCATTTCTCATGTCTGATATCCAAGCAGTGTATGTACACTGATGATGTTATCATAGTAATAAGAATTAGAGAGAAATATTCAAATAGTGGTAATAGGGAATATATGGTTTTTCTCTGTATTAGACCTTCCTGTGAAATCTATCACAATATTCAATATTTAATTAGTGCTAAGGTGTTTCTTTTTAGTGGCTTACTAAATTTTAGTAATAAATATTTTTCTTCAGCTAGTTGTGAAACCAACAACATTCTGAATTGAACATAGACTTTCCCCCATGTTGTGTCCTAATTTATGAACAGTCTAAGAATTTTCTGTTATAAAAAAAAGAAGAATCAAGATAATTATTTTAAGTAATTACAACATGATTTAAAGGCACAAAATTACTCTTCCTACTTGATATTGGCCCTGAGAAAATACTGTGCTTTCATATGGCCTAGAAATTGTTGTGATACCATCACAAGTGTTTGCCACTGTTATCATCATTATTATTGCTATTATTATAACAGTTTAATGTTCTTATTAGTTTTCCAAGTTTATTCACACACAGAAGTTCTTTATTGCTAAATATTAGACCAAATGACATAGAGAAATAGATGGTGACATCTCTACAGACACTACTGGCAAGACATATTGAAAAGTGGTTGCTCTAGAAGACACTGCAAGAGACAGAGTAGGTGATGATTCAGAAGGTTTAAAGCAGATTCTTTGTCTTCTTATGTTTTAAGCACAATCACTGGTAGACAGTGTCACCAAGTATTGGTAAAAATTGAATTGCAGTGGTCTTTTAGTTAAAACCCTAAATAATGATAATAATCATCCCCTTCATCTTGGTTATAAGTTAGACTGAGAGACATGAATTAAATTAAATTGAAATCGGAGTATAGATACTTTCAGATACTCTGTCAAACCCAAACAGACAAACAAACAAGCAAAAACTTAAATAAACCAAAAAAGTCTATGATATGTTTTGAGAGAACAAGTCATTTCAAGGATAGCTCCATATACAGAGAGCTACTGGTTGTGTGATAGCCAGATTGGGTAAGTGGTATTCCAACATTGAATAATGACTACATACGCATTCATCAGTTTGAAAATTGATATCATATGCAAGCAAGTGTAAAGAAAGGAAATGGGAATCTAAATTTTTATTTATTTATTTACATTTTGGATCTTAAAACTTTCTAATACAAATTTAGCTTCCTGGTTTAGCCTTATTATGGAATCATTTATTTCTATTTACAGTGATTTTCATACAGTCTCTTTCCTTTGAAAATTTCAGTGTTTAACATTTTCAGAGTGCTTAATTTAGATCTTAAATTTACCATGTTTGTCCTTGTATTTGCTAAAGAAAGTTATTTTCTATCAAAAATAAGAAAATAACAGTAACTAAGACTTATAAAAAAGTATTTTCATAAGGAAATTGATGCTTTTATTTCAAATCTGTTGGAGACTATTACAATGGTATTAGTATATAATTTTAAGTAGAATTAAGTAGTTAATTTAGCAGAGTTAGCTGAATTTGTGAGTCCTTAAACTTAAAGTAATGAAGGAAAACTTTGTCTCCTTAGTATTTAAGTTGTTTTATTCAACACTCAATAAAAATGAAACCACTTAATTTTTCAGTAAGAGTTGATAGTTCCTCTAAATTATATATATGATCTATATAGGTATAAATTGGGTATGTCTTTTAAAAGCCTAAAGGAAAACAAAGAAACATTTGTAGTTGTTTCATTTGCAAAGTGTGCAGTGTAACTGCTATATTTAAATATTTGAAAACCTCCGTATTGCTATATGAGCATCTGTGACAAGTGGCACTAGGACTGCCAAATGAGAAAAGTTTCTATATTTAAAATTCAGTTTAGCAATTCGACATTTTCTATTCCCTTTTCTAATGTCCTCTTATTCTGACAGATCACTATTTTAAAACAAAACACAAACCTTTTATTTATTTGACTGTCAGGAAGAATTAAACATGAAAAAGAGAGAGACTGTGGCCATCACTTTTCATTAAAACCAGCTGCTCTGGTTTTAAAATGCAAACTAGATCAAAATCAGTACAAACCCTGGGGGTTTAATTTATATACTAAGCGAACCAGCTTGTTTTGAAAGAGTATTTTTTTTTTTAAACTTTGGAGGAAACTGGCACATCTGTCTCATTTGATCTTTTGCTGGCCCTGTCAGCCAGGAAGACCGAGAATTATCTCTACTTTACTGATGAGAAAATTAAGACAGAGCCTTAATTGGCTTATGTAGGCTAGTTAGTGCCAGAAATAGTGTTAGAGTTCAGGCTTCTAACTGGGAATGCCTGTGTCCTAACCATTAGCTCTAGATTCACACTGTTATTCCAGGCGTCTGTCCTGGCCCCAAATTCTAGAATGTAACAGTAGTGTGCTCTATCTGGATCCTGTAGGCTTATGAGAGCCAATTTTGAAATAAGTTTAGAAATTTTGTAAGCTGCTATTTAACCATTGATAGCTTGAAATGGGCCATGCTAGGTATATTTATACCATGGAAATCAGTAAGCACTATGAATCAGGGTTTTCTTTTTCCCCAGAGAATTAGTTTACTTATACACCAATTGAAGAAGGAAAACAAACAACAACAATAAAAACAGAATACAATGATGTAGGATAAATGTAATATAATTTTATAAATGCAGTACTTACCTAGGCCGGGGGGTTGTTATTTCTTTGTTCCTTAATTTAGAAATTTGCTTCTTGGATTGTAATTAGTCTTTGGGTGGTGAACATGATGTAATCTACACAGAGTGAGAAATGTATAACGATATACATCTGAAATTTATATAATGTTATAAACCAGTGTTACTGCAATAAAAAAAATTGCTTCTAAGCTGTAAATAAATATGGTCAAGACTATCAGGAAAGTTTGAAGTAAACTTGAGTGTTTTGAGGACCTTTATAATTCTAACCATTCTTTAAGAAGTAGGTCAAGTCCCAGCCCTTCCAACACTTGCGGCATTTGGCATGGCTTTTCCCTTCTCGGAACCTCTAGTGGATTTAGAATAAAGCCACACACATTGGGACTTATTTACTGTGTGTTTCCTATGGATTAGTTTTGTCTCCTTAAGAATACAATAAACTCTTTGAAGAGTGGGACATGGACATCCCTTCCTTCTTTCTTTTTTTGAATAAATGTGTAATGAACACCTATTCTATGCCTGGTACTAGTCTTACTGCTTGAGGAACAGCAGTCATCAGATAAAAGTCTCTGCCCTCAGGGAGCTTATAGTCCAGTGAAGAGTCAGGAATTAGACATGAAAAATTTTAACTCTGGTAAGGACTTTGAAAAATTGCTTACGGTGCTCAGAGTATCTGATCATGGGCTTTTATCGTTCCAGGGAGGTCACTAAAATCTTCCCTGAGGACGTTGTGATTGAACTGAGATCTGGAGAAAGAATTAATTTGAAGTTACCAGAACTTGAATATCATTTCTTTATGTAGGCTTTCTACGCCCTCCCAATCTGAATTAAGTTCCCTTATTATATGTCCCCCGTATCACCTTGAATTTTCCGTTTTTAATAGTAACAACTTTTTTTATGTTTGTTCACTGTGTCCTTTTTTTCCCCCCACTTAACTGTTGGCCCAAAGCTGGGATGATGTCTGTTTTGGTTCCCTTGGTCATCCCAGTATCTATCCTAGTACCTTACACATAGGAGTCACTCAGTCATTGTTGATGCTTCTACCCGCTTTGCTTCTGTCTCATAATAAATCTGGGATATGTCCTACTTACCTCTCAGTTATTGAAAAGATCTAGGAATGCAATGTATATGAAAGTCAGAAGAATAAGACATGATCCAAAATAGGTTAGTGCTGCAGACCCCAGGGAGAACCAAATATCCAGGAGTGAATAGAAATGAGTGAGGTGTCGCAGTGCTGTCTAGGAGAAAAAAGAGAGAAAAGGCCATTGGGTTTGGTATTAAGGACGTTTTGCTTATTCTTATTCATCTTGTTTGAAGGAAATTGTTCAATTTGTGAAACAGATTAAAAATGGTTTCTGAAGTTAAATATCTGGTGTTAATTTTAACAATTATTTTCTTGTGAAAAGTAAAAAGAATGTGTGAATGAATACCTTCTTGAAAAAACGGTTATCCGAGTGTGTATGTATAGGATGTTGTCAAATGTGCTTTGAAGAAAGGAAGAAACGAAGGAAGGAAAAAACAAAAGAAAACTAGATACAGGAGAAAAGGCTGGAAGAAACTGACAGGACTGTTACATGACTCTTCAACTGATAAGGCTCTGGGCAATATTTTTTCCATTTGCGCTTTTCTGTATTTTGTACTTTTCTATGTTTCTCAGGTTTTTAATTTAATGAGCTTGTATTACTCGTACAATGAAACTATAAACAAAGTAACATCTCTTAAAACTGACAATTGATTATGAGTTTGGACAGAATATAGAATTATCTCGATGTACTTAGAGGATTCAAAACTATATTTTAGGTTTTTCTTTTACTTGCCTAAATTTGCTTGCAATTTTAGTATATTAATGTTAAATGCCAATTAGATTTTCATCTCTATGTCTATCTGGACTTCTGGTACCTGAGCAATTTGAGGGTGGAGATCATCCTCTGTATTTCTAGCGTCACCCGGGCAGTGACACACATTGGTTGAATGAGTAACTTTTAAAACTGGGATGTCTCCCAGTCAACTTATGTTGCCTCAGTCTCTATACCTTTTCTTTTTCAGAACCTAGGAGTGAAAGCCACAATGAATGGTCATATTTCTAATCATCCTGGTGGTTTCGGAATGTATCCATCCCAAATGAAGTAAGTTGGAAGGTTTATATTTGTTGTTTTTTTGGATTTGATTTGGTAGTTTTAATTGTTTTGTATTTTTAATGAAAACATTAGCTTCATTTCTTTATGTAGTTCATTTCTCATTAATATATAATTTCTTTGCAACACTAAGCTGTGTCTGATGAGAAAAAGATGGTTATGTAACATCAACCTTGATGATAATGATCTAGTAGAAGACATTTCATTCTGGTGTTTTATGTATTATTGCTTTCCACAGTGGAATATATACCCCGCTTCAGAGCTTTCAGTTTCTGTGGAACATTCTGTTATTCTTGTTCATAAAATATTAATATTGGCATTTGATGAGAGTTAAATGCCATCTAGTACAGTCAATCAAGATATTTACCATTGTGTAAATCAAAAAAAAAAAAAAAAAGACCAGGAAAATAAAACCATCCCTGTGGCTCCAGGTATAACTTGAAATCACAACCCTGAGTTAAGTGGCCATTGCCTTGTATATTGTGGTTAATATTTTTGTTATTTTATATTAGCCATTGTGGCATATAGTTTGCTCATCATTTTTCAGAATCAAGTTACTCACATTGTAAAGAGTTATGTACGCTTCACCTTTTCTCTTTACAAAGATTATTGCAAATCTCTTTAGCGTTGGTCAGTAAGAGACACCAGCAGAATATGTCAGGTGCCATTTTTATCTTGGCCATCAGTTATTCAAGCTAGAAAGTTTGGCCATAGCCTCAATATTTTTCTTTTTTCTTACAACAGCTATTCATGTAATCACGACTTTATAACAATTTCATCTATTAGAGAACTCTTGTTTCTATCCCCTCCTTCTATTCTTTCTCTTTTAGCTCTGTGACCTTTATCTTCTGCTAGAATTTTTGCAGCACTTTTCTATCTGGCACCTTGCCATTAGTTCCTGGATTATCTTCTTTAAAAGGTTTTTGATCATGTCACTTACCTGTGTAAAAAATTTACCATATCTAGAGAATAAAAATTTAATTCTTAAGCCTTCTGTTTGCTTTCTCTGCTTCTTGGACCATTCGTCTCATCTAGGTGCATCATCTTAGATGCATATTCCCTTAGACACCATCCTAGTTCTTGAGCCACTTCCACATGACTTCTCCTCACTTAATTCTCTGCCTGTCTGTAGAGCTTCTTTGTTTTAGATTCTGCTTAAAAGCCGACTTGACGGTAAAGTCTTCTTGGACATCCTGATAACATTTAGTCCTTCTTTTGATCTTTGATGTTATATCTATATAGTTTTACCCAGGTATCACACTCTATTGTCAATATTTTACTTACTTATTTTATTAACAGCACCCTGTCCCCCCTCCCATCCCCCTTTATTCTTCTAGACTTTAGGGCTTGATAAATGTTTACTGAGTAAATTTAAAAAATTCAAGTAATATGTTTATTTCACATAACATATTAGTAACAAGAGGCTAGAAATAGAATGTAGTTGGTCAAATTTAATGATAAAGTGTTATTTTGGTTAACTGCATTTTAGGTATTTCTGGAAATGGTGTCTATTCCATTATAGCTTGAATCATTGAAAACTTTCTATAACCGGATCACCACTCAGAACTCAATTCAGTACAGCAAACTTTAAACTCTTCTAGGATAGTTTGTACCTCATTGAATCTTCTTGGTTACGATCCTGACTTGGCGTTTGAGAGGAGGCTGTGACTTGCACCAACCTCAATCCACCCTGGGGTGGTGCGGCTTGTGTTCTGTTTCTTGACAAGAACTCATTTTGACAAACCCAGTTAGTAGAAACTCAATGCTCTTTTTAAAACACATGGTGATTGTGGTATGTTGGAATTTTTATTTGTAGTTTTGAATTTTTATTGCTTACTTTGGACTTTAACACAGCACAATGACCATTTTTTATTACAGTGGATACGGATCATCAGCTGCCTTTCCCCAGACGGACAGAGAACACAGCTTAAAACCAAGTGCAAAGGCCCTTTATGGTATGTTTGTTTATTTGATGGGGTGTAATTGTATTTCTCATCACTTTTTGACACATTACATTTTCCACGTCATAGTTTGAATCCATGCCTTGTTTATATTCTTTGGAATGAAGTAGTGATAGATAGATAAGATTGTTTTAAAAAGTTTTTACCAAAGTTACCAAAGCTATGACCTCTCCTTGCTGTCATACAATTTAGAACAATGGATGGAAAGAACTCCTTTTCATGGCACCAATGCCTTAGGTGGATGTTCCCATCTAACTATTTGATACATTTGTTGATCTTCATGACTGATCGTGTTGATTGTGGGCTGACACTTGACAGGACTTCTTCCTAATAGCTCTTGTACCTTTGGGTAGTGTTATAGTATGATGAACAGCCCTTATACAGTTTCTTTCTGCACTACAGAATAATAAGCAAGCTTTCTCCCTGATCTTTCTCTAACTTCCGCTGTCCTCTCTAGATTGTCTCAGGGATAAATAACATTTTTTAAATTTCAAATATAAAACAGAAGTTATTACTAAAAAGAAATTGAGGACTCCTGAAATATACTACATTATTTAAGAGGGCATTTGTTTTTATGGGGTCTGCATGGTCTTTTGTTATTGTACATCAATAGAGAATCAGAATAGTATTGTGTTTAAGAACAGAGTCTGGAACCGGACTTCCTGGATTCAAATCCAGTTCTATCATTTATTAGCGGAGGGATCTCAGGAAAATTACTTTACCTGTCTGAACCTCATTTTGCTTATCTGTATAATGGGGGTATCTCATAGGGTTGATTCGAGAATTAAATGAGTTAGTACATGTAAAATGCTTAGAACAGTGCCTGACAAGCAGAAAACACTGTGTATATTTGCTATTATTATTATTGACATTATCATTATCATCTACTAAAGGAACCAACATTTTCTAAATTTGGAATTCTTTTCTTTTTCCATTATCTAGATCTACAGTGTCTTGGCTGTGATAAGAATGAACAATTCTAAGGTTTTGTGATTCTTTTTCTGTCTATATATTCAGTGACTAGACTTTAAGTCTCAAATTATGTATTCATAAAATGGATTTTATACCCTACACAGATACATTTTCTTATGGCCTTGTCAATCTGATTAGTGTTGGTTTCAATTTTCTTGAGTAAAATATTGTGACATTCTTACCATGGCCTAGTAGTTGTGAACTGTAGATCTAGAGAATATATTTAACAAATACTCATTTTGAGATTAATACCTGCTCAGAATAGGGCTAGCAATGTATAGTCCTTGACTTTAAGGGACTTGCAGTCTGGAGAGTGACTTGAAGAAACTGCAAAAGGAAAATTTTTTGGGCAAAAATAATTAATTTCTTGGGGCCAACCCTGTGGTGTAGTGGTTAAGTTCGGCATGCTCTGCCTTGGCGGCCTGGGTTTGTGGGTTCAGATCCCAGGCACAGCCCTACATCACCCATCAGCCGTGCTGTGCCGGCATCTCACATACAAAAAAGTGGAGGAAGATTGGCACAGATGTTAGCTCAGGGCTAATCTTCCTCAGGAAAAATAAATTAATTTCTTCAGTCTTTCACTTCTAGTGAGATATTTATTAGGTGCTTCTGTGTCCTAGGCCATGATCTTCACAGTCTCTATTTTCATGTCCTTTCATTTATTTCAAAGATGAAGAAGAGGTAGTCGTTGCTCATGCACCATTTTGGTGAGGCAGACTAGTAAACACATCGTTATAATAAAGAGCTAAATGAGCTTGAATGGCAATGTTTATAAGGAGCAGTGAGGGTGGCCACTTCTATGAGGGTGGGGGAGATAGTCAGGAGGGATATTTCCTAGAAGGGTTGAGTCTTGAGCTGAACTCTGAAATGTAAGTTGTGTTCTCCAGGCATTTGGGTGGAAGGAGAGGGCTATAAACAGCAGTATGACCCCTTTTAAACTGGAATGTAAGCTCTGTGAAGGTGGGCCACATTAGCCTTGTTTACCTGAGGATTCCTAAGCTTCGCACAGTGGCTAATGTACAGTTTATGCTCAGTAAGTACTTGTAGATTGAGGATAATGAATTAATGAACTGCAGTTTGGTGTTAAATGGAGGGTGCAAGATGCATTGGGAAATAAAATTATAAAAATAAACCTGGACCACATTAGGAAGAATCGTACTGAAGAATTTGGACATTGTTTACAGGAAATGACTGGCCGTTGAAGTGTTTCATCAGGGGAGTAACAGATCATAGTTGTCTTGGGTCACTCTAGTGGCAGTATTGAGGATGGATTTGATGAGTATGGATGGAGATGGGTGAATCAGAGATCTAAATAATAGCCCTAAGACTTTTGTTAAGAAGAAAGTATTCATCATCTTACAAGTGCCATAGATCCAAAAATCTATTTTCAGAGAGCTAAGAAAGGAACAAGGGATTAAAAAATAGGACTCACCTGCAAATTTTAATGTTTGTTTTGTATTAGCAGCAACTTCATAAAATCATATATCCAAAGACTGGAAATCTTTAGCTTTTCAGCACTAAATTTTTATTTTACCTTTTTTTACGTATAAAGTAAGCTGAGTTTCCTTTTTAAGGTAAAGTGATTTGTCAAAGTCACATAACTTTAAAAATCTTGATTGTAAGAAAATATGACAATTTTCGGTGGTGTGATGAAAATGAACAGTGTATAGGTAAAAGAGAGACTCTAAGGAGAGGGATAGAAAGGGGCAAATCTGAGAGACATTTATAAGGAAGAAAGAAGACCTAGCAATGTATTGGGCTTAGAAGTAAGAGGGTTTTAAGTTCCTTGAAGTTACAGATAATGTTTCCTTCCTCTTTCTATCTAGTACTCACTCCTCCCTCCCAACACACTGTACACACACACACACACACACACACACACACACACACACACACATAGTGTCTTCTCTCTAACAAGCTCTCAGTAAATGCCAATGGAGTGAATGGATAGATAGATGAATGACAATGGAAAAATACATTCAGGTTTTGAACTCACCTTTGTAATAAACAAATTTTAGTTGAAATTCTAACTATATTTAGTTAATATTAGGAGTGTTTAACCTCCCCGTCTGCATGGTTTCATCTTTCTTTTTGTAACTAGAAAGTTGGTAAAAGAGAGATTTGTAATGTAGTTTATTTTGTCACAAGGTATGCATTTTCTTTATAATTTGTCTTTTCACAATCATTTAACCAATTGTATAAATCTTTCAGGAATTAATTTGCCTTCACGGGTGGTACATGAACTTCTTTGGGAGATGAGGACACTGTTTAGTGCACTGGAACATGTGTTTTACAATATGGCTGCTGTTTTTTATACACCAACCTCAGACTAGATACTGTATCAAGAGTTGCAAGCAGCTTGTCGTTTTCATGAGAACACTTTCCAGGTCCCACATCATAATGTGCCACCTGGATTGTTTTAGTAACATGTTCAGAGAGGCAGCATGGATTTTGGAGGCCAAGCGATCTGCAGCTGAATCATGGCACTTATACCAAAAGGCTGCCATTTTGAGCAAATGATTTATCCGATTGGTCCCAGTTTTCTCATCTATGAAATAGAAATGAAAATAATACTGTGGTAAGTTTACATGAGCAAATAGAAGTAATGAGTCTCTCCTGGCAGTGGGGAAGGGTATAGGAGAGTCTCTATTTGTCCTGGGGCCTCACATTAATCAAGGCCCTCAAATTTAATATTTTACCTCCAAATGATCTTATACGTTTCATCACAGTGATACTTTGACAAGGAGCAAGTGGTAATCTTCATCATGTATTTTTAAGCTTATGTTTCAGATATCATTAGAAATATATATTTTTTATAAATCCTGTAAATGTATCATGAACTGCACAATTATGATAACTTTACTATTTTGCATTTGTGTTAATTTAATTTATTCAAGAAAAAGTTAAAATATACCATGGTTAACCCTATTTTGTCATTTTTTTCCTTATTATACAAGAAATTTCAAAACTGGCATGTGAGAAGCTTGGTATCACTAATGTCCCTGACAACATAAACAGGAAATAAACATTAATTTCTTTCTCCTCCACTTATCTCATGATGGTAACATTTCATTTACCTACTGTTATCAAGGAATTGAAAATTTTATTTTTTTTCCAGCTAGCCTGCTTGTCAAAGCCGTTAAGCACTAAAATTTAAAGTGATTTTTAAGAGAAATACTTATAAGATATGTTAAACATTCCCTTCCAGCAGGGTGTGGCCACTGTCCTCTCGTGTCAGTGACTCAGAGGGCCATCGGTGTGCTCACTGGCTTGCATAGTGTGATGTACTCAGAGGTTGCATTCTTTACCTTTACAACAAATTATTCAGAAGCCTGTCCCTTTTGAATAGTGGAGGCTGCTTTTTCCGTGTGGCTGGGTCCCAAGCCTGTTACTTTTCCCTGTTGTTAATATACCTGCTTCTAGCATTGCTTCTGATACATGTGGGCTGAGAAACTAGATAGAAAATCTTGTTAGGAGAGTAAACAGGTTCTGAGTGGGGAATTGAGAGTCTTTCCCGTTAGAGTCTATACATTCAAATGTGCAAATTTTAATGTATGGACATTGTGACATCTCTATTTGCCACCCAGAGGACTTATTTTGTTTCAGTATGGGTTCCTTGCTGTGATATGAATAGACAACTTCCTTGAAAAGTAACTTCCCTTTAAATTGGATATTGCTGAATTTGGAATATGACCATTTACCATAAATAATCAGCTGTTTAAAGTCATCCTTTCTCCAGAAAAACTCTCGTTTCCCAGAATTGCCAGTTAGTAATACTTTGTTGTCATTACCAACATTTACAGTAACTTTGAGACTTCTATTGTTGGGAGGCCTAGTAGTAATAGATAAATATGATAGGCACTCTCTCCAGTCTCATTTTAGCCTTAAGTCTGAACTTTTGTGTGATGTTAGCAAGTAGGAAAATCAATTTGTGTTTTTCCTGCTTTTCTTTTTTCTTCTGAGGGAGATACCAGTAAGAATTATGTATAAGTAATCTTTAAACTGTACAGTTTCTGTGTAATTGATTTTACTATAACCTTTCCTATATTTTTATGCAGTGCTTGAACCAGGTTTCTCATAGCAATATTCCCAAATAGATATTCACCTATCTTAATAGACATCTATCCCACATATTTTTCTTTTTGCACCTATCTTTCCTTCTCTTTCTGTCCCTCTCTATCTTCTGATCTTGGTTTGGACCTAGTCTTTCTGTTTAATTGTCATAATTGAACCCCAAGTAAACTTTTGCACATTCAAGTAGCACTCAAGAGTTGAAACTCATTTTCTCTTTTCTCCATCCTTATTATTTACAATGTGTATTTTACTTGGAGAAAACATTTAAATCTTTTTTTTTTTTCAGGGGAAGATTCGCCCTAAGCTAACATCTATTGACAGTCTTCTTCCTTTTTTCCCCTTAAAGCCTCACTACATAGTTATGAATAGTTCTAAGTTCTTCTGGTTCTTCTATGTGAGCCGCCACCACAGCATGGATACTTATAGACGAGTAGTGTAGTTCTCATCAGGGAACCAAACCCAGGCTGCCGAAGCAGAGCCTGACGAACTTTAATTGCTAGGCCTTAAGGACTGGCTCTAAACCTTTTTTTTTTTTTTTAGGAAAACGTTTTTTTTTGAAAATTCTTGAGAAGTAAATGGCTCATGATTATCTCTTATCAGGAAGTTGGGCGATGTTAGGGTCAAAGTTCAGCTTCATTGAGTGGGCCAGCGCATGTGGCTCAGAAAGACAGTTTGGCAATTTTCCCACCTTATCTGAAAATTTTAAAGCTGCTTTTCTCCTCATGGGATAAGCTATTGTGACGATCTGTTGAACAGGCCTGTAAAATTAATTTTTATAGATGGTGCAGTTTTGTAAAAATGACCTTGTTTGTCTTTAAAAACAGTATCTTGGTTCAGACACTGATTTGTCAAACTGTGATTGTAGTTCCAGGATAATGGAAGCTTGTACTTACTGCTCCACGCTCCATACTGATTCCTAGTGAGTGCTTCTCCTCTGTGGAGATTATACACTAAAATAGGGGGAAAGGAATTCTCCGTGACTGTGGTTAAAAGTTTAAAGTGTAAAGTAATATGAGCTGTAGCCCACTATTTTGTTTAGAGAGAGCAATACTCAGCAGCTGCTTTTATGTTGCATGTTTTCTTTTTATTTGTCAAATCCTTACTTTCTAAGCTACACTTTATTTTCAGAGAGAGAGAAAATAAAGTTTTCTGAATATTAGCTCTTATAAATCTTGCTACATTATGCATAAACAGCAATACAGACAAAAGGGAACTAAGTTTAAATGCTGAGACCTGTGTATTGTTATAGTTGTCGTTGGACTAGTTGAAGAGTTAAGTGAAACCTAACTTATTTTTTATTAAAATATTAGTTGTAGTTTTAGGTTCACAGCAAAATTGAGGGGAAGGTGCAGAGATTTCCCATATAAACCCCCTGCATATGCATAGCCCTCTGCTGTCAGCATCCCCCACCAGATTTGTACATTTGTTATAATTGATGGACCTACATTGATATATCATAGTCACCCAAAGTCCATTGAAACGTGAATTTAAAATTCCTGATCTGGAAGTTGAATATCACTTTTTCCAGCAGCTTATTAACTCATTAATGCTAAAATGATGTGTAAAGGATTTTCGTCATTGGTTACTAAAGTCACCTAATTCTGTTTCTTTGGGTTTGTCTATTCTGGTCTATGAGATAAAAGCTATTAGGAAAAGCAGTAAAACACAACCAGTGGTACTATGATCAAGTAACGTTTCTTACTAGCTCTAAGTGGTTCAGATTGAGAGAGACAGAGAAACAGAGACTGAGACTTGCTCTTATATTCGGAGTTGAGCGCCCTGTAAGATGAGAAACCCAAAACTCTACTGCCAGATTTATTCAGGTATTATTTAATACATTGTTTGACCATAATTTACAGTCTTACTTTGGAAAGAAAAATTTTCAACTTAAAGAGAGAACATGTTGGCATTTGCACAAATTTTGGAGCAGTGGTTGTCAACCTTGGCTGCACATTAGAGTTGCCTGGGGAGCCTTTACAAATCCCATTGCCCAAACTGCACCCTCGATTGCTTACTACATTAGAATCTCTAGGGAGTGGGACTCACGCAGTATATTTTAAAGTTCATTGTGCAGCTAAGGTTGAGAGCTGATGTTAGAGAAAGTGGTGAATGTCATTAGAGGCTTTATCTTGAGCATCATTGACACTTTATTTAGGCTTCTCATGCTGTTTTAAGACTTTTGGAGAGATTTTCAGCTTAGGAGCATAATTACTATTTACAACTGTACTTGAGTGAGAGTACATATGATTCTCAAAAAAGAAATGTACTGTAATTGCCTTTTAGGAAGCTTCTTTCAAAATTTCCTCTTAAAATGTTAATATTAACCTTTATTTCTTCATTGACTTAAATCACTGGAACTATTAGTTTATTTATAAATCCATTTTATGACATTTATAAATTTTCAGTCTTTAAAAGGTACCTTCTCATAACATACATTTTCTTTATTGTGTAGCATTGGAGAGAAAGCAGTTCAGGAATTCCTAAAATGAATTCTAAATTTGGAAATATTAGAAATGGCACCATATTTTCTAGGCAATCAGTGATCAGTTAACATCATACTATTTACAAATACTGTCAAATAGTGTTTTTCTATTTCTCTAAAGTATGTTTCTGTGGGATTGAGAAATTATACATTAGGAAATTTGGTGGAACAAATTCTTACTACTTCATAATGAGAGTCTTGAATTACAAAACATACAGCGTTTTTGACCTTCAACTGTGTTTGCCAATCACTTATCTGAAAGACTCAGTCAAGCATTTGAACATCCTGGGCTTGTCATATCATAGCTGGATACCATGGCAACCAATGCCATTTCTTTTGCTATCCTCAGGTCAGACCACAGGAAACAGATCTCCCATCATGTTCTGAGTCTACCATTGAGAGTTGTGTTAAAATATGATAAACTAGTGATTCTGAAATAGGGATTATTTCTAACAGTGCTTTTGACAGAGATGTCCCTAAGTTATAGATTATATTTCAGAGGTTATAATGATTTTCCCAAGAATAATTATCTATTTGTTAATATCTCACATTGATTAATAATCCTCCACTAATAATCAGAAAAATCATTTTTTTAATATGTAGAGTACAGTCATGTGAGTGAAAGTTTATGTTTTGTCATGTTGGACTAGAAAATTTAAGGTGAAACGAGATCTTTCTTTTTGCTCACATTATTTTGGTAGGACCAGATGGATCATACTTCTTCAGGTCATCATCCAAACAAAAAAAAAAAAGGTAGCAGATATTGAATTTTGTAGTGTGTCTGTTTTTATTAAGTAATTTTAATGCTGCAAAAGCAAAAATAGAATATATTGGAATAATATTAGAGTGATGTAATGTAAGGCATATGGATATTTTCATCTAAGACTTAAGGTAAATATAAAGGAAAAGATAATGATTTTCATATGTATTGTGAAGCAAAAATTTATCAAAGCTTTAAAAAAATTCTTTGTGTTAACGTTAAGTCTGTCTTATGTGCTTTATATTTTTGTCTTTGCTTTCATGTTCAAAACTTTTCATCTGCAGTTGTAGGAAGATCTAAAAGTGTCTATATTAACTGGAAGAAACATCTTTATATTTGAAAAAAATTGGA
Organism: Equus quagga; assembly: GCF_021613505.1. Taxonomy (NCBI): domain Eukaryota; kingdom Metazoa; phylum Chordata; class Mammalia; order Perissodactyla; family Equidae; genus Equus; species Equus quagga. Next base: position 42,490,504 of record NC_060267.1, read on the forward strand.
CATTAGGAAAGCTAAGGGGTGTGTGTGTGTGTGTGAATATTAGTACTGTCATGGTCTTGATGTTTGATCTTGTTTAATTTTTTTGTTTTACAGTAAGGGTGCTGAGGCCCAGAGTTAGTGTCTCGCCCAAATTTAGTGCCTTGCTTAGTGACAGAGCCAAAGCTAGAATCAAAAATCTTGTTCCTACTTAGAGTTCTTTCTTATCATCAGAGCATTCTGCTTTAGAAAAAATAGGGCAACTGTGAATTTACAAATAAGCAAGTTACTTGATTAGAACGTAACTAATACAAAATATCACCTCTACACATTTTATATTTTATTTTGGTTTTGCAGCATTTTACAAAAGGAAAATAAAGGTTTATTCTTGCTTTTTAAATAGTTTAGTGCAGTAACCTTCTACCTAACTTTCTTATTTTTTCTAACAGCTTGTATCTACAATTCTGAGTATCATATTTGTGTATTCTGTAGATGTGTGAAAGTCGTTCAAGTTTAATGGCAATCAGTATGATTGAGTCGTGTTTTGAATGTCCTCTAACATTCTCCATAGTTTGGATATTGTAAAAGGAGATATTCCTCGTAGTGTCTGTTATTTTCATAATGTAGTCTAACTCATATAATACGGTATCTATGACAGTATTTGCAATTCTATTTTGTTCCCAGTACATTAAAAGATGAAATTTATAAGCCAGTTTTTATCTTTTTGCCAAACAGTGGGTCCCAGATTAATAAAACCCTTACACTAAATAACTTTTTTTCTTATAACATTAATAATGCTGTTAACCTTTGGGATTCTGAAAATTTATATTAGGTTAAATTGTTCTCGCATATCATTTAAGCTTTCTGGTGGCTTTTTCATTTAATGTGAATAATGAGTGTTTTCAGTTACACCGCACAATGGTGACTTGTCAAGTACTGTATTTTATGAGAGAGAGACTAGTTTTAGAGATGGCCACAAGACGCTGATATGTGAACTTCAGCCCATTAGTGAGTAAATAATGGCTTTTTAACTTCTTTTTCAGAACAAAGGAAGAATTATGCACGGGACAGTGTCAGCAGTGTGTCAGATACATCCCAATACCGTGTTGAAGTAAGATGCTTTGATGTCTGCTAAAATTTCGAATGAACCTAGAAGGACGTAAAAATTAGTAGTAAAATCATAATTGTGTTTTATTTCATTCCTATGGTGTAAATTGTGTTGACCTTTTTCTTTTAGATTTTTGTAAAACTGGGGTGTTAAAGTATCTTGTTAGTCTGGGGTCTGTTTTCATAGAGAAGAAATTAAAATGACTACTCATTTATTATTGTCAGTCTTATTTTGCTTAAAAACAGGACAAAGGCTTCTATTTTGTATTATGGAATCTTCTTGAAAGTAAGCCTTTGACAATTTCAGTATGTGGTTTAGTTTTATCTAAAGTCATTACTAGTTCTGTTTAAACAATGATTTCTTTTTTAGCTTTTTTCCTCCATTATGTTTTAAGATATATCTGCTCTTAACTGGCATCTATTTAGGTGAACTTTGCTTATAATAGCAAATATTTAAATAAGGGAATAATTTTTAAATTGCTCTTATTTTCAGTTTTCTACCTATCTCAAACATACTTAATTAAATTTAAAGTTTTGTTTCAGTAAGTGGTTTCGGTAGAGTGAAAAGTTTGACAGTGCTTACAGACTAATTGCTGTTGCTACTCTGAATTATCAATGTCTTTAATTTTCAAGCGGCCTTGTAGATTGCCTGCTATTGTTCAGCACTTAATCAAAATGGAATAAAATTTGGGGGGGTTGATTTTAAGCGAATGATACTTAAAACTGTTTAGAATTTGTTTTTATGTCATGTTTATGTAGTTCAACATGGCTCAGTGTTAAACAGATTTAGATATTTTATGACTCAAGGTATCATTTCCTCTATTCTACAAAATCCTGCTTGACTTTATCATTTCAGTAAAAGAACCATAAAGTTCTAGAGTATTTTGTGTTTTCTCACCTCTCTGCTAGCTGACTTCAATTGGGTAAATGTTGCTTTCTTTTAGAAAACATCTACTAAGGGGTTATGTCTATTATAAACATTTTTCCTTTTTGCCACTCATAAGCACTTGACCACCTTTGTTCTGGACCGGAAAGATGCTATGATAACTGTTGATGATGGAATAAGGAAGCTGAAACTGCTTGATGCCAAGGGCAAAGTATGGACTCAAGACATGATTCTTCAAGTGGATGACAGAGCTGTGAGCCTGATTGATTTAGAATCAAAGGCAAGTTTGTAAAATTTATGCTATTTTATTTTCACGAAAGTTCCATAAATATTTATGTTTACAGTTAGGGTGAAAGTTTGACAAAATATTTCCGTCAATGATTTTAAAGCAAAAATATAATGCTGTGTATACGTTGTGTATGCAAAGTCAGTTTCTTAAACTAGAGACACAGGGATACTTTAACCACAAGTTTTGAGATGGAAGAAGTGAGGAAAAAATACATAATGCTAAAATAAGGCCCAGTGGAACATTATTCTTTATGACATATTAATTACATGGTAGGCCAAACCATATCCCAGAGTAGATTAGTAAATTGGGATGGGGGGGTGGGTGTGTGGTGTGTGTGTGTGTGTGTGTGTGTGTGTGCGCGCGCGTGTGTGTATTGACTTTTCCACACCTTTCTTTCACACGACTACTGGCAGGTAAGATGCTGGAGTTCTTAAAAGAGGCCTTTTCTGATCCCCATCATCTAATAAGCATTTGAGTTGCTAAGATAAAGAAAACCACTGTTATAATCACATAGGAGGATTCTGATAGGAGTCAGGGTAAACTGTGCCCTTTGTTTCATCTCATCCATTATATACTGTGGGAGAATAGCAGCCGAGTGCTTCTCTGATCCTCATGGTTTCAAGTAATTATAGAGAAGGGGTGTTATTTAATTTACTTTTGCAAATAAAGAAAATTCATTATCTCTCTGGTGTGGCTTAGAAATTACATTCTATTTTAATGGAAACTGCATTTCCTGTTTCACCTTTGCTGGGTCCCAGGGGATTGGGACTTAGGATAAATTTATGGGGTGATACATCTGTATGTGTGCTGTCTGTAATAAAAGTTGTTTTTTGTGTACCAGTTATCAAAGATATTGTATTTTGTTTACTTAAAGAAAATCACAGTTTCTCCTATCAATTACATCATGACACTACTCACTGTGTAAGGCCATCAGTGTGAGGATAAGCACCTTAAATATGTCTCATTCAGTACAGAATTCTCATTGTGAACAGAAAATTCATTTGTTTGAGAAGTAATTATCTAACCTGTCAGTATTTTATTCACATGACTCTATAGGTCAGAGAGTATTCACTTTTATGCTATGAAATATTTTTTTTTTGAGAAAGATTCGCCCTGAACTAACTGCTGCCAATCCTCCTCTTTTTGCTGAGGAAGACTGGCCCTGAGCTAACATCGTGCCCATCTTCCTCTACTTTATACGTGGGATGCCTACCACAGCATGGCTTTTGCCAAGCGGTGCCATGTCCGCACCCGGGATCCAAACCAGCGAACCCCGGGCCGCCGAGAAGCGGAATGTGTGAACTTAACCGCTGCGCCACCAGGCCGGCCCCTATGCTATGAAATATTTTAATCATTTTAAGAATGTATTTGTTAGTGAGATCCTTCTGACTGTGCTGTTTGACATTTTTGACTGGAGTCTCTTTCTGTCTCTCACTCTGTGTGTGTGCGTGTGTCTGTGTGTCTGTGTGTAATGTGTATATTGTATGTATTTGCTCATATATATATAGTGAATTTTTTTTATCTGAAACATTCATTGAAATAAAAAAGGTACAAATGATATATTATTCCGGCCTAACATTTGTGATCACTGAAGGCAGAAACTAAGAATATGACTATTCAATTTTCAAACAAGAAAAATTCTGACACTACATAGCCAGAGGCAAAAGAACACCATTGAGATGGTGGATAATTTTAGAAAGAGGCCTCAGTTTACTTCTTTTGCTCTTAAAGGCATCATCTCTACTCCATAATCTGAGGAAATCAGTAATGCTAAGTTCAGTATTTCTTCTATTTAAGAACATGACTTCATTCCTCTGCTAAATATTTCCAATTTTGTTGCTCTTTTTCCCACCCACCACCTAGCCCAGCCTTGTTTCTCCCCTGCCACCTTGTACCCACTCATCCTCCATAGCTACAGGGTTTACTAGTATTCATTGTCAATGTCATTTGTACACTTCAGACATTAGTTTTACTATGCCTAGAGCTCTTTGTGGAGTAGGTTTTATATATACAATAAAAAATAAATCAAGTTATATTTTTACTTTATTTATAGAATGAACTGGAGAATTTTCCTTTAAACACAATCCAGCACTGCCAAGCTGTGATGCATTCCTGTAACTATGACTCAATTCTTGCCCTGGTGTGCAAAGAGCCAACTCAGAACAAGCCAGATCTTCATCTTTTCCAGTGTGATGAGGTCAAGGTAAAAGAATGATGAATTTTCTTTCCCTCTAAGCAGATGTTCTGGCAGCTTTTGGATTATCTACTTCAATCATATGACTAGAAGATTTTTACTTTCTTAGGATTTTGTAAGGAAAACAAATACCTTAGTATCTTCCAGAGGGGATCCAAGTCAGGTAAATAAAGAGGAGATAAATAGAGTGGTATAAGAATCAGATGTATTCTGTTTATTTTAAAAAAGGGTATAGATAATATATTAAATTCTTCACTGAGTGACTTGGACTTATAATTAAAAATTGATTCTTTAGAAATCGTGCTTCATGGACAATAAATAACCATGCTATCCTGTTTTATTTGCATTAATCACATAGCATGGATTATTGCAATGAAGCCCCTAGACATTTTTCATGATATCAATTTAAAGTTCACCGTTTAATTGTGTGACTTGAATACTTGCTCAAGACTTGTAATCCCCAAGTGATAATGCGAAAATATTTGACCATAGTTGCCAGTAACAACGTGCTATATCCTGAAGATTTGTATTTCACCGTACACTGTAATTTTTAAATGATTATAATTTGTGGTGCTTTGTTGGACATTAGAAGTTATCTTCAACCTTAAATATGTTTATTTCCTGATTTGATTTCTCTAAAAGGGAAATCACTTTGAGTTGAGTTGATTGTTACTTTACTCAAGCAGTGACATATCACTGTGATTGTGTATTATAAAATTTATAGGTAATTTTTATCATGTAAAGAAATATTAGGAGATTAGTATAAAGTGTCAGTTGATCTTTTCTATATTTCTCTGACATTGAAATATGATAGATAAGTTAAGGTTGACTATACAGAGTGTATCTTATGATTTTCTTCTTATTTCAATTTATGTCATAGATGACTTTCGAAAAATCTTACTTGAAAAGAACTGTGACATTTAGGTAATCCATATATTTGAAGTTCGTCAGATTTTGTTGTAGTGCCTTTTGAAAGTCATATAGTGTATTATGAATTTTGCAAGGTTAGATTTGTTAAATCAGTAAGTATTAGAGTGAATATTTTGCTCTGAAAATATTGTGAAATTTAATTCAGACATTTTAAAAACAGGTGACTAAGCTAAAAGACGTTTTAAATCTGGTGTTTCCCTCAGTGCTCTAAAAGTCCCCCTGGAAACTAAGAGTTACTGTGCTGAGTAAAGTTTCTGGATTTTAGTTTTGAGAATAAAGGGCTTGCTTTATTTCATAGGGGATGGTAATTTTGATGGGTCTGAAACGGATTTACTGAATACTGTTTTGTCCTAATTAAAAGCTCAAGTATCATTCTGCAGCTATATAAGCATTTACGCACTGGCGCCATATTCCACATGAGGCTTTTTTTCCTTGCCCCATTGAAAATATAATGAAATATGATGTGGTTTCTTTTATATGAGTCATTTTGCAACATCACTTGGGAGTTTTAGTTTCTTTATTATGGGACCTTACACAATGCTCCTGCCCACCTCTGTAGTAAAACTTTTTTGGAAATATGATAACCCCCCTATAGGAGGTTCAGGGTTCCTAGGCATCTTGAGTTTTAGTATCCCGCATAACAGAAAGCCTTTGACATGATGTTTGTACTGTCTTCTTAATACCAGGATGTTCTTATGGAAGTAACACTGGACTGGGTTGCAGTAACACTCTCAGTGAACTAGCAGTGTGACCTTGGGCCAGCCATAATATGAGTATTCCTCAGTTTCATTAATTGTAAAACAAAGAGATGAGACTAGATAATCTTTAAGTCTCCTTTCAGCTCTAAAATGTTATATGATTATCTGTACTTAGGGTAAAAGAGTATGCATATATATATTTGATAAAAACATACATAATTACAGAGCACAAACAGGTACAAATATAGAAGATGAATACATCCCAGCAAGAATCTAATGTACAGTAATTGTCACTGGCCGTAAATATACTTCATAACCAAAAGGATAAAATTAGCTGCTAATCTCATGTTGGTTCCCAAGAAAATGGAATCAAATGTTCTTGTTGGAAACGTATTCGAAAGTTAATCATTTGGAGAAAGTTAATTTTTACCTACAATGACAAAATAAAGTGGTTATCAGAAAGAGTCCAACCTTTTGGGATTCCTCCCATCATTATAGTGGATTTGTCCTAAACTGAGTGATGAGTTTCAGTAGTTTAGCAGATGCCCAGTGGATCTGGGGGATGAGACAGAAGGAAGTATGCGTGCACGTGCTTCTGATTCCTGCATTTCTTCTCAGGCAGAGAGATTTACCCAGTGATGTTTTCAGCATATACTTATACTTCCAGCATATGCAAATCCTTTTTCTTGTTGCCTTTATGCAAGGACAGCATTTTTTAAATTAAAAGAATCTGGATTAAATAATCTTTAAAAATTCTGTCAGTTTTTAAATCTCATTATAAATTTCACCATTAAAAAATTGTGAGTCATGTCTTGAAACCAGATTAAAAAAAAAACCTTTTGCATCAAGACTCTTATTAGTTCAGACAGGGAACATAAAATCTTTTTTCTGTTTTAACCTACACATCAGGGCAAAAAAATCTATAACCTCCCAGATAACTTGTCTTTCATTGCAGGCAAACTTGATTAGCGAGGATATTGAAAGTGCAATCAGTGACAGTAAAGGAGGGAAGCAGAAGAGGCGGCCTGATGCCCTGAGGTAAAAACAGTAAAAGAAATTAAGGAGTAGAGTTGATATATTATTGTCATTTTTCCTCTAAAAAAATTTTCAATGAAAGTATATTGTTATATTTTATAAGTATATTATTATATTTATTTATCATGTATATATTTTATTACAACCTGTAATCTCAACTTGTTTGCTCTCCCAAGTTGGTCAGTACATGTGTGCACCTTTTCTCCCCATGTTTCTGATCTTTCTCAGATATGGTTTCTCCCACTCGTGATGTCATAGAGAGGCGTGAAAGATGAGTGGCATTTTAAGGGAAGGTGGCCTAGGGGATGCAAACAGATATGAGGAATATAGTTGGTTCCTAGGCTTTCCAAATCACAGGAGACCCAGAAAAAAATTAAACCTAGTTTTCAGCTGAATTTAAATTTTTCTGTATTTTTGTATTTCACATATATTCATAAATATACATAATATGGAATGGTTAGGAAATTCTTATTTTTCTATTCCTGGATATAGTTCTTCTTGAGGTTGAACAACTAATATCATAAATTTAGAGAATTTATGTGTTATAGAAATAGAGATTAACTAGACTTCCGGTGATCATTTTACGGTATATACAAGTATTGAATCATTACGTTGTACACCTGAAACTAATATAATGTTATATGTCAATTATACCTCAATAATAGAGGAGAACTAATACCAAAAATTAAGAGCACTGATGTGTTATAGAAATAAGGATAGTAAAACTTCAATTTGTTTTCCTTTTTAAGGATGATTTCCAAAGCAGACCCTGGTATACCACCTCCACCAAGAGCCCCTGCCCCAGTGCCCCCTGGGACTGTGACCCAGGTGGATGTTAGAAGTCGGGTGGCAGCTTGGTCTGCATGGGCAGCTGACCATGGGGACTGTGAGTATTTCTAGGAATTGATACTTATTGAACATTTACTTTGGGTTGTGACATAGTTCTTGCTTTCAAATTCTGATGCTGATTTCTGAGCTGAAGATTGAGGTCAGTTTTAAAAAAATTAAATCTTATATACAGGAAAGTTAAGGCTTGGACACAGTAAGATTATTGTCTATGAGAGTTCAAACCAATAATTAGATAAATATGGTGTTAGGATTAGTTTTTTTTTTAATACAATCAAAGGGAAAGTTTGACTCCACTAACAATTAAAAGGATGGTAATAGAATATATACCAAACGAGAGTCAGTTTTATTTTTTCAAGACTATACTTCAAATTCTTTCCATTATTATTATCTTACCACTGTCCTCTTTTGTACAAATCAGTTGTGGTTACATGGACAGGATGTCAGGATAGTGGTTGGGCAGTGGAGAAGAGGTGAAAGACACTCTCCATCTGGCTAAACATATCCAGTGGGCCCTATATATATATCATTTTACCTTGACATTATTTTTTAAAAACAAATTAGTCATGGCATAGAACTTAGTGTAACTTTTTATAGTCAGAATGTTTTACTAAATCTGAAATTTTTATGACTCGAAAATGCCTTAAAATATGTTTGGTTCAATCTCTTCATTTTAAGGGTGAACAAATTGTGATCCAGTGAGTTTGAATTTGATGAAGGCTAGAGCCTCACCCTCTTGTCTCCTAGTTAAGGGAGGCTTCTTAAATCTCTTGTCTTTTATCTGATAAAGCATTATTCATATAGGCTACGTAGCAGTGTAGCTAATCAGTAGAACTTGATTGCCACAATGAGTGGTATTGGACTGTACTTTGAGTCTGGTGAGTCAAAAGTTGGCCTCCGGAGCAAGACCAGGATCTACCTTTGTGACGTTGGGCAATTGTGTCTCTGTGCTTCAGCCTCACTTGTAAAATGGGGGTAATAATTCAACAGTTGCTATGCATCTGAAAACAAACAATGTCTATAACAGTACTTAGTACAGTATAGGGAGCATAATTGGTGGTGGTTCTCATTTTTGCCAAATTGAGTTCCTTTTATTTTCTGAATTGCTTTCCATTTTTGTTTAGATTTTTTGTGTCCTTAAAGGTATTTTCAGGGGTTTACATGTAAGCCTAGCTACCAAAAAGATGAAAGAAAGAAATCCTTGAAGCATCCGTTTTTCAAAAATAAAGTAACAGAATCATTATTTACTTTAACTTTATAATAGCTTCTGTTTTCAGGAATTATGTAAATTTCTATTGATCCATTTTGTCTGTAAAATTTTATTTGAATATTAATTAGGAGTTTGTAGTGTTTTCTACTTTTTGTATATATATATATATATATATTTTTTTTTTTTTTTTTGGTTACTGCTGTTGTTTTGGTGGAGGAGACGTGGTCAAAATGGTCTTCCTTGAAGTTGAGGACGGATAAGACTTCTTAAGTTTACGGTCATTCTGAGTAAACTTGTAAAGACATCTGTAAAACATAATGTAATTTACAACAAAGAGAAAATTTGTCCCCAGGAGTTTATGAGATCTCATTAGATTTTGTCTAAAATATTCTGTGCAATCTCGTCTATTTAAATTCCAGTGAAATAACAGAACTTCTAAGTTACTACTAGGCCAAACAGAACACAAAACTTACCATGTTAAATTCTGTCGGGATCCAGCTTGTTAGATGGAAAGCTCCCCCCAAAAGAGTATCTTTCTGGTCCCTTGAAGGATCTGGCTGACTCAGGCTGAACAGCTCCTTTAAATCCTTGAGGTCGCTGTACCTCTGACTTCCAAAAGTGATCGGTGTGTAGAGTAATGGCAGTGGCAGTGGGGTTCCTAGTAGTGCCACAGACCATGAAAAAGTCTGAGAAATACGCATCCCTCCTCCCCTTGCTCTGAAAATGATATTTTGGGACGCATCTGGACTTCTTGATAGCTATATTTGAAGTTCAACTTACTACTTTCTGTAGTGCACTGTAGCCAGGGTAGCAGCTGACCATGTGTAAGATAGCAGCCAACTGGCAAGATTTCATACATGTAATTTTAATTATGTTAAAGTACTTAACAGCCACTAATTACATTTCATAAGACTCAGTGATTTCTTCTTTTCTTTTTTTTCCCCCCTTTTTTGGGCAAATATTCCGTTTATGGATAAAGTTAGGCCTTGAGGAGGCATATCATTAGAGTTTTCAATATTTTTCGCAGTTCTCTGTATTGAGCATCAGGAGTTGTGATGTTGTATTATGAGTTGTATTTCCATTAGTGATGGTACACTTCTCCTGTTCCATCCGTATGTGTTTTCTTTCATTTCATCTACTTTGAAATCTTTGTACAACTATCTGTGTTCAGCGGTGATGTTAACTGACTTCTACCAGGAATGAGTTCATAATAATCACCTCATGATTAACATCATGCGCTAGCCAACTGAGTTAACTTAACGTCTTGAGTGCTCTTAAGACATTTATTCTCTAATTTGCAAATTCCTGTAGGTATTTCTACTTTTAAAGCATATGGCTTCAAATTAATGAGCCCAGCATTATGGGTTTTAGGCTTAATTACAGCTAGAATTTTAAGAAGCACTTTACTGTCAGAACCCCCAAAGCTTTATAGTAATCACGATGTTAGGAGGTATAAAAATTAAGAACTTTGTTGCATTAAAACTTAGTTGGCCACTTTTTAAGGAGTAGGTGCTTAAATGTGGGTTTGTATTTCTTTCTTGTGTAGGAATTAAAGGGTGCTAAGTTAGGGTTGGTTCTACAGGCAGCTAATGTAGGGAAGAGGGGGAATTAGAGTAAATGGACACTAACAGGTGGGAAGGCCAGTTCTTCAGCTCTGCCCAAGTGCTTCTGTTAGTGGTGGCAAAGACGTGTCATAGATGATGAGCACAGTTTTGATTACATATCCAGTGGAGGTGCTCCCTTTGTAAATAGCACTCTTTTCTAGCCAATTTTCATAATAACCTATATTGGTATCACTTAAGCAACAGGCTGAATGACTTCTGATTGTCCTTTCTTTAGTTGAGAAACCAAGGCAGTATCATGAGCATGAAGAAATACCTGAGATTATGATAGCCCGAATTGACAGAGATGTGGTAAGTACAATGCTGGTCTTTAGATCTTTGGGGCTTTTTTTTAAAAAGGAAAAAAATATTCACAGGGAAAATGAAGTTGACTTAGATAATAAAGATGTTTTGTGGAAACTAGGTTTTCTCTTTCCAGTGGTGGTTATACCCTTTGGATTTTTTTTTTGTAATTATTTTTACCTTTATGCCAATATTTAATTAGTGGACTTGGGCTGTGATAGAAAAAGTATATTAACTAGTTTGCAAACGAATTTAAACTGAAGTATCAGACGTGAGGGGTTTTTCTTTTCTCGTAGTTTGTAATTTATAATTGAAATATCTTTTTAATATGTCTTCCTGGAATTTATTAAAAAATATTTCATAATGCCTAAAAGATAAAAGTTAAATGGCATTTTAAAGCATAAATATATAAGTTTTAATACTTTGTAAAGGATAAGGCTATATTTATTTTTATTTCTCCATAGTAATTTACTTGCAGAGTGACAGGGCCCTGTGATGTAATCGTAAAATATGATGTCATTGTCATTACTTTTTATGCTCTACAAATGTTCTCAGCTTATTCAGAAACAAATTCTTGAGGGAATTTGAAGTTCGAAATTTAATTTTTATATCACACCATTACTTAATCTAATTAAAAGTTTATTTAATCCCGGTTTCTAGTCTTTAATTAGAAGAATGTCGTGTTTCACACATAATAGAAAAAGTCAACCAAGGCTCTGGTATATAAGATAATCAAAATTGATCCTATGATTCCTGAAAGCATAGTGCATCATTAATTCTATTTTACCATGTAGAAATTCTCATTAATGCCTAGTATTGTAGATTATCTATGTGTTTGTTATGTTATCACAACATTCTGTAATCCCTCAATTCCATGAAATAATATTGTCAGTGCTTTATTGGGACATTTATTAGAAAAACAAAAATGCTCTAATAAAATGTCTCTTTGAATTTTTCCCCCTAACTTTGTGTGGGAGAGCACTATGAGGAAATTAGACTAATTGAAACTAAAAGATAATCTGAATACATATTATGAATGCTTTCTTCATGGAATTGAAAATAGAGCAAAATTAAGTTAAAGAAAAATGTAAATGTCAGATTTAGCCACAGGTATATTTAGTTCAATTCTTTTTCTTGGAATTAGTGATAAACTTGAAATTTGTATGTGGGAGTGTTTCTTATGCTTTTTTCCCCAACATTCTGATTTTCCTTTACTGGCTAACAGTGTACAGCCAATGCAAAAATAGGCTTGTTTTATTTTATATTTATTCTGTAATTTCTAATTCCAGAAAATCTTAAACCACATTTTGGATGACATTGAATTTTTTATCATGAAACTCCAAAAAGCAGCAGAAGCATTTTCTGAGCTTGCTAAAAGGAAGAAAAGTAAGAAAGGTAAAAAGAAAGGACCAGGAGGTAAGTTGGATTTTCTTGATCTTCTCAAGACCGTTCAGAACTCCAGGGCTCGGCAGAGTTTCTGCCCTTGTGAACTGCTCAGTAAAACTCCATTGACAGGGGACCGAGGTCCCCTTTCTAGTGCTGGGTTAGCACCAGAGATTTAGGTGGAGACTAAGATGGTCCCAGGGACAAGTCCATTCTTGTTCCAAGTTGGCTACAGTAAAGAAAGACTCTAGGATACTTTACCTAAATCACAGAGACTCTGCGATCCAGCTAGTGACCATCTGTACTTATCATTCATGATTGTTAACGTCTCTTAAAGTCAAAGTGGTGTTCTTCTCAGATTTTGATTTATTTTATTGTAAATGTAGAATCTCATTATTTTGTTCAATAAAAATTGACTTTTCTCATTAAAATAGTTAAAAATGTCAGGGGATTTGAATTTTTTTACCACAGAACTCCAAACACTACATTCAGGTCATCTACAAGCAACTTTTAAGTATGTAGTTGAGCTATTTAAAATGGCCTCAGAATGTATACAATTATAATTATGAACAAAGTGACATAGATTGAAATATATAAAAGAATAGTAAATAAATATTCCTTCCCTTACACGTGACTTCCAAATCTTTCTTTGGCTCATGTCTACATCAGAAGCGTGTGACCTGTAAACTTGTCTTCTAAAAGTGTATATCTGGATAGACCTCACGTCCATTTATTCTGAAATTAAGTATTGTTGCTTCCTGATGTCTCAAACCACTTATTCTTCCTATATTCTTTATGAAAGGTACACTGTCCTGTTGGTCACCCAGATTCAAAACCACAGATTCTTCTATGACTCCATTCACTAGCTTATAGGCAACATTGGTTTATTTTTTCAATCTCTTATATCCAGTTTTTTCCCTTTATATTTTCGTAACCAGCGTCTGCTTCAAGCTTTCATCATTTTTCCCCCAGCGCTCTAAGCAGTCTTCAAGCCTCCAATCTTCTATTCCTCGAGGACAGTAGTCTTAAAACTCTAAACCAGTCACTTCATTTTCCTGCTGAAAAGCATGTTATTTCTATGTTCTATTGATTTAAGCCCACTCCTCACCCTGGCAGTCAAGCTCATCCACAATCTAACCTTAATCTACTTTTCCATTCTCGTGTTTCTCTGCTTTTATGTTTGTTGTTTCATATATGTGCAGTTTCCTTTTTCCATGTTTTTGTTTATGCTGCTTTTATCCAGCTATGATGTTTTTCTGACCAAACTGCCCTGGAACAGACTTTTCGAATCCCTTCTTAAAAGCTCATTTCCCCATGAAAGATCTTTTAGGTGTACCTTCCCTCATCTCCCAACCAGATGCAGTTTCTTATAGCGCCTGTCTGATTCATGTCTGCTATTAGATTTTAAGGCCCTCAGGAGGAGGGCTTGTAACTTACACATTTTTCTGGTCTTCAGGATGATAAGCACAGTGGCTGGCACGTAGAAGGGCTACAATATAAATTTATGGAGTTGAGTGAGTAATCAGTGGTGCCTAAGGGTAGAGGAATCCATTTCCAGTGTTGGATCATCTTAATTTGTTACAGTCAGACATGAAATGGTAGCATGGTCATCAAACTTCACAGACATAAATGTGGGTTTTAACTTTTTCGTTTAATAGATTTTCTTGGAACTCTGCTCTCATCTACCCCTCCTCCCATTTATTTCTTTAGAGGGTGTTTTAACACTGCGGGCAAAACCCCCACCTCCTGATGAATTTGTTGACTGTTTACAAAAGTTTAAACATGGATTTAACCTTCTGGTAAGAGACATTTATTTATATATAATTAAAAGAAACAAATGAAAGAGAGAAAAGTCTAGCTAGGATGTTCCTGATTAAATTGAGAGGTGGAATTGTCCTTGTAGAGGTTTTGTATGAATGTTTTGATTTGCCTTTAATTAGGACAACAGATTGTAAAACCTGTATGTCTAAGAAACTTGATCAAAAAAGAATGATTCCTAATTTTTTCTTCACCTAAATTCTCCTACTCTGACTCACCCAGGCTGATTAATATACTAAAAATAAAACTAGTAGTAAAGAACTCTTCCTCTGGGTCTGTGTTGGACCTTTTTGAAGGTCTCTCTTTCGCTCAATAACATCATGATAATGTGTTTGTCTATCTTCTTAATGTTACAGGCCAAATTGAAGCCTCATATCCAGAATCCCAGTGCTTCAGATTTGGTTCACTTTTTATTTACTCCATTAAATATGGTAAGATTGTATTAACTTAAGAAAGTAATTCTCAGTATGTTTTTTCATCCCCAAGTGTCTGTCTGGATTATCTAGAGAGTTTTTCCTCATCACTGTGCGTGGATACTATTTCTCTTGCCGTGTTTGTAAACATTGAGGATGTGAAATTTGAGAATTTAAAAGAACTTATGACGTCATCTAGGTCAAAGACCTTATTTTATAGCTGAGGAAACTGACGTCTCTGACAGAGGGAGGGAAATGAAAAGAAATAAAGATTTGTTTGCTACTAAGTGTATAATGTAAATGGCTTGAGTAATATAGAAATTTTTCTCCTTCTCACAAAATGAGCTAGGCAGGAGGAGTCCAGTTCTTGATGGATGGCTTTGCTCCATGAAGTTATTCAGAAATCCAGATTCTTTTCATTGGGGTATTCTTCCATCTCCTGAGCGTTCACTCATCTGTTTATTTATTCAACAGAAATTAATTGAGAGCCTGCTGTGTACTTGGCATTATTAGTGGCTCATCAGGAACAAAATAGACATAAATTCTTACCCTCTCAGGACTTATAGTGTGGAGGGGCAGCCAATAACCTAAATAATTGCATAAATAATACAGTTTGCTGAAAATAAATATGGAAAAATACAGCAGAGAAGGAGAACAGGGAGTATTCCAGGTGTGTGCATGTGTGTGTGTGTGTGTGTTGTGGAATAATAGACTTTGTGAATAGGATTGGTTAAGGGAACGACTCAGTGAGACAGTGTCTTTTGAGCAAAGGCAGTGAGGAATGAGTCATGTAGATTTCTTAAGAGAATTCCAGACAGAGAACAGCTAATGTAAATGCTCTGAGATGGTAACATGCCAATCACATTCTTGGAATAAATAGCTATTGTGATTTGAACAGAATGAGGGAGGAGGTCTCATTACAAGGAGGTGAGGTCAGCAAAGTAATAGGAGGACATATCTTGTTCGTCCTTAGAGGTGATTGTGAAACTTTTTATACTTTTGGAGGGTTTTCAGGAGAAAAGGATTGCTCTGACAGCCGTGTTTAGAGTTTAGGTGAAGAGGGACTGAAGTGACTGTTAAAATAATCCATATGGGAGATTATGGTGTTTGGACCAGGTACCATTGGAGATGTTGAGAAGAAGTCTTATTCTGGTTATCAGAATTGGACTGTGCTATGCAAGAGCCTATGTAGATTGGATTTGCTTTGCAAGAGCCAAGGATATCTCCAGAGGTTTTGGTTAAGAGTGGAAGGATGGACTAATTATAACTGAGATAGGGAAGACTTGTGTGTAAAATGGGTTTTGGGAAGAAGGTAAGGAATTCAGTTTTAGGCATGTCAAAATTGAGTTATATCCAAATGGAAAAACTTGAATTGATAGTTGAATATGGGAATTTAGAGTTCAATGGAGAAAACAGGCCTAGAGGTATAAATTTGAGGATCATCTGCGTACAGAAGGCATTTAAAACCATGAAATTGGATGATGTCACCAAGGGAGTGATTATAAATAGAGGACCAAGGACTGGTTGAGCCCTGGGCAGTTCAGTGTTAGGAGAATGGAAAGAACCAGAAAAGAAGTTTGAGAAGAAGCAGTAAGGCAGGAGAAGAAAAACAAGAATGTGTGGTATTCTGGAAGCCAAATGAAGAAATTGTTCCCAAGAGGAAGACTTGAGCAACTGTGTCAGATATCTCTATGGTGATTTACCTCCATGTCCTTATTTACCTATTTACCTATTTACAAAGGTAAATACATGATTTCCCTCCATGTCCTTAATAGCCATACAAAGGCAAAAAAGACAGCTTGTCTTTAAGGAGTGATTCTGAACTTAAACAGATAATTTCTGCCATTATCTAATTCGCCTGAACTTCCTTATGTAGCCACACCTAACACCAAAGGAATATAGTCTCCATCTAAGTGGCTATGTATTCATCTAAAAAGTAGAGGCTTCTCTTCCTAGAAGGAAGAAGAGGAGAATGAACACCAGGGAACACTTAGCAGCCTTTGGCATGCCCACTCTGTGCCAAGGATAGTGACATGCACATAATACAGCTTTTCTCCCAGAAAACTCCCTTCTCATACATGTGTATATTTGCATAAGGTATAACTTTCAAAGCTATCAAAATAGTGTTTTGGGAACAGTTCTCTTTGTGAAGAAGTTTATCCAGCAAAAGGTTATACCACTCTGTCATAGGCCAGGATCGAATATACACATCATCATTTTCTAGATTTCCAGTATCCAGGTATGATCTTTCCTTATATATTCAATGAAAGAGGTACAATAGTATACTTCCTTTCCAATTTATATTTCTTGTATTTGCAAATAGTATAATAATGTTTTTTTCCAAGCTGACGTTACGTACAACTATCTTGCCCTACAGCACAGCTGGGAGAATTAGCTGGAATGATATCTAAGAGTACACAAAGGAAAGGGCTGAGGTTTGGGAAAGGCGTGTCAACAAAAAGCAGATGAAACAATGGTTGGCCTTGCGCGCAGATCCCAAAAGAGACTGGGCTACAAATCACCCTTTTCTAGAGTTCCACAAATTTGAAGTGTCGTTCCCCTTTTTGTGGGGAGGACGAGTGACTGAAGAGTGGAAAGAAGGCAGAATCTTTTAAATACGTCCAGGAGGAAAGAGTTTCCCGTTTTATAGGATAAGGCAGGAATGTGTGGAGTGGTTATGAATGGTTCACGCTGTCAAAAGAGCAAACGATTACTTTACAGAATGATAATAACAATAATGATCATTGTTAGTAATGTGTAATTGCTCTATATGTCATTTCTGTGATTATTTTGTTTTAAAAGTAAGAATGGTAACTATCTGAAACAGATAAATTTCACTAATTTCGATTTAGAGCATCTGAAGACTATGGTCATTGAGTTCTTTAATGTTTATCAAAAATAGAACAAATTCAGCATTTCTCCTAGGTTTTATTTGAATATCAGAAAAAATGAAAAAAGAGAATCCAAGTAACAGAAAGGGATGAATCTCATCCTTCTTTTCCCAAGGGTAACTAGACGAGACCTGAAGTAGAATATGAAATGAATATCGCTTTATAAACATAGGGAAGCTAGTAACATTATCAGCATGAATTCAGAACTGGGCAATAAGAGATTACAAGATGAAAGTCCAGGACTCCATCAATAATTTATGAATGCTTCGTGTGTTGTTGCTATATACAGAATAGACTTCTACTCGTCTAGTTATTGTTGAATAATTCTTGCTTTATAAGCTCTTTTAAAATTAGATCAAGGCCTTTCCTATGCAAAGAAATTGATACCAGCTAATTAACAAAATTTATATTCTTTATTCTTTAACACATTTAATACTATCTTAGTTTGAGTATTAGAAAGTATCGTTTATAAAGCAGTTTTTACCACCTCCTCTCTTTTCACACTCTTTCACAGATCATAAGTAGATATCTAGTCATTACACAGAGCAGAACTAAAAAATAATGCAACTGGTTTTCCATAACATACAAAAATTAGTCTTTGTGATCAGGCTATGTATCTGAAAACATTGCTTTTCTCAAAAATAACTTCTTGTTAATTATAATACTTCCGTTGTTCCATTTAAGTTCTGCCTAAGAGCCTGAGACATTTTACTTGGACAAGAGAGAGATGGGAGGGAACATTTATTTAGGGCCTGCTACTGGCCAGAGAAAACTTAGTGGCTTTAAACCTTGTGAGTCCCTGCCTCTACCCTTAGCATCTACACACAAGCATACCCATAGCACACATGCGTGCACATCTGCCTACTCACATTGTTGAGAGGGAACTATGGCCCATAGCCTTTTATTTACCTTTCTTTTGATTCATTCCTCTTCCCTCTGTTAAACCAAAGATTTTAATATTCCTGTACTCCTTTACTCCGTTACTTTACCTCTTAGTCATCTCTGCATATTTTCTGGAAGTGCTTATTGGGCTTAGAAGTGAAAAATTACTGTGCCAGTCAGAGCAGGTTTTGTTCTCAAATGAGAGTAAGCCTACCTCCCGTATCCTTCACCTTTTTTTCGTTTATTCTCATTCATTCCCCTAACACTGTACTCTGCAATTGAAAGTCAGAGAAGTCTTGGTCTAAGTCCTCTAGGGAGGGAAAACTGAAAAATGAGCTGTAAGTTACAATGTAATGTGTTAATAACCTGCACAAATTGTTTGAGAACACCAAGGTGCGTCAGAGTTATGCTGTGAGGTGGTTAAGAAAGGCTTTCCAGAAGAGGTGGTGCTTGAGTAGAGTTCTGAATGATGAAGGAAGGGCCTTCTGGGGAACTGGGAAACAGCAGGTGCAAATACGCAGGGGCGTACAACAGCAAAGCATGCTCAGAACACGTGGATGTCTGGACGGACTCTTGGTCTGGAGCCATTTACAAAAATTCCTTTCTTCTTGTACCATATCTCTGGGAAGGTGAGATTTTCATAAAGGGGTTCTGGTGTCTGTTCTAGGAGATAACTGCCATCCTTTAGCCAGGAAATAGCCCCTGAGAGGTAAATTTGGAGCAGTTTTCAGACATCCACTTATCATCATTTTGTTTATCAGAGAGTTGCACCTGTTTGTTTCTGCTAGTCATTACATTATCCATTTTAAATCAGGACAACTTCCTAGAATTAAATTCTGGGGGAAAATATCATAGATTCAGAGTACCAGTTCTCATTCTTCTCTCATCTTTCTCTCTGGATCCTTTTATTTTTGTATGTCTAAATAGGCACGCCTCTAGACTGTTGACTTGAGCCTTGTTTCTCTCTATAGTATTCATTCCTAGAACCATCTTTTTCAAGTTTGGCATAACAGAGTAGAGATACACGTATTAAAAAAAAAAAGCAGAGTTAAACTACCTGACTTAGAATTCTCTGGATAGCCAATAGTATTTTCCAGGGAAAGTACAGTCATATGAGGCCAATAGACAGATGCTGTGAAACTTGCTAAACTATTAACTTTTCATTTTAGATGATTAGGTACCATTGGGCTGGATGAGTGGATCTGGCAAGCTGTTTTTCATTCAGTAGTGTGTTGTACAACATCAAATTTTAATTTGAGTATATAAAAATAGTGTCTGTTTTTGGCATGGGTTTTCATCTACATGTTTTGAAAATATTCAAATAATCGTCTTCTTGCTAAAAAATGATTTATTGTCATTTTAGGTGGTGCAGGCAACAGGAGGCCCTGAACTAGCCAGTTCAATCCTCAGCCCCCTATTGACTAAGGATACAGTTGATTTCTTAAATAATGCTGTCAATCATGATGAAAGGCAGCTGTGGATGTCATTGGGCGATGCTTGGATGAAAGTCAGGTAAACAAATATGAGTTTAGCATTTAATACTTATAATACTTTTAAGTATTGTTCTTTGTTTTTTACATGGATCTAACAAGATATTTATTTAACCTTCTATGTATGAAGGTCCAGGTGTTATAGATGAAAAAGGCTAAACCCTTAAAAAGCTAGAAAGAAGTCTAGTGGAGAAAATAGATGTGTATACAGTAAGAGGCATGATAAGTACCAGAAGTGACTTATAAACAAATGCTGTTGCTTGGCAAGGTGTAACAGTCAGGAAGAGCATTTAGAGAGGAGAGTAGTTGGCTTTCAAAGAAGAACTGGCATTTAAAATCAGCAGATAATAGTACTAGTAGGTATACGTACATATACATGTAAGTACATATAGTGTTTGCTGGGCACTCCTCCATGCATTTTACGTAGGAAGTAGATGAGGAAACTGAGGCACAGACAAGTTAAGTAATTTTACGAAAGCCACACAACTCATAAGTGGCAGAGCTGGGATTTGAACCCAAGCAATCTGGTTCTTGAGTCATTGTTCATAATTATTTTGCTAAGTTGCCTTTTAGCAGGATGCGTAGGATTTCCACCAATACGTAGCAGGCAAAGGGCCTTCCCAGGAGAGAGAGAAGCCTGAGTGAAGGCATAGTGCAGGAAGTCAAGAGAATGGAGTATGAATATGAGTTTAGCTGGAATATAGCCTTTGGGTGGTGGATGATGTAGAGAGTGGGGAGAGGAGGAATGGCATTATATGAGACATACAGACATGGGCAGGGCTGAGTTAGGGAGGCTCCCAGAGCCCTGCTAAGGAGTCGAAGCATGGTTCTGTAGGCTGTGGAGAACCAAGAACTTTATAAAGAGGAGTGTGACATAATCTCCTGTTTTAGAAAGATCAGTCTGGTAGCTGAGTCTAGCAAGGACAAGGACACAAGTAGCTAGAGGCAAGGAGACCCCTTAGTAATGCTATAGTAGAGGTTCCTTATTAATCAGCATTCTCTAGGACTAGAACAAGGGTGGTGAGAAAAGAGAGGAGGATGATTTGAGAATTGCATCTTGTCAATAAAGTGATTGTGGAAGACTGTTAAGCTTTGCCAAACTAGGCAAGTTATAAAAATATTTCTCATTTCCTGGTATGTCAATAAGTTATTTTTGCCTTCTTCATTTATCCAAATCTTTTTATTTCTCTCAATACTCAGAGCAGGTCATTCAATATGGCCAGTTAGAAGCTTGTCTTCCTATGCTTTTGAATGGGCTAGCCTAAAAGGAATGGACCAATTCTTTTTTTTTTTTTTTTCTTCTCCTCCTTTTCTTCTATTGAAACACATAGAAATCATTCCTGCTTATGTTTTGGACTTTGGCAGCTTCTTGTGTTGGAATATGGTTTACACATTAAATGGTTTACCAAGCAGAAAATTCTTTAAAAGCTCTGCAGTTGTTGCCTTTTTATTGAAAATATTATTTAGTAGGCTGTCCTGGTGGTGCAGTGGTTAGGTTCATTGTGCTCCACTTCAGCGGCCCAGGGTTCACGGGTTCAGATCTTGGGCATGGACCTACACCGCTCAGCAAGCCATGCTCTGGAGGCATCCCACATACAAAATGGAGGAAGCTGGGCACAGATGTTAGCTCAGGGCCAATCTTCCTCAAGCAAATAGGGGAGGATTGGCAACAGGTGTTTTTTTAGCTCAGGGTCAGTCTTTCCCACCCCCCAAAAATATATGTATATTATTTAAATTTATTTGTATATTAATATATTATATTAACATATAATATATTGGTTAAATAGATTTCTTAACTATATTAGATTTATGTAGGTTGTGATTTTTTGATAAGCCTAGGTGGGATCTTTTAATATTTTCCCATGAAACATTAAATTTTCAGATCTCATGGTACAAAAGTAGCTCAGGGCTTTTAAATTTCTTTGTTTTGGGTCCTACCTCAAAACCAGAAAATTAATGACCATGTAGTTTTTATAACTATATCAGAAGGAAATATCTTGTTAGCTCTTGACATGAGAAAATGGTCATTTCAGATCCTGATTGTTAAGAGTATTAGGAAATGAATCAGTGTATTTAAAAACTCATAAAATAGAAAGAATCATGAAGGTATGCAATAATCTGAGTAAAATGGCTCATTTCATCATAGTAGCGGTGTAGCCTGAAGAATGAAATCATGTGTGAAGGATAAGACAACATATTATAGCAGAAATGAAGCTGTAATTTCTGTCCTCGTCATTTTTGTGGTTCATGAGTGATTAGGAGCTTGTAGAAATGTCTCATTAGACTTATAAGAGTCATTAAATAATGAATGGGTGATGATTATGATTTACAGGTTAGTTCTAATTTGATTTTACTGATTAAAATCTAGCTGATACATTTAATTTATAAAATTGGTAATCTCTTTCATTTTAGGGGACTTCATAACTTAAAAAATCATAAACCTTAAGAACATTCTCTGCTCTTTCTCTTTTGAAAGATGTATCTAATATCAGGAGATTTCATAATGATGAGAGAGGAGGGAAGAGAAAGATGAGAATCTGTAACTACTTCAGATCTAGGGAAGTTTATATTCTCAATACTTGTTACACTTCTAGCTTCACATGTCCTTCGCAAATTTTCAAAAACCTGTATCCATGTTAAGCAGCTGAGTTAATGGAGAATTGAGGCAATGTAGTGAAAACAGATCCTGAAGCAGAATTCAATCTTTCTTTCATTTTATTGGTATTAAATACTAGTATAAGTGTGTGTACTTTTTGAGCAGAGGGAGGATAGATTAGGTATCCGTTGTTTTTGACTGTTGTTATTTGTTTTAGGGTTTTTTCGTGGCTAGGCTCACTGAAGAGAATTTTGAGCACGGATACGTTTCTTAATTTTATGTCTTAATGTCCTTCTACAGAGCAGAGTGGCCAAAAGAGCAGTTCATTCCACCATATATTCCCCGGTTCCGCAATGGTTGGGAGCCCCCACTGCTGAGCTTCATGGGAGCACCGTTGGAACAGGATCTTTATTCGCTGTCTGAGTCTGTGTCAAGTGTAGAACATCAGCGCAAACACGAAGCAAAACGATCTTCCTCAGAGGTAAAGTTTTTAAATGTCACCTTTTGTGGAAAGTGCAATAGTCCATGCCTTCTCCCATAAGTCTGATTGTGAGTTCTCATTTTATTGATCTGAAGGTTGTTCTAGAATCAGTGACTAAATGTCCTGCTGCCCTTAGTTACCTCTCTCCCCTCTTGGTCCTTGTTGTGACAGTTGCTCTGTTCCCTGTGAAGCCCGGCCCCAGCCCATAACATCCCTTGCAGCCCGCGGCCCTCCCTCCACCGCGCCTGCTGGTGTTCCCCAAGCCCTGGGGTGATCCTGTCTTTTTGTGTTGGGTACTTTCTCTCCTGGTCAGGAAACTGCCCTACCATTGCTTGGCTTATTCTTTCTGTTTTCCTCTCCCATCATCAACACCTCAAGATAGTTCACTGATCTGAGTTCCTTGCAGCCTGTCCCAACCACCTCTTTGCCAAATGTCCCATTTCTTTCTTTTATTTTTTTGCCTAGTTCTAAATCTCTAAAGTCCTATCAGCTTGGCTGAGGAAGCCAAAGTTTCTCCTGGACCCTGGTCTGCAGGCTCACATGATTGTGTATAACACGATTACATCTTGAGGAGATCACCAAATGTATTGTCTTTGAAGTATTTAGTAAGCTTTTGAGTATAACCTATTTCGGGAGCAAATTGAGGGATTGAAATTGGGTATGTTGTCTCTTCATATGCCTTAAGAATGATTTTTCTGTGACTGTTCTTGTTCTGTCAGAAAAGGAAAACATTCTTTAAAGCTGAACCAAACCGAATAGGATGATCAGGACCCGAGGAATTAGATGAATGAGGTCTAGTTTGAAGAAGAAACAGTAAATGATGACTAGATCCTTCTTGAAGTCTTGTTCATTTCCTTTATGTAATTCTTTGATTAATTTTCTCAGACTACTGTGGGTGTTTATAACGTGGCAAACATGATGTGAAGGAATAATTAGAAAACCAGACTAAATCCTCACATTTAAGGAAAAACATTTATATAAATTAAATTTCTTAAAATCATTCCCTTGGATATTAATTGTAATATTATAGAAGATTGGTTAAACAGACATTTTTCTAAAGAAGATATACTGATGGCCAACAAGCATGAAAAGATGTTCAGCATCATTAATTATTAGGGAAATGTAAACCGAAACTACATTGAGATATCATTGTGCACCTGTCAAAATGGATATTATTAAAAAGACAAGAAATAAATGTTGGAGAGAATGTGGAGAAAAGAGAACTCTCGTATACTGCTGATGGGAATGTAAACTGGTGTAGCCACTGTGGAAAACAGTGTGGAGATTTCTCAGAAAATTAAGAAAAGGGCTACCATATGATCCAGCTATTCACTTCTGGGTATTTATTCAAAGAATAGGAAAACACTAATTCAAAAAGATATATGCACCCCTATGTTCATTGTAGCATTGTTCACAATAGCCAAGACATGGAAACAACTTAAGTGCCCATTGACAGATGAATGGATAAAGAAGATGTGGCAGGCACACACATACATGCATATGTAAATACATACATACAATGGAATACTACTCAGCCATGAGAAAGATGAAATCCTGCCATCTGCAACAGCATGGATGGATCTCAAGGGCATTATGCTATGAGATAAGTCAGACAGAGAAAGACAAACACTATATGATTTCACTCATATGTGGAAGGTAAAAAACAACCACCACCACCAAACACATAAATACAGAGAATGGATTGGTTGTTACCAGAGGGGATGAGGAGTGGGGAGAGGGTGAAATGGGTAAAGGGGGACATTTGTATGTTGATGGATGGAAACTAGAGTTGTGGTGGTGAACACCATGTAGTGTATACAGAATTTGAATTATAATGATGTACACCTGAAGTCTATATAATGTTATAAACCATTGTTGCCTCAATTAAAGGAAAAAACACTGTATAATGTACTTTAATTACTTAATAGATTAGTGATACATGGATAACATTTAATATGTGATTTTGATATTTTTATATACACATGTTATTAAAATTTATATATTACCTGAGAAAATCAAATTCTGAAAGTGTCAAAAAAAAATAAAGCAAAATACTGCTTTGAAAATAATTTTTTCGAGTGTAATTGTTTTTTCTTCTGGCTGCATACAAGGGTAAAGGTGGACTCTGTAACTGCTCTTTCCTCTAAGTGAGTGGTTAAGAAGATGACCTCACAGCTCTGGGCATTGGTTGGGAGGCATTCACTTCTATCTGGATTTTAGAGTTTAGACCTCATCACCATGAATTTTCTTTCCTCAGAGAGGGCAACTTTTCTAGAAGATGTCATCAAACATGAAATTATGATGCACTTGCTGTTGCTTTAGTTACAGCTGACTATTTTCAAATCAGAAATTTCTGGCATACCGTCTTCATAACTTAAATCACAAAATATATCTATTTAATAATGTATGCCTCGGAAATTCACTTTTGTGAGTTCTTTTTCAATTTGTGCCTTTAAAGAGAGAGTAATATGCTCTGCGCTTCCAGTGTAAAAGTTTGTCTACTCTCGCTGAATAAGTAATTTTGAAAGAAGAATTACTGAGAATCTTTTCTTGTAACGAGTTATCATTTTCCTCTTGTAAACTATTTTCCATTTTATGGCGTAAGTACTTATTCAGAGGTTTAAAAAAGTAAATGAAAAGCTCCTGCTAGCAGTTTTAGGGCATTTTATGCCTTAAGATTTTACTGGAAAAGAGGGCAAGTAATGGTGATTTAAAATGCATAAAAAATGCAATCATTCCCAGAAGAAAGGTTTTATTATACTTTGTTGCTGCTAAAACAAATACACACAGGACAAGACTTGGATGATTCAAATCTGGTGGTTTTCTTTAGAATTGAAAGGCATAGGTGACATGGAGTGGCAAATACGGGTGGCAACACTTAGCTTCTTTACTTCCTCTGAAGCAGCAGCCACCCTTAACAAGGTTGTGTAGTCATCACTGTTAGTCATTTGTGATTATTTCACCCCGCCCTTCTAACATTCCCGGTTACTCTCAGACCCAATGACTTCAGACTGGCTGACCTCACTCTGTTATGGTCAGAGCTAGGCAACAGGTGTGAGTGATTCTAACAGTTTTGTATACACCCCTCCTTATAACAACCTTTCATAAAAACTTGCCTAAACATCTACTGCCTCTACTCTCTCTTACGGAAATAATGAACTGAATTAATGAAGCCATTTATTTTTTATTTTGACTTTGTTGAGGTATAATTGACAAATCGTTAAGATATTTAAAGCGTACATCTGGTGATTTGGTACACATATACGTTGAGAAAGGATCCCCCCATCTAGATAATTAATACATTGACATATCCATCACCTCATATATTTATTGTTTTAGGGGGAGGTGAAACACTTAAGTTCTACTCATAGCAAATTTTAATGATACAAATTTCAATTGTACAATACAGTGTTATGAACTAGAGTCACCATGATTTACATTAGATCCTCAGACCTTAATTCATTTATAGCTGAAAGTTTGTACCCTTTTACCAACCTCTCCCTATTTCCTCCAGCCCTTGGCAACCACTTTTCTCTTTTGTGTTTCTATGAGTTTGATTTTTTTTTTTAAGATTCTACACATAAGTGATACCTTGCGATATTTGTCTTTTTCTGTCTGGCTTATTACACTTAGCATAATGCCTTCAGGGTCCACCCATGTTGTCACAAATGACAGGATTTCCTTCTTTCTCATGGCCGAATAATATTCCATTGTGTGTATATATGTATGTATGTATGTATGCATATATATATAGATAGATAGATATATACCACATCTGCTTTATCCATTCATCTGTTTATGGACCCTTAGGTTGTTTCCATATCTTGGCTATTGTGGATAATGCTGCAATGAACATGGGGCTGACTGCAGATATTTCTTCAATTTCCATCAGTAATATACCCAGTAGTGAGACTGCTGAATTGCATGGTAGTTCTATTTTTAATTTTTATGACACCTGCATACTGTTTCCCATAGTGACTGCACCAATTTACATTCACATCAAGAGTGCACACGGGTTACCTTTTCTCCACACCCTTGCCAACGCTTGTTATTTCTTGTCTTTTTGATGATAGCCATCTCAACAGATAGGAGGTGATATCTCATTGTGGTTTTGATTCACATTTCCCTGATGATTAGTGATACTGAGAATCTTTTCATTTGCCTGTTGGCCATTTGTATGTCTTCTTTGGGAAAATGTCTGTTCAGGTCCTCCGACCATTTTTTAATTGGATTGTTTGGCGTTTTTTGCTATTGAGTTGTATGAGTTCTTTATACATTTTGGGTGTTAACTCCTTATCAGGTATATGATTTGCAGGTATTTTCTCCCATTCTTTAAGTTGCCTTTTCATTTTCTTGATGGTTTAAGCTAAGGAATTTAAGTGGTGAAAATTGTTTATTTGTATTTTTGTGTTAAGTGTATTCCAGTGACGAATATTCCAGAGTAATATAATATGGGTAATTTGACATCAATACTGGTCCATCGGGGAAATCTCAACTATTCTGTCTGTGGATAAGCTCAGCCCTACACCTGCCAATTTTTTCATCAGAATTAACTATAGTAAACATGTGTCTGACACTTTTCTAAAATATTCCCAATTTCAAATATTTTGCCTGAGTAAATCTATAAATAATCGAAATAGCCAGGAATTCCATTGCTTCACGGTCTATCGTGCAATCCCCATCCTTCATTTTACATAAAGAAATAATACAAAGTCTTTAGGTGAATGTTTTTTTGGTTGTTTCTTTGTTTTCCCCCCGTAGCTCTAAAACCATGCTGCTCCCTGGGACCTGTAGACCTCAGCTCTCCCTAGGGGTAGCCTGGTAGCCCAGTACTATTGACCATCAAGATAAATGTGTTTCTGCCTTTCTGCGTTTCCTTCAACAGTGAATCTGATAATAGTGCTGTCATTCTTTAACAAGTAAAAAATTGTGTCTATGTACATTTTAAAAATGAGAAAAATGGTATAATTTTAATGCATAGAGTTCATATAATTTTCCAGTGACAGTATTTGCTTTGCCAGAGTGGTAAAGGTCTGTGTCTTAAACATAGAGAGCAAGGATTAAGGGTTTTATTCCTGTTGTTTTTAGACCATTTTTATACAAGCTGTTAAAGTCTGCCTAAAACCAAAGTCACCTGTTACTGAAATTCCTGAGGAAAGAATTTATTGCTTTCGTGCCTGGCTATTTCCAGAATTAAGATTTAGCCTTTGCATTAATTGCTTTCCTTACTACTTAGGGCTTTACAAGTAGGTGTACAAAAATGTATCACCGCCATTTCATAATTTATTAACATAATGGTCAATCACTTGAAAATGAAACTGACCACAATATCGTGGCGGGTTCTTGTTGACTGATGTTAGTGCTCATTCATAGTATTGCTGATTCTTTAACCTCCCCTCCTGTCTTTCAGCAATCCAGTCTATCAGAGTATCCTGCAGCTGATGGGTATGCATTCAATAACATTTACCCAAGAGGGTCGCATCTGGATCAAGGGGAAGCCGCCGTTGCTTTTAAGCCAACTCCTAATCGCCATGTAGATAGGTAACATTTCATGGGCACCATTTGGAGAGCTGTGGATGACTGTTTCTGGTTTAGTGTAAATAGAGGTGACAGTGTCTGCATTGTTCACTGCTTCTTTAAGCTTTCCATCTGTTAATTATTTGATAAA
Source organism: Equus quagga (assembly GCF_021613505.1). Taxonomy (NCBI): domain Eukaryota; kingdom Metazoa; phylum Chordata; class Mammalia; order Perissodactyla; family Equidae; genus Equus; species Equus quagga. Next base: position 42,519,201 of record NC_060267.1, read on the forward strand.
GTTACGTTTGTTCCTTTTTAGAACTGGCTTTGATGAACAAAAGATGTCTGGACCTCCAGTGTGTAATTTAGTGCAAATGCTTTTAGATGACTTTCTCTTTTTAAGAATATGCTTCTGACAAAATCTGTAAATCAAGAAGAAAGGAGAATTGTTCTGAAACTCTCTGTTAGTTGGTACCAGATGGTCTCTAAAGATCTTTCCAGCCCTATAACTTTTAAAGGAAATAATTTCCATCTTTCTCTCCCCCAACAAAAACTAAATCCCTTCCTTTAGATAGAAATATTTAAACTAAATATAAGTTAAATATTTAAACAGAGTCAATGCCTTATTTGCCATTCTTACCATTTCATCTTATTATATTTTATTTTTACTTTCTAGTTTTACATTTCATTTCTTTTCCCATATTTTCACTCTTAAAAAAATTCAGTATAGGCAAAGATGGAGAATTGAGGTAAGGAAGAAATAAATGAAGTGGAATAGGTTCACTTTTTCAGTCTTGTTTTCTAGCCACTGCAAGTGAGGTTTGCTTAGAGGCCAACCCCTATACCAAAGAGAAAGAAAAGGAGGTGAAATATTGGTCACAAGGATACAGGAGATGATCATCAGATGAAGTGGAGTAGAGAACTTGTCCTAGGACTTTCCTACCTCAAAGCCTCTCTTAGCACCATGTTGCGTGCACTTTGTTTCTTCTCAGTATACTCTTTCCTTAATAGAATCTAAATAAAGTGAGATTTAAAATTTTTGGTTTTTGTCAGGAATGAAGACAGAGGGATTAAGTAACTGATGTGCAAATTATACAGGTATAACTCTTAAGGGCAACAGTAGCATATTAAATTGGGTACAAAGAAAAATCAATGAATAATACGTTTTGAAAATGCCAACATATGAAATGAGTTTTAATTATAGATTCAATTTTTAGTAGATATAGGTGAAAATCAGTTTGGATATTTAAAAATTATTGCATTGAAATTCTTCTTGACTAACTCATTACTCATCCTATTATTTTCTTTTTCCTTTTTTCTGTCTTAGCTGTCAATATTCTGGAAATTATTTCAGATTAGTAATTCTTACCTTTTCTTTTTGTTCCATTGCTCCAGTAAATTGGGATGGTTTTTCACAGCTAAGCAGCTAGAAAACCACTTGAGTACCTTTCTCATGTGTGTTCAGAGTTATAGTACGTATTGATAGTAGAAAACTTTTATCATGTTCTGTTTTAAGACCACATCTAGCACGTTGTGGCCACTCAGTAAGTGTTTGTAGATTTATTTGATTGACTTACTGAATGACTGAACAGGTACGTGATTGTGTACCTAACATTTCAAAGTCACTACCTCTCTGTCCTTCACCTGCAAATCTATTGTAAGGTATAGTATTACCGATGGAAAACCCTCTGCCATTTATTTTGGGTAGCGTATCACAAAGCCTTTTAAAAGTTTACCTCGATCTTTATAGAGTATCAGGGGAGTAGGTATACCTTTGACTTACTGATTTAGTCATATCTCTGTACCCTACCTACTTCCAAAATGGATTCAGGCAGCTCCCTTAAATGATATTCAGTTAAAGTAATATAAATTTTACGAATTAAATAAATAAAATACAAAATTAAAAAATCAAAAGTGAGCGTAAGAGTTAAATATTTGAGGTATAGGTTGACACTGTGATTGAATTTCAAATTTGTCTTTGAACTTCATCATTGTCTGCAAAAAGAGAAACATAATCATTTACTATCATTAGGAAAAGGAAGAAGTATATATCAATTCATTAGGATAAACAATGTTTTTCTTAGTATTAAATCCTCAAAAATATTTATCTCATGGAATTTTACATAGGATATGAGCAATGATGTAAGGAACATTATTTTTAAACATATATTTGTCCCTCATTTGGAGAATACTGTGGTGAATTTCAGAAGGTTTCTTTTAGTAACCTTTGATAAATAAGAAATGTAAATGGAATTTAGGGAAAAAAATTACATGAAGGAGTATTCAAGTATATAGATATTAGAGTTGTCAAAATTTAGCCAGAGAGACTTTTTTTAAAAAATACATTGAATAGTAGGTGGATTGTATATCTCACTTGTCTGTCCTTATGGATTGCCTCTCTCGGCTGGGCTATCCTAATAGGAGCTGGATAGTTGATAGATACCTGGATCATTGATGTTCTATGTTGCTAAGGAAATTTGTCATCATTATTGCAAAAACCATCTGAAAGTTCTGGTCTGATGTGAAGTACACAGAGGTTTGGAATTTGTTTTTATAATTATTACTATTACTAACCTTAACCTCTATTACACATGAGGAAATGCAGTAAATACCATATGAAGTATACAGTCATGCATCACTTAACCATGGGGATACAGTCTGAGAAATGTGTCCTCAGGAGATTTTGTCATTGTGTGAACATCACAGAGTGTACTTAGGCAAACCTAGATGGTATAGCCTACTGCACACCTAGGCTATCCAGTACTGATCTTATGAGATCACCATTGTATATGTGGTCTGTCATCGACCGAAACCTTGTTATGCAACGCGTGACTGTATTCACTTTTCAGTGAAATTACCATGTCATTAGATACACCACCTGTTGAATTCAGACCCCTCAAGTTTATTTTTTGCCCAGCCGTAGTTTGTGCATTTTAATTGTAAGACCTCCAAACTTTCTTTTAGTTCTCATATTCTGTAAGACATAATAAAACTAAACTACTATCTAAATAATTGGTCAAAATGTTTTCTGGTAGGGATTGGCTTGCCTTAATGTTTTACTTCTATTTTCAGCCTCTAGGAAGAGCTAGCATAAAATAATCTTTTTTCTTTCTTTTTATAGAAATTATGATCCAGTCAAAACACAACCCAAGAAATATGCCAAATCCAAGTATGACTTTGTGGCAAGGAACAACAGTGAGCTCTCAGTTCTGAAGGATGATATTTTAGAGGTAGTAAAATTTTACCTTTTTTATGCTCTTCATAAAGTGGATTTATTGTATTCCTCTCTTGGTATATATCTAACCCTTCCCCAAAGAAACCTTCCTCAGAAATCGGACGTCAAGAAATTATTCTTCAGTATTATTTTATTTTACCAGTGATACACTATGTTATAGATACCTGTATCTCTTGAGGCGAGTTAGCTGCTTTATCCATCTTCTGTTTGTTTGGGGGAGGACGGAGGTTGGATTTCTTTACTTATTTTTCTCTCTTCCTTTTTCTGGGATTTATTCATTTGGGAATCAAGGCTAGTTATCAATTCAGATGTAGATGTACCATAATAATTTAATAGGAAAAAACTTTTCCTTCCTCCTCTCCTGTTACCCTTGCATAGACATACCCAACAGTGAGTGAGCAGGCTGGGAATAATCTACCATGCCTTCTGAATCTCCTTCTTAGGTTGTAACTGAGAGTTCATCTTTTTTTTTTTTTTTGAGGAAGATTAACCTTGAGCTAACATCTGCCGCCAATCCTCCTCTTTTTGCTGAGGAAGACTGGCCCTGAGCTAACATCCGTGCCCATCTTCCTCTACTTCATATGTGGGACGCCTGCCACAGCATGGCTTGACAAGCAGTACACCCAGGATCCAAACTGGCAAACCCCAGGTTGCCAAAGCAGAATGTGCAAACTTAACCGCTGCACCACTGGGCCGGCCCCAAGAGTTCATCTATTTTAATATATAATGTGGGATGGTCACAATAACTTTTGTAAAAAAAAAGTGATTTTCACACTTTTCCTTTCTATTCCAAAGATGGTTGACAATAGACCTTTCCAAGAGAGTCATGTTAGTCACCTATAGTACTTCAGATAATGCAAATAGTTAAACATTTTTGGGAGGTAATATGGAGTTTGGGTAGATTCTTGATAGTGGTCCCACTCCTTTTCTATACTAGTAATTGTAATCTTTAGTGTAATGCCTGAGAATCATTCAATCCACAGTATGTTGATGCTAAGTCAACTTATTAGAAGTGAAAAAGTTTCTTGGTCTAGGAATAAAAATTGAACTTCCTTCAATTTTGGCTTTGGTGCAGAAATGATGCCTTTATTTTCTTGCTTGATGGCAGATCCTTGATGATAGGAAGCAATGGTGGAAAGTTCGAAATGCAAGTGGAGAATCTGGATTTGTGCCAAATAATATTTTGGATATCGTGAGACCTCCAGAATCTGGATTAGGGCGTGCTGATCCACCTTACACACATACCATACAGGTAATTATGATTTCTTAGCAGAATTTACAAATTTTCCAATTCATTACTCTTAAACAGAATTTAAACATCTTTAGTGGGTTAATCATTTTGGGGCTTAATTGGTGGTACAATTTGCACAGTTTTTTCCTAGGGTAATCGGTGGGCAGAGGTGAGAGACATAGGGAAGAATTACACATGTTTTCTGATTTACTTCTTCAGGAAATTGCTCAAAATGTTTACCATTCAATGACTCTTTCTCTGAATGCTATTTTTTTCACCCTACAATATTTCTGACGTTTGGAGAAATAGTATTTCCACCTCTTTCCTCTTACCCATAGCTCTCCTACCCGATGGCTTCCTCTTGGTAGAGGATGGTACTGAGAGAGTGGCTGGAGTCTCCAGCAGTTCATCTTCACCAGACTTTGCTCTCATTCTCTTCAATGTTCTGCCACAGACTAACCTTGAACTTGCGTTCATCTCACCTTACACTAGCACATGAGTATTTGTTCAGTTGGACTATAATAATTTTTCTTTCTTGAATTCAAGATTAAAATGTGGTTATGATATACGTTAGATGGGCCAGGCTTTCTCTTCTTGATCATTGAATAATTCTTGAGTCCCATGCCATGTTTTCAGGATTTCAGTGACCCTGGTTATCTCATTCACCCTGACACCTGAATTCACTTGTTATTAAAGTCTTGGGATTTTTGGCCTGTGGCAGAATCTCTAGAGTCAGATCTGCCAACAGAGACAAGATGGATGGACTACCCTCTGAACCTGTGTTGGCTTCTTTCTCATGCCTCCAGGAAGAATTCTTTCAATTTTCAGAATCTTGAGCAAAGATCACATCTGACCCCCTAATAATGCCATAAATTCGAGAAGAAGCCAAAGCTGCATAGAGTATGCAGTGAAACAGTTAATTTCCATTCCTAGGCTTAGCAAAATACAGGTTGTCGAAACCCAGAATTGTGTCATGTGCTGCCATGACCGTTCTTAAGTACTTCTGGCTCCTCATGGCGTTCGAGCCAGTACAAGTCCTGGACTTATCCAGAGTGACTTTTGGCCTTATTAGAATCCAAGAACCAAGCAAACATTTAAAATAAAGAATTGGTGTACCATTTGTATATCTTGATAACTTAAAGTGATGGCAATGGAAATTTAGTTTGCTGTGCTTATGTTTTGGCTGGCCTGACATCCATATATATTATGTACTTATTTTATGTTCGTCATTTGTTATTAGCTGTTGATGCCAAAGAAGGAGTTTGAGTTATTCAAGGTATGGTCTACTCCATTTACCATGGATTTTTGAAGTGAATTTTCTAACTTAGTTTTAATACCTTTTTCTTTCCTAAGTTCTTCCTTTTCTGATTTTGAGATGTGGTTTCTCAACATCCTATAGGCTTCTGTCTGGTTTGTAAATGCCAGTTCTTCATGTTCTTTCTGTTAGAGTGCCTTAAACAGTGTTTAGAGTGTATGCTTGAAATGTATGCCTAAAGTAGTGATAGAGTATATACCTTTTAAGCTGTAAGGACTGTTTTTAATACTTAACTCATGATAAACTATAAGAAACACTATTTACCAGGGATATCCTTAGTTGCTGTTTGTGAACAGAAGCCAAGAGTTTATATTTTAGGTGTTAAAAACAATTATTCAAGTTTGTTTTTCTTTGTGTGCATGGTTGCTAGAAATGGGCAAACTCCAGTAAAATAAGATACCTAAAACTGGCAAATAATGTAAATTCTAAATATTTTCCCCCACCTGCGATTTCCTAAGGAGTTTAACCTCTCTTACCTTTTCCTGTTTACTGTTCAGTCTTGCCTTTTTCTTCAATCCTGATTCCTTGCTTGAGCCATAAGTTGGCTTTTCTGTTTAAATGTTGCTTCTGTCTAAAATTGAACCAAAACTGTTAATACCTACCATAGGTAGAGAGAGTACTTGTTTGAGAACATAAAATCTATTCCTCCTTTCGTGAACAGAGCCTCATCTTATATTTTTGTCACCTTTGGCACAACCAAGAACTTTTTTAAGTGCTCACAAGTTTCAGGAGTTTGTTTTGCCCTTTTATGTAAATAGAAACTTGTGAGGATTTCCTGCTTGGGCTATTTCCCTTTAAACTTTTCAACACTATCTCACTGTCTTCTGAAAATTTCTGGCTGCAACGCTGAATGCAGTGATGTATGCAGAAATGTGTATAGAAGCTCTTGTGTGTGTGTGTGTGTGTGTTTAGGTGGAGGGAAGCACTTTTACAAGGCATTAAAAACAATCTATTTTTTAACACCTCCTGAAAGTTTTGGGCTAAGGCCAACCAAACCACTAGACTTTGTCAGATTTTAATAAGCAAGCTTGACAATCTGCTATCTGGCATACATACTGCTCTAAAAGGATTCCTGTTCTCAAAGCATTTATAACACACACACAAAATGACTAGATAGAGTAGGAAGGAAAAGAAAAAAGTTCCTCATAAATATGTGCCCATCATTTTGTATCTCTACGACATTACCAGATACATTCATCTACAATGTCTAAAGATATTTCCTGCAGCCTATTTCAGAATGACAAAAAAGCTACCACCATGTTTATATAAATTCTAGAGATCCTAACATCCTAACTTATAGACTGCCACTGGATTACAAACATAGCAAAAGCAATTCTGTGTCTTATTCATCTTTTCATTCATTCACCCCAAAAATATTTATTGAGTGCCAGTGTCTCGCACTTGATAAAAAGAAAGACAGAAAGCATAGCACTGATCAGATCCTGCATAAAGCATGCTGTCTGGAATCAAATCTCCAGGCCACCTGCCATGGCTTTACTCCTCCCTTTGTGCTTGTGTATTAGGAGCAGCCACCATCTCTCTTCAGAAATGGCCAACAGCAAACTTTTTCCCATGGCTCTTCCATCCGATGGTATAAAAGTATTTGAAGAAACTTAAAGAAACTTCTTACAAAAACATTTTAGATCCCTGTACTATACTGCAGAAAGATGCTCATGCTGTGTGCCAGGCATTGTTTAAGGACTTATCAAAGACTGATTCATTTAATTCCCAGAACAACCTTATGCGCTAGCACATTTTATATATGAGTAGACTAAGGTACAGAGAAGTAACTTGCCCACAGTTACACAGCTATGAGAAGTCAGGATTGGGACCCAGGAATCAGAGTCCATGCTCTGATGTACTCAACTGTTATAAGGAATAGTGCTTAGAAAAGGTTGTCATCTCATTTTGTATAGACATGGTTTTTCACTATATGAATGCTTAAAGTGAGATCTTCTCAGAATAGCTTTACCATGCATTGTACTGTGATAAAAGTTGATCTGATTAGACACCATTTTTGAAATTGGATTTTTGCCTTATGCATCCATTCCTTGGATTTCATGAATTCTTTCTCTTTTTTTTATCATATAGGAAAATAATCCAAATTATATAATTCACTTACAAAGTAGACATTTTTTGAATGGTGGGAGTAAAGGAATTAGATGTGAACTATTTCCATGTAGCATCTGCAAGCCACCAAATGTTTTAAAAATGCACATAATTATGACTTGTTTTCATACCCTCTGTTTCCTATACGGAAGAAGTATATATCTGAATAATGGCAGACCCTGGGTGAAGGGCGCAAGAGCAGCCCTTGCCTGTTGTTCACACTTTGGGTTAGAGATTCTCTTCTGATGGCAGGGATGCTAGTCCCTGGCACCAGTAGTGAGGGGTAGGTGTTGAATTGCCACCCGACGTCCCTGAGAGTCCAGGCTATTTAATATCCTCACATTTGAAGTGATTTTTAACAACTCTGTAAAAACAGCCATTCCCACCTAATGTGTTTCCCCCGTGGCTTCAGCAAAGATTTAAAAATAAAAGGGAGGGAGGTAATAGAGAATATGTGAAAGATATGGAACATACAAAAATGTTGGATGAAACCACAGGGAAAAGGAAGTAAATGCTTATGAGAGGTTATGGAGAAATGAAGATAAATAACATATCTTTTGATAAAAATTTTGTTGTAGCACGTTTGAGGGCTTTATAGTATTTTAGCTGGGCAAGAAACGCACATCAGGGTGCTTTCTCCCCATCTGGCATCTACTTGCCACATGAAGTTTCCTGATATTTCTTTTGACTTGATTTCCAGACGTCCAGCACTGTGGCTGTTCATCTACGAGAATTACCCTTTGGCCCACATAAAGTCTCATGTTATATGCCAAGGACAGAAGCCAGACCCTCCCCTGCTATTATGTCTAGTGCACTCAAAGGCTTGACTGAAGAAGTCTTTCATTTATGATTAATTATTAAGTCTGTGTGCTTATTATTATTATAGATATTCTTCCTCTACCAAGATGCAAATAATTATGAATGTCTGGTCATTCTGGTCCTTTAAATTCAACAGAGAGTTTCCCATCTTTTCTATTTCCTAGCAAGAGGTATTATGACATTGTGGAAAAAAAAACTGAATCTAGGTATTGGTAGACGAGGATTCTAGTCCTGGTTCTGCCACGAACTAGCTGTGTGACCTTAAAGAAAGCATTTTAGTTTTCTGTACTTGAGTTTACTCAGCTTTGAAATGGAAGGGGACACATTTCGTGATCTCCACAATCCAGTCTAGGTATAAAATTTTGTTATTTTCTATATGCATGTTTAAATAGCCCTAAATTAAAAGTAGAACTATTTTCTACAGGTGACTCCTGAGCCACTAGCACTACTAATTTCAGCCCATGTTAGGAATACTCAGTTTTTCAAGCTCAGTCCAGACATTCAGAGACAACTGGACAGAGAGCAATCGTTTTCCTAAAGATGCCTTCATGTTCATTCCAGCAGACCAACTTCCTGATGATATCCAGTTCTTTAAAATTTACGACATTTTTTGATTTTAGTTTTTTAAGATTAATCTCAGAACTCTATTCATCTATTAATTAGAGGCATGGTTTTTAGATAAGGATGGTTACTTTTTATTCTGCCCCATGTGTTTACATTTTCCCAAATATTTCTTGCAATAATTTGAACAATACCCACTCTCTCTTTATATATATATATACATATATGTGTATATAAACTACTGTCCCACATGCACATGTGCAGAATGATAAAATTTAAAAATTTTTAAAATTTGAAATAATTTTTAAAATTATAAAATTTTCTGTATTTGTTTAGACTGCTTATTAGTTTATCTCACTAAAACACACCATAATATATATTTCCTTTTGTAAGAAGAAGAATTTGTCTTACATTTAATGAGCTCTAGTTGTGTTCTTTTTAAGCTATAAGAATGAGATGAGCCTATATCTTAATATTTTAAAAACACAATAATATACATATAGTTACTGAAATAGTCTACACTGTTTATACTGTACTGTGAGTCTATATAATTAGTTTTCCATGGCTAGATAGGAGTGATGGAAATTAATTATATATTTACAAGCTTACAAGCTCCTTCACCGGTTGATTTGTGGGCAGGTAATTTTACTGTCAAAAACTAATTTGCTCATGTTTTTCTGATATTTGATGTGAAGCATAATTGATATTATTTTAGTTCCATCTTCTCTATTAATTTTCTCATTTGATGTGATTTGCTCCATTTTCTAATAGCAATTACTTGGCGAGCTGTCAGAGGTAACCCATATTTGTTCCCTCATGGCACTGCTTTTTAATATAATCTTTTGGATTCAATCTCTGGACTGAACGCCCTCCAAATGTTCCAGCTGTGCCTAGTTTTCATTTGCAGAATTACAAAGAGACTAAATTTAGAGGAAAAACATGTAGGTTAAATTTTTAAGAACAGTGCAATTTTAATGGCTTTGTTGGGCTTGCTTGCATAATTTCCCCGCTGAAGCAGTATCTTACAAATCAGGAACTTAATCTCTAAATAACTTTCTTTAATCCTTGAGAATTTCTACTCAGCTTTAATGGCTAAAGAAAAGTGACTCATTCCAACTTAATTATCAATAGGAAAGAACATTTTCCATGGGGTCTAGTAATTCTGACTTCTTTCACAGAAAGAGAAAAAGCCAAAAAGAGAAAGAACTTTAAATATATTTGTGGGAGATAAAAGGCAAGGGTTAGGAAGTGACAGTTAGGGTACAAAAGTAGGTCCACAGCAAGGTGACCAGTCATTCCAGTTTGCTCACAACTGAGGGGTTTGGAGGGATTTTCAGTGCTGGAACTGGGAAGTCCTGGGAACCAGGGAGAGTTAGTCAAGATGTCATTATTGGATTTGGAGCTTCAGCACCCTTCGTTTGGGAGAAGAAAGTTCAGGAGTTAGTTCTGCCCTCCAAGACTTTCCATAAGTTGAGGGTGCATTGGAATCATCAATTCTCTACCTTCAACCAAACGTAGCCAAGGGACAGAAATAACGAAGGGAAGAGCTGTAATTGGGTGGTAGGTAAAGAAGAGTGAGGCAGATAGGGAGGGACATAGAAAAGTGTCAAGAGTCAATGCAGATTCTGTTTCCTCCACACCAAGAATGACATCAGTTTCCACGGAAAAGCTGCCTGGATTGCTGTTTCAGACAGGTTGTAATGATTTGAGGAAGGCACTTTCCCCCCTTTCCATTCCAGGGGTGGGAAGCATGAGGCAGCAAGAGAGATCAAGAAAAGGGGACAATATGCAAGTAGATAAAATGTATGACATAATTCATGAAAAATTTTCATATGGTTTCTCTTTACTTTAATCAAGTATATATCTAAGCCTATTATTCTGTTAGGTTATCCTGATAAAGCTGCATTATAGAGCAATGACAGATGAATGAAACGAGGCACAGAAGATTTGGTGCGCCTGTCTTCAGTCTCTAATGTAACAATAACACAACCATACTCAGTTTTTCACATTATTATTTGATGGATAGCAGAACACTAGCTGTTCGTGTTTTTATGAAAGCAGAAAATGTGAGTCATCATGAAATGCAGAGCTGATAGTATTTTTTGTTTGCTTGTTTAAGCTTTAAAAACAGTAAACTGTGACACTTTTGAAATCCTGCTGTGAGAATTCACTAGCCCTTCATGAAATTATGTGCAAAGGACATTCTTTTCAAGGGAACATTGCATATACTTTAATCAGATGGCTTTGGTGTGTGCTAAGTGTTACATTTGGTGATGTTTGCTGTATTTTGATTGCTTTAAATATTTTATTGGCCCAAATATAGGAACATTGTTTTGTGGGGAATAATAATAATGATATTAAATGCTAATATATTATTGAATATATCAGAAATGTTTCTAGGCCCTGGATGCTCAAGGGGCAGCTATCTCTCTTTCTTTCCCGTCTAACTCCGTGGCTCACCCTATGAATCTTAACCCCTTGTTCCTTCCCTTCCTCTCTGCCTCTCTCCTCCCTTTCATCCCGTTCCTTCCCATATCTGGCAGCCTTATAAAAACTTCTTTCAGTTCCTCTTCCATCCTTGCTTTCTGCCCTTCCCACCTTGTCCACCCCACTGGCTGGTGAGTGGTAGCTTTTAAAGAGACAGAAAACATCTAGGGCTCTTTCCCCACACTAGTTTCCACAGGTGTTACTCATTCGCTGTGAAGGCCACTATGATGATGGTTGGTGTGCTGTTTTCTGAGTAGTGATTTAATTAAAAAGTGGTATGTCTGTGTGGTGTGTACTTTCATGTTTTTGGTCTCTGTGGAAATTGGGGAGGCCTCTTTTAAAATCAATAGTACCTTATATTTGGGCCAATTTAGAAATGAAAAGTAAGTACTGTTCGAACCAAAAGACCAGATTACCAAAAGGCGTACTTTTTGCATTTTATCTGCTAATCCTGAATTGTAGAATAATTAAAATCATGCCAGTGCAGTATCTAAACTTTGCCTAAATTATAAGTCATTGCTCTGTATCTTTGATTCTACCAAAAAAAAAAAAAAAGAAAAAGTGCCTTTTGAGAATTTGGAACTTGTTACAATGCAGATATCTAGTAGTTAAAATTATTTTGTTTACAGTTTTAACTATTTGTAGTTTAATACAGAATATGCACAAATACTATTTTGTAATAGCCTAACAATCATGATTAAAAATTACCCAGGGCTGGCCCTGTGGTGTAATGGCTAAGTTCAGTAAGCTCTGCTTTGGCAACCGGGGTCACAGGTTCAGATCCCAGGTGCAGACCTACACCACTCATCAGCCATACTGTAATGGTGTCCCATATACAAAATGGAGGAAGATTGGCACAGATGTTAGCTCAGGGCTGATTTTCCTCAAGTGAAAAAAGAGGAAGATTGGCAACGGATGTTTGCTTAGGGTGAATCTTTCTCAAGAAAAAAAGTTACTGAAAGCTATTGTGTATTCTATCACAGTCAAGTCCCCACATGGACTTTTTTCTAACATATGCTTTTGAGTTTAGTCATAAACATTTAAAGACCATACCATTACTGTCACTGCTGTCCACCCCAACATTCCCATTTTAACAGGGAAGATTTCTAATTTTAAGAAATTAGCATTAAGATGATGGCAGAAAGGGTTATAAATTGAAAAAGTTAGCATTTTTGAATTACTTGTTTATTTTAAAGCATAGTTCTTTTATCTAGTGAAATGTTGCCCCTCTTCTTGACAAATTACTTGGAAATAGCATAATTAAAAATACGTTTGAATATAGCATACATTTAAAATAAGTAAGTAATGCTTTGTGTTATTGATACTTAGACTTCCAATGCAATTAGAAGTTATTATTAGTGAAAATTATAAAATAATCATAAATCTTTTGACCTATCCTGGTCTTGTGTGATTCCAAGTTCAAATCTAGTTTTTTTTTACATTTATTACTGTTATTCATCCTACTATTTGCTATTGGTGTATCCTTTTGACTCCTTAATTTACATTTTGATTTTGAACAAATATGTAGAATATTTAAAAGATGATTTTTAATGATCGTTATATCATATAGGATTGGAGAGGTGTGTGTATATACACACATAAATTTGCTGTGGATTTGCAAGTAAGTTTACAAATAAACCACCAACAAGGTCCTGTCAAAGTATAATTTGTTTTTTCCTAGCCTAGTTTTATATTTTTACAGTTTCAAATTAATCATTTGTCTTTTTATAGAAACAAAGGATGGAGTATGGTCCAAGACCAACTGATACTCCCCCCGCCCCATCACCTCCTCCAACACCAGCTCCTGTTCCTGTTCCCCTTCCACCTTCCACTCCAGCACCAGTTCCTGTGTCAAAGGTCCCAGCAAATGTAACCCGTCAGAACAGCAACTCCAGTGACAGTGGTACCAGTATTGTGCGAGATAGCCAGAGACACAAACAACTTCCGGTGGACCGTAAGTTTCCCAGGGAGGCAAAAAATATACAGTTTTTTCTGCAAGTTAAAAGCACTGCTAAGTAAAATGTTGTTTATTATTGATTCTACTGATAATAAATATTCTTTATACTTGCATCATACTTCATGGATTGCAAAGATTTTTCACCTAGTTTCTCATCCTCCAAGTAATCCTGAGAAATAGGAAATTCTCTCTGCTCTCTAATGTGTGTATTTCTACACATATTCCAGCATATTGTGGTGATCGAGTGTAGACCCTGGAACCAGACATACTTGAGTTTGTATGTATAGGGAAACATCACTTACTGGCCATGTGACCTTCAACAATTTAATAATTCTCTCTATACCTCAATATCTGAAAAGTGGGGGAAAATAATAGTGTCTACTTCATGGGATTAGATCAGTCATTCTCAGCCAGGGGTGATCTTACCCTCAGTCCCAGGGACATTTGGTATTGTCTGGAGACATATTTTGATCACAATTGGGTGGATGCTACTGGCATCTAATAGGTAAAAGCTAGAGGTGTTTAGCAATGTCCTACAATGAACAGGATAGCGCCCCGCTAACAACAGAACTATCCGGTCCAAAATGTCAGTGGTGCTAAGGTTGCAAAACCCTGGTTGATTTTGACTAATAGGACACAGTACAAGCAGTCAATAAATACTTGCTGCTGTCATCATCAGTATCATCATCATAGTTTTCCTGGTGCTCTTCCTCATATTTGCTATTCTCCTATACATAAACACAATCACACTAGCTTAGTATAATCAACCTGCCAATAGCAGTTTCAAATTTGCCCTCCAAATTCAGATTTCATGTAATTTTAGACTTCGTATTTTCATAAACTTAAATTTGATTTTTCATATGAATGGTTTTATGAAAACCAGATTTAAAGAAGCTAAAAGAAAATATGTGATGGCCAACTTTGGATTTTCCTTCTTAGTACTAGGGAAGAGCAGTGTAGATAATTTGAAAACTAAAAGTAATTCTAAGATAACTTTTATTTTGTTTTACCTAATATGGCTAGTCTGTTTATTCATCAAATTATGTTATTTTTAAGTATTATAAAATTACTTTGCTGTACTTATACTTGGTATCTAAAAATTCTTGGAAAACTAGAGCCAGGAAGATAGTTCCTCAATATGATAAAAGTATATAAAGGGTGTGTATGTGTGTGTGTGTGTGTGTGTGTGTGTGTGTCTGTCTGTCTGTCTGTCTGTATGTAAAGGATATCTTTCATTCTCTCAATATGACCTCTCCTAGGGCCCAATTCTGAATTCTTATATCCATATAAACATACTTTTTTACGTTTAGATGATTTTTAGATGATCAGCATGTTTCCATTTTCTTTCAATACTATCTGTATTGTTGGAAAAGGAATGACTCCTAAATTTGTCTTCTTATCAGATCTCATCTCTGATATCCAGATACATGTATTGAACTATTAACTTTATAGGTGAGACTGGGTGCTTGAGATTCAAGTTCAAAACCAAATTTTTGAATCTTTCACTCCCATTTTCACCTTACTGTTTTTATCATTTCAGTAAATCATACTCACATCTTTTCTGTTGTGGTCAGTCTTGATAAATGAAAATATTTAAAAAAAGAAGACACAGAAACTATTGCTATTTAAATGTCCTAGAAATTCTGGTTAAATGCATAAGTGCAAGTCTACTTTTATACATTACTTACTGTCCTGAAGTGTGGCCAATTTAAATCACCTTCTTATCCAGATCTTGACCTTACCAAAAAAACCAGTGGAAAAATGAAGTTTGCGAAAAATTAACAACTCTTTCTGTGTAGCAAAAACAGTTGTATGTGTGTGTTTAATAATGCGTGCGTGTGTTTAAATATAGTATGCTACTAAATTTTTAAAAATTTTTGTGTATATTTTTAAAAGATACTTTTATTTTTTTCAAAGACACTAAAGACTTAGTTTTGAGAAGAGAAAGTTCTATAAATGTTTTTATTGATTTCCCTAAGGAAAATTTTCCCCCTAGAAATGACTGTTCTTTCTTCATTCTTGCCACAAGTTTATAACATGTCCCTCCTTCAATACGTCAGCACAGTAATCTTTGACACTGTGGCACTCTTTTTCCAGGCCTAGGATCAGAGTTCATAGGCATCCAGCCCCCATTCGGAACATATCTGTGGGTTGGAACAGCTTGTTCTTTGTCCTAGGCTAAGGAACTAAGAATAACCTAATGGGAAAGAGGCATAGTTAGAATATTTTAAAGACAGAACTCTCCTGATAATTGTGACTCATCATTTTCGAGTCTGTTTTTCATAAGTAAAATGGTGACATTAGTGTATAAAACATAAACATCTCTCCCCAAATTAACACATGTACTTGTTTCCTTAAAATAATAAAATTTTGCATTTACTTAAAGTTCCTTTTAAAGATATTTCAGAAATATACTTTGATGTTAAATAAATATATTTCTTTTTATAAAACAAGTATTTTCTTTCTTAAATTAATTTTTTATGGAGGTAACATTGGTTTATGACAAATATTTTCTTGATAGCTTTTTCTTGAGCACTTTTTTGGAGAACTTTTTTTCTGAATGAATGTTGGGGCTTCTCAACAGTCTTTTAGAACCAAAATAGACGTGTTTCTTTATTGATAGCCAGATTTCTTTTAAAATATACCTATTATGCTACCTACATTCTCTGCTTACTGCCTAGACTTATGATAAAAATAAAATGGAAAGCACTGTAAAGTGAATACTGACTCATAAAAATGTTACCAGAGAGCCCTGAACAAGGGAAAAAAGTTGATATGCCTGTTTTTAAATTGTAGCAAGTAGCAAGAGCCAGACAGACTCCTTTTGCTGCGTGTAACTGTGCGTGGTCTATTCAGACTGGCTGCTTGGAGCCATGTGTCATATAAGCTATTCAAACTGACTTGTCGCAGAATTCGGAAAGCTTCTCCTCTTGTCACTTTTGAAGATACCAATGCTTTAGTTGTTTTGCATTTCTTCCATTTCCTTTGAAATGTTAGTCCTTTTATCTGAGTTGAATCTTTTGTAATCTGAAGTGCCATTTTAGAAAGAGGTGTAAAGTTAGTCTGGTTTGTTGTTGCGGCTAGAACATTGCAAATGGAAACCAAAAGCCAGGAGCACATTAGAAGAGGTTTTTGTATTCTCTGGAAGAAGATTATGCTGGACTAGAGACGATCATGCAGTGGCTGAGTCAGTAGATGAGAAGATAAATCTTTTAGTGTGGTGATACTTTTTCTTTTGTATTCCTTTGAGATGTACTCATATGCTATATGGCAGTCTGACATAGTGATTTAAAAGAGTTAACTAATGAAATGCATATAGTGTATTACTTAAATTTCATAATCAATAATATTCCCTCTCACTCTCTCTAGCCCCCTCATTCTTTCTCCCTCCCACTCTCCCACCCCTCATCCCTCCCTTACTTTTTCCTATTTCTCTTTCTTTTGACTTCTTCAAAAGGTCTCCTGAACACTGAGGCATTAGAAAAAATTATACTGAATTAACACTATCTGATTATTTCACACTTTCACTTATTTCCCAGAAGTACCAAAGGCTTTCAAAAACACTCTTCCTGAAAAAGAAAGATCATGGAACAATGGTCACAAAAAGCTCCATTAGTGACCAGATCATCGCCACTGGTCAAGTTAATTAGTAATTCGATTACTATATAGTTCTTTTTACTTAATCCTTGAAGGTGATACACAAATAATGTGTCTGTGTATGTGTGTGTACGTATATATATATTTTAAATATACAAACACATTATTCCCTTTCACATACATTCATTTCTTTCCCATTTTTCTCATAAAGGTATGTGCATCTTTCCCATAAGCATAAAATGGATAGGGGAGAAAGGATACTGGACAAGTTAATCAAGGGTAGTTTTAATGACTTTAGTCATAAAGCAGCTGTGAGCTCAAAGTGAGAAAACGTAGTTCTAGCTAAATTCTACTATTAATTAACAAGGTGATTTTGACAGATCATGTCTCCTCTTTTGGCCTCCATTTTCTTACCTAGTTATTTTAGGGATTGGTACATAGTGCTTTCAAAGTCTGTCTTAGTGAAAAACTCAGAATGCCTCATTCATTCATTTATTCAATGAATAGTAATTGAATCCCTAGACTGTTTCAGGTGTTTAAGGTAAAGCAAACAAAGCAGGTAGAAATCCCTTTTCTCCTCAGGCATATGCTTGAATGAAAGCAGATAAATAAAAATTAAGTTGGTAAAGAATATTAGAAGGAAGTAGGTAGTTTGGAGAATAATAAAGCCATGTTGTGGAGGGGAGGATAGTAATTTTAAATAGGGGAAATCTAAAGGAGAAGAAGAGTGAATGATGTGGATATGTGGATATGTGGAGGGAGACATTCCAGGCAAAGGCTCTTAAATTTGAAGAGCACCAAGGAAGCCATTGTGAACTAGACTAGAGGGATCCGGGAAAGCAGTGGAGTTGCTCAGAGAGGTGGAGGTCATCTAAGGCCTTTTACTGGGAGGAACTTGGATCCTGTGGGAAGGTTTTGAGCAGAAGAGTTGCACTCTCTGACTTACCTTTGAAAAGGATCTCTTGAGCTGTTGTATTGAGAAAAGAATGAAGAGCAGGGCAGAGGAATGGAGAGTAGAAGCAGGGAGACCTGTGAATAGGCTGGTGGCTCAGACCAAGCTGCTAACAGAAAAATGGAATGAAGTGGTTGGAGTTTTGGTATGTTTTGATGACAAGACTAACAGGATTTGCTGATGAATTGGATGTAATCTAGGACAAAGGGGAATCAAGCATAGCTCCATGGTGTTTTGCCAGGGGAACTGGAAAAACAGGATTACCACTAAGTTGGGAAATCTAGCATAGAAGCAAGCTTCAGGAAGAAGATAAGCAGTTCAGATTGAGAAATATTCTATTCGAGATACCTAATAGACCTCCAAATGAATATATCAAGTAGACAGTTGCATATATAGGTCTAGAGTTCTGAGGAGCAGTCTGGACTGGAGAAATAATGTTGGCAGTCATCAGTTTTTCAATGGCATTTAAAGCCATGAGACCAATGATCATTGATGGAGTGAGTGCAGGCAGAGAAGAGATCCAAGGAATATGCCTGGAGCACTATGAGAAGATTCAGAAAAGGTTACTGAGAAGGAGAGGGCATTGAGACAGAAGAGGGTGGTGTCGCTGAGGCCACAAGACACAAAGGGTTTCTAGGAGGGATAACCTTCTTCACATGTTGCTGATAGGTTGAATGAGACAATGACTGGGAATTGACCATAGGAGTTTAGCAAAATGTAGTGGAGGAATGGGGCCAAAAGCCTGATTGCAGTGAATTTAAGAGAGAATTAGAGAGTGGGAATTGGAATCAGCTAGCATAGACAGCTTTCACAGGGTTTCGCTGAAAGGGGAGCAGATAAATGGGCAGTAGCTGGGAGGAGCTGTGGAGTCAAAAAAGGGCTTATTTAAAGGTGAGAGAAATAATAAAATAATAGCATGTTTGTATGCCAATGAAATGATTCAGTAAAAGAGGAAAACTGATAACATACAATAAGTAGGGGAGAAATTACTGTGAAAGTATTTAAATAGACAGAGAACATGGGGTCTAGTGCAAAGGTGAAGCATGGAAACAGGTCATCTCTAATGTATTAGGAAGGCTGGAAGGCAGAGAGTACGGGGAAAGTGAGGAGAACTGTTAGGGGAGCTCATGGAGGCTCTCTTCTAATTTCTTTATTTTATTCAGAAATTCGGAAAGTAAGATCATCAGCTCAGGGTAAGGATTGAGGAATAGGCATTGGAGGTTTGCAAAGAAAGAAGATATTAAATACTTGTATAGGAAAGTGGGCAGTTATATGGTCTAGGGCAAGATTTCTCAACCCGAGTCCTGTTGACATTTGGGGCCGGATAATTCTCTGTTGTAGGAGACAGACCTGTGTGTTGTAGAATATTTTGTGCATCCCAGGCATCTACCCACTACAGGATAGCAGCATCCTTCTCCCTCCACCCCCACACCCTGCCAAGTCGTGACATCAAAAAGTGTCTCCAGCCATTGCCAGATGACCCCTGAGGTCAAAATTTCCCCCAGTGGAGAACCAGTGGCCTAAGGAAATGTAGTATGCTTGTCAGGGAGCGTTCACAGCCCAGTTGAGGTTCCCATTCATGAATTTAACATGAGATCATTCAGCATTGTCGTGTTGTCTTCAGTGTGCAGGTGCAGGCACAGAAGAAGCAGAAAGTTAGATCTAACAGGGTTGGGGTTTTGCCAGATGAGCACAATGAAGAGAGAGAAGAGCCAGGGAGTGATTTTAATAATTGATCATGGAATTTATATTGGATGAGGATGAAAGTGAGGAAAGGTGGTGGGAACACTAGATTGTAAGTCCTATTGGGATCAGAGGATTATTGGCTTTGGGGTTCTAGAGAAAGTGACATATGTTAGAGATTTTCAAAAATAACCTACTCCATGTTGGTGTCTAGGAAGGAAATCTCAGATGGAGGAAGTGCAGGATGAGCTCATCCACAGACTGACCATTGGTCGGAGTGCTCAGAAGAAGTTCCCCGTGCCACGGCAGAACGTGCCAGTTGTCAATATCACCTATGACTCCACACCAGAGGATGTGAAGACATGGTTACAGTCAAAGGGGTTCAACCCTGTGTAAGTCTTTCTGGGAATATGTTATAATTCTGCGTGTAAAACATGCATTGTTTTCTATTTGGTCACTAAGAAGTTACAAATGATTCTTAGAAAATATAAGAGCCCAGGGGCCGGCCTGGTGGCGTAGCAGTTAAGTTAGCAAACTCCGCTTAGGCAGCCTGGGGTTCACTAGTTCCAATCCTGGGCGCAGACCTACGCACCACTCATCAAGCCATGCTTCGGTGGCATCCCACACAGAAAAACTAGAAGGACTTACAACTAGGGTATACAACTATGTACTGGGGCTTTGGGGAGAAAAATAAAAAAGAAGATGGGCAACAGATGTTAGCTCAGGGCCAATCTTCCCCACCAAAAGAAAAAAAGAACCTATAAGAGCCCAACCGGCATTCGTTTGTGCTTGGGAAATGGCTATCACTATTTTCACTAAAAAGGAATTAGGAGAAGCAGAAGTGACTATCAATTGATGGCACCTCATTTTCCAGGGGGTCATGTCTGTTCATCATTGGTCCCTAAAGCAAACTGTCAGCAGCTTCGCAGCCTGGTAGCTTGCTTTCTTCCTCATCAGGTGACCCAGGGTAGCAGTATGGTCTTAGCTAGACTCCTCAGACCATATAGGACATATAGCAGAATCTTTCCTTCTGCTGCCCAATCTAGATTCTCAGGCAAATAAAAAATAGATAACATTACCTATCATAGATTATAATCTAATAGAGCTTTTCCTTTAGTAAACCCACAGTAAAGATTCTATTTATGTATAATCTAAAAATTTGTAAACATTTTTTGTGTATTTGATACAATGAATTATTTGAATAATACATATTCAAGAGAACTTGACATATTATAAACTCACTTACCCAGCAGGACTGAAAAATGAGATACACTGGTTAGGCAATTGCCTGGTTACTAGAAAGTTATCTATTCCTTCTATGAAACACCAAATTTCAAAGAATTGGTACACAACAGTAATGATACTAAACCCAATTGGCTCATTTTTGATCTTCATAATCAGTCATCTTCTATAGCCTCAAAGTCATCATCATACAAATCCCTTGTCATTGCCCTAAGTACTGTAGTATCGTTTTAAGAGTTCCAGTGTATGGAGCACCTAGAAAAAAAGAGGTTATAGCAGGACTGTGAATTTTTCTCTTCTGTTTATTCTAGAAGCTCTTTTTAACGCTCTGTTTCTTTTTCCTTCTTTTGTTTTTTCAGGACTGTCAGTAGTCTTGGAGTATTAAATGGTGCACAACTTTTCTCTCTCAATAAAGACGAACTGAAGACAGTCTGCCCTGAAGGGGCTAGAGTCTTTAGTCAAATCACCGTACAAAAGGCTGCATTGGAGGTATGACTTGTCAGCCTAGGGTTGTGTTTTTCTTCATTAGTTGAGAGTGTAGACTGCAAATTGAAAGCTCTGGAAACAAGTGTTTATGTCCGTATTGGTGAATTTCCCTTTCATACGAGCTGAATTAAGTTTGACTCAGCTTTTGTCATTTGTCCCTGAAGACCATCAATGACCATTTGCATGGACATTAATTTGTTATAAATGCTCATGTAACATGGAGCTTGAGCTTCATACACTTTTGGACATTTAATGAAAACCCCAATGTTCTTGTTTTATATGTGTTGACTACTTCTGTAAGAATTTTATTTTTGATACAGTAATGGACATTCACTTCTGAGTGAATCAGTGCCTTAGGAGGCCAGAATTCTTTTGCCTGTCCTTAATATTTAGTGGGAGATTCTAATAGGTTAGAGGGTATAAGGTCTTAAAACCCTGGCTCTTTGTCTTAGGCCTGGTTATGCATCTAAACAATCAGAGGAAAAATATTAGGTAAGGATCATCAAAAATAGGGAGCCCTGAAGAGGAATTATGTAGTCATAGTTGTGTGTATGAAAGCAGGAGAGTAAGTGTTTTCTAGATTGGATATACTTAAGCTTCCACTATCCTGATCTACTTGAAATGGGCTGTGTAAGTGGTAGTTTCCAACTGTTACATCTCACAGCTCTTAATAGCTTTCATGAAAATTATACTTGGACTCAAATGAAAGGATAAAGGCTTTGGTGTGAAATTGATACATAATTATCTCTAGCAGGTATATTATATAAATTCAGCAGTTAACTCAGTAAAATAGCTTCATGCATACAACCCCATAACTATTCTCAGTCAGGAGAAGTTATATTTCCCTTGGAAATTTGTCCTACAACATTGGTCTTGGGGATTCTATATTAGGCTTTCTGTATGTTGAATGTGAATAAGGATTATATCTTTTCTGAGGCAGTTTTGTTACCATTACACATTCTAATTTTAGTGAGGGTATATAGATTACTTCTTAAGGATATGATAGAAAGTTCTATATTCTTAACATTTTTGAATTCCTTCAGTCCAGACTCCCCATTATTGTCATTTGCCCTCACTGCCCACTTCCTCCGGATCTCTTGCTCCTGTTCCTCTGGATATGAACTGAGGCAGAGACTTACTGCCTGAGATTCTTCGTCTTCCTCAGCCACCTTCCCACCACATCCTTCTCTTGCGTCTAGTGCATCTTTGAGATGACTCGCCTGTGTTGCCAGAGATTCCCGTTGATGAGAGTGGACTAAGGAGGCTGCACAGGGATTGTAGGCAGAGCTTGGAAAGGAGAAAAGCCAACATGATATCAGAGGATCAGAACTGTATGAGCTAAACTTGGTGTATTCTGAGCCCAGTGTTTGGGCCTGATTTAGAATCCCCTGAAGGCAGATAAGTTATCTTGCTTGACTAAAGAGGGTCCTTTGATAATTTACCATCTTATTATGCTTATTATACACATATCTTCTTTCACCCCGGGAGTCTAGAGCATTCCATATGCATTACTGTTTTATCTTTATCATGTTTAAATGGAAGGCCTGGTGAATGAATTACCTTAAGATACTTTACAAATGAAAAGATTATTAATGTGATACATTAGTGAAGTCTAGAAGCATCAGTTTTTAGGTATGAGAAAAAGAACACAAAGGATGTTTACCCTGAGCCGTTTCATTCCATGACTTGCAGCTGCACAAACCAGTAACCATCCCATCTGAACCATGTTTATTTTTCAGGACAGCAGTGGCAGCTCCGAGTTGCAAGAAATCATGCGAAGACGACAGGAAAAAATCAGTGCCGCTGCTAGCGATTCAGGAGTGGAATCTTTTGATGAGGGAAGCAGTCACTAATTTGTTTATTTGTTTGTTTTTAAACTCCATTATTCTTGGCATTATTCCAACGTGCTTTGTTTTAAGAAGCCATGAAGGGAATGTGAGATTCTTATTTCTTGGGATACTTAACTTATTGCCATAAAAAAAACAATGCAAACATAAGTCAGCAGAGGACTTGCTTCTGGGCCTATTATTTTTATTAAAACTGAAAAATTTTAAAGAGAATCTTTTGACCTTGGGAAATATTTTGCCTACTTTACCAAGGTGAAGTTTCGTCTATTGGATTAAATATTTCATTTCCATCTCAATGCATAATCAGGCATTTTTTGACAGTGGTAAATTTATTTGTTGCAACGAAACAAAGATATTGCCCATGTTTATGGCAACAAAGCAAAGATATTGCCCATGACTTAAAATCTCAACAATTTCAGTTTTGCCTGTGATGATGGTGTCTGTCCTTCAGGGTGTAGCTTCCTTTAGGCTGCCTCTGCTTACTTAGATTGCTTCTTTGACATACTCAATGATGGAATATTTAGATTTATTTAAAGTTCTTAATGCCAACAGCTTAAAAATTTTAAACATTTAATGAACTGTAAAATACAACAAGGCCTTGGATGTGGAAATATAAACCTAGGGAGCATTCCCAAGACATTTTATTTGTCGTGGCTCTGTTGATCACAATTCCTTGTATAGCTTGTATTTTGATTTAGTTTATATTCTGCTTATTATCTATGCTGTGTTCTTATATATGAGAAAGCACAAGTGGAAAAGAGGTCATATACATTCAAAATCTGTCACAGGAAGTAGCCTGCATTGGTGTGCGTTACAGTATTTTGCTTAATGAAGGCCTCAGTTCTGAATATTGATATAAGTAGTTAAAAGGAAATTGAGACCATTTTATGTGTTTATCTGTGTCAAGTTTTTCTGGTAATAAGAAACACTTAATTTACACATATTTTAATCCTGTGAAAGATTCTAGATAGAGAAAAGAAAGATACTTAAACTTCAACAAATGTTATTTTTGGAAACACGACTTTTGTCATTAAATGTTATATTATTTCACATATATAAAGCAGATGTTATGTAAGAATGTTGTATATTTTAACATAAATCCATTTAGAGAGATTATCTAGATTCATTAATTTTCATAGTGCCTTTTTCACATGAGTCAGCTGGAAAGTCTGCAATAAACAGTATTTGCTGTATGTTAATAAATGGCTTCCGTCTCATTGGCATAAAGGATCTCTGGTATGTAGACTGGGGATCAGGGTTGAGTGGAATGGGAAAAACAGAGGCCCACTCCTTTTTTTTCCTTTAACTGATTTCCAGTGTATTACTGAGTGGGTAGAAACCACTCTGGAATACTTTCTTCAGTTGTTTCTCTTCTTTCCACCTCTCTTATTTCATCATCTTTTCCTTCTACCATCTGGTCACAGCAGTAAAAACAAATTTACACAGCACTTGTGATTACTAAGTGCTTCCACATAGCTGCTTTATTAGATGTCTACAGTAAATCTCTGAGTTGTATTTTACTGATGAGGAGACTTAGCTTTTTAGAGGCTGATTTTCCCCAAAGCATGAGGGATGTGGGAGTCTCTTGTCTTCCATGTCTCAGTCTCTCTGTAACATTGCCCCGTGGACAAAGTGAAGCAAACATGAGAGTGATAAAGAATTACTGTAGATCTTTTCCATTTCATAAGCTCTGACACACATTTAGAACTTAGCCATTATTGAAAACCTCTGAAAACGTAGGGATAAGACAAAAGAAAATAAGATAGAAAAGTTAGAATAACCCATGTGTAATGTAGCATTTCTGATATTTTAAAAATTGATATAATTTGTAAGTGTATCTTTATGCTATAAAATTCCAAAGGAAATATCACAGAGATAGTAATTGCAGGAAGCAGTTACCTCCCTAAGAGCTATGGGGACAGAGAGAAGTGTTGGGATGAACAGAATTGAAAAGCTTGAGGGAGAGTTACTACAGAATTTGGATCCAGGCATTTGAGGAGTTTGGTCACTGGTACCTAGGAGTTGGAGGAAAGACGCCACAGCTCGTAAACAAACCTCTGAGAAGGGGGCACTGCCTAGCTGGTGCTGTGGCCAGGAATTCAGAAAAGAATTCAGCTAAGAAAACAGTTCAGCAAATCCATGGAGCTGAGACTCAGATCTCTGAGGAGAGCATGCCAGCCAGCTGGTACTCGAATTTCTGAGAGGACACAGGCTGCTTCCAGGAGTGTGGGGAAACACAAATGGGTCACGGGAACCTACTGGGAATCAGTTCCTACTTATAGAGTGAAGAACCATTATTAGGGTGAAGCTGACAGAAACAGGAAGTAAAACAGGAGAAAGCAAGTCCCTTCTCTCCCCCTAGCCTTCTGTCTCCTTGTAGCACACTCTTGGGGCAGAATCTTTTGGACACCCACCTGGCAAAGCCCCAAATCAAAAAGATGAAAATAAAGTAATGGGTTTGAAACTGAGAGAATAGCTCAATAACTAACCCATTCCAACTCTGGCTACTTAGCTACTATACTTACTCTTCTATACATATTTGAAATTCCATACCACAATAAAAAATGTTTATGCTTTTAGCTAACAAAATGCAATCATCTTTCTCTGTTAATTATACAGCATTTAATATAAAGAATTGGTTAAACAGGCAAAAAGAGAACACTGAACCATCACGGAAGTAGTAATAATAGGAAGCAGCTCCCACACCTTGGGCTAGGGGAGCAAAGAAGGTTTGGAGTTACCAGCATTTGGAAGCCTGGAGGAAGGGTCCTAAAAAGCTTGGACCACACCCTTGAAGAGGAGGCACTGTCTGGTGTTGGTGCTGATCCCTCAGGAGCACAGAGGAGAGATCCCCTATAAAGCTGAGACAGAGACCCTGAAGAGAGGATTCTGAACAGTCGATGCTGGTTCCTCTGAGGGCATGAATGATGTTGGTTTTGAAAATGTAGGGGAAAAAACTAGAAACCAGAGTCACCTTCTGCTGCTGCCAAAGTGGAGATCTCTTCACTGGTGTTAAGCCACTTGATTGCGGTGTGGTCTTTGTATAGTTTTCTTCTTATTTCTTGTTCTTGGTATTCATTGAGTTTCTTGGAACTGTGGGATTATAGTTTTTATTAAATTTGGTACCATTTCAGCCATTATTACTTCATTTTTTTTCTGTTCCTTCCTTGGGAAATGCCAATGTCCTACATATTAGGCCATTTGAAGTTTTCCCAAGCTCACTGATGCTCTGTTAATTTTTTACCCAATCTTTTTTTCTATTTCATTTTGGGTAGTTTCCATTGCTGTCTTCAAGTTCACTACTTTTTCTTCTGCGATTTCTAATCTGCTTTTAATCTCTACCATGATATTTTTCATCTCAGACCTTAGAGTTTACATCTCTGGAAGTTTGACTTTTTTAACATCTTCCATGTTTCTATTTAACTTGCTCAGTATTTCTTCAACTTTATCAGTCATATGGAATACAGTTAAAATATCTATATTAATGTTTGTTTATTAATTCTTTCATCTTCATAACTTCTAGGTTAGTTTCATTGATTTTGTTTTCTCAGTATGGGTTTTATTTTGTTGCTTCTTTGTATGTCTGGTAATTTTTAATTGGATAGAAGACATTGTGAATTTTACCTTGTTAGGTGCTGGACACTTTTGTATTCCTATGTCATTGTGCTTTGTTTTGGGGTGCTGTTAAGTTACTTGGAAAGAATTTGATCCTTTCGGATCTTGCCTTTAAGCTTTGCAGGTGGAACCAGCATAGCACTTACATTAGAGCTAATTTTGCCCCTCTATTGAGGCAAACCCCTTCTGAATATCCAACCTGTTGTTCCATGGATTATGTTTTCCATTCTGCCAGGTGGTAATAAGAACTATTCCTGGCCCTATGTGAGCTCTGAGAATTGTTCCTCTAATCCTTTCCAGTGGTTCTTTCCTCAGCCTTGTCCAGTTTTCTCATACACATGCACTGATCCATACTCACCATAAGACTCCGTGGGGACCCTATGCAGATCTCCCAAGCTTGCTCTTCGTGCAGCTCTCTCCTCTCCATTACTCTCTGCTGTGAACCTTAGCTCCCTTGCCCTTACCACACTCTAAGCTTTGTGTCCTCAACTCAAGGAGTCTTGATATCATCCCAAAGATCCCTGAATCTCTGTTAATATTTTAAAAATCTTTTCCCCCATTCTTCAGATTGGAAAATTTATGTTAATATGTCTTCAGTTTCACCAGCCCTTTTCTCCCCCTCCTGTGATCTGTTTTCTAATATGCTGTTAAGTCAACCCAGAGAATTTTTCTTTTCATTTACTGTATTTTCTAAGTTCTAGAATTTACATTTAGTTCTTTTACATAGCTTCTATTTCTCTGTTGAGACTTTCTGTTCACTCATTAAAATAAGATTTCCCTTTAGTTCTTTGAACAACTTTCTTTTATTTCTATAGTACATAAAGGCTAAATCCAACATTTGGGCCATCTCAGGCTTAGCTTCTATTGATTGCTTTTTTTCTCTCCCACTAGTGGTCCTATTTTCCTCTTTCTTTGCATATGTATTAATTTTTTATTATATGCTTGACTTTGTGGATGATACATTTTAGATACTTTAGAATATGTTATCTTCCTTTGAAGACATTCATCCTTGTTCTAGCAAGCAATTCTATACTGGCTGATCACTTTGAACTTGTATAGCTTTGGTTCTATGCTTTGTTAGGATGGATCATGGCAAGCTTAATGTACTTTACAGGGTCTTCTTACTTGATAGGACTCTGCCTACGAACTCTCTCTCCTCTGAAAATCTTGTCAGAGCTTGCTTTTAGGCTTTGTCTGTACCTGTCAAGAGTAGCTTTTACTGTGAAGTCCTTACTTCTAAGGCATACCCCTTTTTTGGACAAATTACCAGGATTTTTGTGTCTCAGCTGGGTGCCCAAGGTATTAGAAGGTGTTAAACAGGTCTCTTCACTTTTGCTGCACTGGACTTCTAATGTCCCCCTGCATAGCTACCTCTGGTAGCTCTGTTTCACTCTCAACCTTGTAGCAGTCACTCTGTGGTAAGCATTGGGTGATGTTGCCTTATGTAAACTGAGTGGATTCACTTATGGATTTCTGTGGCCACTCTGCACAAATGCCTCCACTCTGGTGGCTTTCTTTAGAAATTCCAGCCATTTCCAGTGCCCTGAACTCTGATCTTTGCCTCCTTAGCTCAGCTGGACTAACTTGCTCTGTTTGGCTCCTGGCTCACTGCACTGCCATTGGAGAATTGTCCCCAAGTAAAGAGCCAGTGGGTTTCCTTATCCCAAAGATTGCAGTCTTGTACTGCTTGTCAAAGGTGACCACTGAATTTTATCTCTTTCCCTTCCCCCACTTAAGAGGCACTCCAGTCACTTAAAAGTCTTCCTTTCATACTTTTTCCTAAGAAAATTTATAGAAAGATTTGAGATTCACTTGTTTTCTCCAATTAAATTGAAGAGGCTGCATTGGGGGTTGGATGGACATCTCACTAGGACTGAATCTTCTCACTCTCTTCGCAGTGCTTACATAAGGAGGCTGGAACAATACTAAAAGTCGTACAAACTCAATAAAGACGTTTATGTAAAGACTGCTTGTTTATGAGTAGAAGACAATGTTCGTTCAATAAACATTTCAAGTGTCTACTTTAAGAATTGGATATTCAAAGAGAATCCTAGATGTATCCTCTGCCATCCAGGAACGTCCAATGTAAAGAACGGTTTGCAGCTTGCCTCATTTATCCCTAGAGCTAGTCTTATTGATCTCCTGGGGCAAAATTATACCCCAAAACCCGCGGTGCTGCTTTCCCAGAGGCTTTGATTTTGTACCGTGACATTTAGTTTTTCCCAAAGGGCATCCCTTTAACTTAGTCTAGTCAGAGATCTGTGTAAAGTTGTGTAAAGGGCCCCTAGCAATGAATTGAGAGGTGAAGGTAGTTACCATTCTACCACCCTTCCTTAGATCTTCTTTTCCTTCTTTAGAACAAAACATAAAACAACAAAACAACCACCACTCAAAAAGCTGTGGTTTCCATAGGCGACTCCCGGAGAAGGGTTCTATGTCCAGTGGCTACTCCTACACCTCCTCTCAGCCTTCTTTCCTGGCTTCTTTGCTCTTTTCTGTCCTTGGAATTGAGGGCTGGAAAGAAGCTGCAGAAGCCAGTGCTCTGAGCTTAGTTTTATGGGAAGTCCTCATTTTTTTTTTGGTGGAGGGAGGACACCAGGAAAAAATATCTTCTGATACCCAAAGATTCAGGTTTATCTCATCATGTTTGTGAAAGAAAGGTTATAAAATGAAAAACTAGTAAAATTATGTTAATATAAAAGAAATTACTAAGAACTACACTGTTAGACTCTAACCTGAATTGGGGTAAGAAACTGCTCAGGTGCTCTGAGGGAACTGAGGTCCTGAATCTGGATTTCTGTATCAATTGGAAGATTTTAATAGCCGAGATGTTTCCTGAAGAGCCTTAGGCACATTGCCTTTGGTTGGGACTGGAACGAGGTGGGCAATGAACCAGTGCTCCTGCCAGGCCCAGATGGTCCTGGTCCAGGCTGGTCCCATGGACTCTTTCCTTCCTGACTGTAGTCCCAGGCACTTGGCCCAATTCCTGCTTCTTTTCTCGGCTGACCCACCTGGGGCAGCCCTGAAGCAGTCAGTCCTGTTCCTCAAGCCTGCCTGTGCAGTGGAACATAATTTCTCCATCTCAGTCATTCCTGTTATCCCCCAAAAAGGGGAACAGTCTCTTTCAGATAATGGAAACACACAACATACACACACATCAGTGAGAAATCGATATCCATAGGTCTTCCACAGCATGTCCTGTTTGATGGTTTCTTACTTTGAACTGGTTTCATATGGTAAGGCCTGCTGCATGGGACCCTCTATTCTTAAAGAAAGGGGAATAGGACCTGAACTCACATATGCTGAGAACTTTCACAGATATCCCCACTTTATAGAAGAGGAAATTGAAACTCAGATATAAGTTAAGGAGCTTGTGCACAGTCACACGGTAAGTGGAACAACTAAATTTGGACTCATCTCTAGGACTTGTCTATATCCTGCACTTCTTTTCTCTCAGATGTCATTGGTTATTGTATGACAAAATTTTAAGCAGAAACATTTTTTTAACATGAAACTTTATATAGTATACCACTGTATAAAATCGGTAAAATCAGAGTTTGTGTCCTTGAAGCCACAGAGAGGAGATCCCTGGTGTAGGTCCCATAGATTCCCTCCTCCACGAAGGCCCTTGCAGGTGGACATGAAGGTAGATTCAGAGCTGATCGTTCCATGGCAAGAATTAGAGCAGGAAATGTAGTCTCGGTCTCAACAGTCATTGATGTCTTTGGGGAATTCAGATGGCTAACCACACCTTTCAAAGCACCACTTCACTTAAATAGAAGAATCGCCTTTGGACGTTCTCTCATGGTTTCACATTTATGCTTTGGAATAGAAATTATACAAGATGCTAATAAATCAGGGCAAAAATTAGCTGTTCCTGGTCCCAGTCTTCCCTGTGACAGCCAGGGTAGAACCAGGGATGGATACACATTTGTTGCGAGTTAATCTGTTTGTGTGGCATGTCTAGTCAATAAAGCAATGACAGGGTCTTTTCCAGCTCCTAGGAGGTGTGCGGTAAAAGGATCAATTTGGCTCACACTAGTGAGTGAATGAAAGCAGCAGAGCTGTTGGACCACTGGCTAAGCCAATTGCCATGATCTGTTGTCTGGCTTACAAAATACAGCCCTTTGCAAGATGAGAAGGTCCAGAGTATCAATAACTTGTAGCAACCCAAGATCCTGCAGCCAGCAAGTGGAGACACGTTTTATATTAGGAAAACGGCACAGGAAAGTTAGTTTATTGCCCGATCTCTAAAACCAATCTTATTGTAGAGTGGAATTTAGACATTTGGGTAATTCATTTCATTCATCTTACAGCAATAGCAAAAAAACGAGAAGATGACTGTTGTTATTTTATGCCTTGGTGACAGCGCAGTGGGTTTACAAAATGCAAATGAAAACAGCTATCTGGAGTTGCTTGGATAATTCCCACTGCTTTTAGCATTTGTCCAACTGAGCGTCCCAGACCCCTGTCAGACATGTGTGCAGACGAGGCCTCTCTGACTCAGTTGCTGACTCCAAGCACTTAGTATAGAGGGTTGTTCCTGCTACTCTGGCGAGCAGGCCTCTTGGAAGGCATGCTCCAGGTCAGTGCGCCCACGGGGGATGGAGGAGTCAATGGCACACTCACTCTGGAGGCGTTTTGGTGCTGGAATGAGTAGGAGGGTTTGGTGGTCTGAACCTGCTGCAAGAGACTCAGAGAATCATACAGCTGACTGAGCCGGGCCCTCGGCTAGGGCTTTACACATCAGTTCTGAGTTTTACAGCTCCACAAGGAAGATATTGCTTTGTGCTTTGGGGACACTTAGGCTCAGAGGTAGTCGGTGACTTCTCCAGGTGACTTCTCCCCACTGTAAGTGTCAGAGCACCAGCTGTCTGGACTTTTTCATCTGTGTCCCTCTGCATCCCCGACCCACCTAGGCAGCGCGCCGAGGGCTCTACGTTTAATCCTCAGCGTGACCCTGTGGGGGAAGCTCTTCTTGTTCCCATTTATGAACAAGGAAACCGGTTCACAGAGGGCTGAGGGGTGTGCACCAGGGGCGCCTGCTCGCTCCAAGCCTCTGTTCTTAACTCTACCCCTGTGTGCTTACGTATTACCATTTGTACAAATTGGCTTCTTTGCTTTAGAAGAAATAGCCAGCTTTTCAGACTTAGTTTTAGCGCAACAGATTTGTACAGATTGCCTGCACAATTGCAGACATTTTCCCGATGTGAATCAGGCCCTGGCACTGTTTTGCTGGGGAGCCCTCCAGTGCGAGTGATGCAGCTGGACACAAAGCACACACACTGCGGATGCACTTGGTAGTAGAGAATCAGAGTGGAAAGCCAGGCCCGGGCACTCCAGGATTCCAATCTAGGGGCTCAGCTCCTGCTTAGGCACCACATGCCTGTGACACAAGAGTCCACATTGGGTCACAGGCTGCACCTCCTTTATATTCTGAGGCCTGTGACTTGGCAGGGGCGATGCATTTCAGGTGTCACCCTGGGGAAACTGAGCCAGCCCAGCTCAGGTAGCAGCTTCAGAAGCTCTTATCAAATTTATTCAAGAGTTCCAAGATGGCCCTTGGAGATGTGGGAGCTTTGCTTGTACCCCGGAGCCATGTAATCGACTGTTATTGCTTTCAGCGCCTTACACACGTGACCTTCTTTATCTTCTTGAAGCCCTTTGAGAAGGCCACCATCACTGTGTTATTTCACAGATGAGACAACTGAGTCACAGTGAGGTGCAGAGTCTTAGCTCAAGTCTCCCTCCATCCACACTCTCTTGTTCTAAGCTGCTCCAATCTGCTGTACCGCTGGGCCCTATGGCGACTGCTTCCCAAGGTCGCTGGTTAAGGGAAGATGTCATCTAGTTTGGGTTTTAAACCCTTCAAAGACCATTCTGTTTTGTGTTGTAAAGGCAGTAGTGGTCACAGTTAACCTTGCCTAGTTGAAACAGCCCATTGGACTTTTTGGTGTTCTTTGAACTGAAGAAAACTATTTTGTGTTAGCTGGCTTTGAACTCCTGGCCACTGCCCTGGAACTCACCATGGCATACAAAGCAACGGCCTGGCTTGCTCAGCATTGTGCCACATTCCAAGCCTCATGGCCTCCTGTACATTTGGGCTTTGATTGATGTGAAACCACTGTGGGGCCTATTGTTCATAGGAACCCTGGACTCTGATTCAGAGCCAGTAGCCTCACATAAGGCTAAAAATGGCTGAGTAATGGTCTTGTAATGGCGTTTGGAAAGGGACAACCAAAAAAGAGGAGAGATCTAACTTGGAGGAAATCTTCTTCTGGATAAGAATGCATATATTTCCATAGAGAAGTTTATTTATTACAAGAACCATCCTTGTTCTGTGGGCTTTCCCTTAGCCCTCGTTTGCATCGTGCGTTAACCTTGCTCTGCTCTGTTTCATCTTTAACCTGTCTTCTGGGAATTTTATTGGGCAGTCACACACCACTGCCCTGAAAAACTCCCACCGTACTGAGACCAAAGGTGGTTGTAAAAGGTTATCCTTGTGCAGCCATGTTAGTTGAGGGAAGATTGACTGCTGTAGCTGACAATACAAAATCTCTGTGTCAACACACTAGAAATTTATTCCCTTATCACATCATGGGCCAATGCAGGAAGGTAATCCTCCCCCAGGTGGTGATTCAGGGACCCAGGCTCCTTCCATCTTTTTGGCACCACCATCTCTATCTGGAGATAGAGAGAGAGAGACAGAGAAGGTTGCTTCTGGGTGATTTTCAGGGGCCAGGGGCCAGGGAGTGGAGTCTACTACTTCCAGCTACCTTCCTTTGGACAGAACCAGCTGCAAGTGGCCGGGAGATGTAACCCAGATAATGCTCTGTTACATCTGCAGTACCAGTAAATCCACTGGATTCTGCTGAGGAACCCATGAGCTGTAGATGTCTGTGAGGCCTGGAATTAAATTGTCCCTTTGGAGTCAGCCAGGAAGGAAAGCTTCAGAAGGCAGGGTTGGAGGTTTGGTCACCATATGGGTCCCGGTGACTGATGCTGTGGGTGTTTTATTAATGTTTGCTGGATGCAGGAATGAGCACACATCATTAATATTCTTTAATGTGGCTCCATAGTCTCTAATACTTTAATGTGGCAGTATTGTCATTTCTGACCCTTCCAGAAAAAAATCACCTGCCCTTCTCTTGGGCCTACCTTGGATGCTTTATGTGTTTCTGTCACGGCATCTGTAATACTTTCTTGCCCTTGGTTTCACCTCTGGCTTCCCCTACTAGGATGTAAACTTGAAGCAGGGACCTTGGCTCATCCATCTTCATAGCCCCACCCCTTCCACAGTGCCT
This sequence comes from Equus quagga, assembly GCF_021613505.1. NCBI lineage: Eukaryota > Metazoa > Chordata > Mammalia > Perissodactyla > Equidae > Equus > Equus quagga. The sequence continues at coordinate 42,553,343 of NC_060267.1, forward strand.
GGCGTGTGATGTTGAATAAGTAATTTTCTTAGGGTGTTAGAAATTTATTATTTCTCAAGTCGAAAGGTTTGAAACCAGGCATCTCTTCAGAGCAGCTCTGGGCAGTAGCGTGCATGCAGTGCCTGCCCTTTTACCAAAATAGGGAAGTAGATTGGGCTTCAAGCCTATATCCATGAGAGGTATAGACTCATACTTTCTTAATGTTAGTAAAGTACTTAGATGTGTAAACAAAAGAAGGAAATGCTTTCTGAGAAGTGAAGGGATGGGCTGCCTTGTGAGGTGGCAATTCTGCATCCTGGAGGTGTTGAGTAGAAAAGAGTTCACCATCTGCCAGGGGTATGGTTAAGGAGAGTCCTGTTTTGAGTAGGAGAGTAGGCTAGCTTGGTGATTCTCATCAGCGAAGAGAGAGAACGTCAGGATCTGTGATGGCTGATGAGTAACAAAAACAATAATAACCTGCTGTTTCTGTTCAATGAGCCATTGGGAAAAAAGCATAAGACCATTTTCTTGACTGGTAGATATTTCAGGAAATGTATTGACAAAGCTTTGGCATATATAAGTGGAAAATGTTGAAAAAGACTTGACTAATGTTTTCTTGGTTCTTCCAACAACAACAACTAAACTGTGATTCCATAACTTTTAAAAAAATCAGCATATGGCACCATTTGTGCTTATAATAATTAGCATACTGCAAGTGGTGAAGAAATCTTTCATTGGTAGATGGAGTCATCATTCGTTCAGCATGATTAAATAAGCAAACATTTTGTTGAATGAATGATTGAATGAATGAATGACTCTTCCCTTCCTTCAGACTTAACAGCCCCACTTTTCCCAGGTCTTGTTACTATGGGCTGTTGTGACCTGCCTTGGACAACCTTCAATTTGTTAATGTCCCTCTTCAAATACAACTCCCAGAGCACCACATTATACTCCGATACTATACACTCTTTGGTCAAGTGACCCATCAGGACCAGGCCTTGTGATAAGCATCAGCTGAAACTGAGAACAAAAATCCTGCTGTTCTGGAAGGCCAGGTGTCAGAGACGTCATGGCTTAAGTTTCCTTTCCATGCATCCAAATGGGGCTGTTAAAAACTGGGGGTAGAAGTCTGCGGTTTTTGCATGTCTTATGTTTTTGTTGCTTTATAACTCCTTTGGCCAAAGTGGATGTTATATTCAGTCCTGGGCATGGCCTCTGGACTCTGAGCTTGTGCCAAGGACCAGGCTAGAGATCTGTGAGCTAGGAAACGAGCCAGATAATTTGAAGCACATTACATCAGACATTTCCCGAGGTGGAAAGGAAGACCTCCTTGCTAGAAAGCAGGAAGGATTTTGGCTCTTAGAAATTGAATTCAGTAATTTTAACTCCTTGGCTAAGGGCCAGTCCTCTAGCAAGCAGCTCTCATATGGTCCGCAAAAAATTTGGATGCAAAGCCTCTGGCCCCTGCTTTGCATGTTGACACCATAGCCTTCTTTGAGAGATGGATCACCTTTTGTGGGGCAGAGACAGCTTAAGAAAAGGAGAGATATTATAAAATCTGAAAAAGGTTTTATAAGACATTAAATGGATTTTCTAAGAGGTTAAAAAAATCTTACTGACTTTTCTAATTTTAAATTTGGGGGGCAAAGTTGACTTTGTAGTGGAGAATTGTAAACCCTGAATTAGAATGCTGTCCAAAAAAAAGTTGTCATCCTCCACTTTCTTTCCTTTTCAAGTTAAATAAAATCATATAATGTGTACTAGTAGATATATTGGTATTAACTCTTAAATTTATAAATTATACCCTAATGGTAGTTTCTGAATTAACTTCAGAAATTGACTTTTGCAGCCAAGGAATTTGCTCTCAGTAACACTCAAAGTTAAATAGTTTGTAATTCCAAAGTCTTCCGTTCTTTCTATGCACTATGCAGGCTGTTGGGAACTGCATGTGCTAATGCCTCTGTGTTCAGTACATTGCACTACTCAGATGATTAAAAAAAAAAAAAAACCCTAATTAATAATACAGAGGCCCTGGCACGTTCCCCTCTGAATGCTTAAAGTTGAGTCATGGGGTGGAAATTAAACTGGTTAGAGCAGCTTTGGGATACGTGAAAGAAAAAGATACAAAGCACTTTTGAGTGAATTATTGTACCTGATACTCCTTATTCCTGCAAAATATAGAGCTGTTCGTAGGTCATTCTACACTGTATTAACTGAGACTCAAGAGATAAGCTCTAGTCATCTGTTGAGACTAAAACCCAGGTCTTCTGACAGATTGATGCTTTTCCCACCATAAGCTCTACAAACTGAGGGGCACCAGTGCACCAGTGAGCAGAGTGACAGCTGTAGAGACCCCTGAAGGAATGATCTGGTAAAGTGCTTTAGTGTGACCTTTCTGTGGTCTGAACTGTGAGTCTCCGGTCTAAACTCTGAATACTTCATCTTCTCTTTTGGGAAAATTGATCTGGTATCACTTGATCCCTACCTTGAAGGGGTGCTCAAGAAAAACATCAAATATGTATGAAGTGCTTTAAGTTTCAGGGAAGTAATGTTCCAGCCTGCGAAACCTGGAAATGCATTCCAGCACACCACGCATCTTATCGGCTCATCCACAGTTGCACATTTCACTCCTGACCTGTCCAAGTGTGAAAATCTAAGAATTCACATACACATTTGCCACATTTCTTTAGCCATGTGTGTTCCTGAGAATGGCGTGATATGTTATTAACACATCCAAGAAGGGAAATAAAGGGGTGGCAGTGAGAGGACGGAGGAGGCAGCAGGGAGGCGAGAACGGGAGGAAGGGAGGTGAGTCCAAACTGACAATCCCCGGGGAGCCCAAGCTGTTAACCTGCAGGGTATGGACATCCTCTGCCATTCCCCCTGCAAGGTGAACCTGGGCCTCGCTGGCCAGGTCTTGCAAAGAACTGTGCCAGGGTCTGCTGCGGCCAGCCCTTCTCAGTGGCAAGAGACGGTGGGGTGCAGAGCTGTTACCTGGCATCCTTCACCATCACAAGGTCACTGATAAAATATTAAAGCGATCCTATGTACCCGGCTTCATGAAGACGATCAGCAGTGGAGGCAAGCCAGGGCAAGGAGCAATGATCAGACACACAGGAGGAGCAGAGGCCCTGGAAGCTCACATAGGAAGGGCCACGACAGCCACAATGCCACAGTGAAGCAGCCAGCTTGTGTTTACTCTCAACGCAAAATGTTTTCCTTTGTATATCCATACCATCACCTCTTATTTCTCAGGAAGTGACACAAAGTAACAGGCTTCACGATGCCATCAATGTCCGTTTGACAGTATTCATATCACAATACACAATCATGTACTGTAATTATACAAAATCCAAAGAATAAAATGTTACTAGTTACACTGGTTAAAATGAAACTGACAACCAAAAAGAAAAGAAAACAAACAAATCTCTGTCGGAATCCATAGAGACGCTTGACAATATTACAAAAAAAAGCAGCCAAATAATTGTCCTAGCATGCTGCAGTTCATTGCCATAATTTCGTAAATTCCCAGCTCTTTGGGGGAAAGAAAGTGCGTTTTCATAGCCTATAGTTCTCAAAGAAATAGCTTTTACGTGGAGGTGAGTCAACAGAAAAAGGAATGCAAAGTTAGGCACCAAGATTGCTCAGACAGCAACGGAGTCTAAAGAGTCGGACTTCAAACTCTTCCAAACCAGATCTGGTTTGTTGAAAAAGAACCTGGACAGTGGCATTAGTCCAAGAGGGCCAAGGAAGAAACACTTTACTGTTAATAAGGAAGAAAACCATCAAGAACTAGAACAATTAAGACAAATATTTTTTCTACTCCACTTTGAAGCTGAATTACAGCTTTTCATGTTTGGAAAAGAGATGCAGTTGATCTGTGGGTAGGACCCCTCTCTCTTCCCTCACCCACCCTCCCCGCTCCTGATCCAGCAGCTTAATGTTGGGTGTACAGATATCGCGGATTCAATTTCCTTAAAGTAAAATTCCCATTTCTTCATGTGTGGCCATGCCTCTTTTTAACAATGAGGTATAATTTGATACGAACAATGCCTGTTCCTTCCTGGGCTAGGGACTTGGTCAATCATGTGGGCAGAAAACAATTCAACTTTCTGATAAAATCACACACATAAAAAAAGTATTGCACTTAAAACAACAACAACAAAAACTCAGCCCAACCAGCAAAGGGCCAATGAAACTCTTCGGAAGTGCTGTGCTTCCTGCCCTTTGCTGAGCATCTGGACCTTTCTGGTGTTTGGTTGAATTGGGTCCGTTATTAGATGTCCAGAAGTGAAAGAGTCCAAAAGACACTGTAGGCTCTTTAAGGCTAAGTCTTCCCGGTGCTTCTATGAGATAAATTATCTCCTTGGCCACATACTACAAAGCAGGGGCTCCTTTTAGCAAAATGGCTAGCAAGGCCCCCCAAAAACTCTGGAAGCAAGGGAGGATGGGTACACATCATGTCCTGTCCTGTGAACAAGAGAGAGAGAGACACAGTAAGCAGCTTCGGGGAGCAAAGCCGCCCATCAGCAGCTCTGTGGCTGAGGTACAGAGATTCCTCTAACTCCCCCACTAGCCTTCATTACACTCAGCTCCACAGCCCATGTGGACATGGGTCTATCTGTGCCTCCTTTCTGTGGATCTGAATGTCTTTCCCTCTACTGGCAAATTTGCCTCTCTCTGTGTTTCCTCATTCTTTATCCTTCCTGCCACCTTGTTCTTTTTAGCTATCTCTTGATGGCTGCACAGGTACAATGTTAATCCTATCCTGCTATCCACCAGTCCATATGCTACTTATCCTTCTATATTTCTCCCACAAGGCACCCCTGTCCCTGTCCTCTCCCCTCTCTTCAGTCGTCCCCCCATTCCACATTCTGTTTACTGAGTTGAATTGGCAGATTACTTGCTACTTCAGCCACAATTACTTACACCTCCAAAATCTGATTTCCTAGTCCAAATTTGAGCACAAGGCATTGAATATGTTACCAGTATTTTCACGGAGCTCTCAAGTAAGTGCTCACATAACGGATGAGGTCAAGGCATTTCTAGACTCTGCTATCCTGAGACTATTGTCAATATTGTTTTTCTTCTTTGTGGTCTCCACTCTAGTTCATGTTTTCTTTGTAACCTCTTGCATGACCACTGTAATCAATAAAGTATTTGCACAGAATATCTAGATAAATAGCATTGGATGGTAGTATCCTGGTATCTCAGGCACAGATACAATATCAGAGTAAATTAAAGTTCAGGGCGGAGGGATTGGAGGTCAAATCATCATGAGTTGCCAAAGCTTCTGCATGTCACACCCATCAACGAAGGTGCACTGAAGCTCTAAGATCTACTACGGTATTTCTCTCTCCCTACCTCCCTGTGACCACCTCTGTGGAGTCAGAGTCAAAACGTATGACTGCTGGTGCTGCCTTTTGTTGTATCCTATCATGTCCCCTTCCATTGTTCTAAGACAGAGCACTCATGATGGACTCTTCCCTACTTACTGCTCCAGATTCTGAGCTAGGACTTGCTAACGTTCTCATAGATGACATCACTGATGCAGAACTGCTGCTTCTTCTTCATCCACATCAGTTGCACACACTGATGGATAAAAATGTACTGCTCCTGGAAGAAAAGACAAAAACATGTTTCAGAGCAAGATAATTTTCTGCAAAAAAAAAAAACCTGAAAAGATATAATATTTTAATACTGTGGCAGAATTAAATACCATGATCTGATGTCAAAAGAAGCAATTTTCATTATTTATAAGGCATAATTTTATAGCTAGAAAATGTAAAAGAATCAACAGTAAAAATATTTTGATTAATAATAGAGCTTAGACAATCACTACTCAATGCTAAAGGCAATGAATATTCAATCAACAAATTATGAGGCTGTTTTGGAAAAGAAAATGCATCACCTCATAAAACGCCAAAATAAATTCCAGGAATTTTAATAAATTAAGCCATAAAAATATAGAAGAAAGTATAAATTAATTCCTCTCTGATTCTTAATGTAATTCCTTAAAGAAGGACTTTCTAAATTTCAAAATGATGGAATTAAATTACAAATAAATATTTCAAGCTACTGTATGTAAAAAAAAAAAAAAAGTAAAACGAATAAAGGGAAAACCAGAAAATGGGACACAAAAATAGTTTCTGGAATCATGATGAAACATTAATATCTTTATTTTTGCTTAAAATTCGTCCAAATCAGTAACCTCCATGCTTAAATTGATGAATAAAATACACCAACCACTAGATGAAATATTTCTTAAAGGCAGGGATTATGTCTTTTTATTCTTAATACCTAGCACTTAGTTTGTGCTTATTAAATTTTTTTTGAAGCAAACTGAGGAAATATTAAAACATATCAAAAAATGGCCCAGTAATCAAAAATGTAAATTAAAACAATTGTTTTTCATCCATGAAGTGAGAAAAGCTAAACAAAAAATGTACCATTCAATGATGACTTGAGTTTGTTGAAGCAGTCATTTTTATCTATTGTTAGTGGAGGTATAATTAATAAAGTGCTAATAAATAGCATTGTGGACACAGATATCAGTAAAAAAAAAAAAGTGGAAAAGAATCCAATTTAATGTCCCATACAAAGGAGAATGGTTTAAGTAAGCAACGGCATATCTGTAATGAAACATTGAGTTTTAAAATGAGATTTATAGAGTTTTAGGCTATTTGAGATGATTCACATAGTAAACTGTGAAGTGAAAAATCATAATGTAAAATTAACATGGTTTATATAGCATACAAGCATAACTGTGTAAATTTATACCATCATGTGCCTCATAAGGACATTTTAGTCAATGATGGACCGCATATATGACAGTGGTCACATAAGATTAGCACCACGTAGCTGAGGTGTGTAGCAGGCCATACCATCCAGGTTTGTGTAAGTACTACACTGGCGGAAGAAATTTTCCTCTACTATTTTAGGTTCTTCTGGCTTGTCTAAGGATTAAATTGACATGAGACAGATAAACAGAAGAAAAAGAAACAAAAGTTTAATAACATGTATACATGGGAGAAGCCCACCAAAATGGCTGAAGCCCTCACCTTAAATACCATCCTCAGCTAAAGACGAAAAAAGATGTTAGGGGTGTGGGAGTCAGGGACTTCAAAGGGAAGGAAGACAATTCACAGGTGGGCGCAAAGGAGCAAACATTTGGAAAACAAGTGTTTGTTTGGTTACACAGAAACAGAAGAACACAGAGGCTCCCCCCGCACCCCCAGTGCACCACCATCCCCCCACCGTCTACCACCTAGTTCATGTTATGCTAAGGTGATAGCTTGCTTCCTGAGACAGGATTTTTAAAATTTGAATTCTTTTAGGCAGTTCAGGGAGAAGAAACAAGAAAAACATTCTGAGTCTTTTGTTTCCTAAAAATAATCAGTCTAAAATAATCCTCACATTAAAGAGACATATTTTGGAGTGGCGAACTTTGTTCCCCTTCAGTACACTCTCTGATGTTCACACAACTATGAAATCGCCTAACAACGCATTTCTCAGAACGTATCCCCATCATTAAGCAATGCGTGGCTGTCCTTGAATGAAGGCTGAGATGAGATATGCCAAAATATTGAGAGTAACTGTCTTTGTGCCATGAGATCAAGGTAATTTTCTTTATTTCCCAGAATTTCTTTATAGGTAATACCATTAGAAATAACCATTAAATAAGAACCAGTTAAGGTAGACACAGAATTTCAAGGAGCTTTTTATATGGCAACTTTACGTAAAGGATGAGGTTAAATATAGAAGTCCCCCCTCATCCTTGGTTTCACTTTCTGCAGTTTCATTTACCCACAGTCAACCAAAGCCCAAAAATATTAAATGGAAAATTCTAGAAATAAACAATTTATAAGGTTTAAATTGCACACCATTCTGAGTAGTGTGATGAAATCTTGTGCCATCCAGCTCCATCCCACCCTGGACGTGAATCATCCCTTCTAGCGGATCCACACTGTGCATGCTACTTGCATGTTACTCAGGTAATAACTGTCTAATAGGTTATCAGATCGACTGTCACAGTGTCACAGCACTTGTGTTCAAGTAACCCTTATTTTACTTAATAATGGCCCCAAAGCACAAGAGTAGTGATGCCAGCAATTCGGATATGAAAAAGAGAAGCTGTAAAAAACGCTTCCTTTAAGGGAAAAGGTGAAGGTTCTCAACTTAGTAAGGAAAGAAAACAAATCACATGCTGAGGTTGCTAAGATCCATGGTAAGAATAAATACTCCGAGAAATTGTGAAAAAGAAAAAAGAAATTTGTGCTAGTTTTGCTGTTGTACCTCCAATATGTATGTACAGGGAAAAGCATAGTATATATAGGGTTCAGTACCATCCATGGTTTCAGGCATCCAATGGGGGTCTTGGAACGTATCCCCCATGGATAAGGGGGGACTACTGTACTTCAGACTTCCCTGGGTTCATCTCTTAGCCTAACCTGTATTATTTTTAAGAAGCTGGAGAAAATATATTTCCCTATCTTGTGATGGTGTCACATCAATAACTGAGCTACTCCTTTTCATGATCACCCATCGCTCCATCATTTCTGGTGTGTCAAGCACTGGGCATAGATAAGGCCAGAAACTGCCTGGTTTCTCATCCCATAACTACTCAGTGGACAAACTTTGTGTCCAAAAAAGAAAAAGTAGCTAGACCACAGGAAAAGTAAATAAAAGACTATTTATGAACACATCCCTGAGTGTTCCTGAGAAATCTAAGCTGCGGATCAGGCGGACAGGCTGCTCAAAGCAAAACCCTAAGGGACCTCCAGGGAAGCCTATTAGAAAAAATCAAACAAAACATTTGATAAAAATAGACGAGAGCTCAAGGGAGGCAAACACCATCCATATGTAGCACTTTACAGTTTTATAGCACATATTTAGATTATATCATGTCACATCATGTATACTTTACAACAGTTCATGAACATTGTCATTCTCATTTTACAGATGAGGAATGAGAGCTTTGAGAGGTAGAGCGAGTTGTGTGTGTCATGCTGGGATCCAGGCCTTCTTGTAGGGTCTGACCTGATGACCCCTACTCTCTTTCTAAGTACCCCTTGCTGCTCTTGTGCAGAGGCCCATGCAGTGTGTCTGGTCAGGTGAGAAAGGGGAGGAGGGCATATCAAAATACAGCCCATGCAGCATGTTGCAGTGACCTGAAATGTGCATCTGAGGACAGGGCCAATTTAATTAGTTACTCCTGCTACTTTTAGATTGGGGTGGGGTGGTTGAATCAAGGTGATGGGCAGTCTAGAGGAGGTGGGACAATTAGAAACCAGCTATGGGAGGCAATCTGGTACACAATACACAGGTGGTTTATATATATACATAGTCAGAAATCAGCTGGAGAATCATTCTGGCCATTTGAAAATGATTAATGTCAAAGGGATACTCTGGGATGACAAAGTTGAAGAAAATAATTTTTTCCTCTGCTCCTTACTTAATAACGTCAGTAAACTAGAAGGCAGCAGGACTGGGGTGTGAACAGTCTCAAGGAGGATGTTAGGAAAATCCTAACCTTCAAAATACAGGTTGAACCACGAAAAACACAGGAAGGAGGAAAAACAAAGGTAAATGGACAAGATGTTCCAGACATAACTAACAAAACAGACATAAATAAATAACTTGAACCTGAGAGCATCCACAGCAAAATCCTGAGGGAACTCAAGAGTGAAGCCGGAACAGTTGGAAAAATAACTAACTCATGGTGACCTCCGCCTCTTCTGCTGACTTTGACTTTTCCCATGAGGGTTCAGGGAAGGGATATCGTACTTAAAAAAGACTGTTTCCCTGGAGATGTCGACCTAAAATGCCATAACCGCCATAAACAAAGTCAAACAACCAAAATGTGGAGCAGGAAAGTTAGGGAGAAAACATTTGCTCAGCTTTGCAGAAAGGCACATGGTGGCTGCTCCAGTTTCACGTAACTACCACACCTGAGGAAAGATAATGGTGCTGAAAATTGGATGGAGGGTCGGCCATGTGAAGGTAGTTTTTAAAAAGGGATTAAGATTTTGTAGTTGGGAACAAAAGCAAACAGGCTATAATCAAAGTCTATAAAGTTATAAAAGGTATAAATTAAGTCAATGAGGCAGACAATTCATGGAATCCAAAATACTTACAATAAGGCTGCCCCTTTGAAGCTTGGGGATTAATATACATAATGGCGAGTTTTAATCACATCTTGGGGTGTAAATTTATAGAAGCGAAAGCCAAAAATATGGACCAATTCATAAAGTATTGTTTAATCACTAGGTAGTGGGCTTCTCTGGGAAACCAGGACATTTTAAATTTATGATAACAAGGTAATGCTCATGTCTCCACAGTAATAAATTAGAAGGCAACAGGACTGGGATGTGAGCTCCGGGAAGAGAGGACACAAATACATGACTTGCACCCTCATTATCCATGAGACATCTGAATGTGAATGAGTTACTCCTTCCGAAGTGGTATGATCTGCCAGAGCTCAGAATTAAACACATGGGAAGCGCTGTGCCAAGCCTGGGTCAGATGGGCATGGGAAGGCAGGAGAGAAAAGTAGAAAGGCTGGAAAAGGAGAAACCGGAAGTGTTAAGAGACGGCGGCCATTACTCCAGGCTTTTTGAGCTATACTGACATCTAGTGGTGTTTGAAAGGAAAAGCATAAGGAAAACCAAGGCCACCTTTAATCTCTAGGATATTTGCTAAGAGGTCAGGGCAGGTTGTGTTCTACTCTGCAAGCGTTCCTCCCACACACACTCCTTGAGAAAAGGCATTATCGTACACCTGAAGCTAATAAGTCGTGACGACGGCTGGGTGACTGGCATTATGAAGACACTATTTATTGTGCTTAGGTTTGGGGGCCCAAACGGGTGCATGGCCACTGCTGCTCCAAGGAGTGTGATGCTGTCTGCTGGCACCTGCCTGGGGCTGCCTCTCCAGCCTAAATACATTCCACGGCTTCAAGGGAGGAGAGGACTTTGGTGAAGAGGAGGAAGAGGAAGCACATAACACTGCTGGGTATTTCTAGGGATGCTCCCGTGTTGTTACAATGAAAAATCCATTCCTTTAGATCAAGGGAACTGACAGCAGATGGGGAGCTGGAAATCCTTGATATCATAACGGGTACAGAAGGCATAAATCCAACCCATATCATCATCAAAAGTGAATTGGGACAGAGAGTCACATGGAGGACAAACTAATGACAAACATTGAATCAAGTCTAGCATTTTAAATATAAATTAAATCACATCAGTTCCACAGTCTCCATTTGGTGGCATTCACCCAGATTGGCTGTTACCTTCACTGAACTCTCAGTCTGTTCAAAGAGGTTTTATTCTATTACGGATACCTCCAGGTAGTCTGGATTACTAAAGGGTTTATGATGCCAACAGAAGTACAAGCATTATACAACAAATGAATTTCTAGGGGATACTATCTATTTTTTTTATACTTTGAAACAGTTTGAAAGTTCACAATAAGAAACTAGAAAGGGCAGATGCAAAAAAAATTCAAGATAATTGTTTTGAAGCATGAGATTGAATAATGGTAAGTTTTTCAGTCAAGGGCAAATTTAAAAGTATATATTGATTACGTTCCTACCTCTGTCTGTACCATAGACATCCGGTATGACCTCATTTCTGACACCAGCCCTAAGATGTCAACAAACTCATGATCCCGAATGTGCTGCAAGAGCCTGTCCAGGGCAATGAACGTTCCTGTCCGTCCAACTCCAGCACTGCAAAAGAGTGTTCAGATAGCACATAACTCAGACGGTGCTTCTATGCTGTTGAAAATAAATTGGTGAGGGGCTGGCCCTGTGGCCGAGTGGTTAAGTTCGCGCGCTCCGCTGCAGGCGGCCCAGTGTTTCGTTGGTTCGAATCCTGGGCGCGGACATGGCACTGCTCATCAAACCACGCTGAGGCAGCGTCCCACATGCCACAACTAGAAGGACCCACAACCAAGAATATACAACTATGTACCGGGGGGCTTTGGGGAGAAAAAAGGAAAAAAATAAAAAATCTTTAAAAAAAAAAAAAAAAGAAAAGAAATTGGTGATTACAAAACAACTACAAGTAGCACTGAAAAAAAAGGAAGACTGAACTCCTGGCAATATTTTCTTGTTTTTTGTCTTTTTTTTACTGAGGAAGATTTACTCTGAGCTAACATCCACTGCCAATCTTTCTCCATTTTGTACGTGAAGCACCACCACAGCACAGCCACTGACAGATGAGTAGTGTAGGTCTGTGCCTGGGAACGGAAACCTGGCCACTGAGGTGGAGTGTGCCGAGCTTAACCACTAGGCCACCTAGGCTGGTCCTGACAATGTTTTCTACTTAACTGATTTTTAAGTATGCAATTGTGGTTGGTTTGTCTTCTAACATCACATTTCTGACTATCACTGTGTGAATGAAGCTGGGACTGCTCTCTCTGGTCTAACAGGTGAATGTAGCAAGCAAGCTGCATCAGCTTAAAGTCAGTACCGAAATCCATGCTGTGCTGTGGAGCAGCCGTGCAGGCGTGCAGGCCATCATAAGCCCGTGTTAGAATGACTCTGCAACCCCACACCTCATGACCGAAGACGCCAGCTGGACAGATCCGCAGCAGGAAAACACAGCAGGTACCTTGCTCCCACATTTTGCGGCTGCATTTTTTAGAGATTGAGGGGAAAAGTAATGACCCTGGTCCTTGCCTCCCTCCACACCTAGATTACACCAAAATTACAAGCCTTGTTTGATGTATAACCAAAAAGTTCTCGTTTACGTTGTTTAAGTATGTGACTATTAGATGTGTAAGCCCTTTTCTGCACATACACTGCTTTGTTAAAAAGTATAAAAACTACACTCAGATCTGTAGACCTTGGAGCAGTTCCTCAGAATATGTTGTTGGATTGTTTCCCAGGACTCGAGTAGCTCACTTTGATTATCAAATATCTCCTTTAATTAACCTTTACACAGACTCTCTATTTCCGTTGGCACCCGCTCCCTCCCTTAAAGAGGTATGGGTCTACACTGCCTTGGCGAGACCCTCCCTGGCCTCAGGCTCCCTGCTTCTTGAGGAAAGTAATGATTCCATACAGAGCCCTCTAGACAGTGGGTTTCTGCCCTCAGGGAGCTGAGACGCATAAATAATTCCCCATTTCCTGGGTAGCCTCAGAGTTAAGCCCTCACATCCAGCTGGAAAGTCTAGCTGAGATGCCCATACTCTAGCTCTCGCTCTGGGACCATAGAGATTTGAGTGCCTTCAACCCTAGGTTCAGGTCACCATCTCAGACCTTCCTTACAGCACATCTGACCTTCTAGTGGGTTCTGGGCCTGCTTCAATTTCCCAGGGGTCTTTTAGATAGTTGCCTCAAAATCAAATGAAATATTTAGACCCAGTCTCTTCCAGTCCCCAAATCCCAGTGCTCAGAGCATAGAGAGAAGGGGGCATGCGCTGACCGATGGCCCACCCCAGTCCCCAGTTCTACAGGTTAAAGTCAGCTCTTCTTTTCTTCCAATCACTCAGAAACTGAAGTGCCAAATGGTTCCAAACTCTGAATTATCATGAAATTATAAGAAAGACAAAGTCAGAACCAATTTACAGGTGGAATTTGCTGGGAGAGAAATACAACTAGAAGATTTGAGTTCAGAGCCCCAGTTCACTCTTTCTGCTAGTCAGCTTTTTCCTCCTAGGACTTATCTTCTCAGATAAAATGTTTTGCCTCTGGGTGAACACCTGCACAGTCACATCCAGAACTGTACCTGCTACCTGCTGTGAAAAGAAACTGAGTTTAACCCCGTGGGTGAGCAGCTTTATTTTCTCCTCTTGGAAAGATCTATTTTGAGACTAGAAAATTCCATCTGGTGAAGCAAAGCTTTTAATTTGTGAATGCCTAAGGTGGACTGACAGCAAGGATATCCTCCTTAATCAGACACTTGTTAGCTGAGGAAGGATTTTTCTTTCCAGGGAGACAGATCTGTCTCTCTCTGTCTCTGTCTCTCACAAAGACACACACACACACACTCACCAGCCACTCTACTTCACAAAGGACAAAGTGCTAGCTCCGGGATTATAGATTTATTTGCTCAAATTGACGAGGCTGCCAATGCCTCCTGTAACATCTTTATCTCTCTTCTATCTCTGATATACAGAGAGGGAGTATGTTTATATCCCCTACTCTTTTGAGGTTGCATAAAAAGTTTCCAATATTATGTCACACATGGATCTTGATGGAGTTTTGTTCACTTGGTAGGAAAGAAAGCTTAAATTCAAAGATAACTCTTACCATAAAGAATCAGCATAGTCCTTGATTTTTGCTAATACAATAGATCATATAGCCTCTTTCATTTTAGCTGCCAGGAAATTTAGAGACAATCTTGAAGAGCAAAGAGAGCAAATATGTTATTGAACTGAATATATTCATTTCTCCTTTCTCTCCTCTTGCTTTGATGTCTATTTATATTATTCTGGGCTGTGATTAGCTTTTCTTTTTGATGAGGAAGAGAGGCTCTGAGCTAACACGTGCTGCCAATCTTCCTCTTTTTGCTTGAGGAATATTGATGCTGAGCTAACATCTGTGCCAATCTTCCTCTATTTTAGGTGGGACGCCACCACAGCATGGCTTGATCAGTGGTGCTAGGTTCCTGCCCAGGATTCAAACCTGTGAACCCTGGGCTGCTGAAGCAGAGCATGTGAATTTAAACCACTACATCACCTGGCTGGCCCCTGTGATGAGGTATTTTTAATTTAACCTTGTATTTAGCCATGTTATAAACCACTCAGAATCCTTAATAGGATAAGACAATATCACATAGTGCTTAACAGCTTGGCCTTGCGAGACAGGTGTGCCTGGGTTTGAATCCTAACTCCTCCACGTTCTAGTTGTGTGAATGCCTTCACCTCTCTACTCTTCCATTTTTTCATCTGAAAATGGAAATAACAACATTTATCTCATAGGTTATAGGATATAAGAGAGTCATTGTAAATAAATCATGTATGGAGTAAGACATCAGTTAATTATATATTTTTAAAAATTCGTAACTCATTTCATTATTAATTAATTCAATCTGATCAGGGGTTTATGGAATGGTGGGCTGTTTTCTCTATAAAACAAAGCCCATGGTGCTTAACCACAAATGCATTTGATGAGGTTACCTGCAGTGCACGATCATGGGGCCTTTGTTCTTCATGGCTTGCTGTCGGACCACGTGTACAAACTGCAGGATGCTTTCGGCAGCATTCGCTGTGGGCACACCATGGTCAGGCCATGCCGTGTAGTTAAAATGCATCACATCCTGCATCTCATCAGCCTTTAGGAGAAAAAGCCAAAACAAGTATTAATCTCTCTGTCCGCTGTCAGGATGGCTCAGGCCTCCCCTGCAGCTCACAAGTTAATGGTCTAAGAAGGTAAAGCCACATCCCACTCCTGGTTGATATACTTCCCTTTCTAGCTCTGAGCACTGTGTCTGCACAAAGCAGGCCCTGAAAAAAAAATACTAATTGTATAAAGCTTCAAATAGTAGGATAAATAGGCTAATCCGTGCCTGTGTAGAGATAAGAGCTTAAGCAGATCAGGTTTGCATCCTGGCTGTGCCATTTAGCAATGGCATCAGCTTTGGGCAATGAATTAAACGCTGTGGAAGGTGCTGTTGGTGCCCGCCTTGGGTCCACTTTGCCAGGCTGGTGCACCCCTCTCCCAGCTGCTGCTAACAGCATAGAGCTGCGCCCTTCTCCTCATAGTTGTCCTCCACTAACTGCCTCGTGGGCTACTAACTCTATGGTGCCATTCATGCCCCAGCGCTCTCCATGGGACCCAGCTGAGGCTGGACTTCAGCTGAACCCACAGCCGTGGGTGGCTTCTTCCTGTCCTGTCCCATCCTGCTTCTCTTGTACCTTCAAAAGTCAACTATATGGCAATCCCTGTCTTGGGCTCTGATACTAGGGGACTTGATCCAAGATAAATTGCTGAACACCAGTTTTCTTATTTCTAAAAAGGGTCTTTTTAGGTGTTATAGTATAACATAACCTAAAAACAGGGTTGTTGTGGGGATTAAGTGTGATCATGTTTGTAAAGGATGGTGCCTGTTAGATATTGTCATCATCACCAACACCATCTGATGATCACCCTAGCTCATGTCTGGCTCCGAGCGTTTATGTGGTTGGTTCTGGGAATCCTAGTAAGTGGGTACATTTGTATATTTATTCTATTCATGCTATCTCATCCATCAAACATATCGCTGTTCTCTCTGAACTGAGTAAATATCAGTGAGGATGTGGACCCTTCAAGATTCACTTTTTTTCAGTCCCTATTAATTTATAAGCATAAAGATTTATTCTGAGCTTGTTATCAACTCTCAGAAATATCCTAAACCCAGGCCTCAGGTTAGATGAAAATCGAATTCATCCCCCACCCCTCAAACTCGTGAAGAGCCTAGAATCCACTCAGGAGGTGGAATTCTAGATCATAATTTGGGAGAGTTGGCCTGGCTATGAGTTTGGGGCTAAAGTGGAGGGTCAGGTATTAAAGAGAAATGAAATGCAAAGAGTCAGTGGTCTTGGGCAGAGTAAAATTTATATAAATATAAATAAATGTACAAATAAAATGCATAAATAAATATACAAGATTTGTATAAGTATAAACACAAGTCAGTACTTCACAGACCCACTGTCCCCTTGACACCTAAGGCCGTACATCCCCAGCTGTGGGCAGTGCCTCCCTCATTGTGTTCAGGGATGTTTCTTAGACATATATATAGAACACAAAGTCTGCAAATATGCTGGTTACCCTCAATGCTGTCTTCGGGGAGTATGGCAAGAAGGTAACCCAAGCATAATAAACTGTGTAGAATGACTCAATTACTCAACATCATGAGGATTTAAGGATATTCAATCACTAGATAAATTTGGTTGCCCAGAAAAGTTCATGAAAATGCTGATTCTTTTCAAATGCTGGTTGCAGACTTAGCACAAAGACTTGTACATTGTAGGATATATATATATATATATTCTAATACAGGTGATCTAAAAATATATCTAGCTAAAATATGCAAGGTGGTTCAAAAAAAGGAAACATTGTCATTAGTCTTGCTTGAGCTGCAAAGCAGAGGTCTACATATCAGGGTGATCCCTGTCACCTGAATAGCAAGGTACACATCCATGGGAACAAACAAGTTTTGCTGGCTTTTAGCCTCCAGTTGTTACTCAATTCATGCCAAGTTTCAAGTACTGGAAAGTGACAAATTGGGTGTTACGGCCATTTTCCTTCCTTCTTCTTAAGTGAGAAAACCCTTCTTGTTACATCTTACTGAGCCATTCCAAAATTTCTCTTACCCTGATTTCTTCATTTTTGTAATTTTATCTGGTGTACTCTGAAATTTTCCACATATTAATATGGAAGGAATAAAGAAGAATATATACAAAATGAAACAAATAAAACAATGTATTCATTGGCACAGCACAATGTTCTTTGGCAATTTAACCTTCATCCAGGAAGATTGAAATTTAGATTCTGTATGTTTATGGCCAAAAGGTGGCACTCTGGGACCAAATGCTTCTAACTACTGTATAAACACTTTACCAGAAAACATTATTATTCAACGCTTTATTCCTATATTTCAAGCCCTTCACATGATTGTCGTTGAAAGATAGGTCATTGTTTAGGACCAAGGACAAGAAAGCACAGCATTGACCATACAACGAGCTGTATGACTCTTCCTTGTCAAGGTAACAGATGTGGGAACAGACCTTATTCATTTCTCTGCAACTTTTTTCTTCTAAATGCAAACCCAGGGAAACATTTGTTCTAGCAGTTTGCATTGGCTTTCCAGCTGAAATAGCCAAGAAAGAAAGCATAGTTCAAATGGCATTCATTTGTCAAATATTATCTCTGATGGAAAGTCCAGTGCTTTATTATTTTTGAAATCATTCATTCACTCACTGATTTATTCATTCCACAAAGATTATTAAATGGACAAGAGTTGGGATTCTAAGGATTATTGAAATAGGGTACTTGCTTCTGAAACTCACAGCATTCCGGGGAGGCAGACATGAAGAGAGAATTGTAACCCTTTCTGGCATACTGTGATGGAGCAATATGCATGAGACCGGAGCAGAGGAGACAAGGGATAAAGGTCTCTTGAGACTAGGGAAAGCTTAACAAAAGAAGTGACATTTGAGCTGAAACTCTATTTGAATAGGAATGTGCTTAGGGAACAGGAGGAGATGGGCATTTCAAAGAAATGGAACAGCATGAAGCACAGCCTGTTACAATCATCCTGGGATTTGCCAGATCCTCATGGTAGCAAAAGCCATTGCCAACTTCCAGTGGTTAAGAAGTGATTTAACTCTTGCAAATATCAATAACTGGCTAGTTAATGAGTGCTTATATCGTATTGACGCAGACAACCTTTGTTTTCATTGTCTACATTGAGAGTCAGCAAACATTTTCTGTAAAGGGCAGACTAAATATTTTAGGTTTTATGCATCACACAGTCTCTGTTGCAACTATTCAAGCTTGGTGTAGCACAAAAGCAGTCAGAGGCAACAAGTATACAAATGTACGGCTGTCTTTCAATAAAATATTATTTACGGACACTGAAATTTGAATTTCATGTAATTTCCATATGGTATTTCATGTGAAGTATTCTTCTTCTTCTGATTTTTTTCAACCACTTACAAATGTAAAACTTATTCTTAGCACACGGGCTTTGCAAAACAGGCAGTGGTCAATTTGTCCATAGGCCACGGTTTCCATCCCCTGACCTACAGTGTTAAGAAGGGCTGTTTCTAAGCAGAGAACATTTCAATGAGGAATTTCTTATTAAACTTTGTCCTCAACATAGAGCATGTTTAAGTGGAGAATACTAGCAAAACTTCCCTGCCATTTTCTGGGACTGTCCTATGTGAAGAAGACAACAGGGTGACTGTAGTTGATGTCGTTGTCCTCACCTAGCCTGGCACACAAACATTCAGCAGGAGCTCAAAGGCTTGTCATCAGAGGGTAACAAACTTTATGGGAAAAGTAGACCTTTTTTTGACATTCTAACAATCAGAAATCAAAGGCATTTCACTAAGAGATATGGAACCATGATTAACAAGGCCTAGAAGTATCTTTGAAATAATAAAAACTAAACCAGAACAAAATAAGAAAAAAAAGCCAAACAAAACAAACCCAAACTACTAAATCATGGTTTAAGTGTTTAATGTAAAATGTAATTGTGCCTTATATATCCTAATTGTACTCACAGATGGTTAGTATAAGTAATGAGAATACTTCCCTCCTCAATCGTGCCTTGTGAGCAATAATCCTGTGTCTTCTGCTGCCCTGGGCTAATCTGAGATGGAACAATGCAGACTTTTTATTCCATCTCCCCAGGCCCTCCAGACCAACCATTTCATCCACACCGTGGTGGATGAAATGGGAAACAAGTATATTAAAGTGAGATTTTTTCCTAGAAGGAAGCAATGTTGCAGAGCTTGAAGTGCTCTGAGCGTCTTACATGATGGTGGGTTGGTTTCCTGACACCTGGGGGGGATCCCTCAGTTTGGGGACAGATCCGAACTTATGCTTTGTGACTTACATAGTTGATCCGGAAGTGTCTACAGGCCCAGTCGTCCTGCTCTTCCTCCGAGACCATCTCCACAGTGATGTCTCCGTAAGCTATGGGTTCTTCTGTGAATGGCCAGTAATGGTCACATTTCACCTGAGGGGACAAGAACAATCTTTTCAAACAAACAGGCCAGGGAAGAAATAGACTGCGCTCATTTAGTGAAAACAAAAGTACTTGCCTCTGAAGAAAAATAAAGCGAGTGGAGCAGTTGGTGGTACAGAGTAAGCGCTCAACCCGTGGCAGCAGCTGGGGCAGGTTTTGCTGCTAAGTGAGGACAACCCCATTAGGCACTTACCCTCCTTTTCTCATTACACTGAGTGAGCATGACAATAATCTGAGACTTCTGTTGTAGGACCATCTTCCAAAAGTCATTTCTGGTTTCAGGCAGTGGTCCCTGTGTAGCAATATACTCCTGGGGTGAGTTGTAGCCCTGAAAGATAAGTGACAAAATTGTCACCTAAGGAGCCAGGGTCAACACCAAATGCTCTTCCAGACAAATAAGAAAAAACTGCAAATTTACTGGGGATAAACCTGGCAAAGGATCACACACCTAGGTAATGTTTTCTCCTTTTCTCATCAAAGAGACAGAAGAACTGACCATATAGGGCTGTATGATTTGAAGCATTGTTTTCGGGAAGCTTATAAAGTCACACCCACACCTTTTCATGATAAACATCATTATCTTTACAGACATTTTAAGAGCACAGGGGCTCAGAAGGAGCCCTTTGAGTTTAACTGCCAACATGGAAATTTAAACACAAGAAAGTTGATCTTTAGTATTTAATTATTTACTTTCACTTTCACTAGACCTTTACAAAGAAACCTGAACGTTACTAATCTCTGGGCTTTTTTCTCCCCTTTCTTTATTCTGAAATGGAATAATGGAAACTGTTCTTTAGAACTGGATTGCTGGGTGGAGAATGGCTCTCTTTTTAACTGTTGGACGCATCCCTGTAGCCCTAATAGTCTTCCTCTGGCTGGGCTAGAATTCGGCTGTCTATTTGTGTATTTTTTATTTTTTCACTTACGGGGATGTAGTTGGCATTAATGTAGTCAGCACCTTCCTCTTCATTCATGGAGACTAATCTCACTCGGCTAAAGTCGTCTGTAGAGAAGAAGAAAAGAGATATTAAAAATCAGAGTGGAAGAAAGAATTGTTTTGAACCTTTCTACTCCTATCAAGTCAATATAGTCAGTGATAGAGTAGGAATATAAAGTTTATTTTAGCTTGATATTTTAGCCATACCTCAATCTTAGTTTCTTATCTAAAAAAAAATGCAAATATCTCTCAATCACCATTTTCTCCCCACTAACTCCCCTATCCTTGGAAGAACTGTCTCCAGGTTTTGTGGGGTATTGTGAAGAATATTTGCAGGAACGAAAATACCTGGTAGATTGTGTGGATGGCTAAAGAATGTAGCCTAAATCCATGATTTCCATTTTACTTAGGGACATTCAGAGGATTCACTACCTTTGAGAAAACTTTTCTCTAAGAGAAGGTGGAGTTGCATGGGTTTTTTGTAAATGGAGTTCAAATGAGAAAAGTAAACTCTGAAATGTGCATAGATGTCAGGTGTTTTAATGATAATACTACCTAAGTTTATCAAGAAACTCTATTAAGGAGAAAGTTCTCTTTCTGGAACTTTTTCAGCCTTCCTCTTTCACTTTTCCACTCTCTCCCAGCTCCCCCTAGAGTGTAGCAAAGAGGAAAGTTAAATCTATATTGGAATATATTTTAATCATCCTGTAAGTACTTTACATTACTTTTTCATTGAATGTTGCCTTTATGACAAAATGCTAAGCAATAACAGAACCTGGCAGAAGTAGGGAAGAGGAGGCATTTTAACACATTGCACTCCCTTCCCATTTGCCTCCTTCCATTGTCAATGAATTCACTGAAAATAGTTTAGAAGAGGACAAATTACCTTATCCCTAAGAGTTTTTGATCTCCAAAGAGCCAAATGGTCAGTCTTTTCTGCTCAGAGACAATTCATTTAAAAGCATAATAATTAAATCTTCCTCATACAATAGGATCTAATGACATCAAAACACAAATGTGATCAATACAATTGAAGAGATGGCCTTGAGGATCCAAACCACAACTGGGTCTGGCTAGAGATTAGAAAAACTGACTAATCTGCAATAACAGTCCTTCAGCCTTTGAAAGACATGAGCAGGATCGGCACTATTGACAATCTTACATGGTAGGATGTTTGTGTAACGATTTTTACATCGGTTCAGTGGCAGGTCTGCAGCAAAGTGTGAAATATCCAGTCCAATCAATTTCAACTCCTGTAAATGACAGAGAATAGACTTGAGATTTCCGTACATGGTGTGGATTGGATTACTGATCACATTGGCTTATAGTTCACACTGGATTATCCTTCACTCCCGGCCTGTAATGGAATTATCACACCACCTTTGCCGTAGAAAGTCACAGTAGCTCCCTTTTGGAGCAGAGTGTACCTCTTCACTCCACTGTTGTCAACTTGCTTTAGCCAATGAACTTGGGTAGATAAGAACCTTTAAATGTGCTTTTTTAGTTTGGTTTGCCTTCTTGTTTTTCTGCCTTCTGCTGTGAAAAGAACATGCCCAGGGAAGCTACCAGTCCCAGAATGAAGAGACACGTGGAGCAGACCTGACTCTGATCCATGGCCTGAAGCAGAACTGCTTCCCTGTCCCACAGACCCATGGGTAAGAAAAATCAATGTTGTAGGTCACTGAGATTTATACTATATAATGCTTATATAGCATTATTGCAGCAATTACCCACTAATATAACATATAAATACCTTGGCTAACTTGTTGATCATGTGGAGAGGTAAGAATTATGTGTATCATACTCAAGGAGTGGGAAATTTGAAACCAGAAATACATTTCAGGTTTTTGGAGGTATAGGATATCTGAAATATATGCAATTTGTGTAAATATTTCTTATTCTATGAGGAAATCTAGGTCTTTCTCCTGCAGGCAATGAGCCTTAGAGAAGGTAGTAAAAGAAAGAGTGAGGAGCAATGAGTAGGGAGCATTCTCCATGTTACAAGATGTAAGATTGACAGTAATTAAATATCTGGTCATGAAACCTCAAAAATAAAGATGAATCAGTAATGAGTGGGTAAAAATTAGAAGAACATCCAAATATATGTCTGTATACATCAGTACTCTTATAAATCCTACTATCCAGAGGTGCGTTGATAGGGCATTTTTATATAAACAGACAACCACAACACTTCAACAAGGAATACTACTGGAAAAAGGGGTTTCTAAGCTGCAGTGTCATGTGTCTGATGGGACCAAGGGGTTGTAGTCAGGCCAGCTGGATTTCCCTGTGGTCTATGTGAATAGCGCTCCCTGGAATCGTGCAGTGCACAACCAATGCAGCAGATCTAGTTATATTCTTGTACAAATTTGAGGGAAATATCAGTAAACAGCATATGTAACCATCTACAAATGGGATTACCTGGCTAGTATGCATCTTTCTATAAGACTATTAAGTGAGGCAGGAGAGAGACCGCTACAAGTTTTATTTACTCATTTAGGATGTTAATATTGCGAACAAGTTTTACTCTTCATAATTCCTGCCAATTATCTCTTCAAAGAATCTTTGACGTAGGAATACTTTTCTGGGGGAAGAATGTTGAAAGACTTTCGAAGGAGGTTGGAGACATTTGACGATGTTTTGAGAGGTAGAACAGGGATATCTCTTTCATGTTCTTTCTGTCTTGGTTCAAGAGCTCTTTGCAAAGCATATGCTTTAGAGATCAAGTTCTTGGGTCTTCTGCTGCTTCCCCATAGAAGTTCCTCCGCAGTTGAATGTGCTTATTGGCATGGGGATGCAAACCTGCAGTAACCTGATGAACCAACCTCGATTGCCCAGATTTCTCTCTTCCCTTGGTTCTGCATCACTTCTGGCTTTTCCAGATCACAAAACCTCAAGCTCCTTGGCTTAAGTTGAAGCTAATCTTAAAGACAAACTATGCTGACTTTGATCTCTAATTCAAAAATTAAAAGTTTTTCCATATCAGGCAAAATTCTTGCTTGCCAAATGCCT
The DNA here is from genome assembly GCF_021613505.1 of Equus quagga. NCBI lineage: Eukaryota > Metazoa > Chordata > Mammalia > Perissodactyla > Equidae > Equus > Equus quagga. Next base: position 42,576,956 of record NC_060267.1, read on the forward strand.
TTAAACAGAAGATTGTCACAGTTACTTTATAACTGATTTTTCCATCTTAAAGGGTTTTCAAAGACTGTCTATATCGTTCTCCTAAGAAATAAAACATTTTAAGCAAACTTCAACCAAATCAGTGTTATTTTTAGGTTAGTTCTTCTTGGCAGCCATAAGCTTATTTAAATGATGCTTCTATTGCTTAACATATTTTGGAAATCTACTTCCTTTAGAGAATGTCTTTATAGATAGTTTGTCAAAACATCTGGCTTATTTGGGTGTACCACTTATAAACTGTAGGGTTTTGGAAAAGTAGCTCAACTCTCATTAACGTCAGTTTAATTATCTGTAAGATAAGGCTAATAATATCACCAGACTGCACTGGCATATAGTGACTACCAAACGGAATGATTACACTCAACGAATATTAGTGCAGCACTATTGATAATGATTGTGAAATGCTTCTGCAATGATTCTTTGTTTGTTTTGCTTTGCCTGGCTCCATAATTCCTCCCTCCTTTGCCATTTGTGCTAACAGACCAACAACGCTCCCCACAAATCCCCTGCTTTGAGGACAGACTGATGAGCTACAGGAAAAGGTCTCGGATATGGAAGACACTGTGGAAATAGACTGAGGCTGAAAGCTGGAGCACATATGGAAGCTGACTAACTGATAGAACTTTAATTGTGTGTTGCCTCCCTGCTGTAAATGCCCTAAGTTCATAAGAGATATTTAATTGGCTGAACACTATAAATGTAAATTGCCAAAGCTGAATCACAGCAAAGCAAGAACAACATGTGTACACAAAATGCTTTGCAATCTTTGTAATTTAACCTGTCACTAAGTGGGAAATCAAATACTAGTTTCCAGTTCAGTAGCTTTGCAGTTTTATTTTCTTTCCAACCATATGGAAACTCCGGAGGCTTAAATCTTTACCAAGGCAAAGTATGAGGTGATGGCCTGAAACCAACAGAAATCATTTTTGAATTTTCTTTTGCCAGTTTTGTTTCTATTATAATTTATCATCATGGTTTTGATTTTTTTTCCTCTAGGCCACACAGTCATCCACAGTGGGTTGAATGGTGGTGCCCTAACAGATATGTCTGCATCCTAACCCTCATAACCTGTGAATATGGACTTATTAGGAAAAAGAGTCTTTTTTTTTTTTAAAGATTTTATTTTTTCCTTTTTCTCCCCAAAGCCCCCCGGTACATAGTTGTATATTCTTCGTCGTGAGTCCTTCTAGTTGCGGCATGTGGGACGCTGCCTCAGCGTGGTTTGATGAGCAGTGCCATGTCCGCGCCCAGGATTCAAACCAACGAAACACTGGGCCGCCTGAAGCGGTGCGCGCGAACTTAAACACTCGGCCACGGGGCCAGCCCCAGGAAAAAGAGTCTTTGCAGATGTCATTAAGTTTAGGAGCATGAGATGAGATCATTCTGAGTGGGTCCTAAATCTAATGACAAGCATCCTTATAAAACAGGGAAGAAGAGAGGCCATATAAAGATGGAGGGCATAGATGAGAGTCATGCAGCTATAAGTCAAGGAGTGCCTGGAGCCGCCAGAAGCTGGAAGAGACAAGGAAGAATTCTCTCCTAGAGCTGTCAGAGGGAGTATGGCCCTGCTAACACTTTGATTTTGGACTTCTGGCCTGTAGAATTGTGAGAGAATAAATTTCTGTTGTTTTAACTCACAAAGATTGTGGTAATTTGCTCTGGCAGCCCTAAGAAACCAATATAGACACCAAAGCCCAGGGGCAGTCTACATTGTGTTGGCTGGGTTTGAAGAATACAAGTCTTGAAAAGCAAAGCACAAGCTTGTGCACTCTATCAGTCTGCTTGTGCTGTCATGACAGAATATCACAGACTGAGTGGCTTAAACAAAAGAAATGCATTTCTCACAGTTCCAGAGGCTGCGAAGTCCAAGATCAAGGTGCTGGTAAGGTAGATTTCATTCTGAGGCTTCTCTTGGCTTATAGGTGATCACGCCTCACTGTGCTCATGTGACCTGCCTTATCTAACTCCAATTCCCTCCCAAAGTCCCCATCTCCAATACCATCACATAGGGAGTTAGGGATGCAACACATGAATGTTGGGAGGACACATTCAGACCCTAACATGCACCATCACCTTCTGAGCACAAGCTATATTCTGGCTGAAGAGTCTGTAACAATGTGGGCAGGTAATGAGCACTTGGTACTTGCTTTGGGATAGGCTGGACGAAAGTCCAGGTGAGTTAGATTACTAGACTATGGAACAAGTGAGGAGAAACAATGTGATGAGTGGTGTGGACATAAGAGCTTCTATCTGCGGCAAGTAAAGGGTCCAGAAGAAATGGGCAACATCCAATTACCTTTCAGGTAAACACAAAAGGAGAGGATGGATTTAGAACAAGCTATTTAGTGAGGTTCTGTATTAGTTTCCTAAGGCTGCCACAACGAAGAACCACAAACTGTGGCTTAAAGCAACAGAAATTACTTGTATTATAATTCTGGAGGCTCTAAATCCAAAATCAAGGTGTCAGCAGGCAATATGCCCTCTGTAACCTCTGGGGGAATCCTTCCTTGCCTCTTCCTAGCTTCTGATGGTTTGTTGGCAATCTTTGGTATTCCTCCACTTGCAGCTGGTAACTCCCATCTCTGCCCAAGTCACCAAGTCACTCAAGTGGCTCTTGCCATCACATTCTTCCTGCTTGTCTCTGTGTCTTCACATCGCTATCTTTTCACCAGTTGTATTGGATTGAGAGCCTACCCTACTCCAGTACGACCTCATTTTAACTAATTACATCTGCAATGACCCTATTTCCAAATAAGGTCACATTATGAGGTTCTGAGTGGTTAGGGCTTTGACATATCTTTTGGGGGACACAATTCAACCCGTAACAGATACTCTAAAAGAAGAATGGAGTGCAGTCATGATAGAAATTCTGGGCAAGTGATAGAAGACTGAGTAAGAAGGAAGTCAACCTCAGGAGAGTCTGGCAATAGCTGGCAGGGCCCTGGGCTCTAGGATGGGATTTAGGGGCAACACTGCAGTCAGTGGTCAAATTACTAGTACAGGCACTCGGAAACAGAGAGCAAACCTAGGAGATTAAGAATGAGAGGAGAGAAAACTCAGGTCTGGGAACAAAGCAAGACCCCTGGTGTGAGAACTGTTGGAAAGGGTTCAAGGTAACTTATTTCAACGACGGATGCAGGTAAGTCGGCAGTGAACTGGACTGAAACGCAGGTAAAAACAGCTGCAAGTGGGAGCTGCCACCAGAAATCAAAGGTCATCTTTTGTGAGCCAAGTGGTAGGTAATGTAGTTTGTTTTGATCTTTGCTGCCACATTTCTGAACAAAGGTGGTGAGGGCTTTCCCTAGAATCCTGATCAAACACAAAGCACAGAAATTAATGGCAGAATGAGCAATATGTGGTATGTCTCATGGGCTCTCAAATTTCAAGCTTTAAAGTCTGGCTCTTTAAAACCTTTTCCATATGAGACATAAGAAAAGAGGAACTGAATCTAATCCCTGGGTCCCAAACCTCCTTAAGAAAAGATGTATATTTTCATCAGAAGAATAATCAATCTTTCCAGCAGATCCAAAATCAGATGCAGAGTGAAAAACGAATTTATTCAGTGAACGCAAGTTAGCCACTCGTACAGCTTCATGTATGACTTATAGCCGTATTGGTAATATATGTAAATCAACACATTAGTTTCAATTTACATAATGCTTATGAATGATGTAATTTATCAATATGAGTGTGATATTTCAATGTCAGTATCAAAATGAACACGAGTATTAATCACTAATATAAACAGAATAAATAACTGTTCAGCTAGTGGATTTAGCTAGACCAGATGATTCAGCCATCTTAATACTCTCTTGGGTAACCATTAGAGCAGGAAACATTTTCTTTTTCCTTAAGCCTAAATTAATTATCAATTTCAGGAGAGTTTGAGGACTGCCATGTGAAAGGTCTGACATGCAACCTGATATTAGGTACGGTAGCATAATGCATCTTTGAAAATAGATGAGGATATGCTGACAGTGAACCTGAGGATGTCGGGGTAGGGTGGACTTGGGGACTGGCAATGCCTGGAAGACTGTCAAAAGAAAAAGGAAGTGAGTCACATCAGTGGGTCACTGCTTGAACAAATGTTAGTCCAAAACATACAATCTGAGCCTATGATTTAAAGCAGACTTCTGGAGAGTAATTTGTCTTTTCTCACCAGAGCAGAAATACAAGGTCAGGACTTGGCACCAAATAAATTACATACATGACCAATAATGTTCTAAGAACTAGGATATATAAGAAAAAAGCTTCATAATAAATAAAAATACCAAACACTTCCCCAAATCACGGTGTGATGGTTGATTTTATGCGTCTACTTAGCTAGGCTACAGTGCCAGGTTGTTTAGTTACACATCAATCTAGATGTTAAGTGAAGATAGTCTTTATATTACATTGACATTTAAATCAGTAGACTTTGAGTAAAGCAGATTATCCTCCATAATGTCTATGGGTCTCATCCAGTCAGTTAAAGGTCTTAAAAGAAAAGACTGAGGTCCCCTGAGGAGGAAGGAATTCTGCCTTCAGACTGCCTTCAGACTTGCGCAGCACTATTAGCTCTTTTCTGGGTCCCCAGACTTTCCTGCAGATTTCAGATTTGCCAGCTCCCATAATCATATGAGCCAATTCCTTATAATAAATCTCTCTCTCCATATTTATCCTATTATATCATCACATACATATGATATATATCCTATTGGTTCTGTTTCTCTGGAGAACCCTGAATAATACAAATGAGGTACATGAGTTATAAAACTTGGCTGTATCCTTGTCCCACATTTAGTCCAAGGCTTCTCAATGGAATGCTACTGGCCCGGGAAAATCCTTTGTTGTGCAGGACTGTCTCACTCATTGCAGAACATTTAATATCCCTGTTCCTCTCTCCATTAACTACCACTAGTAGCTTCCTCCCAAGTCATTATGACAACTAAAAATACTCCTGCACATTTCCAAACTCCCCCAGGAGACTGCCTGGTACTCGCCCAGTTGAGAACCACCAACTTAGTTCACCATACCCATTTAATAGATGAAGAAACTGAGGTGATGAGAAATGTGTGATTTTTTTCAATATTAATTAGTAGCAAAATGGTAGTGAGGACCCAGGTTTTTGGATTCCTCAAATTCCCTTTCCTTATAAATCCTATGAAATAAGCCTAGATCTGTTCATTTGTACATTGAATGTATACAAGCCCTCAACATGTTATAAATGAACATTTAGCACATACAATTTACCATTCTATCCTTCATATTTTTGAAGCGTCTGAAGCTAGGATCTAATCACTTAATGTTTGGTTCTCTCAGTGTCTTCTCTGTTTTGGGGAATAATGCTCTCCTTTGCTGGTTTGGCCATGTGGCTCCAGTAAGAGGTGTCCCGTTCTTATGTGATTCTTCCCTCCCTGGGACATCATGACCCAAGCCAGCCCATCAGAACCCTCCCCTGTTATTTTTCTATCTGTCAACAAGAAAGAGAGTCAACAGTTCCTTTTGGAAACTGCAGAAACTACGGGATGGATAATCAGAGATTGCAGCAGTTGTGTTTTCCACTATGAGAAAGAGACTGGTTTGCAGCGAAAGAAAGTGAAGCCAAGACAGAGAAAGAAGCAGAAATGAGAGATAAAAAGAGAAGGTCTCTGCAGGAGTGTGGTCCCTGGTTCCCGTGACTGAGCTGCTTCCCTGCCCTACTCCTGGTTTAGCTACTCAAACTTTCCTTTGATTATATGAGACATTATCTTTTGAACAAATTCTCTTTTCTTTTGGTTAAAACTAATTTGAATTGTGTCACTCACAACTAAAACAATCTTTTCTTTTCTGCAGAAAATGACTTACTGAGCTTTTTGTTATAATGATGCGATTCAGAAGCTCAGTCATAGTTACATTGGAGTTTGATGGCATAAACTGGGGTACTCCTAATCCTCCCAGAAAAGGCAGTGACCCTAGCTATGCCGCCAAGGTCATGTCATCCTGTAAGAACCAGGATGCTGTGGCTTCAATGAGGTTGAAAGTGTACCTACATCACAATTTTCATCATCATTATTGGAATTATCTAGATATTTATTTTTTTCTGAGGATTGACTTATATTTTTTTATAAAAAGACTCCTTTCAATGATATAGTTTTCTGAAATGCCATTCTCATCATAGATCTCCAACTTCAATGCTTTGAGATATAGCATTTGGTGTAGCATCTGTAATTTCTTACGCATCTGCATGCAATGGATAAGTGAGTCAAGCTCTATGTGAAATTTCTCATGACACGGGGGGTAGTTAGGAACTTTTGTATTTGATAATGTATAAGGTTCTTCTCATGCTTGAATTCTCTGCTAGAATATCCAGATCAGGACTCCAGCTGCTTCTTGCAGACCAAAGCTGTCCTTGGCTAATGAGGTCAAAGAAGAAATGAATATTAATAATGAGGAGAAAGCAGCCACATTCTACAATCTGGTATTTCCCAGGAAAGAGCACCTGAGAGACATTTTAAAAACCTACAGTATTTACCCTTTTCCCTGGTTTCCCTGGATCATGGGCCACTCAAGCCTTGCTGTAGAAACCTGAAGGCCATGAGGGCATCCAGACTGTGTTATGAGCTGTGAAACATGTGGGAAGAAAACCTGAGCACCTGTTATATTCCTCACACTGCTGACATCCTAGACTTACTTGCTTCCATCTACTCTGACATATGGTCTTGGATTCAAAGAAATATGTGGGCTTCAGAGAAAGAAACAATTTTTTCTTCTTTTACACATGCTGTGCATAACTCTCTTTCTACAATTTCACCAACAAGAGAATACGAAACCTCACAAGGGAATCTTAGAATGCCAGTAGTCCTATAGCTATAAGAGCCCCATCGCGGGCTTTTCTATGCCCAATTGACAAGGGGGGGGGGGGGGTCTGTTTCATCCACCATCTACCCTTACCGTGGCCTAAGAGGTATGAGAAACACACTGAAAATCCCCTGACAGTGAAATTCTGTTTCAGAGCTCAATCCTCAGCTTGCTTTCCCCTGGACTCTTAGTGGCCTTAGTTTTCAATGATGGTGTCTCCTATAAGCATGCTTGTTCTTCCCAGCACCTCCTCTGTTCTCTCCTTCCCTTCATTTGTGCCACCCAAGTCCTGACCTACAAACGAAGGGTTGACATCCTTGCTCTGACCGAGCGGATTAGACACCCCTGAGCCCAAGGACCATCCTGCCTGTTATGAACAACATCACAAGCACTGTTTAGTGGGCAGGGAAATGATGCCAATACAGTTCCCATGCCCTGTCCAGCACAGAAAGCAGGAAATACGAAACACTTTGTCCACTCACCTCAAATTGAAGAGAAAATTTATAGTCAGAGTCTTTGGCCATATCCTTGATGTAGGCGTCAAAGTCGTCCAGTTGAACCGGGCTTTGTCAAACACAAAGAAAGACATGTTTTAAGAATTCTGTTGATAGGTATTATCTATTGTTTAACACCATATTTCTCAAACGTGAACAATTTTCTTGGAGACAATAAAAATTTTACTTCTCAAATGTTAGCACTCATCTTTCTTTCTTTTTTTTTGGGTTAAAGCTACAAGTTCCTATCATGTTGTAATTCAAAAGAGAGCCATATGTATTAAACTTTCTTGTGATAGGAGAAATCTCTAGATTTTAAATTGGCTCTTATTCCAGCAGTGAAATATTATATATATGTGTACTCATGTACACTTGTATATGTGTTGTTTCTAGAAAACTCTGGTTTATGGGAAAGGACAAAGGATTAGAGTCTGAAGACCTGTTTGAATTATGATTTTGCCTTTTTGACTGTGTAATCCTGGAGAATTTACCTAACTCTTCTGAGTTCAACATTCTCATCTATAAAATACTATAGTCATGCCTACTTCACAAGGTTGACACACGCCATATTGAAGAATCTCGTAGGTTTAAGCAAGCTTTACAAGCATAAGGAATTGTGCCATCTATCCAGAGCAGAGGCACGGTGGTGGAATGAAGCATTTCTCCAGAGAGCTCCCAGTGCCTCACTCTGAGACAGCCATGTTTAAAGGCTTGCTTGTCTATAGAAGTATTGAGATGGTTCAGAGGTACAATCAAGTAATATATTCCAGCTTATGTTTCTGCATCTGTAGCAGAAGTTCTCACCTCTTTTCTTGTTTTTTTTTTTGTTTTTTGTTTTTTTGTGCATGTGCATGAGAATTAAATTTTACTTCCTGTAGTTTACTGTGGCTGCTTATCTCTTCTTGAGTCTACCTGTACCAATCTGCTCCCTAAGCTTCTGCAGGATGCCACACTCTGTCAGCTAACCTAAGTCTTTCCACCTTGGCAGGGTCCACATAGTTGACCTGTCCCTTAGTCTTGTTGCAACTTTTTCAACTTATTTCATCTACCTGTGGTCTTACGTCTTACCAGGAAATACATAGTGTTTAATAGGTATTTGTCTAAAGTTGTTGACTAGCTAATCTGATAGATTAATTTAGGTTAAGATTTTAGTAAATTTTAAAAGGCATTATACCTCCCAGTAATATATTTAAACTTTAATAGTTTTACTTAATAATAGTAACATTAATAACTTGTATCCATAAAACTTACTATAGATCATAAATATTCACATATGTTATCTTGCTCGGTTGATGGTTGAGGCAGCCATGGACAACATTAGCCCCATGGTCCAGATGATAGAACCAAGGCTCAGAGAGTCAAGTGAGTCATCCAACATCACGTGGCTACTAAGCGTAGAACCCTTACTAGAACCCAGGGAGAATGATTCCTGGTTAAAAGCTTTCCCACTTCAAACTTGCTGTCCTCCAAAACAATGGCTGAATGTGGGGCTCCTGGCCTGGAATGGACTATATTAGAGCTGCACCCTCTGGCTGCTGTCTTTGAGCAGTGCGTTGACCTTAAAGTTGGATTTAATCATTCTAGTTTTCATCTCATTACCAGGCAAATGGGAGCATCAAGATGGAAAGTGAATTGGAGAAAATATTTATGGGTTAGAAAAAGCAAAAGTAGGAAGAAGAGGCAAAATAAAGACAGAGGAAGAATCAGCAACTAGAAGAATGAGCATCAGGGTGAGGAAGAAGATGGTGGAGAGGAGAAAAAGAAAGCTGAGAGGGAGCAGAGATAAACAGGACAAAGATTTAAAGGGAAAAGGGGAAAGAGAAGGTGTGGAAAGGAGTGGTGGAATGAAGGTAAGTGGAGACAGGAAAGGGGAGCTGGGGGTGGTGGGGAGGCGTTTGAGTGAAAGAGAAAAGTAAAGAAAGGTGAGCAGGAAAGGCCCTCAAGAAATGGCTTTTAGAGAAGCAGGGAGGATTAGAAGGAAAATAAGAGGGAAGGAGGAAGTTAGTGTGATGTGAGGTTTTGGCTTGTGGGCAGTGCCACCAATCCCACACTCTACCTCAATTTTTGTCCACAGCCTGCTTCTCCTTCTCCTGTCTGCCTGGGTCTTGGGAGGAGCAAGCCCTGAAAGAGTCTCTGCTTTTGGTCCTAAGACTCTGTCCTGTAACTTCTCGAGTCTATGCCTCTCTACCTCACTTAACAACCCAACCAATAATTTGGGGCAAGAAAGTCTTCCTGTTTCTGTCAAATCATTCCTTCCAGGTGGCAGTCTTCCTCCTCTGTTTCAGCTGATCTTGTCTTTCCTACATCACTTGATACATGCAAGTGGAATGTGTACTCATTAGATTTAGGAAAAATTATCCTGTTATTTATATGTGCCACAAAATTATATGTCACTCAAGGCTAAATAGAAATATTTTTGTATCCACTTTTCTTTTGTACTATGTCCTCCATGGTTTCGTCCCATTAATGTGGATGCCATAGATCTGGCCAGAATCTCTAATTGCCTCATATGAATTCACCAATATTCTATCTTAGGTAAGCATCAAAGATGAACTCTATTTATAGGAATGGTCTACTTTTTATATGCAGTGTTTTAATTAAAGGCCTAGAGGTGATAATCTGGTTAGTCTTTTGAAATCAACTGATGGCTAATTTTCACTCATCACAATCTTAATTCTTATGACATAACAGTTTAGTAGATAGTGAAACCACAGGCTATCTAGAGAAATTATCCTTTTCTATTTACTGTAAACATTTACTGAGACAGCATTCTGCCAAGTATTTATTATAATATCAAAGAGAGTGAAAGCCTTTTCCTGCAATAAGCACAGAATTTCAAAATACAAAATGGCAAAGGTTTTTAGACAACTTTGATGTAGCTAAATATTAGATTTTTTATAGATTTAGAATAGCAGACTTCCTTCTGCGAGACTTATAATTCTGGATTGCCCATTCTGTCTCAGATTTCAAATGGTGATCATTTTCCTTATTCCTGACGTAGTTTCTGTGATACACTTTCTCAGTGGTCACTGCCATCTGTTTGTATAAACACACAAACACATAATAGCTTAGCCATTATAATATACATTTGCCTCTTTCTTAAGCGTCCCTTCTATTTAAAGATAAGCAATCTCTTTAACTTGAAAAGTTTAGATAATTACGAAGAGCATTCATTTTTATATGAAATATTTGTAAATGAAATAGTAAGAAAAACTTACATCAAAGTTGCTAAGAGACTAGATCTTAAGTGTTTTCACCACAAAAAGAAAAATGATAATTATGTGACATGGCGGAGGTGTTAGTAAAGCTACAGTGGTAATCATATTGCAATATATTAAGAGTATCAAATCAACACATCGTACACCTTACACTTCCACAACCTTATATGTCAATTATATCTCAATAATAAAAAAAACTTACTTAGTCAGTTTCCTCTTCTTTAAACCATTTTTACTCCTGAGAATTAAAAAAAAGACAAATTTATCTGGGCAAAAGAATTGATAAACATAATGATTAAACTTGAAGAGTCTTCAATAATTACATCAGGCACCTCAATTTTATTTAATTTTCATTAAACATATCTCATGTTGTTTAATTACTTTTCCTTAAATGAGAAGATAATGATAATAATTTCAGATTCACTTTTACAAATTTGATTAGGCTGCACTTCATAGATCATATTTTCCAAAAACTGAATTCTAGAAATATAATAATTTCTTGCTGCCAGTGAATAAGTTGCTAAAGTACTTTGTAAATATATAGAAGTATCCACTGCCTGAACACTCCAGGCTCTACAGGCAAGAAGAAAAGAATCGGAGAATAAAAGTGAGCACTGACGATGGGAGGGTGGATGTATTGGTCTCTTAATTAAAGACTAAAATAAGCTTTTCAGACATTTTTGTTGGGCACGTGAATTTGTGCTATCGTGTTGGCATGTGTTTTATATAATTCTCTTATGGCATTGTTCTTATTCAATTTTGAATTAGTTTTTAAGCTGTCTGAAGAACTATCTGCTTGTTCTGAATTCATGACTAGTCTGTATGCTCAAACACATGCAATGCTAATGTATGCTTCATACATAATGCTGTGCATGTCAATTACATTTTTAAGGGGATATTTAGGGTAATCGTTTTCAACCAACAAGTAAGACAATTGATCTAAGTTAGCTAACGCTAAGATAGTATCTACTGAAACACTTAAATATTGTATTTTTATTGTCTTATTTAAATGGTAAATATTGATACATGACTGTGAGTGACAATTTTTATACGTAATTTTTGAAAGTCTTTAAATATCAGTGGAAGCACCCAACCTTTCAGAAAATAAACAATCTGTGGTAAATAACCAGCTGTGATCTGAGGACTGTCATGTGCCAAAATGTTTATTTATATTGAAAATTATGAGTGTTTGAATACCTCCACTTCTGGAAAGCCTTAGCAGAATCAAGCACACTTCCTCTGTGCTTTCATAGCCCGTTGCTTATGGAGTATTTCTCACATGGTCTGACTGTCGGTTGCTTATGCACTTCTTGATAGACTGCCCTCTGCCCCCAGAGCTGAACACAGTTAATGGTACGCGTAGGAGGTGGCCAACAGATGCTTATTTAATTGAATTGAAACAAAACATCTTTGCTGTGTCACGCTCATGACTTTACTTAATGATTCAATTAAGAATTTCATTCTAGAGTTGGGCATGTGAGGTCCACTTGGGGAAATGGGGCTTGTGGATGAAGTGGAAGTAATGCAGGGTAAGAAATGTAGGGAAATACCCAGAAAGAAAAGTGGTGTTTCTGGTTTTCATTTTCTGGTTTCACGTAGTTTGATTTCTTCTTCCTTCTGAGTAAAGACAATCCATTCAATAGTTTCTATCCTGTTTTTTCTCCTTCATCCTCTTTGTCTTCCATACTTGGGATTTAGAGGGAATAGACACGCCAATTTTTACTTTGCCTCTCCTTCATTCCCTCAAGACACACTGTAATGTTGGACAGAGCTGTATCATATAGGCATTTGGAACCTAAAGAAATACTTACTGAATAACTTTTTACTTAGCTCTTGTGATGATAATTTAGTTAACTTTAGGAATCCCACATTTATTTCACCGAGTAGGAGCCAACTACTTTAGTGCTTTACAAAAGCAGAATATTAGCATAGACAACTAACAGTTCTGGTAAAGTCAGGAGGCTGCCAATATATTTTGTGATTGGGAGTAAAATTTAAAAAAAATGGAAACCTTTCCTATCCAAACAGACTTTAAGGGAAACTGGGGCAAAATAAATGTATGTGGGAGGGTGACACTGAATAAATTCAGGGCTGAGTTTTTAAGCTGCTACTATTTAGCAGTGGTGTAGACATCTGATTCATGGAGGGGAGTCACTTTTTTTTTTTTCAATCTCATTCATTGACTGAATGAGCTTTAAATACAATGTAAAGTTCTACCACATGTTTTGTATGACATTGTCATACACTTATCTTCATATGTGTGTAAGTGTATGTCTTCATGATGTGTGTACAACTTTCATTATTCTGATTAGATTTTGCTGAATTCCTGTAGATTCCAAAAGGTTCCTGTATCCGAAAGATATGGGACAGGATAGGACTGAATTATGAGACTCCACAGAAACACTGATAGAATTTTCCTACATTTTCAGTTGCTGTGCTAATGCTAAGACTAAAATCAGAGGAAAATTCACTTTTAAACATGTAAGTTAAGGCTTTGCTAACAATTTTAACTTCAGTACATTACGGAAAGAGATAGTGTGTGTGTACGTTACAGTGAAAATTTTGGGTAATGATTACTTAATGTATCTTCTTGTCTTTGCAAAAGATTTTCTGAATAACATAAATAACAGCCATCAGTCATACACTATATATACATAGAGGACCATGCACTGCTTTTAGCTTTTCTCTTTCACTTATATTAGGCAAGGTTCTAAACCCTAATGACTTCAAGAAGTTAAGATGAATTCGTCATAAGTTCTTCATGGTTATGACAGTCTTGGAAAGCCAAACAGACTGAAATTCATTCCAAAGAGGAATATGAGGCAATGGCAGAGACACGGGATTTATAATGGTTAAAAACAAACAAAAAAACCCCCAAAACATAAACCCCCAAAACTCTAGATGCCCCCAATTTCATAAGCACTACTTACTCTTTTATGAGCTAAATGGAAATCATCCTTAAATCTTAAAGTGGCCTTTAGAGTTATATCATTCTCTGAATAGAAGATGCAATAACCATGAGTAAAGCTGAGCAGTTTAAACTCAATGTTACTTCGTGCTTAAAATGTCAACTGTTGAGGACTGAATACTTGAGTAGAGTATGGGGTGACTATAGTAGAAAAAAAAGAGAGTAATAATACTGAATCCAGATAGAGCTAGCCCAAATGAAGTGAGTTTCTTTGAACAGGAAACACAATCTGAGATCATGAGTCAGAAATCCTGGCAGAATATAATCTTGAGACTAAGCCAATGGGCACTGGTGCTCCACACTGATTCTGCTATCATCTCTGGAAAAGATTCAAGCAATACTATGAGAGAGGAGCCTCTTGATTTCCACACAACCTCCAGAGCCATCGGGAGGATTTTAGAAAATCAACAGGAACACATATTTCCATGAAGTTGACAGTTTAGAGAAGCTGGACAGAGTGTTAGGAAGGAGGAAGGGTGGGTGGCTCTATTATTTGTGGTGGTTGTTAGCAGGGTAGGTGACATATGAAGACAAACACATCTGATGGAGAATTAAAAATGACTATTTAGCAAATGAAAGCAGGGGAAAATATTCACAAGGTATTAGATGAAGAGGGAAGTGGTAAACAGTCAGGAATTTGGGTGGGTTTGTGAGTACTGCGCTATTCTTGAAGGAGCAGGGACCATGAATATTACTTCTTTTATAGCTGGCATGGCACAAGCCTAGGGCTGAAAATATGATTATGTTCAGTGTGTTTCCATTGATTGATATGTGGGCAGTTTACTGAAAGTGACCCAAAGCATGGGGCTCTGTGTTTTCTCTTCTCTTCTCACCTGAAGATAACCATTTATAATCTCAAGAACATGCTTCTAAAAACTGTTGAAGGGCTTTTTCCCCCTAATTTGGGTCTCATGCTATTTGATCAGTACTATATAGCAGACCATGAAGGGGTTACTGAAATTTGAAGATGTGTTCATCAGGGGCACTAAGAAATACATGCAAATAAGCATAGGCTCACCTAATATAAGCTTAAAACAAGCTGTGGAAAATGAGAAAGTCCAAGAATTAAGCAGGAAAATGAATATAATATTATAGACATCTTTCATTTTAATTGAAATCTGTGGAGGGTAAATTTAAGTATCCTTTTTGCTACAAGTAATCTAATGATAGGTTGAATACTTGAGGATGATTAATAGATGCTCAGTTAAAAGTAAACGTATGTTTTGAAGGTGAAAACAGAATTTATGTGCACTACTCATACCTATAAACTATCTGATGTTAAATGCTTAAAATATTGAGTTGACTATGGTGAAGCCCTATACTGAAAACTGTTGTTAAAACAAACTTAGAATAACAGCAAGTGGGTCCTTATACCCAGTACATTCCTCTCTCTGGCTTTATTACTTATACATTGATGTTTACTATGTTTCAAAAATTTTCCTCTTGTCTCTCTTTTTAAAGAAAATACAAATTCTGGTATCAACAATCTCTGTTGTGAGGAAGTCTTTTTTTAATATTTCTTCCATTGCAACTTGAAGTCCTAAACTTTGCCAGCTGTTTCCTCCAGAGGCGCTGAAGTACATTTGATCAATTCGCTTTTTAAATAAATAACTCTCCAGATTGCTTTTCATCTTTCCTTCTCCCACCCCGTGGGCCATGTTTTCCAGTCCATGAACTATTTTTATTGCTTTTTTCTGAGTTCTTCTCAAGTTGTTCACGTCTGGATCTGTATGTACATAATTTAGTACCTAAACACCATAGGCTAATACTTAAGGACAGTGACTTTTTGGTCAGTTTTCGGGGACGACTTTACCTTTTTTCTTATGGCTCAGGAAAGGAAATACTCCTTCTAGATACTTTAGTC